>NC_050575.1:225998621-226598621 GCF_011100635.1 Trichosurus vulpecula | reverse complement strand
TCTTCTAAGTATATGGACTCAAAAGCTAAAAACCTGAACAGTATTATTTGTAAGATAATGAACAAAGATAAGACTTTCAGAGAATCCACAGAAAGTAATGATAATTACAACTCTCCCAACAGATTCTTGTAAGGTCTCAGTCATTTACATTAATGCCTGAGTAGGACTACAACTGCGAGTGTTATGGCTTCCTCCTCCCCCTCAGTGATCCTCTTACTTTCTCCATTGTCTTGACAGAAATGCTTATTTCTTTTTTTTTTGCACTTAACAGTATTTTATTGTTTTTCCAATTACATATAAAGATAGTTTTCAAAATTCATTTTTGTAAAATTTTGAGTTTCCAAATTTTTCTTCCTCCCTCCTTTTCCTCACCTCTACCCAAGACAGCAAGCAATCTGATATAGGTTATACACATACAATCATGTTAAATATATTTCCACATTAGTTATGTTGTGAAAGAAAAAACAGAGAAAAACGCAAAACAAAAAAAAATGAAGATAATATGCTTCAATCTGCTTTCAGACTCCATAGTTCTTTATCTGGATGTGGATAGCATTTTCCACTAATAGTCTTTTAGAATTGTTTTGGATCATTGTATTGCTGAAAAGAGCTAAGTCTATCACAGTTGATCAACATGCAATGTTGCTGTTACTGTATACGATCTTCTCCTGTTCTACTCACTTCACTCAGCTCCAGTTCATATAAGTCTTTCCAGGTTTGTCTTAAATCTGCCTGTTCATCATTTCTTATAGAAAAATAGTGTTTCATTACATTCATATACCACGACTTGTTCAGCCATTTCCCAATTGATGAGCATTCTCACAATTTCCAATTTTTGGCCACCACATAAAGAGCTGCTATAAACATTTTTGTACAGGGGGGCGGAGCCAAGATGGCGGCTGGAAAGCAGGGACCGGCTTGAGCTCCCTGCTGAGTCCCTCCAAAAACCTATGGAAAATGGCTCTGAACCAATTCTAGAATGGAGGAACCCACAGAACAGCTGAAGGAAGCAGGGCTCCAGCCCAGGATGGCCTGGATGGTCTCTGGGTGAGGTCTGTCCCACACGGAGCTAGGAGCTGGGAGCTGGGAACGGAGTGGAGCAGAGCCCAGCCTGAGCGGCGTGGATCAACCAGACCAGGAGCCAGGTGGAGCGGGCCCTGGTGCCCTGTGTTGGTGAGCTGCGGCAGTTGCCGGTCTTCTCAACCCACAAACACCAAAGACTGCGGAGAAGGTTAGTGGGAAAAGCTGCGGAAGTGGAAGGAGTTCGCGGTTCAGCTTCCAGCCCCGGGGGCAGCAGAGGTGGGGCAGTTACAGTTGCTGCTGCTTCTGGCCCCAGGCCCACCTGGTGGGAGGAATTAAGTGGCAGATCAGAGCAGGAGTGCAACAGCCTGCTGAAGATCTAAGCCCAGTCCGGACTGGGGGTTCTTGGGGAAGGAGAAGTGCGGGTGTGACAGAGCTGGCACCTCCCCCCCAAACATGGAACATAGAACTCGTTAGTCTACAAGCAGTCATACCCCACTGAAAAACTCAAGGGTCAAGTTAGTTGGTTGGGAATATGGCCAGGCAGCGAAAGCACACCCAGATTCAGTCTCAGATTTTGGATTCTTTCTTTGGTGACAAAGAAGACCAAAACATACAGCGTAAAGAAGACAACAAAGTCATAGAGCCTACAACAAAAGCCTCCAAGAAAAACATGAACTGGTTCCAGGCCATGGAAGAGCTCAAAAGGATTTGGAAAAGCAAGTTAGAGAAGTAGAGGAAAAATTGGGAAGAGAAATGAGAAGGATGCGAGAAAACCATGAAAAACAAGTCAATGACTTGCTAAAGGAAACCCAAAAAAATACTGAAAAATACACTGAAGAAAACATTTTTGTACATATGAGCCCTTTTCCCATTTTTATTATCTCTTTGACATACAGACCTAGTAGTGTCATTACTGTATTAAGTGGAATGCAAAGTTTTATAGCCCTTCAAGCATAGCTCCAAACTGCTCTTCAGAATGGTTGGATCAGTTTGCAACTCCACCTACAATGCATTAGTGTTCCAATTTTCCCACATCTTCTCCAACATTTATCATTTTCCTTTTCTGTCATATTATCCAATCTAATAGCTATCAAGTGGTACCTCAGAGCTGTTTTAATTTGTATTTCTCTAATCAATGGTGAGTTAGATTATTTTCATATGACTATAGACAGTTTTAATTTCATATGAAAACTGCCTGTTCCTATCTTTTGACCATTTATCAATTGAGGAATAATTCTTATAAATTTGCTTCAGTTCTCCAAATATTTGTGAAATGAGGCCTTTATCAGCAACACCGGCCAAAAAAATTGTTTTCCAGCTTTCTTCTTTCCTTCTAATCTTGGTTGCATTGATTTTGTTTATGCAAAAACTTTTAAATTTAATTTAATAAAAAATATACATTTGAAATACCTGTTTCTTACAGCTCTAGTTTCTCACTGTTCTTAGCAGATGTATATAGTAGACTGGTTTTATATGAGCTGCAAGTCAGAGACTGGGGGATGTCATTCAGTAGGAAAAAACTAGCTGCCACTACTCTACACTGTGGTGGCAGGATAGTGTTTGCCAACCAGCAGGTTTCAGCCTGAATCTTTTCTGTCTAATTTCACCTTTGGCCTCACCCTTTCTCCTTTTCCTAGTGGTAGCAGTTCCCAGTATCTTATTTACTAGGAGGTGGTTCAAGTAGCAGGGGAAGTATGCTGGTCCTTTACATTAGTGGGGTCATTTGGGGTTTTTTTTTTGCTGATTTAGATATGTGGCCTGGCATGGGAGTAGGAAACAAGGGAGCAGTCGCATCTGAGAGATTACTTCTGGACTCCAACTGCCCATGAATAATATTCTTAAGTTCCAGATCTGGTCACTGTGGTGTCAGAGGAGAGAAATGCTTTAGTTCTTTTACCTTAGAAGTTGTGCTCTCTTAATCTTTAGTTTTATTGAATTTTATGGTCTGCTCTCTCCTCGTTAAATTTTAACCCTCTAACCTGAATCACTGGAATGGCCTACATTAGGTCTGGCTGAGAATAGCAGGCATCAGTGGTTACTTCTTCCTCTCACTGCTCTTCATCATCATCCCCACAGCCATCCTTCTTAAAAGTTTCCACACTTTTCAGTATGTGACCATTTCATTGCTGACCCCACTCGCTGTTCTCTATAGTTCTGTCATTATTCTTAATCTCCAGGAGAGGGCACCAATTCCCTTTCCCAGTGGACCAGCTTTCTAGCAACTGGCCAGTCAGAAAGTAGAGAACATGCTAAATATATATACAACACAAAAATACAACTTCAGACCCATGTGCTTCCACATTTATTGTATTCTTTTCCACATTGGTTCCCACAGTGGCAGGCTTCATATAAGAGAAGGCTCTCAGGGCTATGGGACTCCTTGTAATCCCTTTCCATCCCATTTCATATGTTACATTCTTTTGCAAAAGCAAACTAACAATCAGCTCTTAAGCAAGTTTTTAATCAAATGCTTTAAGCTCTTGGTAGCTAATAACTGTTCGTATCCTTTCTCTAACAATGCTTGGGCAATATGCCTACTGCTCATGCTTATCATTTTTGCCTTGGTATAAATGCTCCAGGAAATAGCTTTATTCTTACTCTGATTTTCTCTTTGACCCGCACCTTCACTTAGCTAAGCTGGAGCAGAATCTTCAAATTACAAGGACTTGTTTCCAAAGTATTCATAAATGGGTAGTAAAATGGAGCAAGCTTCTCCTAGCACTTTCCATGGATCAAGATTAGGGAAAATACCGAGAAAAAGATTTTTAAATACTTGCTAAGCTGGTCAGTGATTTCACTCAGACTTGTCATCACCCTTGTTTAGTTCAGGACCTCCAAAAGCTAGATACAGGTTTCATGTTATAACAAATTATGGGTAAATTCCTAAAACACTATTTTAGGTGGTTATATTTTGTTTACTTGTGTTTTGAAACACTGCAAAAGCAAAAAGGACTTGACCCCTTTTAGGAAAAAATAAAATGTTTGCAGATTTCTAGAACAGCCTTTTAAAACTGATGGGAAGCTTGATTAAATAAAGTAAATATGTTCAGTAGGGAGTAACATAATATGAAAAAGGGAGCCAAGACTAAGAATTTAGTTAACTGAGATGAAATAAAAGGGTGGTTGCCAAAGTAACCTCTTCCTGATTGGAAGGAGACCAACGTGCAAATACAATGGCTCCATTTTCTTTTTTCCCCTTCCACCTTGTCCTAGGGAAGAAGAACAACAAAGGAAGATGCTGGATTGAAAATAGCAATAGAAAAATTGAAGAAAGTACATTATAGAAACTGAGATTCCTTCTGGAGATGCTAATAGATGGAGAGAAAACTGGGACAAGGGTATGAGAGTCTTAATGCCTTTCCTCTGATAATTAGCTTAGCCTGAGTTGGACAAACAGTTAGTGGTCAAGGAGTATGAATAAGACTCAGGACAAGAGTTTAGTCTGATGATTAGTCTTTTCTTAAAGCAGAAAGGAAAGCTAAGATTTAATTAATTAGAAATTGATAACAAGATTAGTGACAAAAGTGACAATTCACATCTAGGTATTTGTATATGTTAAAAGTTTGACTTATTTTTTTACTTTATTATACTTTTACAATTATAAGGAAAAGAATAATTCCTAATTCTACAGTGCTATTAAAATTTGATTTAAAAAAACCACTATCACTTTTGGAGCTACAAGGTAGTTGGAGATCTTCTAGTCCAACTTACTCATTTACAAATGGAGAAAATGAAGTTCAGAGCAGAATGTGTGACTTGCCCAAAGCTAGGATTATTATCCCCATTTTACCCATGAAGTCCAAAGAACTTATGAATTGCCCAAGGTCCCGTTATAGATGTGTCCTCAGAGTCTGAGCACGGTAGCCTTTCTAGTGCAGCCTACTGCTTTAAAGATTTACGGTTTATGACATTATTTATGAAAGTAACAGTTTTTTATAGAAAACAACATTAATTGCAATAGTACAATAAATTCTTGTTTTCTCTCCATTATTGATCCTTTGATTCCTAACCATCTGATGTAGTCAGTCAAAGTCAGATACTATCATTGCTTTCTTGGTAACTCCCAAAAGGAAGCATAGTACCTTCACAGAAGCACTCAATCTTCACAGGCCTGGCCTTACCAGCTCAACCTTATAGAATGATGGCAAACATCCCACCATTAAAGGAGATAAATTACTCAACCAAGGCCCTACATCTGGGCTGTAATTCTAGGATTCTGAGATGTTCAGGCATAAAATGAAGTACAAGCAGGATGGAGCCTGCTGGAGCCAAGTCAAAAAGCTGATTATTAAATTTTCAGCATGTGCATTTACACTTCAGAAATGGGCAAATGTTACAAATCAAGGCTTGACTTATTTGTTGTTGTTGGTTGTTGTCTAGAACTAAGAACATGCTGAAGTAAACGTTAATAATGAAGATTAAACTTAAAAGTATATCATGGGTACTCTTTTCTTTCCTGAGACTTGGTTGTTAAACATTAACTAGAACATGCTTCAGTAGGATTCACTCCGTCTTGATTAGAAAAAGTCAAAGGGATGAAGGACTTCACCACTCACCTCCACCTCCCTCCTGATGCTTGAACATCTTTGGAGAGCAAGCCAGCAATCACCCAGAGTAGAAGTTTCCTTAAGGAAACTATTTAACGATAGTCATAGGGTCATTAGACTTAGAACTGAGAGGGTCGTTTACATGTCATCACATCCAGCTTGTTCATTTTATACATGTTAACTGCAGCCTAGGGAAGGGAAGGGAAGTGATTTGCCCAAGAACTCATGGTAAGTAACAGAGCCATGATTTGAACCCAGATGTTCTGATCCCAAATCTAGTGTTCTTCCCTCTGCAGCACCTGTCTTTCATGTATTTGCTTGAGATGTTTCTAGTCTGGGCTATTTGTAACCCTCTCTGATTTCATATGATCTTTGGGTCCTTGAGCTTAGGATGTCAGGTTACAAAGAAAGCTGAGGTGGGGATGAGAAAATTCCCCGCTGGCCAATCCTAAATACATGTTCACTTTCAGTTTGTTGAGAGAAGGGATTATTCTTTGCTTTTCTTTATATCCCCAGTGTTTAGCACATAACTGGCATAAATTCTGATTGACTGACTTTATCAGAGATCAGGGCAAAAAGGGGTTGATTGCTACTCTTAAACTCTCCCACTTCTCTCAAGCTTCCCCCAAGACTCTTCCCTTGGAAGAATGCCTTTCCTGATTCTCCCACCTGGCCATGTTTCCCTTCTAGGGTCATCTGAGTTTACTCTCTGTGAATCTCCTTATGTATCTGCCCTATTAGAATGTAGTCTCACAGGGTCATATATTTAAGGGACCTTAGCTATCATGAAGCCCAATTTCCCACATTTTGTAGATGAAGAAACTGATGCCTAGGGAATTGCAGAAGTAATAATAGTAGCAGCAGCTAACATTTATGTATTACTTTAAGATTTGCAAAGTGTTTTACATATATTACCTCATTAATAATTGAATGACACACCCAGGGTCACATAGCTAGTAAATGTCTGACATGGGAGGGAAACTCATGTCTTCCTGACCTCCGGTCCAAGATTCTAACTGTGACATATGCTATCTTAAGGGATTTTTCTTTTTCTTTTGCATCCCCAGTTTGCACAGTGCCTGGCACAAGTACTTATTGATTGCTTTACTCAGTGAATGAGTGAATTGAAGGACAAAAACCGGCTAACCTGTGCTACCTTCTAGGTATTCTTCAAGCTCAACTGACTTTCACCTTTGGTTAACTAGTTGAGGTGAGACTTCTGACTTGAGTAGAATATTCATTTTTTGAGAATTCTATGCAATCTCTTGTGTTAATGTTTTACTTTGCATGAAGAGATGTTTTGGAAACCCTTCCTCAGTTTGACCTTTAAAAACAATAAAATTCTATTGTTTATGTGTATAAATCAGTTGAGAGGCTGTGTGGCATAGTGGATGGCAAGCCAGCTTCAAAGTCAGGAAGCCTTGGGTTTGAGTCTTACCTCTCAAGCCTACTGTTGTGATAACCCCAGCAAGTCAATTAACCTCTTAGGCAGGCAGCTCTCTAAGATTCTTAGGTGTAGAGCAGCAATCTATCTGGAAAGGGAGTTCCCTTTGCTAACGAAATCACAGGTACAGTTTTAACAACAAAAAAATCCAGTTGTCTTTTCTCTAAATATTTCCTCCTCTACATTATGGCCAGTAGTCAGGGAGTAAGTTTTCCTTAGAATTCCTAATTCCTAACCTTGGATCATTGTGAGCAGGCAGGCCATGTTCAAAATTTCCCTGGGTGACTCAGCTGCTAAAAATAGGCCAATAGCTTTCTGTATAAAACTTCCATCCCCACCCTCCCACACTTACCTCCAGTGCCTTCCAACACCTCTCCCTGGTCCATCTAAACTCCATAGGATGCCAGATGGCTTCAGCTATAGCCCATGAAATGGAATTGAGTGCTCCCACATGCCTTCCACACAGGCTTGTGTTTTTCCAGGCCTGAAGACAAGTCTTGATGCTGTCAGGGCCAAAGGAAAGGGCAAAGATCAGGATCCCCTGGTTCTTGGATGTCCATAATGAATTTTCTCCCTCATTTCTAGGTAGGTTTTTCTAAGGACTTAGCCAGTTTGAGGAGTTGAATCAAGGATTGTATTTAGTCTCCTCCTGGGAGTCCTCACAGAATTCTCATACATCTATTTCTGGGAGAAAAAAATACCTAATGCTCATATTATTCTGAGTGTTTCCATGGTCAAAAGCACTTTTTATAGGATCTACAGACATGTTTGTTATTGGTGTTATTGCTTTGTTTTGCTTTGCTCAATTGACACTAGTAGCTGGTTCTCATGAGTATAAGCTCATTCAATGATTGTGCAATAAGAAGTGTGAACATCATTTCAGTTAAGTTCAGCAGAAGGGAGATGACATCATCCTATTTGGTAAAATCAAAAATAAAAAGCTGAGCAGAATCTTAAAGGCCATCTGGTCTCATCCTCCCATTTTACAGATGAGGAAAATGAGGCCCAAAGCAGTTAAATGATTTATCCAGGGTAAAAGAGGTACAAGGTATCAGAAGTAGGTTGTGACCCCAGTCCTCTGAATTCAGACACAACGCACATTCTACTGCCTCATGAAACTCACTCACAGTCCTAGGCTTCAGAATGTTAACCATATCCTATGAACTGGCTGGAGACACATTCTCTCATTCAGCACCAGTGGCTAGGCTATCTTTTTAAACATCAGTGCCAAATGTATACAATTTTTTAAAGTTTTAATTTATTTTTATACTAGTATATTTTCTCATTGAACCCTTCCTTGAAATTACATATATGTGTGTGTGTGTGTATGCAAAACCAACCAACAAAATGACCATGTCTGCCATGATATGCAACATTCCATACTCATCGATCCCACACCTCTCCAACAAGAGGAAAGGAATCTATTTGATCACCTATTTTCTGAGATGGAGCCATTTTTCTTTATGAAAAACATCAGTCTTACTTCTGGCTCTTTGAGGTTACTCTATGTCACATGCTACCACATTAGAAGGCATCTATCCTTTGGCTGCCTTTAAGCCTAATTAATGTCTTCAGATCATTTTGAATCTCTTGGCTGTAAGCCACCTGCTTATCCAACAACTCATTCTACAACCGTAACAGAATGTTTGAGGACCATATATCTGCCTGCAATAACTCCCTCCTACCACGTAGGCTCCTCAGGCCTTGCAACTGTTCTGAAAGGCAATCGGGAATGGCTGGCCATGTCAGAAAAACATGCTTCATCTAAGTTAGCCCAATGCTCCTCGGTGGATTCCTAATGAAGTCCAATTCCAATCCAGTGAAGGGAGCATGGCAAGAAGAATGAGTTGTCAGTGTTTTGGGGATCAGCAACAGCCTGGGGCCAGGTGTTTGCCTCTTCGTTTCCTCCTCTTAACAGTGGATGTGGAAATCTTTCCACTGTCCCCTCACTCCCCAGCTAGGTATATTCCTTCCATCTCTCCTGGATGCTCCAATAATATTACCTTTGCAACTCTTCCAGCCAGGTGGAAACACAGGATATGTAGCAAGAGCAAACATGAGAAGCAACATCGTTTTTTATTTGAAGTTATCATGGGCTCATTAGAGTAGGTGGGGAGAAAGAAAGGTGGCTCTGAAACAATTACGTACTGACCACTTTGAGTCCAGAGCCCACAGAAGACAACATCTTATCATTGTGTACCTTTAACTACAAAGAGGAATGATTCTTCTCACACTATGATACGTGATTGTGGGCAAATCACTTTATCATCCTAGGTCTCGGTTTCCAAATCTATGAATTGAAGGGGCAAAACTAGAATGTCTCTGAGATCTCCTCCAATTCAAGATCTATGATCTCCTCAAGAGGAAGCATGTATGACTCAGTGCTTATACCCTGCTGCTGATAGGAAGGCCGATTATATCCATCAATCCATCAGTGCTTATTTTGTTCAGTGCTATATGAATCATTGTGAGCAAAATATCATCTCCCCTTGTGTAGTGTTT
This sequence comes from Trichosurus vulpecula, assembly GCF_011100635.1. NCBI lineage: Eukaryota > Metazoa > Chordata > Mammalia > Diprotodontia > Phalangeridae > Trichosurus > Trichosurus vulpecula. Next base: position 226,589,105 of record NC_050575.1, on the reverse strand, counting down.
GTACATACCTATATCCACCTATCAGAATGTATTCACTGAGGACCAACTATATGCCAAGCACTGTGCTAGGTGCTGGGGATACAGTACAAAGAATGGAACAATTCCTACTCATGGTGAGCTTACCTTCTAATAGAGAAATATTTATATAAGTAAATACATCATAGATATAAAGTGAATACATAGAGATATAGGCTAGTTAAATGTACTATAATTTGTGGAGAAGCAGTGAGGAGGGGATAAAGGAAGGCTTCAGGCATAAGATAGCACCCAAGCTGCACCTTAAAAGGAAATGAGTGAATCTATGAGACAGAAATAAGGAGGAAGTACATTTCAGACATGAGGGGTAGCCAAAGCAAGGGCCTACAGACTAGAGATGGAGTGTCCTGTGACAGGGACAGAAAGATGGTCAATTTGGGCTGATGGCAGAATACAAGAGAGGAAGTAATATCAGGGAGTCTGGAAAGATAGGTTGGAGTCAGTTTGCGTAGGGCTTTAAAATGTTAACATACGAGTTTACATTTTATTCTAGAAGCAATAAGAAACCACTGGAGTTAGTCAAACATGGGTGACACATCATCAAAACTGAGCTTAAGGAAAATTGGCAGCAGTGTGCAGGATGGACCCAAGTTGTGGAAGATTTGAGGTGGGAAAATCTATTAGGAGAATGTCTCAATGATCTAGTCCAGAGGCCAATGGGGCCTGAACTAAGGTGCTAGTTGTATGAGTGAAGAGAAGGGATCAAATGCAAAGATGTCATGAAGGTAGAAACAGCAATATTTGCCAATTGATTAGATACATGCAGTTGAGGGAGGGGGAAGGAAATTAGAGGAGTACATGTTGCTTTTTCTCAATAAAATCCCTTCCTTAAGTGTAGGGACTATTTAATTTTTTTTCCTTTTTTAAGTTGATTTATTTATTTTTAGTTTTCAACATTCACTTCCATAAGTTTTAAGTTTTTCCCCCTCCCCACCCAACCCCCTCCCCAAGATGGCATGCAATCTGATCATCATTTCTTATGTAACAACAATATTCCATTACATTTATATACCACAACTTGTTCAGCCCCAATTGATGGACATCCCCTCAATTTCCAGTTCTTGGCCATCACAAAAAGAACTACTATAAATATTTTTGTACATGTGGGTCCTTTTCCTATTTATATGACCTCTTTGGGATATAGCCTTAGAAGTGGCATTACTGGGTCAGAGGGTATGCACATTTTTATAGCCCTTTGGGCATAGTTCCAAATTGTTCTCCTGAATGGTTGGATCAGCTTACAACTCCACTAACGATGAATTAGTGTTCCAACTTTCCTACATCTTCTCCAACATTTATCATTTTCCTGTTTTGGAACTACTTAATTTTTATCTTTGTATTCTCATTACCCAACACTGGCACATAGTAGGTGCTTAATAAATATGTGTTGATTGATTGATCATTGGGTCCTAGATTTAAAGCTTAAAAAGAACCTTGGAGGTCATGTAAGTCCAACCCCTTCAACTTCAAAAAAGGAAAGTTGTCGAAGGTTACTTGGGTAATAAAAGGCAGGCATAGAATTTAATCCAAGGTCTTCTGGATCCAAACTCAGCATTATTTCCACTATACCATGTTGTGCATGAAGGATAGTACATTATTATGTTGTATTATGTTATATTAATATTACATTCTGCCATATTATGCCATAACATACCATATTATGCTATATCCTGGTATGCCGCATTATGCTATAGTGTGCCATATTATATTGTGTATTTTATTATACTGTATTGATGTTATATTACATTATCTTACATTATTATGTTATTTCATATAATCACAAATAACTCTGTTGGTGAACTGTTATTATTGCTATCACAAGTGCAACATCTAAGGGAGATAGAGGTCAAGTGAGAAGAAGAGTCAAAAAGTCTGTTTCCTGAGACCTCCACTCTTCCTGCCATCCTTTCCCTTCCTGCTATGAAAAGTCAAATCTCCCTATTGCAACTACCAAGAGAAATCCAGTGACCAAATTTAGATCATTTTAACCCACTGAAGCTACAAATGTTTGGGGGGATTATTTTTTGGCAGAGAAATGTAGCATGATGAACTCAGTGGAAAACATGGTGACTGCTATGGCAGACACATGACTGTGCCTCAGATGATCACTTTGTCTGCTCTGCAAATGACTCAAATGCTACATTAGAACACAAAGAAAGAGATTTGGCATCGAATGCTTCTGGCCCAATCTGTGCCCACTGTTGCCCAAAAGATATAATACCAAATATCCTTAACTGCAAAGACTTCATGTGTGTCTGATTTGGTTCAGGTCCAGACTGAAGCCTAAATTAAATGGTGAGATGGATAGCTCAGAGCTTAATTGGGAAATGCAGGAGATAAAAAGGAGCCAGAAAATCTGAGGAAGAAAATGCCCTCCAGAAGAAGAGAGAAGTTGATGGACTTTCTTCTCTGTCCTCAGCTCCTGGTCCTCACCCACTCTGCCCCTGAAGCTCCCTAAAGGTTGCAGTGCTTTAGAGAGTGAAATACACTATGTTCACACACCGATGTAAAGAACAGACTAGAAAAATAAAGAAATAGATTCGGAAGTGAATTTTTTGCATGTGATTGGTCTTAGGCAAAGTTAATCATAACCTTCCCTGTCTTTTTTTCATAGCTTCCACTGTGCAAAGGGAGCCTGAGGCGTAGTGAATGTGATACATTCTGGGAATGTATGGACTCAAAGAGTAGCATGCCCAGGAAGATATCCTCTTTATCTACCAATAGGTCATATGCTCCATGGGAGGTAGAGAACCTTTATCCAAAACCTGTGATAAGAACTATAGTAGAATCATTAGGCCAGGATGTTATAGGATTGAATGAACATGGAACCAGAAGGGACTTTAGAGATCCTTAGAATGTACAGTACAGTAGGGAAATAGTATCTGAGATTTACAACTAAGGGGACACTGCAGACTTCATCTGGTCCAATCCAATTCATTTTATAGAGGAAGAAACTGAGGCAGAAAGGTGGAAAAGTAGGGTCAGCTAGGTGGTAAAGGGTATAAAGAACTGGGTCTCAGGACCAGAAAGACCTGGGTTGAAATTCAGCCTCAGACATTTACTAACAGTGTGAACCTGGGCAAGTCGTTTAACTTCTATCTGCCTCAGTTTCCTAATCTGTTAAATAAGGATAATAATAATAATAATACCTACCTATCAGGGTTGTGAGGGTCAAATGAGATATTTGCAAAGCACTTAATACAGTGCCTGGTAAATAAGTACTATATAAATGTTAGCTGTGGTTATTAGAATGGGATTTTCCCAAGGTTACCCAGATATTTTCACAGAGTTGAGCTTTGAACCTAGGTCCTCTGCCTCTAAGTAATGAGTTGTTCACACTGAATCTTGTATTCTCTCACTGCAAGTCAGTTCAGTGGGGTATGGTCAGTGTGGTAAAGGAAGGGATCAGTGTAGGAAAATCATAATCAGTGCCATGAATCAAAAAGGCCTATTGGGTAAGATCTATAGCTTATCAACCTTTAGGGCATTAGAGGGGTATCCCTCATGACTCCTATACCACATACTTTGATATTTGCTTCCTAAGAGGCAACATTGTTTAGTACAGCAGAGAGATAGATTTAGACTTAGATACTCAAAGCCCATCTCTGTGACTTTTATATGACCTTGGGCAAGTTGCTTACTCCCTTTTCCGAGCCATATAACTCTTTGAGTATGGTTTTCTCTAAATTAACTTGTGTTTCCCAGTGAGGGTGAGGGGTGAGTTAGAAACTCCATTTAGATTACTCTTGCAGTGGCAGGGATCCAATGGTGGAAATTTTGTGTGCCCTTTGGTATAAGACCCAAAGAAATTTGCCTAGATATCCAAAGATATTGCCATTTTAAGAGACCCCTGGAGAAATTTTGATGCCTCTTATGTAGAAAAGGGAAAGTTAGAGATTTTGTTTGAATACTAGTTTGGAGGGCCTTATGGACTAAGAGAATTATGGAGTTACCACATGCCACATGGCCTCTCTAAGCTTGATACCACTCTCCTCTGGATTCTGTATTTGCATGGGTAGGGAAAGTGTGTTACAGACTTCGAAGTGAGGAGAATTTTTGAAACAACTGTACTAACCACAGCAGAGTAGTAACATACCCCTTTCTAAAAGTTAACGGTTTGTCTAACAAATTGCTATCAACTGGCAATCATTGGGGAGGTGTAGATGGGGGCTCATGAACTATAGCATTAGTAAAACACCTCCCAATCCCCACAAGGCTAACCCTAGAACTTCAAAGGGGTATAGTATCCACACAAAGGGGACCTGAGTCATCATGACTATCTGAGATAGTCACCCCAGACCATGTGCTATAACCACATAAAGCTAAAATAAACTTTTAAAAAGTTTTTAAAGTCTGTAAACCAGTTATTTAGTCCATACAAAATGTGACTATTAAGCAACAAGACTGCTTCTAAAAGACACATGAGAAAGTTAAAGGGAACCACCAGAGCACAGACATGCCAGAGGCAGCATGGTCCAATAGAAAGAGTACTGATTCTGGAATCAGAAGACCCAGGTTCAAATCCTCCCTCTGTAATTTGTGGCTATTTGGTCTTAGACAAGTCTTTTTAATCTCCATGGCTCCTTGTTTTATCATCCATAAAATAAAGGGTTTGTACTAGATGGTCTTAGAGATCTCTTCCAACTCTAGTGCTGTGATCCTAGACAAGCCGTGCAACTTTCTTAGAAGTCAATTTCCTCATCTACAAAATGGAGAAATTGAACTAAATGATCTCGAAGGTCCTCCATGACTATTATCTCTGATGATCATGTGTCCTAATTGGCTCAACAGGATTTACAAAGTCCAGTGCCCAGTGCCCAGTGCTTATGGAGAAGAGAAGCGCTCTGTGTTAAAGTAAAAATATGTGATCATTATCTATAGCAAAGAGTTAATTCCCCCCTCTCTGAGTCTCTGGCTACTCCTCAGGTAAAAAGAGGATAATAGTAACTTTACTCCCCACCTTGCTGGGCTACTTTGAGGAAAGAACTTTATAAACCTTAAAGCACAAAAACAATTTGAGTGTTTATTACTCTATGAAGCTCAATGACGGTCCCATTAAACAAACTCTGGTCTCCAACTGCAGGAACAATTGGCGGTCCAAGGCTCTGTCTCTAATATTCCCTTTTATAGACCTCACTGTGAAGTGGTTGAAGTCTGTTTATCATTGAAAGAATGAAGAGACTGTTCAGTCTTCAAAAACTTGCCTTTAGAGGTAAAATGAATGATAAGAGATCAGAGAGCCCTATTCTTGGTTATCTGTTGTAGTTTACCTGGAAGAAGGGAACTATGGAAATGTCACTTTTTTATACAAACACCTTCCCATCAACACTAAGAGAAATTGTGAAAACACATACAGCAGGACTAAACAATTTAGCTCCAGGTCTCACCTCTTGCTCAGGCAATTCCTCTCTGTTCCCTGTCCTTCTCTGTTCCCCCTAGGGATTCCCAACATTGCCATTATTACCAACTATAATGGCTGACCTGCTCTGTATCTAACATGACAACAAAACTACTGGCTAGTTTAACCATGTATTAGCCTCCTTAATGGAAAATTAGTCTTAAACTCTTGTAATTGGTGCCAATTTTGTCACCACAAAAATGTTTTAATAAACCAAGCCCCATTTCCAGTTTAGCCTCCCCAATAAAGGAGAATTTAAGCTCCTTGAGCAAAAATGCAACTATATGCAGGTATGTGTTTATCTATATGTATAATTTGTATATATTTATACATGTGTGTATTTGTTGTTTCAGTCGTGTCTGACTCTTCATGACCCCATTTGGGGTTTTCTTGGCAAAAATATTGGAGTGGCTTGCCATTTTCTTCTCCAGGTCATTTTCTGGATGATGGAACTAAGGCAAACAAGGTTAAGTGACTTGCCCAGGGTCACAGAGCTAGTAAGTATTTGAACTCAGGAATATTTGAATTCAGAAAGATGAGTCTTTCTGACTCCAGGTCAGGCACTCTGTGGGACAGCTAGGTGGCACAGTGGATAGAGTAGATAAAATGTACACACACACACAAATATACATACATATCTACATATCTATACATATACAAACATATATACTTATGCACGTATTAGTCTATACATATATGTACGCATATAGACATACATAGACTAGAAAAATAGGATTTGAATAGAACATTAAGGTTTGAAAAGCACTTTCCATGTTATCTTATTTGATCCTCAATGACTCTGTGATTTAGGAGCTATTATTATCCCCATTTTACAGATGAGGAAATTAGGGCTGAGAGAAGTTAAATGACTTGCCCATAATTATCCACTTAGTAAATGACTGAGGTGGAATTCAGACTCATCTCTTCCTGATTCCAAATCCACTGAGCTATGTATCCACTATGCCACTTAACTTCCTCTGCATACAGAATAAATGCAACGTATTTTAGGAAAAAAAACACCAGCCCTTGGAAAAGATCCATGAGGTTTCATCTGGTGTACTTAAGGTGAGCCTCGAAGAAATTAAGTAATTTTCTGAGGTGGAGAAGAAAGTGCATTGCAGGCACAGGGGACCAACATCAGTGCTGGCCCAGAGATGGGATATGGTGTACAATACATAAGGAGCAAAGAGAAGGCCAGTTAGGCTGGATTGTAAAGTGAGGAAAGGGGAGTAGTATACAATGAGTTTGGAAAGATAGGTTAGGGTTTTAAATGCCAAACAGAGAAGCTGAAATTTTATCCTAGAGTTAATAATCAACCACTCTAGTTTATTGAATAAGGGAACTGACATGGCCAGGCATTTACTTAAGGAAAATCACTCTGATAATGAGGATCTTCCACAAATTAGCACCAGGAGAGAAGACATCTATTGCTATTGGCGAGAAGAAAAGACTGGTTAAGACCACTTTGCTTCCCTAATGAGGACTATGAAGGTAGTCATATGTCACTTCTATATGAGCAAGTCAGTAACCATTCCGGTTGTCACTTTCACTTCCTGCCCAAGATTTGTTCATCTTTAGGAATGCTTTTTAGATTTCTTCTGTATGTGCATTTTTGTTCCCACATGAAAAAGGAAGCATTGGTGACCAAGTCTGACAGAACTTATGAGGCTTTCTGTCACATCATTGATCCATGTGGGAACAGAAGCTCTCAAGGATAAAACTCTGACAACACAACCACCAACTATTCCACAGTGAAGAAGAAAGGGGAGAATTGTACAAAAAAGTTAAGACAGCTGCACAAGCAACCCATTGAGCAATTCAAATTTTTAAATTATAGTGTAGGAGATAGCAACAAGGCATATAACTGAGTATGAATAAGAAAAAGTAACAGTCCTATAAAAAGGACATCTTCAATGCCCAGGTAAGTTGAAGCTTGCCATGAATGTGAGCTATTTTTAAAAATAGCTATTTAAGGGTAAGAGAAAAAGTGAAGGGAAAGGATTTTGAGTGTTTAAGAATCAAATAGCAGATGATAACACAATGGCAGACAGCAGAGGTAAAGTGTGACCACTCAATTCCCATTTGGCTTATTTTCTTCATCAAGGAAAATGATCTTTAGATTGGAAAGGATGAGACAAACATTTTTAACAAATTGAAAGTAAGTAGGGAGATGGTAAGGGATTACCTGCCTTGGATGAGTTCAGTTTACCAGCCCCACATTACATACATCCCAGAGTCCTGAAAAAACTGTTGTATATGATTTCTGAGCCACTGTCAGGAACCTTTGGGAAACTGTAGGGTGGCACAGAAGAACTGCCCTAGAACTGGAGATGGGAAAAGTGAAAAAAGGAGAAAGAAGTTGAATTTTTCAAAAAGTGAGTTTGACTTTGATTCCTAGCAAAATGAGAAGACACATGATTAAAGGAATGACTTGTGAGCATTGAGAGAAAAAAATTGTGATCCATCAGGGCCTAGATAAACTTACTGATCAAGAGTAAGTCTAGAGGAGACAGCAACATAGCGTGGTTAGCACACTGAACGTTAATAATTATTCAAATCTTTCCTTAGATGCTTACCACCTGTGTTATCCTAGTTTACGTCAGTTAACCTTTCTGTGCCTCAGTTTCCTCATCTGTCAAACAAGGGAATGGACTTCAAAGGCTCCTAATGTCCTTTGCAAATTTAAATCTTTAGTCCTATAAGCCATACCAAAGTTACTTCATTTCCTCTGCATTTTTTAAAGCTATAAGTCTATTAAAGCAGAGGAATGCTATAAATAGTGTATACCTAGATTTCAGGAAGGAATTTGGAAATGATTTTTATAATATTCTTTTGAGATATATAGAGAAATATAGGATTGATGGTACTATAGTTACATAGACTTAGAAGAAGTTTAAAAATTGGACCCAGAGAATATGATTAATCGAACAATGTCGACGTGGAGAGTATCTCTCATGAAGGCCACCTCCTGCAAGGATTTATCCTTAGCCCTATAGAATTGAACATTTTAACAGTAAATTTGAATAAAGAAACAGATGTCACACTCATCCAACTTATAGATAACGCAAATCTAGGAATAGCTAATATGTTGAATAATAGAATAAGAATCCAAAATATGTTGAAAAGCTGGAATGATGGGGCCAAATCCAATAAAAGTATAATATATAGTACTTTTACTGGAGTGAAACACAACAACAACACTACAAGTGCCCAATAGGAGAAATGTGGCTAGACAAAAAATACTTAGTTGGGGGGGGGGGGGTGGTAAGAGTGGGAGGAAAGGTGAGTTATCTATAATCTCAATAAGCTCTGGGCATCTTCTCTGGCTGCCCCACCCCGTGTCTGGAGCACTCTCCTTTCTCAACTCTCCGTCCTGCCTTCCCTGTCTTCCTTCAAGTCCCAGCTAAAATCCCACTTTGTACAGGAAACCTTTCCCAATCCCTCCTAGTTTTAGTGCTTGCCCTCCATATGTACCTTGTTTGTACATAGATGTTTCCATGTTGTCTCTCCTATTAGTCTGAGCTCCTGGACTGTCTTTGGGCTTTCTTTGTGTCCTCGGTGCCTAGCACAGAGCCAGGAGCATAGTAAGCTCTCAATAAATGTGTGGGGGTTAATCTAAAAAACTAACATGACATCAGATTGCATTAATGCTATAGTCCGGTACTGGGTCCACAATCCAGGAGCTGATGATCCTGGTGCACCCAAGAGAATTGCTGGGGTGCTGTGCTCTAGGAGAACATTGACAAACTGTAGTACATCCAGAAAAAGGTGAATAGAGTTGAGAGAGTACCCCAAACCATGCCATACTTGAACCAGTTGGTAGAAGTGGGGATTTTTAATCTGAAGAAGAGAAAGGTTAGGGGAACATGATCATTGTCTTTAACTGTTTGAAGGATTGACATTTCGAATAGCAATTACATTTGCTCTGTTTGGCCACAAAGGACAGAGCAAGGAACAATGAGTGTAAATAGGTAGGTGGATTGTACAGTGGATAGAGTAGGGAACTTGGAGCAAGGAAGACCTAAATTTGAATCCTGCCTCAGAGACATACTAGCTCTATGACCTTAGGCAAGTCTCTTAACCTCTCAGCCTTAGTTTCCTCAAATGTAAAATGAAGATAATAATAGAACTTATTTCTTAGGGTTCTTATGAGTTAATTTATGTAAAGCACTTTGCAAACTTTAAAATATTCTATAAATTCTAATTATTATTATTAATTATCATTATTATTAAGTTACAAGGAGGTAGGCTTAATTTTGGCCTACCGTGCAAAAATTGAATTTACTGACTCAAGAGGTGTAGAATTCCCTATCACTGGAAGTGACTACAGGTTACGAATGTTGTAGGGATGGTTGCTAACATATGAGTTGAACTAGATGACTTGTGAGCACCCTTTCAATTCAGATTCTGTGAATCTGTGGAAAACCATTCCACTACTGATAATAAAGCATGCTGCCCATCTCTCAAAAAAGATGTGATGTATTCAAGATACAGAATGGCATACTTTTTTAGACATTGCCAATGTGGTGATTTTGCTTCGATGGTACATCTTTGTTACAAGGGTGTTATTACTGTTGTTAATTCTGTTGTTTTAAATTTTGGAGGGTGGAATGGAAAGCAGAGATAGGGAAGAGGGGGAAGGGAAGGGAAGAGGAGGGGAGGGGAGGGGAGGGAAGGAATTAGGGTTACTGAAGAATTTTTAATGCATGGAATAGAATAGAAAGACTAAAAAGAATTGAGAATCACAGAAGCAAGATAGTTTTGAAAATCACATAAATTTATTATGTGTGTATAAAACAGAAAAGCAAGCTATACATAAAGACTTCTAGTTTCCTGTACAATGCTCTTTGTGTGTGTGTATACATATGTATGCATGTATACGTGTGTGTGCCCACTTTATTTGGTACTTAAGTTCAGAATAAAATTTAAAAAAAAAAGAAAGAAAATGAGCCCACTTTTGCCTCACAATTGTATGAGTCATCATGGGAATGCCTATAAAAGCAACTTCCCAACACATCTTAACAATGACAATATCAATATTTATATAGCACTTACTATGTGCCTGTTACTGTGCTGAGTGCTTTCCAAACATTATCTCATTTGATCTTCCCCAAAACACTAGGAGAGTAAAAAAGTAAGCCTTGGATCAGCCCATGCATAGCATCAGGAACTCTCAGGATAGTCTTCCTAATTCCAGAGGCTCTAGGAAGCCACTCACTCTTCTCCTGTGATCATCTCCCAAACCTCTCCTCCCCCTCTATGGCTAGGTCTTCTGATTGGTGAGTTTCTCCTGGCTGCTCCGTTTTGAGGAAGGGCCCACACCATCCTTATGTTCATTCAATCATTTGTCTCTTTGTTGTGCTCCTTACTCTCTGAGATTATCCATGATGACCCTCCCAAGCTTCTCACTTCCCTTTTATGTGTCTTCTTCCATTAGAATTCAAGCTCTCTGAGGGCAGAGACTCTATTTCTTTTTGCTAGTATTCACAAGACTCAGCATGATGCCTGGAATATAGTAAGCACTTCATATAGAAACCATCTACTGGTAGTGTTCTACATATGAGGTCTTTTTCCAGTGACCAACAAGTAAATATACTACTGGAGGATCTGAACCACATCAAGAATTATAGTCTCATCATAAATAAAAAATAGAAGTTGCAAAAATGGAAGGAAGTCTCACCTACTCTCCTTGGGGAGACAAAGACATTATGCAGAATCACAGGATTTCAGCAACCAAAAAGGACCTTCAAGTCCACCTATATCAACCTATACTCAACTGAGAATTCTTCTAATTACAATGATCTTAAAAGAAGTAATGCAGCTTTTGCTAGAAAACCTCCAGTAAGAAATAGCCTAATACCCCTTGTAGTAGCCCATTCTGTTTTTGGATAATTTTATGCATTAGAACATTTTTCTTTTCTTTACATCAAGCCTAAATTTGTTTCTTTGAAACTTTTACATATTTTTGGAGGTCTACTCTTTGAGGACAAACAGAACAAATCTATTCTTTCTTCTTCATGACAGGCCTTCAAATACTTGATGACAACTACCATTTCCAGAGCCATAACTAGAATTTCTGGTGCCTAAGATGAGGGGGCAAGGAAATAAAGATGGAAGAAATCTGGGGAGGAACCAGAAATCCAGGCAAAAGAAGAAAGCAAGATAGGAATAGGCTGGGAGAAAAATCACCTGGGGTTTCAGAAGGCCTTGGTATCCCATATACAAGCCTTCATTTTCATTGTATAACTATGAGGTTTTCCTGTGAGTCATTTGCCTGTATCCTCCAGGGATTTTGGTCTCTCTCGTCCAAAGAAAATCCTCCAACTTACGGATGCCAGAAGGACATGTGGCATGTAGCAGGCATCAGGCCACTAGCCCTAGGAGAAGGGACATATGATTCTGGAACATATAACCACTGGTTGGTGACTGGCCCAGGCAATCAATAAATTAACAAATATACATTAAGAACTTATTACAAGATATCAAGGGCAGGTGCTTCAGATGGCGGCCAATGGCTTAAAAAATTAAGGATTTATTAAGCACCTACTGTGAGCCAAGCACTATGCTATATAAGCACTTTACAAAGTAGCACATGTATAGAATGAAGAATGTGGTATCTAGGAGGATGAGTCCCTCACTTTATGCCCTAAGTCCTGGTTCTTATGTGTTGTCCAGACTCCTTGAATATTTTCTCTGAGTTACAATGGTAACCTCCTTCTTATCTTTACCAGATTACTGATACAAAAGCATTTAAAATTATTCTGAAAAGACCCTCCAGTTGCCTTATATGTTAGAAGTTGAGTGGCTGAAAGAAATGATCTTTACAATAGAATTCTTTTTGTTATCTAAAGTTGCTAGGAGCTAAGATAAAGAGTACTTCATAGGGATAATGGGATGATGCTTTCTGCACCTTTGATGACTTCTTTCTACAAGCCAAGACGCTTTTGAAGGCTTAGATGATTAGGTAAATCAGTCCTTTAAACTCTGGAATAGAATATTTTGGACAACTACTTGCATTATTGATTGAAATCACTATTATAGCTTAAATTTGTTGAGGCTTTGCCTTTACCAAGGATTGCTGTGAGATTTACATGTGTGGTGGAAGATTGCTGGTTTTCCACTTCCTTTCCTCAGATCGGATAACATAATTTTAAAAAGTAAGGAGCCGGGAGCCAAGATGGCGGCTGGTAAGCACGGACTAGAGTGAGCTCCGTACCCGAGTCCCTCCAAAAACCTATAAAAATGGCTCTGAACCAATTCTAGAACGGCAGAACCCACAGAACAGCAGAGGGAAGCAGGGCTCCAGCCCAGGACAGCCCGGATAGTCTCTGGGTGAGCTCTATTCCACACGGAGCTGGGAGCTGGGAGCTGGGAGCTGGGAACGGACTGGAGCAGAGCCAAGTCTGAGCGGCGTGGACGATCCAGTCCAGAAGCCGGGCGGAGGGGGCCCTAGCGCCCTGAATACGTGAGCAGTTACCAGACCCCTCGACCCACAAACACCAAAGACTGCGGAGAAGGTTAGTGGGAAAAGCTGCGGGAGTGGAAGGAGTTCGCGGTTCGGCTTCCAGCCCCGGGGGCAGCGGAGGTGGGGCAGCTACAGCTGTTGTTACTTCCGGCTCCAGGCCCACCTGGTGGGGGGAATTATGTGGCGGATCACAGCAGGGGTGCACAGCCTGCCGAAGATCTGAGCCCAGTCTGGACTGGGGGTCCTTGGGGAAGGAGGAGTGCGGCTCTGACAGAGCTGGCACCTCCCCCCCAAACGTAGAACATAGAACTCTGTAATCTACAAGCAGTCATACCCCACTGAAAAGCTCAAGCGTCAAGTTAGTTGGTTGGGAATATGGCCAGGACGCGAAAATGCGCCCAGATTCAGTCTCAGACTTTGGATTCTTTCTTTGGTGACAAAGAAGACCAAAACATACAGCCTAAAGAAGACAGCAAAGTCATAGAGCCTACAACCAAAGCCTCCAAGAAAAACATGAACTGGCCCCAGACCATAGAAGAACTCAAAAAGGATTTGGAAAAGCAAGTTAGAGAAGTAGAGGAAAAATTGGGAAGAGAAATAAGAAGGATGCGAGAAAACCATGAAAAACAAGTCAATGACTTGCTAAAGGAGACCCAAAAAAATACTGAAAAATACACTGAAGAAAACAACACCTTACAAAATAGACTAACTCAAATGGCAAAAGAGCTCCAAAAAGCCAATGAGGAGAAGAATTCCTTGAAAGGCAGAATTAGCCAAATGGAAAAGGAGGTCCAAAAGACCACTGAAGAAAATACTACTTTAAAAATTAGATTGGAGCAAGTGGAAGCTAGTGACTTTATGAGAAATCAGGATATTATAAAACAGAACCAGAGGAATGAAAAAATGGAAGACAATGTGAAATATCTCCTTGGAAAAACCACTGACCTGGAAAATAGATCCAGGAGAGATAATTTAAAAATTATTGGACTACCTGAAAGCCATGATCAAAAAAAGAGCCTAGATACCATCTTTCAGGAAATTATCAAGGAGAACTGCCCTGATATTCTAGAGCCACAGGGCAAAATAGAAATTGAAAGAGTCCATCGATCGCCTCCGCAAATAGATCCGAAAAAGAAATCTCCTAGGAATATTGTTGCCAAATTCCAGAGCTCCCAGATCAAGGAGAAAATACTGCAAGCGGCCAGAAAGAAACAATTTGAATATTGTGGAAACCCAATCAGAATAACCCAAGATCTGGCAGCTTCTATATTAAGAGATCGAAGGGCTTGGAATGCGATATTCCAGAGGTCAATGGAGCTAGGATTAAAACCTAGAATCACCTACCCAGCAAAACTAAGTATCATGTTCCAAGGCAAAATATGGACTTTCAATAAAATGGAGGACTTTCAAGCTTTCTCAGTGAAAAGACCAGAACTGAATAGAAAATTTGACTTTCAAACACAAGAATCAAGAGAAGCATGAAAAGGTAATCAAGAAACGGAAATTGCAAGGGACTTACTAAAGTTGAACTGTTTTGTTTACATTCCTACATGGAAAGATGATGAGTATGATTCATGAGACCTCAGTATTAGGGTAGTTGAAGGGAATATGCATATATATATGCATATATATATGTTTATGTATATATATAAGTGAATGTGTATGTATGCATGTATCTATGTGTATATGTATGTATGTGTATGTATGTGTATATATATATATATGTAAAAGAGAGAGAGCAGACACAGGGTGAGTTGAGGATGAAGGGAAGATAGCTAAAAGAAATAAAATGAAATTAAGGGATGAGAGAGTAACTTACTGAGAGAGGGAGATAGGGAGAGATAGAATGGGGTGGATTATCTCCCATAAAGGTGGCAAGAGGAAGCAGTTCTAGGAGAGGAGGGGAGTGGGCAGGTGAGGGGGGAATGAGTGAACCTTGCTCTCATCAGATTTGGCCTGAGGGGGAATACCATACATACTCAGTTGGGTATCTTACCCCACGGGAAAGAAGAGGGAGGAAGATAAAAAAAAAAAAAATAAAAGGCAGGGGGATGAGGGAGTGGAGGGCAGATGGGGGTGGAGGTAATCAAAACAAACACTTTGGAAAGGGGACAGGGTCAAGGAAGAAAATTCAATAAAGCGGGATGGGTTGGGAAGGAGCAAAATGTAGTCAGCCTTTCACAACATGAATATTGTGGAAGGGTTATACATAATAATACATGTGTGGCCTAGGTTGAATTGCTCAACTTCTTAGGGAGGGTGGGTGGGAAGGGAAGAGGGAAGGGAATTTGGAACTCAAAGTTTTAAAATCAGATGTTCAAAAACAAAAAAACTTTTTGTATGCAACTAAAAAATAAGATACACAGGCAATGGGGCGTAGAAATTTATCTTGCCCTACAAGAAAGGAAGGGAAAAGGGGATGAGAGGGGAGGGGGGTGATAGAGGGGAGGGCTGACTGGGGAACAGGGCAACCAGAATATACACCATCTTGGAGTGGGGGGGGAGGGCAGAAATGGGGAGAAAATTTGTAATCCAAACTGTTGTGAAAATCAATGCTGAAAACCAAATATGTTAAATAAATAAATTGCATTAAAAAAAAAAAAACAAAAAAAACAAAAAAAAAAAAAGTAAGGAGCCAATAATAGAGGTAAAGAGTTAGTATGTTAAACTAAGTGCATGAATTTCTGGAATGTGCCCCACACATCCAATTGTATGCTGAGCCTCTCCACTTTGAGGGTTCATGAGCACCTCAAATTCAGCATGAATAAAACTGACCTCATCATTTCCCATTCAGACCCATCCTTCCTTATAGGTTCATAGATTTACGTCTAGGGAAACTAAAGTCCAGATTGCCGAAGTTGTTTCTAAGGAACAGGTCTGACCATGGCATGACCTCACTTCCATTGCTTCTGGAAAAAAGTAAAATTTTCTTCTTCGTTCAAGAATCTTCAATATTCCATTCTTCCTCCCCAGTCTTATTTCACGTACCCACCTGTTTGATCACTCCATTTAAGTTCACTCCATCTTCTCTGGTTCCTTGTTGCTGCAATCTATGAAGCTATAAATCACACTCTTTGATCTCCAATAAGTTAAGTGTTTGGTTCCTAATCTTCTCCAAACTAATCCCTGCCCCATTTCAATACCCTGGCTACCAAGTTCTTCAACCTCATCCACTCCCATGGTATTTATCTCTAATCTTCCTTAATCGTGTACGTCAATGGAGCCCCACTCACTCATCTCCTCCTTTAGGAAATTTGCTTGAGGTGCTGGGATGCCTGTAGCACTATATCTGTGCTGGGCCTAGAATAAAGGAGAAGATTTTAACAGGCACAGAGCTAGAAAGGATCCATGTTAGAGATAATATGTAAAAATATAGAGGCAGACCTGAATCAAATATGATTAGAAAAGTACTCAAGACTACATTTTTACGTAGGCAATGTAAGAATTTGTTTTGCTTCCCTATATTTATTTATTGTGAGACTTTTTTTTTCCTTTTTCAATTTTGGCATGGGTAGAAAGGTGACTTTATCATACATTTAAAATGAAAACCAGCTGCACATAATAGAAATTGGCAGTTTTGTGTACAATCTTCTTTTTCTGCTTTACCAAGCATATAGTCATGCCCATTTTATTTGATATTTATTAAGTTCAGAAGTTTTTTTAAAAGAACTGATTAAAAGAAAAGTGTCCAAGGTTCAGCTTAACTGAAGCATAGAAGATACCAAGGACAGTAGTATAAAACAAGGCTGGAAAGGGAAATGGGAGCCAGACCATGGAGGTCCTTGAATTGCAAAATGAATTGAAATTTTATGTTTCAGGGAATTGGAAGCCATTGAAGGCTTAGCTCGAACAGGGAAGTTACATGGTTAGACCTGATTCTTAGGAGATCACTTGAGCAATTGTATGAAGAACAGATTGAAAAGTAAAGAGAATCAGGGACACCAGTTACACATCTATTAGAAGAGTTCAAGTGACAGTTGATAGAGTTGGAACTAAGTTTGTGGCAGTGGCAGTAAAGAGTCAGGATGGGTATGAGAGACACCATGTGAGTAGAATAAACAAGAGTTTAATGAGAAGCTAAGAGAGAGTCAAGGATTATTCCGAGCTTATGAATCTTGGTATGCAGAATTATGGTGGGACCTTCAACAGTAACAGTGAAGTTGGGAAGAATGACAAGTATAGGGGAAAAAGTAATAAGTTCAGTTCTGGACATATCAGGTTTGAGGTACTAGAAGACCAAACAAGTAGATGATGCCCACTGGCTAGCTGGAGATGTGGGACTAGAGCTCAGGGAAAGATTTAAGTTGAAGACAAAAATGTAGAAAGAATTTATACAGAGGTGATATTGACATTCTACGAATGGATCTATTTATCAGTTGAGAGTATAGAGATGAAGAGGGCTTAAGGACCCTCACATTGGATTTAGAGTACATCTGCATTTAGTGAGTAGGAGGAGGAAATGAGCCAAGAAAGGACTGAGAAAGAGCAATCAGCAATATAGGAGCACTCAGAAAATTACAGGAGGAGAACTGAGATAGAACATCACAGAAACCAGTGCAGGGTCATTCAGGTACAAAAAATGGGCTGACCCAGCAAGATTAAGCAACCAATAAGCAAGTACTTATGGAACACCTACGGTTTCCAAAAAATGGAGATAGATAATGGGGATAAAAATCCAAAACAAGACAGTATTACATTCTTAGGGGATATATGTTCACAAAGTAAATATATAACTTAAAAATATAGAGTGATTCAGGGTGATGGGAATAAGTCTGGGGAAATCAGGACAGGCTTTTTTAAAGGGAGGGACTCTTAAGCTGAACTTTGAAAGGAACTAGGAGTTCCAAGAAACGGAGGTGAAAAAGTACATTTCAGACATGGTTGGCTGCCTATGCAAAGGAACAAGGGCAAGAGATATCCCCAACCACTATCACCCTAAACTCCGGCTTCTTTCTCCTCATCATCCACATCAGGCACCAGAGCACAGGCCCTGCGTGAATCATCACACTTCAAGATGACTTTGTCATGGTAAGTTCTCCTGACAAATTGCTCTTCCCATGAGCCACTGAAACATTTGCTCACTTTTTAATTTACAATGCAATTGGATCCTGACTCCTGGATCAATATCATTCTATAGTCATGCTCCAGTCTGCAAGAGGGTCATTCTGCCGCACAGCTCAAATGCTGCATTAGATTATTGCAGACTTGGAAGTCATTCCAGAACTGCCCTGTCTTGAGTTGGCTCTGAATACAACACAGCCATCTCCTTCCCTCCCAGTCCTCACCACTGGGGTCAAACTCTACCTGAAAGGCTGCTAATCCACACATGAGGATCCCTGAAGGCTGCATATTGACTTAGAAAACTACAAATTAGCATTCCTCATCATGGAACTCTCTCTCTCTGTGCCATTGCACTGGCTGTCCTCAATAGCTGGAACATACCACAACCCCTTCCTCAACTCTGCCTCTTAAAATCCTTAGTGTCCTTCAAGACTCAACTCAAGGGCCATGTTCTTGTTGTTCAGTCATTTAATTTGTCTCTGACTCTTTGTGAACCCATTTGGGGTTTTCTTGGCAGAGATTCTCAGTGGTTTGCATTTCCTTCTCCAGCTTATTTTACATATGAGGAAACTGAAGCAAACAGATTTAAGTGACTTAGCCTGGGTCACACAACTGTATTTGAGGCTGGATTTGAACTCAGGTCTTCCTGACTCCAGGCTTAGCATTCTGTCTACTATGCCTTCCATGTTCTACATGAAATCCTTATTTCTTCTTCCCTCTTTGCCAAATCAGCTTGTCTATGTTTCAAATGTAGCTTAATATTTGTCAGAGATATTCTATCTCAATTGTAGTCAAAGAAGTCCCAGAAAGTAATCACAAGGTGTTAATTAGGAGTTGAACTAACTAAAGATGCATCTATACCCTGATTTCTTTATGAAGTACAGGTTTCTCTCTGATTGATTGAGTCAAGAAGGGAACAGCCATTCCAACTGTGAAAATAAATAACAATGATTCTGGTAGTTTTAAAAAACTAAACTCTGGGAAAATTTTAGCAGTTCGAATGGGAGAGATTATAAACTGGAGTTACCTATAGAGGAGACTTGGGGGAGAAGAAAGTTTCTCCCCTTTCACTCCATTGGCCATGTAATTTTGAAGGGGAGCTACTCAACCAGGAACAGACACTGAACAAAATGATGATCAAAGAAATTAATATAGTCCTTGCCCTCAAGGAGCATACATTCAACCAAGAAAGACAACATATATATACAATATATATATATATATAAACACATACATATATATACACATACATACATACATATACATATACATATACATATACATATATATATATATACATATATATATATATAAGCTCCTTGAGGGCAGAGACTAAATCACTTTGTATTTATATCCACAACAGCTAGTACAGTGCCTTGAATTTAGTAGGCCTTCAAAAGTGCTTGTTGATAACTGATCAATGATCAAAGAAGACTTTTTTTTTTTAAAGCTACATTCAGAATAGGAAGACCTTAATCAAGATAGGGCCATCATCCAGGGTCTGTGGGACAAGGATGGTGAGGAGAAAGTAGAATGAGGCCTTGATTTTATTTGCTTCCTTGTTTTATCAATATAGGTTACCAGGGTTTGAAAACTAATACAAATGAGGAGATGATAAAAACATATAGTTGCCCTGAATGAGTTCTAATCATTATGCCTGAACAAACTACTTCCCACAATGTTGAAATTATTAATATTGTAGTCATTAAGTCCCCATGAGGGAACTTTTCAGGTTTTTGTTTGTTCGTTTGTTTTGTTTTTCTAGTAGCAGTTATGTTGTCATTGTTCAGTCCTTTCACTTGTGTCCAACCCTTCGTGATCCCACTTGGAGTTTTCTCAGCAAAGCTACTAGAGTGGTTCCATTTTACAGATAAGGAAACTGAGGCAGAGTTAAGTTACTTGCCCAGGGTCACAATGTTAGGAAGTGTCTAAGGCCAGATATGAACTCTGGAAGATGAGTCTTTCTGACTCCAGGCCCAGCACTGTATCCATTGTGCCACCTAGCTTCTCTTAGGAGCAGTTGTAGCGATGCTAACAATAATAATAACCAGCATTTGCATAGTGCTTTAAGGTTTGCAAAGTGCTTTAGAAATATTATCTCATTTGATCTTCACAACAGCCCTGGTAGATAGGTGTTATTCTGATGGAGACAGAGTTTGTGACTTGCCCAGCGTCACACATATATTATATGTCTGAGGTCACATTTCAACTCAGATCTTGACTGTGGATCCAATGCACAACCTAGATGATGCTGCTGGTACTGATGCTTGTGCTGGTGCTGGTGCTGGTGCTGGTGCTGAGGATGATCTTTGGAAAATAGAAGAGCTACCACGGTTCTGATAAAGGGAGATTGTCCTGATCTGAAGAGGGTATAAGGGTTAGGGGAGATGGAATGGATGTAATTTTCCAACTATAAAACTTGTGGAATTGACTCGAATTCTAGGCACAATTCTAAAATATATTATTAAACAGAGGGTTCAAGAGTATTTTGAATGTAAAGTAGTAATTGAGTATTTTATATATGGTAGGTAAAATGGAAAGAATGTTAGATCTGGAGTCAGAAGACAAGAGTTGAAATCCTACTTTTGGAAAATTCTATACATTTCCTGTGTGAAACTGGACAAGCCATTTAATTTCCTTGTGCTTAAGTTTTCCAATTTTTAAAATGAGAAGATTGGACTATATGGCTTCCAAAATCCCTTCAATTTCAAAATCTATGCTTTTTTTAACAGTGTTACTAGACTACTAGCAATAGAATACCATAGATATGGTATACCTCAATAAAAAATCATTTAAAAAATCTATGATTTCTGTGAAATCAGATTTACGCATCATAGTCTGAACAATAGACGTGTTTTATTCACTTATTTTTCCTGCGTGGATTGTTAGGCCAAAATATGTGGAGTAGTTATGGATCTCATTGAGAAGAATGTATAGGATTCTGGGGCTTGATGGAAAGGGGACAGTATGATCTACAAACAGGACCTGGTAGAGAACTTCATCATTCACAGTGAATTACCCTTCAACTTGGACTCTGACAATCTCCATTTTGTGCATCAGCTGATATTAATGATTAGAAAAATCATCAGACAAGTTTCTCTCTTTTTTTACATCTTTCCAGGAATCTTGAATGATTTAGACATATGCATAGCAGACATCATTTTGGAAGAGGGCCTTACAGTCTCATTTTACTGAATCAGATGCTTTTTAAAAGGTGATTGTTAAAAAGCAAGTAAAATGGAATTTAATATTCAATATATCCTTTAGTTTACTGTATGATGGTAAAAGTGAGGCCTACTATCACTTGTAAAAGCTATCCTGTTCTCTATAATGCCTTCACCAGCAGTCAGGGAATATTATAGTCTTCAATGTATGTATAGATTATTCCTAAATGTATGTATACATATATATACACACATAAATCTATACATGCATGTATGATGTGCATATATATAATATATGTTGGTAGTTGGTAGTTACTAATATTCTTGAGGTGAATTTTGTTCTGTTATTAATAATATATTAACAATATATTATAATAATATAATATATTATATATAATATTATATTATATTAATAATTCCCAAGGCCTTTATCACACCTTGGGCATCTTCCTCTCCTTCAGATACCTTAAGACACTCCCTCAATTCCTTTATAATTTTGTCATCTCCAGCATGGACCTCCACTATATATACAATGTCTATACAGGTCTAGTATTTTTTTTTCTCTTCAGTGCCATTTGTATTTTCTTGCTAAACAACGCAGGACTATAATGGAAGAGTCCAAGTGTGGTAACTCCACTGTCCCAACTGGACAACAATAATAAAAACTGGTATTTTGATGTTACTTTAAAGTTAACAAAATGCTTCACATAAATGTTGTAATAATATCAGGAATCTGGTAATATAGACATTATTCTCATTTTGCTAGAAGAAGAAACAAAACAAAATAAAACTGGGGTCCAGAGAAGTTGACTGAATTGATCATGGTCACACAGCTAGTAAGTATTTCAATATCACCTCCTTGGAAGTAGCCTGCTTAGAATTGTAAATGAATGCTATAAATATGACTTGAAGGGCTTTCCTTTGTAGTAACTCCCTTCCCATTTTTCATTGTCAATCTATTCAACATTACAGCAACCTAATTAGCAAATGGTATGGAAAATCAGAACAGGTATATGCTTGAGAACAAATCAACCCACCTCAAGTACTGCTGGACTCTGCATGGAACAACACATTCACTGTACATATTTAAGCCCCCAGAGGGCCAAACTGAAGCCTCAAGAGTAGCATCTAGGAGTCCATCTGGCGATTCTGTGGAAGGGAAAGTTCTACCTAGTCAAACTCAGCTGGCCTGTCTTTGAAAGCACTGGTTGGAATGATTGTTAATCTGGTTTGGTCACCCCTGGTAGGCCCAACCTATGATGTTGTTTTCCCCATGAAGAAGTTTCTTGGTGGGTTTGGATAACTAACAGTTGATACAATAGGCCATAAAAACACAGACCTGTTTGTTCCGGTGGTGCTCATAATAAAGCTATTCTGAGCTCCGAAAAGTACTGCCATGCCCCCTTCTGAGCTAATGCTCAACACTACCTGGTTTTTACTTTTGTCTCCTAATTAGAGACCCAAATAGCATACTTGGCTGCCTGAATCTCTCTCTTCAGCACCTGCTTTTCTGTAAGGTGGAGAAGTTAATCTCTAATCGGCTCTTTTTATCTCCTTCTGTCTGATCGCATGGCTCCCACTTCAGTTTTCTTAGCGGCATTAAGCATTTAATTGTGCATTCCAATGATGAGCAGTACCCAGGGCTACCTCAGAGGTCAGGAAACCTCCACACTTTTTCACCCAAGCTACCCGAACAGGCACTAAATGCTTTCCTATTTGCCTCTACAATCATAGTTTAGCATGGCATCATTATTGTCTCACATTCTAAGCTGGAAGGAGAGACTCAAATGAGTCTAAAGAGACAAAATACTTAGTTGCTACCCATTAAACAACACAGCTGTGTACATACCCTTTGAATATCAACTACCGTGCCTAAAATATGGCCCCAGCACACTACCAGCACGACCAAGATGTGTACAGGTTAGGTAGTTGCTAACTCATATGTGCAAAATTCAATACATAATGGCACCAAACAGATTTCTCCAACAGATTGTTGGAACACCTGCAAGTATTCAAGGATCCACCTACTTCCTTATCACTGGTTTATTGTCTTACATAATCCATCATTTGCAATTCACTTAATGGAGAAATATGAAGGATCCTTGTAAAATAGTGACTTTTTAATGACTAAGAATGAATTTACATCAGGTGACAAGCTTGGTGTTCTCTCCCCCTGGAGCCAGCCCAAGTTTCCATAAAACCATGAAGAGAAGGCTTCTTCAAGTTTCTGTGGGTATTCAGGTTAGGAATCAAGTAATTCATATATGTGTGTATACAAATATATATATATATATATATATGTATATGTATATGTATATATATATTTATATACACACACGTATATGTATATATACATACATATTCATGTGTGTATATATACATATATACATACATATACATATATATGTACATACAGAGAAAGAGAACCTAGAGGTCATGAAATCCAACTTTCTCATTTTATAAATGAGAAAATTGAGGCTCAAAGAGGTAAAACAACTTGCCCAAAGTTTCACAGGTTTTATCAGAACTAGGATTTGACCTCATGTCCTCTGATTCAAAATTCAATTTTTTTTTGTCCATTGTATCATGTAGAAGCCAATTTCCACTTCTGATATTCTCCCAGAAAGCACTGTAGTATTCCCTGACTGCTGTCTTATCATGGGTGACTGCAAATCTGACACCCAGTAAGTTGCAAGAATACCACTAACCAAAACTTGTGGTCAAATGCCTCAGTGTTGTATGTCTCTCCAACAACACCATTATAAAGATTGACAATTCTAGTCCTCTGGCAATCGTGTTCCTCACTAGAAAAACTGCCCTGAACAGCTGGGGCACAAGTTATGATCACAGATGTTCTCTACAGATGCAGACTCATCCGAAGCCACTCAGTCAGGAGAGGTCCCAGAGGACGCATTATTGTACCCTCCACAGAAAAAAAATCAGGCATTTTTTCAACAACCAATATTTAATTTCTTTCTTCTGTTATATTATGAAAGCTCCATTTTCCAATGAGTATATGAACTAGCAATTTCTCTCTTAATAGACCATTTACTGAGTTTGATGAAGGAGATAATTGAATATGATGAATATTCACACACATCTATCTTAAAGCAAGCTCTCAAAGACAATAGAAGCTATAATATCATTTTGACAGAATACAGCTAAACATGAACAGAACCAGTAACATATGTCAGAGTACAAATGGAGAAAGTGAAAGCAAACTCAGGATGAGCTTGCTAGAACTTGCAGGGCTAAAACACAATATTAGCCTAAGCAGAAAATAATTTTATTAAAATAGAACAAAACCCCCCCTAAAGTCCTAAATCCTTGCACGCTTTCAGATTCCTACCATTTATCAATAAACATTTCAACAAAGGAAGTCTCAGAATATATGGTAAAAAGCCAATGACCTTAGGAGGAGATGTAGTACTAATACTTACCAGGTAAACAACAGGAATCTAAATACTCTGGGGAAAGTGTTGGCTTTCATTTAGTTACTTCTCCTAAGGCCACAAAGTCAATCTAATAATACACATTCATTGGGCATGCACATTCCTGAACTGGGCCCTGTAGGATACCCAAAGACCAAGTAACACCTGGTTCTTGACCTCTGGGATTTCTTGTTGTTGTTTGTGGTTTTTATTTGTTTTGTTTTGTATTTTTTTTTTGTATTTTTTATATTTTGTCATTGCTGTTGTTGTTTATCTCATCTTCAAAAGAATTCAGTTAGAAACAGGGATAGGATAAGTCACTCTCCTGATTTCATTCTTTTATACTTAATTTTCTTCAAACAATTGTGCGGGTAAATAAAATTACTACTTTTATAATTGAATAAAAGTATTGGGGTTTAATCTTATCTTGTGCAGACTCAATGAAAGCATCTTTGGTCCAGCTTTGGAAGCAGATTGGGGTGATGGAGATGTTGTGTACTTCATCCTGTTCCCTCAGGTTTTTATTTCTTCTACTAGGTCTCAATAATGAGGTAGTTTTAGTTCCATATAATTTGGAGATGGTGACACTTATTAAAAGCGTTGTTCTTGCATTATTACCAATGATTATTATGCCCAAGTGACTATGAACAAAGGTTTTGTCTGTCACAGTGTTCTGGTGCCAGTAGAGTATGTTGGCTGAATTCTCAAGGATATTTTGGGATCTGTATTTGTAGTTTGTTCCTTTATGAATGATAATAAACTTCTGGGACATAATTCTGGCCACCAAATCATTGTAGGTATTAATTCTTTGCAATTTGTGGTGATAAGTAATAAAAATTTATTATTTCCTCTCATAATCCAGATTGATAAATAGATCTGGAATTCTTAAGGATAACTGTTGTTTAATTTTCTAGTGGCGATGACCTGGTAATGGTAATAAATTCCTCTGTTTTTGTAAACTAATCTCATGACTCAGTGTTTTATTTGATACTTCATCAACATATTGGTGTTTGACTTCATATGCATGTTACCCACAGAGGGCTTTTTGATGATGATGATGGCGGTGATGGTGATGATGACGATGATGCTGTGACTATTGTTAATGTCATGATCATTATAACTAATGGCATTAACCTCCTGGAAGCCAGGTAAGTTAGGTTTCACTACTTCCCCAGGGCTCTCTGGTATCCTTAAGAGGATTGGGGGTCTGGATTCTCTGTCACTGGCTCCAGCCCTCACCAATGCTGTTCCCTCAGTTGTAGGGGGAAGCGCCCTCAATCCCAGTTCCATTAACCACTAGCAGTCATATTAGCTCTTACACAGAAATATTTACTTCAGAAACTATAACCACAAATATATAAACTCACTCTCCCAAAATGTGGAAGGCATAATTCCCCTTTTCCCTTGCACAACCTCAGCCTCTGGAGAGGAGAAAGAGGTTATTAGGTTCATAGCTTAGCTCAATTCCTATAAAGCACAGTCCCCTGTTCCAAATCTCAAGCTCTTCTCAGGCTCAGATCCCCAGGACACTGATTACTCAGGGCTTCCATGTCCAGCTGGTTGGCTGTATTATTTCACCTGCAACTCTGGCTCCAGGTTTGTCATGGCTCATACTCCCAATCATATAAGGATAACTGCTAGTACCTAAAACTAATGACGGAACAGAAACAAACTTCCCCAGGCCCATTTCTTGGAGCCAGCATAAAAGAGGCATAACAGGGGAAGGAATAAGGAAGTATACAGGAAGAAAGAATGGCCCAAAAAAAGAGTGCCAGAAAGAGAGTGGGGGAGAAGGGGTGGGGGAAGGAGGAGAGAGCAATCAGCTAAATCTTGTCAGTTTTAAAGATACTGGGAGCCAACCAATGGAGGCTAAGCTATTCCCACTCAAGTGGTGGAAGGCTCAGCAACCTCCATGTTAGGCAAACTGGGCATGCTCAGAAAAGTTGCGTTATACCTATATACCACTTTAATGTTTGCAAAATACTTTACCGTTTGAGCCTTAGCATATAGCACCTCAACAGAGATGCTACTGCTTCAACTATTATAACCATTTCACAGATAAATAAACTATTATAACTATAATAACTATATAAACTATTACAAACAAACTATTATAACCATTTCACAGATAAATAAATAAACAGTGGAGGGAGCTAGGTAGCACAGTAGATACAGTGCCAGGCCTGGAGTCAGGAAGACTCATCTGCCTGAGTTCAAATCTGGCCTCAGATACTTACTAGCTTGTGATTCTGAGTAAGTCACTTTACCCTGTTTGCCTCAGGTTCTCTGTCATTGGCTCCAGCCCCCACCAATGTTGCTTCCTCAATTGTAAGGGGAAAGTACCCTGAATCCCAGTTCCATTAGCAAATGACAGTCACATTAACTTTTACACAAAATTATTTGCTTCAGAAGTTATAATCATAAATAAATCTGTAAAATGAGCTGGAGAAGGAAATGGCAAATCCTCCAGTATCTTTGCCAAGAAAACCCCAAATGGGGTCACAGAGAGTCAGACATGATTGGAAAAGAGACTAGGCAACAAGTATAGTGGATAATCTGGAAACACATGTTCTAATCCTGTCTTATGCATTTATTTTATATGTGCCTCTGGCCGGGTAACTTAGTATATCTCAGACTCTATTTCCCCATCCATAAAATAAAGAACAACTGCAAGATTTTGCTCAAGCAGTTGTTGTGAGAATCAAATAAAATAATTTATGTGAAGTGTTTTCAAGTCTTAAAGTACTATATAAATTTCAGTGATTATTATTAAGTGATTTCCCAAAGATCCCACAGGTTTTAAATGGCAGAGCCAGGATTCAAACCATGTTTTCTGATTCCTATGCCAGCACCCTTTCCAATGTACTTGAAGTCTTGTAAACAAAATAAGCTTATCCATATAATGGGGGGAGAGTGCAGTACTACCTAAATGATACAAATAGCAAGGCTAAAATTCCAAAGAGGGAGAGAGAGAGAGAGAATTTCAGGCAGAGGGTCTCAATAGTTTCAGATAAGCTGAGAAAGGGATGTCCAAGATAGAGAAAGAGCCAAGTCACAAGCGTACATCATGCTTGTGGCACAGGGAAAAGGCTAGTGAGGCTGGAGTAAAGGTTCTATAGAAAAAATTTTAAAAATATGAAAAATTCGGGTGGATATTGCAGAAGGCTTTGAATTTCAGGCTTTTGAGTTTGGACATTATTCCATGGGCAGCAGGGAGTTGCTGAAAACTTCTGAGCATTGCTTTAGTAAGTAAACTAATCATGGCGTGGGATATTTTCAAGAGTGAGATGCTGAAAATAAAAACTCATGAATCAAGTTTACAGTATGGATAAAGCATAACAAGGAAGCATAAGACAGGTGTGCTGGCACATTCTGAGGTTTAATTCCCATAGGCCCTTGCTTTGAAGTAAGACTTACCTGGCCCATGTTCTATGTATGTCTTTGATTCTATTAAATAACATTAATGTACTGCAATTTTTTTAGCCATTCTTCAATTAATGGGCATCTATTTAGTTTCCAGTTCTTTACTACCACAAAAAGTTCATCTACAAATGTATTGGTACACATGGGACCTATCTTTTTCTCATTGACTTCCTATGCGTAGTGGTGGGACCTCTTAGTCAAAAGGTATGGAAATGTCATTCAATTTCTTAGCATAATTGAAAGTTACTTTCCAGAATGGTAGAACCAATTCTCAGCTCCACCAAAAGCACATTAGTGTGCTTGTCTTTCCACAACTCTTCCAACATTAGCTATTTTCATCTTTGGCCATCTTTGCCATTTCGCTAGATATGGGAGGAAACCTCAGAGTTGCTTTGATTTATATTTCTCTTATTGTTATTTGGAATAATCTACCATTTGGTAATAATTTATGATTCTTTTGGAGACTGATGATATCCTTTGATCATTTCATTCAATGGAGAAAATTTTTTGGTCATATATTTGTTTTAGTTCCCTAATTGTATCTTGGATATTAGGTCCTTATTAGAGATAGTTGGTGTAAAGACTTCTTTCCCAACTATGTGTCACTTTTTTTTCCTTTTATCCTAGTGCCCAGCACAGTATCTTGTCCAAAATGGCCATCAAATAAATGTTTCATGAATGATTGAATGAATCAATTAATTCACCTCTGAATGATTTTAGGCAGAAAGACAGTTATAGCCATATAGTATTACCCCCAATGTGGGTCAAGCAGAAAGTCACTCCCATAAGCCTGTTATTCCCTCTAATGAAAGTTCCAAGAAAGTCTCTACCATTTGGAGTTTGTGAAGGAGTGTGGGGGATGGAAAGGGCTGGAGGGAATGTAGTGATCATAGCTCACCTCAGAACATGGGGGCCAAGAGAGTAGGGTATATTAGCCAGCCTTCCAGAAGGCTGTCTGGATCCAGGTTGCCTATCATTTCTTTCCTCCATTCTGTACTGTTTATTCCTCCAGCTGGGATATTTGCATATACCTTGTGCTCATTTAAATAATGGAACAAACAGATTTGAGGCAAGATAGCAAGATAATTATGAAAGCATGGAGGAGCACACCAATGGAAGCCACTGGCAGGAACAAAGACAATCAGGAGCATTCTGAAAAACCCCAGGTGTGTGCCTGAGAGTGAGCAAGGCAGAGAGGGGGAACCAGAGAAAAAGGCTCTGACAGCTCAGATTTACCCAGCAGCCACAAGGAGAGGCAAGAACCACCCTGGTTCTATCATGGGTGAAAGCTCTGCAGAAACTGAAAAAGCTGAAAAATAACAAAGAAGAATACAGCAAACTAAAGAACAGTGGAAAGTAGGATCCAAGCTCATTGTCCTAATTTTTACTGTCTCTCCTTTTCTTCCTGCTCCTTTCATCCTCTCTCATCCCCTCTTCTCTCTCTTTTCTCTCATTCTTACCCATTGTTTTCTTTCAAATCACTTGACTCAGTAAACAGCTGCCTCATGGCTATTTACTCCCTCTAACTATAGACAAGAGAGCCTAACAGTGAAACATTCCCACGTATGCCAGCAGGCAGGTAAACCCAAGGGCCCGAAGCTAATGATTAAATACAGAAGGAGCCTGACTTGGCTTGTTATTCAGATATATTGTGGGTAAAACTGTCCCTCCTTCCCTAACATAACAATTGTGAGCTGTAAAAATTGAAAACAACAGAGTCTGCCTGGAACTGGGGACAGGGGGCAGGGTTTGTCCTCCATCTGAACACCAAATAAATAAAAGGTGTCATTCCGTGGTGATATAAATCCATCCAACTGTCAATTTGATATGTATATCTCTGGCTCTTACCTCTTATCAGCCCCTCATTCTTTAAACTTCTACTTGCAATTAAAAATATGATGGATGACTCAGAGAAACTGGGTTCCTATCCTAAATCTGAGTCTCAGTTTCCTCATTTGTAAAATAAAGGGGTTGAGGTAATTGATCTCTGAGGTCACTCCCAGATCTAAATCTTGAATTCACTGCCTATGGGACCTTTGCTAAGTCATTCAGTCAGCCAAAGACGAAATTGACAGGCAATAGCTTGGACTTGGGGGAGGGAGGGTTTGAGAGATAGTGAGGAATCCAGGATGGCTCCAAGGTTATGAGTCTGAGAGACTGGGAGGATGATATTGTCCTCTACGGTAAAAGGGAAGGTAGGAGGTAGGGGAAAGACAGTGAGTTACATTTTGGACAGATTGAGTTTAAGATATGTGTTGGACATCCAATTCAAGATGTCCAAAAGGCAGCTGGGAAGGTGAGATTGAACATCAACAGAGAGATTGGAGCAAGAAAGGTATATTTGAGAATCATCAGCATAGAGATGGTAATTGAATCCATGGGAGTTGATGAGACCACCAAGTGAAGTCATATAGAAGGAGAAGAGAAGAGGGGCCAGAACAGAGTGCAAAGGGATAATTACAGTTAAAGGGTATGACGTGGATGAGAATCCAGCAAAGGAGGCTGAGAAAGAGCAGTATGGTAGGTAGAAGAAGATCCAGAGAGAGTAGTGTTCCAAAAGCCTAAAGAGAAAAGAGTACCAAGGAGAAGAAAGTGATCGAAAGGGTCAAAGGCTACAGAGAGGTCAGGCAGAATGAGGCTTGAGAAAAGGCCATTGAATTTGGCAACTAAAAGATCATTAGAAACTTTGAAGAGATGAGTTTTGGTGGAACAATAAGGTTGGAAGCCGGACAGTAAGGGATGAAGAAGAGAGTGGGAGAGAAATTGGAGGCTTCGCTTTGTAGGTGGCCTTTTCCAGGAGTTTAGCTACAAAGGGTGGCTGTGATTGAGGGTGATAGTCAGTGGGGATGGAGGGAATCAAGTGAGGATTATTTCAAGTTGGGCTAGACATGCCTTTGTGTGTAGGCAGTAGAAAATGAGCCAGTAGATAGGGAAAGATTGAAAATGAGTGAAAGGGTGGGAGTGATGGGGCAATCTGTTGGAAGAAATGAGATGGAATGGGGTCACTTAAGCAAGTGGAGGGGTTAACCATTTCCCATACAAAATCAGTCCTTGGTTTTGCTCAGGCCATCAACTTTGAATGTTCTTCTCCCTCCCCCCCCACCCCACCCCCACCCCAAGCTGTGTGTCTTTACCTTCCAAGTCACTGATTGATGTTTTTGTGATGAAATGAAAAGAATGTTGGCTTTGGAGTCAGAGAATCAGAGTTCAAATCATGCTACTTGTGTTACCTTGGACAAGTCACTGAACTTTACTAAGCTTCAGTTTTTTCATCTGTAAAATGAAGGGATCAGACTAGATGATCTCTAAAATCTCATATAGCTCTAGATTAATTTCCACTGACAGGTAGGTAAACCTGAGCTCTAAGAACTCCAGCACCTCCCTGCCCCAAACACTGATCCCTGTTCCAGTCTGGCCCCTGAAGCCGCAGTCCAGAGAAGCAATACTTGTGGCCCTGAGACCTGAAAATAGATTCTAGATTTGCTGTATCCTCTGCTTTTTCAGCAGCTACAGCTACTGAAGACCTGGAAAAAATAAATAAGTACAGTTCTCACCCCAAAAGTCCACAAAGGGGCTTTTCCACCTGGCTTGCAGGTGAAACAACCTATATATGTTGTCTCCCCCGTTAGAATTTGTGGGCTTTAAGACAAGGGACTGTTCCACTTTTCTACCTGTGTCGCCAATGAATTCACATAGCAGGTGTTTAATAAATGCTTTTTCATTTATTCATTTATCCCCTCCTGCCTCCTCTAGAAATCTTCTTCAATCACTTCACCCTTTCCCACTGTTGATCTTTCCCTATCTACTGACTATTCCCTTGCTGCCTAGAAGCATGCTCTGATCTCTCCATCCTTAAAAAAAATCACTTGATCCTTTCCTACCCTCCTCCCTTTTTCCAGTTAAACGCTCAGAAAAAGCTATCTGTATTCATTGCCTTCACTTGCTTGCCTTTCAGTCACTTATGAACTTCTTGCATTCGGTTTTTCAAAGCCTCTCCTGGACAGAAATTGCTCTCTCTGAGTTTTTCCAATAACCTTTTAAGTGCTAAATCTGATGTTATTTTCCTAGACTGCATCTTTCTTAATTTCTCCACAAGTTTTGACATTGGTGACCAAACCCTTCTCCTGGTTATTCTCTCTTTCCTTGGATTTCTTTAAACCCTCTCTCCTGCTTCTCCTCCTACCTGTTTGGCCACTCCATCTCAGTCCGATTTACTGGATCATTACCCATATTCAGTCTCTACAATATGTGTGTCCCTCCAGGCTTTCTCCCAGACCCACTTTGTCACCTCCTGTGGGTTCCAATAATGTAACAATGTAAGCTTCTATATGACAGATTTTTTTTCTTTTTTGTCATTTTGGCCTCAGCTCCTAACACAACATAGGGATTTGCTAAATTAAATTTGATTATCATCTCTAAGCTAATGACTTCCAAATCCATATACCCGGTCTGAATTTCTCCCTTGGATTTCACTTCTGAATAACTGCTGCCTGCTTAGACCATCTCTACCTGGATGTCCTGTAGGTGTCAAAGACACAATATGCCCAAAACAGAATCCATTATTTTCTTCCTAAGCCCACCTCAAAAGCTTCCTGTTTGCTATTCAGAGCACAGTCACCCAGCCAGGCACTCAGTCTCACAATCTGGGATTCATGTTCAATTTTCACTCTCCCACCCTCCCCTCCCCCCATATCTAATCAGTTACCAAGGCTTGTCAATTCTCCCCCTACAGTATTTCTGAAATTCACTGCCTTCTCTCCACTCATGAGCACCAGCCTAGCCCAGGCCCCATCATCTCTAGGCTAGACTGTTGCAATAGCCTCCTAATTTGTTTTCAGTCCTTCAGTCCATCTGTCACTAGCTGGCAAAGTAATATTCCTAAAACACAAGTCTGACCATGTTACTCCCCTGCTTAGAAATGTCCAATGGCTCCCTACTGCCTCTAACGCAAACTATAACTCTGTTATCTTTCAAAGCCCTGCATAATCTGGCTCCAATCTACCTTTCCAAAATTTTTCACATTGCTCTCTTTTATTTAGTTCCAACCAAACTAGGGCAATTTGTTGTTCTCTGAATTTAGCAAGCCATCTCCCAGCTAGGGGCTTTTGTACAAGTTATTCCTCTTGCCAGGAACATACTCCCTCCTTGCCTAAACTGAAGTTTTCTTCAAGATGCCTATAAAGTGCAATCTTCTACCAGTCAATCAATAAGCATTTGTTAAGCACCTACTATGTGGAGGGGGAAGAGGAGGGTTTGCTGATTGAAGCAAAGTAGCACAATGGATAGATTGTCGGGCCTGCAATTAGGAAGACTCATCCTCCTGAGTTCAAATCTAACCTCAGACACTTATTAGCTGTGTGACCTTAAGCAAGTCACTTAATCATGCTTGCCTCAGTTTCCTCATCTGGAAAATGAGCTGGAGAAAGAAATGGTGAACCACTCCAGTATCTTTGCCAAGAAAACCCTAGATGGGTTCATGAAGGGTCAGACACAACTAAAAACAACAGAATAAAAACATGTGCCAGGCACTGTGCTAAATGCCAGGGATACAAAGAAGGATGAAAGACAAACCCTACCTACCCTTGAGGAGATCCATTCTATTTTTCCTCAAATTATTCTGTATTTACTTCTCTGGTCAAATGTTATACCTAAGGGACTATTTTTCATGTTGTCTTTGTGTTCCTAGTTCCTTATACATACTAGGAGCTTAATAAATGCTTGTTGAATAGAACTGAATAGTCAGGAGAAGTGACTTGTCCAAGTGGCAGGACCTTGACTGTCATTCCAGGGTTCTCCATGCCAGCAACAATTCATCAACACTGCATGCATGAATATTGTAAAAGGCATAATTATATATCTATATACATATATGTGTAAATGTATATATACACTCACAAAGTAAAAACAGAAAGCCTGTCAAGCATTATATATATTATAGCATTATGTATATTATATACATATATTATATATTATAGCATTATGTATATTATATATACATATATGTGTCTGTATATATATACATCTTATGCTATATTACACATAATGTTTGACAGACTTTCTGTCTTTGTTACAAGAACCCAAGGATTTGGGGGCAAGACCGAAAGAGGCTAGGGGTCACTTGTTCAGTCCTTTTTCAGTTATGTCTGACTCTTTGTGATGCCCTTTGGGGTTTTTTTGACAGGGATGCTGGAGTCATTTGCCATTTCCTTCTCCAGTTCATTTACAGATGATGCAAATGGGGTTAAATGACTTGTTGAGTGTCACACAGGTAGTAAGTATCTAAGACTTGATTTGAACTCAGGACCTCCTAACTCCAGGGCCAGCACTCTATCCACTGTGTCACCTATTTCCTTTAGAGTCCACTAGTCGCATTTTTTGGCCCATATCACTTTTTCTGAATATTGGAAAGTTTGGGTTGTTCCATGCTTCTGGTCCAAGTTCACCCTGAACACCCAGAACAAACAACCTATTGGATCCTTCGAGTCCTGCTCACTGCTTAGGTAACTGCACCCTTGACCAAGCTCCTAGACCTTCTAAGTAACATTGGCTCACATTTCCATAAGTAGTAGTTCTTGTTGTTTTCTGTTCACAAATTTCTTTCCTTACAACAATCCTATGAGTAGTTTGTGCATGGATTATTATCCCCATTTTACAGATGAAAAAACTAAGAGGAAATGACTTAAGATCCCACAGTTGTTTAAGTGGTAGACTTGAGCCTAGGTTTTCTAACTCCCATCCAATGCTCTTTCTGTCATACCCTAGCAGTAGGACTACTGTCCTCCATTTATTCTCAATTTCTTCCTCTTTCTATATTCTACCTCCTAGCCAAAGCCCTCTTTATAGACTTCTTTTTTATCTATTGCTCTTCTCTGGCTGTTTTGGCCATCTAGAGCTCAGCCACCACTAAAGAACTCTTCCTAGTTCTCATACTTAGCACAGGCAATCACAGATTATGTAAAAAGTAATTTCCTAGCCATCACAAAAAGATATCACCTGTCAGTACAAACTAAAATCATATTTGGAGCTGAAAGGACCTTAAAGATCATTTAGTAAACTCTGCCATCTTGCAGATGAAGAAACTGGGGCTCAGAGTTTAAATGAAAATATTACTTTCCATAGTCAGGATTTGAATTCAGGACTTCTGACTCCAGGCCCAGTGCTTTTCCCAATGTCCCATGGAGCCTCTCCACAATGAAACACTTCCATCACATATGAACATTCTGGGATTCATAGTTTGCATGTGCTTGTACATTGGCTTTGTTTTCATTCTGATGCCTCTCTCATCCATGGGTCAAATCTTTGCCACCATCAGAGAAGGTAGCACCTGGATGTAGACATGGCCATGGAGTCTCATTAGACACACTGCATTTACTTAAAAATGTGACCTAACTGGCTGTTTAGCAACTCTAAAGGCACACCAGCTATCTTCATCCCAACTCTGCTAAGCATGTCTTAATCACAATAGGATTGTCTCAACCGAGAAAGGAGAGAAAGGAAGGATGTGAACAGTAGCCAGGGGCAGTGGTCTAGAGACCCTTATCTGAAAGTCCTGAAACTCTTCCCCCCACAAACACATATCCTACATTCAAAACCACTAATAGAATAGATTTGTCAGCCATCCTTCATACAGCCACGTGCTGGGTTTTCTGAGCAAGCTTCCAGTTTCTCATTGAGCATTAATGATCTCTTAAAAATAAAATAAAAAGTAAGGAAGTCTTGTGAGAAAGAAGGAAATCTTGAATTCCACTTCGTTTTGTTCACTTATTAAAAGGAAGAGGCACTATATCATCAGCTGCTGTCCTATTCATGTATCCTCAGCAAGAATTTACAGTCTACCAGAAATATAGTTTGGCACTCAGTGGAAAATGAATTCTCAATATTTTGAAAGTATAACATAACAGCACACAAGTACAGAACTCACTGGTGGGTTTCCTGTATGGCAACATTGATGACTAACTACAGCCTTCTTTCAAGAATATAGAGTCATATTCATAGGCACCAATACAGGGTGTTTTAGGTATATTCAGGCATATCCTAATTGCTTTAATACAGCACTTAGTGTCTCGTTTTGCTTGTGTTTATACATTGTTGTTTGTATTTTACAAAGTATAGTTGTTAATTTTAAAAATTTACATAAGTTTTAGTTTCTCCAGTTTGAGGAACACAAATAATGTCATTTATGATTGAGTATTCAATAATCTCTTAAAAATTTCCCTGGGTGCACACTCCAATGAAATTTGCTACACTTACCTAGTGCCTCAGCTTGCCGACAGCATTTGTGGAGCTATTTTCAGGCACTACATTCATTTATCCTTGCCCTGCTTGTAAATATGATTCCCAACGTCATTTGCTGTCACCCACATCTTCTTCTGATGCCTCATTGTAGTATAAATGTGACCCTGGTTTCTCATGGCCGACCAAGACTGAGTGCAATCTCTGATGGTTCCTACCAACCTGAAGAAGCTTCAAGGATGAGTCCATTTACGGGCTTTATATTTGTACTCTGAAGACCAACCGAGCTCAGGGGCAGAGAAGCTCATCCCCAGGCTAACTGCAAGCTGACGCACTTTTCAGTGACAATAATTGTTGAAGACTCTCTGGAAGCATTATCATCTCCACTGGTATAAATTACAGATTTTTGAACTATCCTGAAAGCACTTCATTTAGGGTTATATTTTGGTATTTGGTCCAAGTCAAAAAAGGCTATCAAACTCTCCCTAACTCTGCTAAGCAAGCCTTAATCACACCCGATGCATTATTTGCTCTCCTCTTCTCTGTATCACATTAAGACATTTTTATCCAAAGGTTATATTTTGCTGTAGACCAGCAAGTCATTATAAAAAATCATGCCATCTCAGGGACTGAGTATGAGACAGCTAAATGCAGTTCTCAGTCTAGCAGAAAGACACTAACTGGATGGTCTAGTTTGATTTTATAAGACAATGGAAAAATTGAGGAAATTCAGTTCAGTTGCTGAGACTCTTTGCTTAATGGGAAAATGTGATGAGATTGGTGTGGACATGCCAAAAACTCACAGGGTTCTTGTGGGGCCCATCTGGAGGGACAAACACCATGAGGGCAGGTATTTGGGGAATTTTTTGTTGTTTTTGTGTCCCATTCACCCAGTCTAACCCAGATGCTTACAACTGGTATATACTTAAATGTTTGTTGAATTTAGTTGAAATGAAATGAACTGAATTAAGTTGAATTGATGGCTAGAGGCTATTCTCGAGTGGTTGGAAGAAAGGGTCATAGTTGTTTCAGACAAGACTTATAAGTTAAATGTTCTTTCTACTACA
Organism: Trichosurus vulpecula; assembly: GCF_011100635.1. Taxonomy (NCBI): domain Eukaryota; kingdom Metazoa; phylum Chordata; class Mammalia; order Diprotodontia; family Phalangeridae; genus Trichosurus; species Trichosurus vulpecula. The sequence goes on along the minus strand of NC_050575.1, from coordinate 226,551,828 downwards.
TTAGACTGAAGGAGAATTTCAAGCTTCATCTCTTCAGCCTTGTTGTCCTAGCCCAAAGGAGTCTATAATGTCAGGTCCCAGGGGCACTTTTTCTGTATCTCACCTTTGTTCCCAATATATCCTCTCTGGAATTGGACTTAATTGTCTGCACATATTTTTATTCCAGTGATTACTTGTAAGCTCCTTGTGGCTAGGGTCTGTTTGTTTTTGTTTTCTTGTGCGTATGTGTGTGTGTGTGTATGTGTGTGTGTGTGTGTGTGTGTGTGTCTATAGCACACAGAAGATTCTAAATAAAGGTTTTGAATTGAATTATTGGATTAATTAGCTAAATAACTTTGGGGAAAAGTAGTGGTGATAAGTAGCCCCAGTACAGGAGAGCAGAGAGCTGAGCTGTAAGTGAGGGCCCTTACCACAACAAAGGCTTGACACTTCACTTATTACAGAGCACAGAGAACAAGGGTTATGAGCTACTTGCTTTCTAGTTATACCTTAGGGGTGGGAGGGAGGGGGAGTGAAAAGAATATTATAAGACTCTTGCCCAGGGAAGATACCAGAGACTATATGGGTTTATGAGCTAAGATCATAGGTTGAGAGCTGGAAGGGGCATTATGAGCCATCTAATCCAGAAGAGAAAATTGAGGTGGAGAGGGGAGTGACTTGCCCAATGTCATAATGGGAGTAACAGGGCAGGGGTTAGAAACCAGAGCTACAAATCCAGTAATCTTCACTGTACAACAGTTTCCTTTCTTCCTGTTGGATTGTAGATTTAGGGTTTGCAGGGTATTAAAGGCCACTTGTACAACCCCTGCATGTTGAAGATAGAGAAACTGAGGCCTGGAGAATTTAGGGGAATTCCCAAATTATTATACAGGAAGCAAATAGAAAAGCCAAGATTGAACCCAGGCCTACTGACCCTAAATACAATTTTCTTTCCACTATGAAATGCTTATAGAATTTCATAATTGGAAGGAAGCTCAGCAGCCAATGAGTCCAACAAGTACCTGAAAACTTATTCTTACTTCAATACACAAACAAATAGTCATCCAGCTGCTGATTGAATTCCTCTATTGAAGGGGAAGCCATAACCTTCAAGGCAACTCAAGAAGAACTTTGGAAAGTTGTCAATGCTGTAGCTTTATTCTTTGCTTAATTTCTCCGTTTGTCTCAAGTGAAAATCTGCCTTTGCAATGTCCAGCCATTTCCCTAGATTTTTGTCCTTTGGGGCCAAGAAGAATAAGGCTAATCTCTGTTCTATACAGCTTCTCCTCCTAATAACAGAGAGGTGTCCATTGCCAAAAGATATAATCCCACCTCAGTCACTACACCAGAAACTGCATTGAGCAAGGACATGAGCTGGTGAGTCCCAGGCTTCTTAGGCTCCTAAGAAATCACATTCTGAAGAAGGAAAGGGGAAACCAGAGTTCAGAGAAGTGGATATATTTCTCACTTCAAAAAAAATGAGCCAAAAGTCAGGTTTCATGGTGGGAGACAGAAGAACCAACATTAATCCCAGGCTTCCCTTTAAAAATTCTTGTAACCCTCCCCTGCCTATTTGGTGCTTAAAGGCGCTCAATACCTTCCCATTCTTACTCATAAAAAGGTGAGTTCCCCTTGGCATCCCAGAGTTCACCTGCCTCTCACTGTAGGCATTCTACTGCTTGGCCTCCAGGATTATGTTCCCATAGTCAGTGAGATATGTCAAATGTGGACTCTGTAGATGTACAATTTGGACATTTTGCAAAATGACTGTAGCTTGTTTATACAGCCTCCTGAATAGGTTAGCTGTAATTCTTCCCGGCTTTCCCCAGTGTCTACTGGGATTATTCTTTGCCCAAAAAACCCAGAAGTCACCAAAATGAACTTTGTCTCCAATAACAACTTCCCCCTGATTTTAAGCATCAGTGCCGCAGAATTCTCTTTTTTGCATGTATCTGTTGGGAGAGGTAGCCAGGACTAGTACCCTGAGACACAGGTCACCTGCTTTGGTCTAAGCTCTTTAGCCACATCATTTGGCTCTAGCACAATGATCACCTTATCCCACTGCTCTTTCCTGGCCTCCTTCCTCCCTAACCCAACAGCAGGACTCATGAATCACTGCATGGTTCATGGAAAATCCACTGGTTTTGAGTCAAACAACCTGGGTTCAAAACCTGGCTCTACTGTTTAGTGCCTACATGACCTTGGGCAAGTTGCTGAACCTCTATTTGCCACTAGAATAAAATAGAAACCCTTTTAAGCCATCATTTAAGGCTCTCCACAGTCACATTGTCCCCCTTCATCTGTGCCAGCTTACAGACAAGCTGAGTAATTGACAGTTCTCTGTTCAGAACATGCCATCTTTTGCCTCCACCCATTTGAATAGGCCATGGAACGCATACACTCCCATGCTTCAAATGTATCTCAGTTCAATTGAAGTAACCAAAAGTTAAGTGCTTACTGTGTTCTAGGCTCTGTGCTAATCACCAGGGATACAAATAAAAACAAAGAATAGTCCCTGCCTTCAAGGACCTCATATTCTAATAGAGAAGACACCATTTCAACTGAGCATGGCAGATAGCATGTAGTACTTGAACTCATGACGACCTCAGTTTGAACCTGCCTCAGACACTTATTCATCTTGGTTTTGGTCTTGGGCAAATCACTCCAAATCTCTGATCCTCCATTTCCTCTGCTGTAAAATGGATGTGATGATAGCACTGACTTCATAGGGTTGTTGTGAGGATCAAACTAGATAACATACATAAAGTGCTTGGTAAATCTTACAGCCTATAGAAAATGTTAGCCAGCCTTATCACATTCCTTATCTTCTTTTATGGCTCAGCTCTGGTGCTTCCTCATCCATTTAGTCTTCCCCATTCTCTCAGCTGAGAATGTTCTCTCCTTTCTCAGTTATTTCTTTTTCTGGTCACCATTCCTTTGCCCTCATCACCCCACCTTGAGCTTGTATTGTATCCAGACACGTTCTTGTATTTCTCCTTCCCCAGTAATAACAATATTTGTATGGCTCCTTCAGGCTTATAAAGTACCTCACATTCACTAGTTCAATTGATCCTCACAATAGTCATGGGAGATAGGTGGTATTATTCCTGTTTTACAATTGAGGAAACTGAGGCTTAGAAAGTTGGATGGATTTGCTCAGGGTGACATGACTAATAAGTTTCTGAGGTTGGATTGGAACCTGGGTCTTCCTGACTCCAAATCCAGGGTGCTATCCATTATGCTACACTGCCCATTATTACTATCTTTGCATCCCCAGCACTTAGCACAGTGCCTTGCAAAAAACAGAGGTTTTATAAATTCTTGTTGATATTAAAAGGCTATTACATGGTTCCATAACAAAATGGCAGCTATTTTCCTGAAGAAAGACTCAGAAGTAAATGGTGAGTGTGATCCTTTTAGTATTCTATGTGTCAGGATCAAAGATTAAAATTTCAGTAGAATTCCTAAGCCAGCAATGTGCCTATTTAATGTAGGGCCTGCACCCTAGCAGTGGGTGAGCCACCAGCCCTGGGAGCCCAAACACAAAAAGCCAGAGTCCAGACCCCCGGCTCCCAGTTCGATTAGCTTGGGACAGAGCTCAACTTTAGAAGTCATGAAATAGGCCAGAAAATGAGCAAAACAAAGTCCTGACCATAGAAAACTACTGTGGCAAGAGGGAAGATCAAAACACAAACTCAGAAGAGGACAACAGTGTAAAAGTGTCTACATACAAAGCCTCAAAGAGGAATATGAATTGGTCTCAAGCCCAGAAAGTCCTCTCAAAAGAGTTCAAAAAGGACTTTAAAAATCCAAGGCCTGCCTAGTAGAGCTCGATGATAGTGTCTATGCCCCCACTGACCTGTCTACCTAACTAGCAAGTTTAGATTATTACAAGTGACCCTGAAAATTTACCAAAAACCCTTTATAACGTAGTTATTGTGGGTTTTCCTAGGAGTATTTCTCTTCTGCAATGATTGCTTTAAGGTGAGGAGGTTGCAAAGAGTAAAATTTTAGCTCTATACAAGGCAGGAGCTAGGGAGGATTTTTTTTTAGCAACTATGGCCATCTAAAAGTGTAATGGTGTGCCTTAGGCCAGCTCTCCCTCACTAGCTATTTAATGCCGTTTGGATGACCATCTGCAGGGGGGATATTGTGGAAAGGACTCTTGACCAGCTAAAAGGTGGATTAGGTGCTTTTCCATTTTGCAATTCTGTGCTCTCTATGAGTACTTCATTAAGTAAGGGCTTAGAACAGAGATTCAGGGAGCACCCATGGACAGAAGAAAAGTATGATTTCCTAGCCTAAGTCACTTTTAGGACTTCTCCACTCCCTCACTAACAGTTTTCCCACCTTGGTGATATCTCTGCCCTGATATGTACTCTTCTGAATAGTGAGTACCTAGCCTGGACCACCATTTCATGAGGGTCCCTCATCATGTTCACTTGTTTCATTTTCTGGATTACTCTTTCTCTTCCAAAGTTTTGACTCAAGGCAGGTGTCCATTATCTCCTTCCCCCTCCCCTCTTTCCAGCTTCCTTTTATGGTATTGTCTTCTCCCATCAGAATGTAAGCTCCTTGAGGACAAGGACTGTCTTCTTTGCTTGGATTTGTTTCCCCAACACTTAGCACAGTGCCTGGCACATAGTGTTTAATAAATGCTCTATCTATCTAGTTGTCTCTCTATCTCTCTAGATAGATAGCCATCTTTTCTGTCTTGGTGCCTTTAAACATACATAGTTCCTATCCAATCAGAAAGAGGTCCAGGCAGGCTGAGTCTTAGGGAAACAGAGCTATGGGGAAGTTGCAACATGAGAAGGTTTATTTCCCATGGTAATAGAGCATAGATACCATGTTTGCTTTCCTCTTTTATATGCAAAGGAGTCAAGTTAATGAAAGCAGTATCACTTGGGCTTTCAACCTGCCTCCACCCAGGTTCTTTGTGCCTAGACTTACAGGGGCATTGATGGGCAATGAACTGCAATCAATTCAGCTTGAGGAAAGGGTGTGAATCACTGGATGGATTGTTCTGTTCTATGAACTTCAGGAAACCCAGAAATACTACTGAACCTTTCTTCATGACACCTGGGGATCAGACCTACTGAGTCATGCAGTTGGTTTAGTTCTGCTGTGACGCATGTACATTTGGCCTTAAACTCTGTCCACACAACAGCTTGAATGTCAGGGCTGGAAGGAACTTCGACCCTATTGATTCCAGTCATCTAAGTTTGAAAATGAGAAAAGTGATAACCAGATAGGGAGGTGACCTGCCCCAGTTTAAGTAGTCAGTCAATGGCAGATCTAAGCCTACAATCTATCAACCCATCAACAAGTATTTATGACAATTATTACATGCTAGGTGTAGGGATAAAAGACAAAATTTCTCAAGGAGCTACAGTCTGTCCAGGAGACAACACATGTGTACCAAAGTATGTGAAGCATAAATTAAAAATGTAGACAGATCAGTTGAACACAAGATCACTTGAGGGCACTGGCAGTTGGGGGTGGAGATCAGAAAAGGCTTCATATAGGAGAGGGTTCTTATATGGCAACTTGAAGAAAATGGGGGATCCTATGAAATGGTGGTACAAAGAACCGGTATGATAAGTCTAGGTTACACCTGACTTCCAGACAAGAGTACTTTCTATTGTACATTGAGAATCTGTGATTTCTTCCATGTGGGAACTCCCTCCACATGGTATAGTATATTACAAGTATAAAGTATAGTATATTATAGATATTACAAGTTTAAATCTAGCCTCAGACACTAGCTGATTGACCCTGGGCAAGTCACTTACCTTCTACCTGCTTCAGCTGTTTCATCTGTCAAATGGGAATAATTCATAGCACTTACTTCCCAGAGTTGTTATGTGAGGACAAAATGAAATGACATTTGCAAAATACAACCTAAGTGACTTGCTTAGGGTTGCACTTTTAATAAATGTCAGAGACAATATTCAAGCTCAGGTCTTTATCACTTCAAGTCCACCGCTCAAACATTTTGCCATGCTGCCTCTCACTTTCTACCATAATATATTCAATATCTCAATATATGCAATTGTCTGATTTTTCCCACTTTTTTGTCTTTGGGAGGCACAGATTGAAATGAGACTTATTGTGTGGTTTGCATTTTGAATTGTGTGTTTGAATGGTGTGTGACTGGAACATATTATCTAAATACAGAACAAAGAATCTGTAAGCACAGCCCATGGCCATGTCTACAGCAATGCAACAGCAAATCAGTGGGGAGTCAGGATACCCCTGGTGGAGTGCTGGAGAGCTCTGGCCTTGGTCCTGCTCTTTTCAAAATTTTGATCAATGACTTAAAGTCATAAGTGACATTTTTATGACATTTTCAGACAATGCAAAAACCTTCTGCAGGAATTCCCCCTTAATACTCGTGCCTTCCCTCTGTTGGTTATCTCCAATTTATCCTTTAGGCAACTTGATTTTACATAGTTGTTACATATTGTCACCCCCATTAGATTATGAGTTCCTGGAGAGCAGAGATTGTCTTTTGCCTTTCTTTGTATCCCTAGCATTCAGCCTAGTGCCTGGCACACAGTAAGCACTTAATAAATATTTCTCAACTAGCCGCTTCTAGCATGTGGTCAGGCCTATCCTCTACTGTTTCTGTGTTATCTCATTTACATACAGTAAACTAGAATGGGAGCCTCTCCAAGACAGGGGCTTTACCCTCCTCTTGCATGTTCCCTGGGTAGGGCACAGGAAAGGTGCTGGGCACACAACAGGCACTTACTGAATGTCTGTTTGTTGTAATCAGGATTGTTCTCTAATGACTGCCTTAGAGAAGCTTCAGTTGCTCAGACTCTGCCAATGCCCAGCCAGATGTAGGAGCCCAGGGGAGAGTAGAAGAGCCTAAAGTCTGGGCAGATATGCAAAGCAGGGAAGAGAGAATAGGACAGAAAAGAGGTGTAACCATCCTTTCCATCCGCCAGAACTCACTGAAATCTGGGACAACTACTAGGTCTAGAACACTCTGTCAGAGGGCTTGGTGGAAGAACAAGATCAGAGAATCATAGAACTCAAGCTGAAAGGGACCTCAGAGGCCATCTAGTCCAACTGCCTCACTTTACCAATGAGGAAACCAAGGTCCCTCAAGGTTAAGTGATTGACCTAATGTCACACCAAAATTAAGTGGTAGAGTTAGGATGGCAATGTCCAGCCCACATCCCTGCCTCAATGTTCCGGTCCTATTGTCTCCCTCCATATGAATGGAAGCTGGACAATTCCCTCATAGAGAAAATAATTTATGCAGTTCCACAGAGCGACACCATCAATGGTCATAAAGTCACCGTTCATACTGACACTAACATACCCAGCAACAAATGGCTTGTCTGTCCTGACATGTGAAGCAATTTTACTGCTGTCACGCCGCTTTTCAAATATGAAATCTTGGGTGAGTTACAGCTTCCTCTGTGGCCTGATTTTTCCCCCCAGAAACCTATTTCAAACACTCCCGAGCTTGTGGGGGAGTATCCATCAGCCACATTTAATTTGCCAGATCTAATCTTCAGCTGAGTAATTTGCCTCTGAGATGTAACCTCTTCAGAATGTGGATCTTGGAGGGAAAGTAACTATCAGCTCTCAAGTCTGTTTTCATGGCTGCAGAAGAGCAGAGCAATCAGGTGAAAAGGAAAAATGCAGTTACTCAATTAGCCATTAGGGCCACATGGCACTAAGTAGTCAGTCTGGCTGCTTTTTTTTTCCTCCTCTCATTCAATTGGCAGATATTTTGAATGCACTGAGTAAAGTGACTGGTGGTGAGGTGTTCTGTGGACATGGCTTTGAAGATGAGGCTAGAGGGGAGATACAACAACTATATAAACAAGTAAAATGACAAAATAGGGTGGGATAGGAGCAAAGGAGCACTCTAGACAAAATGTATATAAATACAGAAAGCTCAGATCGATTGGCAATCTACTCAACTTATTCAACTTTTGTCAATGTTTGAAAGAAGGCATTAGTGTGGTTCAGTAGAAAGCCCACTAAAGTTGGAATGCTGAACTCAGAGTCTCATGACCTGAGTTCAAAACCCTAGTTCTACTGCCTACCACCTATGTGACCTTAGAATAGTCACTTCAACTCTCTGGGCCTCAGTTTTTTTCATCTGTAAAATAAGGGGATTAGACTAGTTGACCTCTAAGTTTTCTTCCAGCTCTAGATCCATGTATGATCTTTACATGTTATATGTTGTATTAGGAGGGCAGAGTTTATAATCTCAAAGAGGATCATAAACATGTCTGAAACGTTCGGAATCGCCGGATATAAGAAACTCTCAAAGTAGAAGGCAGAAGAATCAAAACATTTATTTAGGCTCCACAGTAACCAACCCATGAACCAGCAGCCCCATTTTGATATGTTGATCAAAAGCTTCCAGGCCCAATAAGTACGCCTTGCAAGAGTAACCAGGAGGCTACAGAGAAGCATGATTGCGTAAAGCAAAATCATGCTTCCCCCTCGATGGTAATAAGATTACCCACTGGCCTGAAGTCTTTGTTCAGCTTCCTCCCGTAGGTCAGCTCTGCTACTGGCAGCTCCTGCTTCAGCTGTGGCTGTGGCTGTAACTGTAACTGTAACTGTCGCTGTAACTGTCGCTGTAATGGCCTGAAGTCTTTGTTCAGCTTCCTCCCGTAGGTCAGCTCCGCTACTGGCAGCTCCTGCTTCAGCTGTGGCTGTGGCTGTAACTGTAACTGTAACTGTAGCTGTAACTGTCTCTGGCTCCAACCGGAAAAGGAAAGAGAATCTTCAAGCTGTCCTCTCCCCTCTTATAGGGTTTTTGACATCATCAAGCTCCGCCTGAATGACCAGGGCTGATTGGTTCTTGAGTTGGCCCCTCCCCCTACCATAGACATTAACACCTCCCCTCAGCCAGCCCCATGACTCATCACACAGGAAGTTGTCTGCTTCCCGGCATGCTCCCCGGGCCTCCTGCCCCGGAAGAGCAAGCCACAGTGTCCAGAGGCTCAATGAGGTAAGCTGAGTCATTCAAAGAAAACAAAGGCCATTCTGGTTACATATGTACATGCTAGAGATAGTCTTTGAGTTCTCCCAATATTATGATCATACCAATGGAGTGGGTGGGTTGTTACCAGGGTATTAGTATAGGCCCAACCTCAGTGTTAAGATTATTTCAACTCAATTCAATTCAATTTATAAAGCATGCTGAATGCAAGGCATTGTACTCCTGCATTGGTGACACTGTCTGCTAGAGGGATACAGCAGCTACACACAGAAGTAACCACAAAGTACATAGAATCTAGAGCTGGGGGAGGCCATGTATCATGAGTTTTGATTTGAAAAAAATTCCTCTGAAGCCATCTAATCCAACGTCCCCATCTTACAGTTGAGAAAACCGAGACCCAGGGAGATTGAGGGGGCTGGGATGAGGGCGTAGGCATGGGTATGGGCCAGAATTCCAACACAGATCTTCTGACTTCAGAGTCAATGCTCTTGCCATTGTACTATGCAAATACAAAAATAATTTCAGTAGTAGGAAGCAGTAACAACAAATAATGTGGTAAGGAAAGATTTCATAAAGTGCATTGAACTGAAATGTGAAAGGTGTTAGGGACTAAGGGAAGGAAGGAGCGTATTTAGCTGGATAACACAACATATGGATAGAGTTCTGGATGTATGGACAGAGTTGAAAAGAATTGAATTCAAATCCTGCCTCAGTCACTTACTAACTGTGTGATCCTTGGCAAGTCACTTAGCCTCTTAGCCTCAGTTTCCTCATCTGTAAAAGAGGCATAAAAGTAATAGCATCTATCACACACCTTGTTGACAGGATCAAATGCCATAGCATGTGTGAAAATGTTTGACAAACCTTAAAGTGCTAATCAGATGCTATCTATTGTCACTGCCATCATCATTAGCATTTTGTTCATACTCCTGGCATGGGATGTATACTCAGCAAAGTCATAGAAACGGAAGATAGAATGCCACATGTAAGGAAGAGTCAGCAGAGGCTAGTTTGTCAACAGCATAAAACATATGAGGGGAAGTCATTTAAAATAAGTCTAGAAAGCTAGGCCAGAGCCTAGGGCAGAGTTTAGGGCATAAAATGCCAAATGGTGAAAGAGAGGGTGCTTTATTCCAGGCTTAAAAAGAGTCATTAAATCATTGCCTCTATGGAATCCAGCTGACTGTCTCACGGCTAAATAGCTACTTGATGGTCAGCCCGCAGTTGATCCTGGCAGGCATGCAGATAGGATCTCAGGGACAATCATGGGTAACTCTCCAACTCAGGTATTGTTTGATGTGAGGGCGTGGTCTCTCTAGTAAGATTAACAATGATGATGATGATGGTGATGATGATGGTGATGATGATGGTGATGATGAAAATCATTATTATTATTGTAACTGCTTTAATCAGCAATCAGCATCCATCTCTGTCTCCCTAGAGATTAACCTGTCTGACTTTTCAATTTTAGGTCTGTAATAATCATTAATTACATTTAAATCTGCTTTTGATGTTTATTCTTCATGATGTGATTTTGGTAGGCCCTTCAAAAGAATTTATCAGAAAAAGTGATTTAGTTTTATTCCTTTCATCAATGTCAGTGAACAAAAAGACTCATTCAGGATCATGTCCTCTTGCTACTTTGTCCTCCAGTAAAAGACTCTTAAGAGACACACCTAAGGATTGACATTGGGAGGAGAGGCTGAAAAGATTCTAAAATCAGAACAACAGGTGAGAGCTATAAACAAAGGTGCTGAATATAAACAAAACATATTCTATGCACTCTTCTCTCTAAAATTTAAAAGAGAGAAAATAGCAAAAAAGAAAAAGAAAGAGAAAAAGAAGGAAAGGAAGGAAGGAAGGAAGGAAGGAAGGAAGAAAGAAAGAAAGAAAGAAAGAAAGAAAGAAAGAAAGAAAGAAAGAAAGAAAGAAAGAAAGAAAGAAAGAAAGAAAGAGAAAGAGAGGGAGGGAAGGAAGGAGGGAGGAAAGAAGAAAAAACACAACCTAGGTATAAGTCTAGCAAAATCTAGGTATGAGAGAAGTAGGAGAAGAGTACTGGATCTGCTGCCAATAATCCTCTAAATTTGCAACCTGTGAAACCTTGGGTAAATCAATGGAACTCTTTGGGCTTCAGTCTCCTCACCTGTAAAATGGGAATGATGGACTCGATGACCTTTGAGTTCCCTTCCCACTCTAAATAATCCTATGACTCTGCATGATTGATTTGGGGACTGCTCAAGTATAAATACCCAAATTTCTCCATGTCTATTTTGAGTCATATATCCAGGGGTATGCTGGAGTCAGCTCATACTGGTTTGAGAGAGTCAATTGTTAAATTTGCAGCATGAACATATGAAAATTGGCAAATGCTACAAATCATGGCTTGATATATTATTTTTGTTAATAGTCTAGAATTAAGGAAAGTGATAGAAAAAATGTTAATCTTGCAGATTAAATTTGCAGGTATTTTATACATACTTTTTTTTTTCAGAGAGCCAGTTATTAAACACCAGCATACCAATGGACACAGCAATTAGGATGAGATTTTCTTAATAAGGAATATATCTCCAAGTAATTGAGAGATATTGTACAAGAGAAAAAGATAGGAAGTATACCTATGATCGCATTAGTAGACAGAAATTCCAGGTGAGAAAAATTCCCTCCACCAATGCAGACTGGAACCTTCCCTGCAATATATAGTATTAGGGAGTGGCCTACATTACTGAGAGTGTAAGTGATGTGGTCCTGATCACACAGTCAGTGTGGGTCAGAGTCTGTGCTTGAACCTGCATATTCCTGATTCCAAGGCCCAGTATCCTAACTAATATGACTTTATTCCAAACACATCTACGAGTAATTAGATACCAGCTCATGGACCACAGAATCCAAAGATTGTTTGAGGAGTGGAAATAGAAATTAAAGTGAGTTGATGGAAAATTTCTTAAGTTTGCTAATAAGTTATTGAAATACACAGATTCCAAATTCAGTGCTTCCTTCTCACTTACCATTATGCCAAAATCCTGCCATAGGTCAGCCCTTCTATCTTTAAGTATTTTATATTCTTGGTCTTCTTATGATCACATGTTCTAACCTTTTCTCTAATTACTCTGATTGTTCCCGGACTGAATTATCAACAAAAATATAACATTTAATATGTCCCAGGCACTGTGCTAGGCCCTGAGGATACAAAGAAAGGCAAAATAATGGACCCTACCCTCCATGAGATTATGTCCTAATAGTTAACATAACATGAAAACAACTATGAACCTATAAGATAAATACAGTATGTTCTTGTTGTTGTTGTTCAGTCACTTTCAGTCATGTCTGACTCTTCATGACCCCTTTGGGGTTCTCTTGGCAAAAATACTGGAGAGGTTTGCTATTTCCTTCTCCAGCTCATTGTTCCATATAAGGAAACTGAGGCAAACGGGGTAAGCTACTTACCCAGGGTCACATAGCTACTAAGTGTCTGAGGCCAGTTTTGAAGTCAGGAAGATGAGTCTTCCTAATTCTAGGCCTGGTACTCTATCCACTCTGCCACTTGGATGCCCCCACATACAGTATACATGGCAGAGAATCTCTGAGTAAATTCACCAGTAGTAGAGGGGACCTGGAAAGACCTCTTGCAAAAGATACTATTTTATCTGAGACTTGAAGGAAGGCAGGGAATCCAAGAGATAATGGTGAGGAAGGAGAACAGCCCAGACATGAATAGCTAATACAAAGGAAGAGAGTTGGGAGGTGGAGTCTAATGTGTAAGAAACAGCAAGAAAGTCAACATCACCAGATCACAGAGTACAGAGAGGGCCCAAACTGTACAAAGTTCTAAAGCCAAATGGAAGATATTTATATTTGATTCAGGAGGTAGTAGAGAGCTACTTAAGAGGGGTGATACGGTCAGAACTGCACATCAGGAAAATCACTGACAACTGAGATTCTGGAGTGGACAAAAACGAGGCAGAGAGACCAATTAGCAGGCTATCATAATAGTCCAGGCACAAGCTGATGAGAACCTTGATTCCCAAGTGAAGTATATACGAGTAAGCAGAAGGGAGTGTATAGGAGGGGCATAATGAAGGCAGAAATGAAAAGAGTTGCATGTGTGGGATAAGCGAAAATAAGGAGATGAGGAAAACACCAAAATTGTGTGCCCAAGTGACTGGAACAATAGGGATGGCCTCCACAGTAATAGGGAAATTGGAAAGAGAGAAGCTTTGGAAGAAAGAATAATGAGTTCTGTCTTGAACATGTTGAGTTTAAGATGTCAAGGGGACATCCAAGTCAAGATATCTGGAAGGTAGTTGGGGATGTGCAATTGAATGTCAGGAAAAAGGTTCTGAACAATCGCAGGATAATATAAACAGAAGTAATAATTGAATTCATAGAAGCTATTCAGATCACCTAGCAAGGCAGCATAGAGGGAGAAGAGAAGGGAGCCCAGGACAGATCCTTCGATCTATCCTTTTCTTGCAATTACTCATTTATATCTGACATCCTCCAGGGCTTGAACCACCCACTCCTCTGATAATCTGGTACTCACATGGCTTCAACTATCCCTGGTTACAGATGATTTTCTTATCTGCATCTCCAGTGCTGATATTCAGTATTGTTGGCTGTGACCTTAGTCATGTCCCTTCTCTGGATCACAGTTTTCTTATCTTTATAATACAGGCACTAGACCACTTGATCATAGATTAGATTGTAAGAGGATGTAAAAGTCATCTAGTGCATCCCCCTCATTTTATAGAGAAGGAAACTGAGTCCCTGAAAAGTAAAGTGATTTTCCCATCCTTACACACTCAGCTAGCAAATCACAGAACTAGAACTTGAACACAGGTCTTCTGCCTCTTTCTTTCTCACATGTGATACTGTATCTGCTGATTCTTCCTTTTTATGGCCTGTCCCTCATGCTGGGAATGCACTTACTCCTCACCAGCTAGCTTCATTGGCTTCCTTGAGAAACTTATAGTCTAAAGGGCTATAAGGTAGCAAAGAGATAGAACAACTACATAGATAAATATCCTGGAAAATAGAATATGATAGGACCAAAGGAGCAATCTAAACAATGTATATTTAAATATACAGCACCCAAATTGACCTGTGATCTCATCATTATGGGCATCCCTTCAGTGATACAGATGACAACGCATCCATGCTGGAGACTCAGGTCATGTCATGTTTCGTTATCTATAAAGTAGGACTAATAATATGTGCACTATGTACCATGCAACATTGTTGCAAGGAAAATACTTTGTCATTTCAAAAGAGCTATTTGGGGGTGGGGGGAAAGGGCAGGCAGCTAAGTGCAAAGTGGATAGAGCTCCACATCTAGAGTAAGGAAGACCTTAATTTAAATCTACCCTCAGACGTTTACTAGTTTGTGACCCTGGGCAAGTCACTTAACCCTATTTGCCTCAGTTTCCTCATCTGTAAAATGAACTGGAAAAGAAAATAGCAACCCACTCCACTATCTTTGCCAAGAAAACCCCAAATAAAATTGCAAAGAGTCAGACACAACAGAAAAATGACTGCATAACAACAACAATCCTTGGCAAGGAAGGAGATGCATGATGTGTGTGGGGTAAGAGAATAGAGGTGACATCTAAAGGAGATCATTAAACACAGATTTATGCAATAACAAATATATAAAGCAGGAGAATTATCATTTCATAGGCTAGCTGGGGATCTGGTACTGCTAGGCCCTCTTCACTCCCACTTTCAAAACATTATTTCACTTGAGATTTTATCTTTTGATTCATGAGTCCACATGAATTTTGTTATTTTTCTAATACCATAATGAAAAAAGCCATGGGTGGCTCACTGCCCAAGTCCGGTTTACCCTCTTTTGTACATCCTTCTAGCTAAACAATCTAGCTTGTCTCCCTATCTCTAGCCTTGCCCCTTTTACAGCCTATTATGTACATCTCAGAATAAAACCTCAAAAATCACGTTTTATATTGATACCTCAGAGTTCATTTGGGGTTTTGAGTAAAGCAGCACATTATAGAAGACTAATTTTAGAAATTATCTGGCTAAGCAAGCATGATGTTAGCTTGTTTAACCGAAAATGGGAAAGGGAAGCTTGAGCTAGATATCGAAGATTATCTTCATATTCTAATATCCTCTGGTTAAATATTTCAAAACATCAAAATAGTGGAGAAGCATTCAGTATATTCAAGCCAGTCATGAATATGCTCAGACCAGCATGAGATAAACTTCTAGTGCTAAATTTCTGGTCCCAAATCCTATCCCAAGGATTCTGGAGAAGTCGTTGATAGTCAGTCTGGAAAGTGAGATTTGAAAGTCATCCCTGAAGAGACAGAAAGAAATGTTTGGGCAAAATGGCCATGTTTGAAATAGGCATTCCACATTGGTAGTTTGTGGAATACATACATCAGATAGACTGGGAGGTATGAGAGAACAAAAAGGCAGTGGACTTACCATGATACAATGGAAAGAGCAATGAATTTGGGGCCAGAGGAGCTGGCTCTCCCACTTACAACCTTAATGGTCTATCTCCCCCACCCCAACCCCGGCTTCAGTTTCCTCCCCTGTAGAGTGAAGGAGTTGGTTCCTTCCAACACTTTGGCTGGAACTACCTCCAAGGTTACACTAAGATTGCTTCTGGCTTGAGATCTATAATTCAGTGGTCCCTTGAAGGTCTTATAATAGTCTGGGCAACAACATAAATACCAGCTAGCAACAAATAACATTTTTTAAAACTAACTTGATGTTGTATAAAGTATATAAAAACCCTGTAACACACTTAGTCACTGTTGACTTCTTAGAGAAGGTTAGTTTGGAAATGGATCTTGATGGAAAATTGAGCACCAATCACTGTATGTTTACTCAAAATCAGTCGTGAAGATTAAGAAAGCAACCAAACTGTAAGCAGCCTCATGGAGTTAAACATCATTAGATGCATATGAAATCCAATTATAGAAAGACTGGGAAGATAGCATGCAGTTCTGAAAACTGGAGGAAGCTAGAAGCATAACACATCAGAATTGGAAGGGTCCCCAGAGATCAACAGGAAAGAGTCCCTGAAACTCAGCATGGAGAAGGAATTTACCCACAGCTAATTGGTGGCAAAGTCCAATTTCAAATTTAAGGTTTTCCTACTTGAATGTGTCTTCCATCATACTAGCATTAGACTTGTTTATCTTCTATGCTGTAAGGATCAAATAAGATAATATTTGTAAAGTGCTTAGCAGTCTCGGCACACAGTAAATGTCATATAGGTGCTTAGTCTCTTTCCTTCTCTTGTATCTTCACAGCACCTATCCTGGGAGACCTCTTTGAATAGAGGCTTTGGAAAGACTGTTTTACTCCATCCTGCAAAACTCTGATCAGAAGGCTAGAATGTACTACATGTACTGATATTGAATGAGTGCCAATGCTGACACATACTTATTGCTACATATTTAGCATATATACATATGTGTACTGATATGTAGTATAAATAACATCTATGTCTTATATAATAAATATATGACATGTGATGCCTGGTGATGTATGTAAGCAATATATTAGATTAGATGACTTGCCTGGGAGCCCTCTTAAAGAGGAAGCTTTAGAAGGAGTTCTTTAGTACACATTCCAGCACTCTCATCAAAGAAGCAGAAAGTGCTAAGGGTACTAATGAGCCATGAGTAATAGCACTGACATATCTATACATATACATGGGATTAAATCCTCCCAGCTCAAAATCTTGTCTCTTTCTTCACATTTTCTAACCACCCACTTGGCCAATTCACTAAATCCAACCTTGGATTATACTTCTTAGGGTGCATGTCATACCCCCATTCTCTTTGTGCATAAAATGTGAAATCCTTGAGGTCAGGGATTGTGTTTTTTAAATTTTTTTCCTATGTCTAGCCAGCACAGTGTGATATTTATAATTTAAAATATTTAACATATAATATATAGCATAAATAATATCAGTTTAATCTATGATGTATTGCCCATCTGTAATAGTTGGCATATCAACTGTGATGTCATAACAAATACATAATTTATTGCACATAATGCATGGGTGATGTATGTAAGAAATATATATGACAAGATGGGTAGCCTAGGAACTCTCTTAAAACGGAGGCTTTAAAAGGAGTTCTTCACCACATACTCCAGTCCTCCAATCAGAGGGCCAGACAACACTGAGCATACTGATGAGATCAGAGTACCAGTGCTTACATATTTATATCAACATTTACATATAGATCTGTCTATGTAGATTAGTTGATTCTGGTCCAATCTGCTCCAGACCAGTCCAATCCAATCCAAAATGATCCAGTGCAGTACAAACCAGTCCAATCCAGTCTAAGGCAGTCCAATTAAATCCAATCTAATCCCTTCCATTTCAATCCAATCCAGTTCATTCCAATCCAGTCCAATCCCCTCCTATAAACAGATATTAACCCTGCTACTTATAAGGTATTATATTAGCTGGACATAGAAAGATTTAAAAAGATACAATCTCTGACGTCCTTCAAATGTAAGGAACTTACATTTTACATCGGGGGAGGGGAGGGGAGACACTTGCACCCTAAGAAGTATAATCAAAGATAAGATTTGGTAGAAGTGAAAGGGAGTAAACTGAACAAATGACTTGTTCAGAAAATTTGAAAAAAGCCACAAGATTTCTAACTGAGGGGATCAGGGAAGGCTTCACAGAGGAGGCAACACCTGAACCAATCCTTGAGGTAAGAGAAGGATTCTGAAATGTGTATGGTATGCATTTGTGTGTTTGGGGATGTGTATGGTATGCATTTGTGTGTCTGGGGAGGAGGGATGAGCCCACAAAAAATAACAAATTATATCCAGATGACTGTAATTGGGTCTGTTGTCACATCACAAACTAAGTATACTTCTCAAGTAAAATTTTTCAAAAATATGATAGGGAACTACTGATACAACAATTAAATGAAATAAACTTGACTCAGATGTTTTCTTCAAATGTTCATGCCAGGAAGAAGGAGGAGGAAGAAAAAGAAGAGAAGGGGGAGAGAAAAAAGAATGGAAAGAAGGAAGGAAGGAAGGAAGGAAAGAAGATCTAGCATTTATGTAGTGCTTTAAGGTACATGTTACCCTGTGACATAGTACTTATTACACATAGATAATGTCATCTACCATGCTCAGTTTTTGTGTTATTTTATATGTATATTAAACATGTGCAATAAACACATGTACATGCTACATTTGTCATGTAAACATCACAAACACTATGCAATGTTATATATGACATGTGCTATATGGCTCGGCAAGGATACATGCGTGTAGGCGAGAGAGAGAGAGAGAGAGAGAGAGAGAATCAGCAGCATTGGTACTCACACCCCAACATCACATCAGTACGCTCAGAACTGACTGGCCTTCTTGTTTGGAGAACTGTAGGGTAGAATAGACAAAATCTTCCGAAGCCTCCATTCAAAGAAAACTCCCAAGAGTCATCTCTTCAAGCCCATCAGGTCCATTCCCTTTATTCGACTCCATTGTTTCCCCATGAAACTTTATCATCAGGAAACTCATCATCCTTTTATATTATAGCAGATTTGGAACTCATACCTCATCATCACCCTCGGTATCCCATGTCCCTCTGGAAAGTTGGGGTGCTCAATTGAGAAGTAAAGAATTCCTTCCCAAGCCAGCATTTTAAAAGGGCTTCCAAGTCAGTTATCCACATATATGAATATATGTGAATATGTAGTTTACATATATCATCCAAGTATTCCATGTAATATATTACCCACTGGCGCAGTGGATAGAGCATCAGGCTTAGAGTTAGGAAGACTCATCTTCCTGAGTTCGAATCTGGCCTCAGACAGTTAGTAGCTGTGTGAGCGTGGGCAAATCATTTAACCATTTGCCTCAATTTCCTCATCTGTACAATGAGCTGGAGAAGGAAATGGCAAACCATTCCAACATCTTTGCCAAGAAAACCCCAGATGGGGTCACGAGGGTCAGATACAACTAAAAAGGACTAAACAACAATAGAATGGCACACATCACATTATAATAACACTTTGATCACATACGTGCACTCTTATTGATTATTCTTACATGATTCATGCTATCTGTCAAGTATGTTAAATATGTGTTGCCAAAGTAGGTGGGGTTTGACTGCCTCTGATGTCTGCAGAGGCTAACGCATGTCTAGATTTCAAAACATCCTGAACAGGATCAGCATTTTCAGCTTAACTCCAGTAGCAGACAAGATACAGGAGACAAGGTGTACTTCCCACATGGTATTGATTTTTTTCTGCTATATCCCTATGTTTTATAACCTTTTTATTCCATGTAATCTGGCATTTATGTATGTTCAATATGATAACTTCTATTAAAAATCTTGTTCTTAAATTAAACTGGGCCAATGTTACGTCTGGGCAATTGTGAATGATAGTTTTGTCTATGGTACAGTATAGTTTATTTGTTGAATTCTGAATGATATTTTGGGGAGTGTATTTGGTAATGCGGAATTTTGTTGTCTGTTAATTTCTGAAGAATATCCAGTTTCTTTTGTGTAATTCTAAACAATTGATTATTTCCATCGAGGTATTCAGTAGCTGCTAAATTTTCACAAACTGCATTCTTCTACCAAGTCCTTGCTAAGTACTATTATTGTTGTTAATATCTCATTCGCATCTATTTCCATGGGCTCCAGATAGAAATGGCCCTAGGCCAAGTTGCCATCATGTTATTATCACTTTATATTCAATGTTCTTTAGACTAGTGCAGAGGGTCATAAAAACTGGGTTTTTATCTAAATAAAAATATTATAATGTAAGTAAACCCTTTGTAGGATTACTGAAAGTATCCAAGACACAACCCCAATAGCAGACGAGATATCAGGAATGATAAATATCTCATCATGTTTCTCCATGTTTTTGACCTCCTCTGATGGTCCTTTATATTCTGAAAGCTTCTATGTGGTTTGGAGATAGTGAGTATTTGATATTAAGTCTATTAATAACATTATTCTTACATTTTATGTGTCAATTTATTTCTAAGTGATTGTAGACAATAGTTCAGTCTATGATAATACTCCAGTTTCAATATAGTTGATTTCTTGAGGACATTTTGAGGTCTGTATTTATAGAATAGAGGTTTGTAATGTTAGTCCGTGAAAGATAGCAAGGTTGTGATGTATAATTCTAGCCACAAGGTCTTGTCTTGCTCGTTATTTGCTGTATGCTAAATTTTTACAATGGTGTGTTACAATTTCTACTATTTCTTTGCATAATCTATATTGATAACTAAATCTAGTAAAAAAAGAGATTATAATTTCTGGTGGTGATGACTCGGTCTTAAGTGGCCATCATAATCCCCTCTTCACCCTTTCCATGTAATCTAAGAATTTTTATTGATTTATGCCCATATGATTGTAGACAACCAAATATCCTAGAGAACTCGGTTGTGCTGGAACCATTCTTATACATTGTCCATAGAACGAATTGATGTCTACATTGGCTGGATAGATGGATTTTTGCTAAGATCATTTACAAATCCAGTATGGCTCCTTTTATAGTCCCAAATGTACATGTTAAGACTGCTATTACCTGTGTGTTGCTTGCTTTTCACATATTCTTTCTAATCATCTCTGAATTCAGAATGCCAGAAAATAGTCACATATGGTATTTCACCACATAATTGTCACCACCCCATAATCGTCACACCCTATTTTTTCAGCCCAAAACTTGGTTTATAACCTTTCATCGCATAATTGTCATATAGTATCATTCTGTTCATTGAACCACTTAAAAGATAAACAGAGCAGCAATGTATTCACCAGTGGCATATGGATATGTATTTATCTCTCAGTCATTGTAAGCCATGAGCTTAGAATTCTCAGTACACATGCATTGTCAGTATTCAATTTTAACATATATTTATGAATATTCCATGCATCTTAATCTTGCACCAAGGACAGTTTAGTAATAAATGATTTTTAAGTAATACCAGCACATTCTTAAAAGCTTCACATAATGATCGCACCCTACTTTTTAAAAAAAAATTGGCATTAAATTTGTGACGATTATGTGGTAAAATACGGTAGTCAACAGTGTCACAGCATTTTCCCTGCTATTTTTATGGTCAAAGGGATTTGCATGGAGGAGACCAGTCTTTGAAGGTGTCACCTTTATCCAGGTTCAATGTGAACTTTACATTCCAGCTCAAAGCTTTAATTCTCTAGCTTTCTTTGGCATATCGTATGAGTTTTATACTTATCCAGTCCAAATGACATTTTGATATATATCACTAGAGAAATATTTTATGAGATGAATGTTTAATGTGTTTTTCATTCATGCTATATAGCTTGATGTCATACATGGACACTGAGCAATTAATTGGATGTTTTGCTCAAATTTTCTTTTTAATGTGGAAGCCGTCCTTAATTCTATTTAGGAGTGGTGATAATGCATTTAAAGCTAGGTAGATTAAGTATGGGTTTAAAATGTTTCTCTGAAAGATATCACATTTTATATCATTTGTTCTTGATATTAAAGTATTGGGAGACTTTCAAATATGAAAGCTTTCTTTATGGATCTGAAATCCTCTATCATTCTCTCTATATTTGGATCTTTATTATACATTTTAAATACACACATAATATATGAGTACAGAAAAGGAACAATAGTAGAATTTTATTTTAATCACTAACAACAATAGTTCCTATTTCTGAAACATTTTGAATTTTACAAATAAAAGTTTCACCACCCATTGACACAGGTAATTCAAGGAAAATGAGACTCAAGCAAAGCACTAAAGTGAATTACATAGCTACTTGATTTTGGAGGTGGGATATAAAATCAGGTCTCCTGACTTCCAACTCCAGTGCTCTTTCTTCTGTAACCAGGGCCAACTTTCACCCTTTTAGTTTTTTAAATTATCATATTCTTCTTGGCCCAGGGTGATAACGATGCAGGGAAAGAGAAATGGCAAAGCAGTTTCCAGTGATCCTGGCACATATGAGAGGATAACTGCCCTTCCCTCTTGCCACCCTAGATTGCATTCCTTCACTGAATAATACAGTAACATTTTGACTTTCTGAATGCTTAAGAAAGGCACCTCATCATGGACCTGAGTGGTATGCAATTGCAACAGAAAGGAAACTGTGCAATAGTATAGAACAACCTCTTGGATGTGCCCCCAAAAAATGTTCTCATACTCATAGGCTGGGTCCCCAGAGGGTGGTTGCTATCTTGCATTCTAGATGTAAGTCTATGGATAGCTATTCCTAGATCACATACCCACCCCACCAGAGTGATTCTCATTAACAATAGGCAATAGACACAATTAGTTCTTAGCAAAGGCATTTAGTAAAATGACATAGTAAAAAGAGGACCTATAAAACATTTCCTCCCCCATACATGTGGGGTATACTTTCTCTTGCAAATAAATGCATTAGAAAAAGAAGATCAAATAAGAGTACAATGGTACTAGAGTACATGTATAGGATATATTTGTGGCAATTTAGCATAGTGCCTAGAACATAGTAGGTGCTTAACAAATGCTTTTTTTCACTTAACTGGACATGTGGCAAAGGCAACTTACAATTCCTAGTACTACAAGTCCTGGAAATTCTTTCTGTCTTCATAGAGTCCTCATATTGCCTTCTGGGATCTGCTTCTCTTCATAGATGGCTCACTTCTTTGAAGCGATAGGTCCCATTGCTCATAGCTACTTCCTTTCATGAGTGAAAGCCTTTTTGCATATATGTTTGTCTGGACTTGCTGTCTCAGTTTCTTAAACTCTCTTGAATAAACAACATTTTCAAACTGCTAGATAGGGTATCTACCTCTGGGCAAATTGCTGCTTAGATACACCATCTTACTGCTAGACACAGTCACCTCTGGAGAAGACAGGGAAGGCCAGAGGAAAGAGTAAAACCCGCTTCCTCCCCTTCCCCTACGCAGGGCTCTCCTTTACAAAACCATCTTGAGATATCACCACTATAAACTCAACTTCTGTCCCTAGTACTGAGTTACTTAAAGCTCTGCAAAAGCGCATCTGATTTTAGCTAATCCAATGACATTTCTCCCTTTAATTTCATCAGAGAAAAGTGTCCACACATCCTGAAGCAGTCAGGAGTTTTACGTGAGTTTACATCAAGCTTGTCACCTCGTTGATAACTTGTTATTACACTCCAGGCCTTCTGGATTGGAGGATTTGTCACATTACCATTCTCCTACAGTAGAACAGAGGGCTATAAGAACTAAATGATGACAGCCAGGTTTGGCTGCCTCTTCTTCCTTAAATTGCCCTTGAAAGTCAGACTTCCTGATTGTCATTCAGGCAAAAGGGCAAAATTGGCTGCTGCACCAAGATTTAGTCTTCTGAGCTTTCATGAGGTAAACCAAAGTGTTCAGGAGGTCGCCAGCTGGAGATCAGTGCTGAGGATGGAATCCTCAGCTGAATTGAAAACTGAAGTATAAAGTGGGAGGACCTCAATCTCCAAAGCCAGATCCTACTTTGATTTCTATAGGACTGGTGAATTCAAGGGGAATACTAAATTCTCTAATTGCTCTTCCTCTGCTTTCCCCTACTAGAAATGACAATCCTAAAATGGGGTACAGAACATAAAGACTTCCTCATTTATTTACATCTCTCTTGGGTACATGTGGGTTCAATCATACTTGAAAAGCTGAGAGAACAAACAAGAGGCAGCTTAAGAGATGACTGCAAGCTAGTAGTGGAGTAGAAAAAGAATTGGCTTTGGAGTCAGAGCACCCAAGCTCAATTCTCAGTTCTACCATTTGCTACCTGTAGGACCATGGACAAGTCACTTGACCACATCGATTGTTAATTTCTTCATCTCTAAAAAGAGGTGGTTGTACTAAAGAACCTCTGAGATCCTAGATCTTTTATCCCACCACATAAGTGCATTTGGCCTATTTCCTGACTTTTGCAATGTTCGATAAATGGTATGATCATAATATGTTAAGCACCTGAATCCCATAAGAGTGGTAGGATGAGAATTAGAAAGCTCGGTTTAGAACAAAAGTTGGCAAACTATGGCATATAGCTTGTTTTTGTATAGCCCTTAAGCTAAGAATTTTTTCTTCTTTAAATAAAATTTTATTAAACTTTAAAATGTAAAAACCGTCTTAGTTCTCAAGCAATACAAAAATTCTCTTGAATAAACAAAATCTTCAAACTGCTAAATAGTGTGTCTACCTCAGGCTACTAGACATACCATCTTATTGCTAAACACATTCACCTATGGAGGGGACAGAGAAGGTGAGAGAAAAGAGTAATATCCATTTCTTCTCCTTGTCCCTGTCCATGGCTTTCCCACACAAAGCCATCCTGAGCTAGCACCAGCACAAACTCATCTGCTATCCTGGCAAACGTGCATCTAATCTTAGCTAATTCAGTGATATTTCTTCCTTTAATTCTATCACAGAAAAGTGTTCACACATCTTAAAAGGGTCATGAGTAGACAAGTTTCTAGGCCCTCGAGCCAAGTTTGCCAACTACTGGTTTAGATTATAAATGTTATAGTTTAATGTTCAGAGTAACATTCCAGATCACTCTAGACATCCGTAATTTGAGAACCCTCTGATAACCGGTAGGGATACTAGTACCTTTTTGAAAGGATGTCCCATATATATGCCAGAGAAACTCTGCAGAGGGCACTGGGTTAGTGCTTCAAGAGCATCTTCCTCCCAGTTGTTAACTCAGATATTTACTGTATATAATTGCCATAAAATCAATGCAGTGACTCTTTGTCTTTTTATAGCCTTAGAGAAGACAGCAATGCTGCCCAAAGGTAACATGCAAGTAGCCACATGGGTTACAGGTGTTACTTTTTGTGCCACACTGCCTTCTCAAATTGTTAAACTTGGCATGTAAAGGGTATTAGAAGGAGATAAGGCTAGAAATATGAGATGAGTACAAGCTATGAGCAACTTTGGATGCCAAGTTAAGTTTGGGGTTTATTTAATAAATAATAGGGAGCCATTGAAAGATTTTGAGTAACAGACCAAAGAGAATAGAGTTAAAAACAGAATATAATAAATTTAAGGGGGTCCCTAATCAGGGACCACATTAGAGTGGAAGCAGTGTAATTGGGATTGAGAAGACAGATGTAAAAGACACTAAAATAAAAACCATCGATCTTGGTGACAGTAAATGTAGAGGCTGAAGAGAGAGAAGTGGGGGAAAGGGAGGACTCAGAGGAGTCCAAAGGTTTAAGCCTGAATAACTCAAATACAGTGCTGCCACTGGGAGGAATGGTTTCCATAAGAAGGGAAAAATTTGGTATGATCATAGGATTTAGCCTGGTGGTCCCCAACCCTCTGCCTACCCCCCACCTTATTTTGTAGCTAAAGAAAATGAGACTTTAAGAGAGGACATGACTTGCCCAAGCCTATATATGCCTTTCTATAACTTCTACTCATTGCTCCCCTGAGGCCAAGAAGAACAATTTCCCTGCCTGTTTCATGTGGCACCTCTTTGACATATTTGAAAACTGCCATCATGTTCCCCCTAAGGCTTCTCTTTTTCAGGCTAAATATTCCCAGTTCCTTCAACTGGTACTTACATGTAATGTTCTCAAGTCCTCTCATCATGATATTATCATTATGGAAAATCCTGAACTTATCCATTGCTTTTGGCAGGAAGAACTTGGGCAGATATCCAGGTAGTTGAAGTCGAACATCACTGTAATGCCATGGTTCTGTGCCAGGTTTATGATCTATCTCCCCAACTCCTCATTAAATTTCTCCTTCTATATATGGTGTCTATAGTATATTTGCATTAATCAATCAATCAGCAAGCATTTATTAAGGACCTCTTATAGGCCAGGCTAAGTGCTAGGCACTAGGGATATAAGATAAAAATGAATCAGCTATGCCCTTGAGGAGCTCACAGACTAGAGAGAGAAGAAAATGTGTGCATACTTAGGTAGATTATAATAGATATTATACATAATTTACCCAAATATGCACATACACATATATACATACATACATATATATATATGCTAATTGGTGAGGGGTGAGGGGGAGGGAGGAGGTACTAATGGCTAGGGGGATCAGGAAAGGTTTCTTATATAAGGCTGAGTTTCAGTTTTGCCATATAGGAAACCAGGAATTCTAAGATGTGGAAGTGAGGAAAGAATGCATTCCAGGCATGGAGATGGGAGATGGAGTACTGTGCATGAAATTAGTTGAAACAATGCGGGCAAAATAAGGGAGTAACGTGTAATAAGACTGGAGAAGTAGGTTGGGGCCAGTTTATGAAGAGATTTAATAAATGCCAAACCTTTGTGCTCCTAAAACAATGCCGTTTATTTCCCTCTCCATTGGTTCTCACCTAAAAGCACTCTACCATGTTTCTCCCCTCAATCCCTAGGTTTCTTCACGTGGCTGTAGTGAGTTCTGTGGTAGCTTGTGTTCTCAAGGCAAAAAGTCAAAGGCAGTAGTGAATTTATGCTTGTGGTTCTTCTTCATTAGCCGATTGTTGAGAAAACCTTCTGGTTTGCAATCCTTCCCTTTTGGACAGCTCCTCTATCACTATCACCATGAAGCCCAAAGCAGAGAGGTTCCCCCAAATTGGGACTTCTTAATGAATCCGGTGACTGGAAATCACTTGCTGTATGCCAAGTCTGCCATATGCTGCTGAAGGCTGAGCCTGAAGCAGTGAAAGACTTGCTGGGACAGATTGTGGAGAGCTACAGGAGTAAAGATGGAGACCTGGAACGAAGATAGGATCAGGGAATTGCAATGACCAGGGATCAGTGCACAGCCCTAAAGACAGGACCAGAAGACAGATCACCACTGCTAGGAAACCTCTGGTACTGTTAAGATCAACTCAGCATTTGTCCCTTTTTCACTGAATGATTGCAAAGCAAATTATGGTGGTTTCTTCTCATATTAAATTTTCCTGTAATGCTTCTTTCTGTGCCCCAGGAGAAATTAAAGTGGTCAGGAGTATCAAGTGGAGACTACTGATAAAGTACTTTATAATTTTACTAATGCAATAGATTCTTTTTTTAAAAAAAAAACATCATGGAACCACTTAAAAAGTCAAGCATCTCTGTCTTATGAATGAAGTTGGTCAACAACAGTAAGAGAGCTCCCAATTATGGAGTAAGGGCTAAAAGCCAAACAAAATTTTCTTTTAATTCTCATTTTCATGGCAGTATTCCATTATGCTATGATAAATTTTGAATCTGGCTAGCATCACAACACAAGCCCTATAAAGCTGGGGTTGTGGAAGGAGGGCTTATTAAAGAGTGTGTAGGTTGAACATATTTGGGTAAGCCATAGGTAAGACACCCTAATGAACAAAGGAAATACAGTGAGTTTCGCAAAAGCACAGACACTTAATGTCTTAAATATTTGGCTAGTGACTTGAGGGTAGCACCACTGGGTGACTAAATTATATACTATGATCCCTATTTGGCTAATTAATTACTTCATTAACAGCCTGCTTTTCCTTAGGTTGAAAAAAACCCAGGAAAATGAACCAGGTATAAATTGTCACTTCTGCAGCACCACCAAGTGTACACCAGACCAATACCACCATTCACCCATGAGGTAATTGCTTCCAGAGCCATATTTCAGTCATGACTTTTATCCCAACAAGTCTAAATAATATACATGAAACTAAAATTTCCTTATTACTTTAGGATCTCTAAAATTCATTCCCATATTTTGTGTATTTGTACAGAGACATCTAAAGCTATGCTTTTTTTATATTTTTTTAAATCTTTTTTTTTTGGAAGGGGGAAGGCAGGGCAATTGGGGTTAAGAGACTTGCCCAAGGTCACTCAGCTAGTAATTATGTCAAGTGTCTGAAGCTGAATTTGAACTCAGGTCCTCTGACTCTAGGGATGGTGCTCCACTCAGCTGCCCCTAAAGCTATGATTTTTATTGCCAACACCATTCTTAAATGCCTCCCACTGATTGTTGGTTCTCTCTTCTATTACTCTTCCTTCCATATTGAACTGGCTAATCTTTATGGTATTAAGCAGCCTTAACAGATCTGCAATGTAAAATGTCTCCTTTTTTAAAGTTTTTTTGAGCAGCTTCACAAGATTCTGGATATATGTATTGTGTATATACATATGCATGTGAATATATGTGTATACATGTGTATGTGCTACATACACACATACACAGATGTGTTTATATGTATACCCTTGTTATACACACTTCAAATTTAGCCAGGAGACCTTCACTCCTGTATTTTAAGCTAGAATCTACAAATCCAAATCCCCTTCTAAGACACTATCTGCTTAGCTACCTATTCACTTTCTACATCTCCCTTTCTCTTCTGAATCTCCTTCCTTTAAAGAGTGGTAATGATGAAAATAATGTTTATGCTCTAGGGTCTTCAGGATTTTGCTCAGAAATTCCTAATCCTTGGCAAGGATTCTTGGGTTTTCCCTGGTGGTATCATTTATCCTCACATAACTCATCAGAAATGAATAGTCATTATCAGAGTTGATAATTTTAGGGCAGTTTTCTCTCATGTTCCGGGTGCATGTTCCTCAAAGAAAGCAGATCTCTCTTTTGTTTATGTTAGATTGATACCTTTCTGCCTTGGTACCCCTCACAAGGGAGTCACTGACCACTCCCACTTGTCTTTTTTTGCCCTGGCCATTACTAGATGGTGTCTCACCTGGTAGCATCTTTGGAGCAATATCATTATTCCTTAGAGGACCATAAGCTGCTTTCTCCTGAAAAAGTCTAGCTCTCCATTCCCTTTTACAGGAAAAGCCTCATATCTACAATGTATTTCCAAATATTCTATGGTCTTTGTTCCCTTCCCCACATTCTTCTATTCTTTAATATTCTGACATAGGTTAGGATTCTCTTCTGCAGAGTTTTAGTTTGGGCTAGATAGAACTTATAACTGTCACTTTGTTTTCTACTTTAAGCATTTCTTCCATATTTACTTCACTTTCTAACCTGAGGAGTGGAGATGTAGAAGCAGCTTAGTATGGTAGAAAACCAGTAGCCCTGAAGTTGAGACCTAATGTGGTAGTAATAGAAGTAGTAGTAGTAGTAGTAGTAGCAGTAGTAGTAGTAGTAGCTGTAGTTGTTGTTGTTGTAGTAGTTGTAGTAGTATGTATCTATGTGTATATATATATGTATACATATAGCAATTTTTAAAGTGCCTTACCTATGAAACATTGAGCAAGTCATTTCACTTCTAAAGGAATAAGTTGTCTCATCTATAAAATGAGGTGACAACCAAATGACCTCTGTGGTGAATTCCAATTCTTGATCTTAATCTGAATGCTACTTGCCACTACTGTGGCTGTGTAAGGCCAATAACACCAGCACACAGGAGGGTTACTAGCACAGGTTCTTTGATCTGTTCTTCTAAAGAAAGCAACTTTAAGGGGTTAACAATCTCACTTTAATTAAACATAAGTATATCATTCACTTAGTTCAGGGAGAAAAGTCAGCACCTTGAACTTCTGAGAAAACACAAATAGAAATTACAAGCAGAAATTATATAAACAGAGCAAATAACACAAATCAACAGACAGGCTTCTAGCTATCTGACCAAGGTATTACATACATAGTTACCAAAAGTCAGGGGGCTCTAATGGCTACCCAGAGTCTTGTTTGGTCAAATCACATGACACTCTTCCAGTGAGTGAACCCCAAGCAAAATGTTAACCTCAGAGTATATATACACACTTCTTCAGGGTCAGAGGGCATCACAACCATGCAACTCAAACCCATGTGACCTCGGGCTTCCCATGACTTGAGCAGGTCATCAAAGACTCCCAATTCAATCAAAGACTCTTGATTCAAGCAAAGGCAAAACTTAAAGGCACTTGATTGCCTTAGTGCTAAAAAGCACTCCAAAACTAAAGACAACAAAAAATCACTTCACTTGCCATTACAGACCTATGTCTCTCCAGCCCTTACATCTTCTTTAGGATATAGACCAGCAATGTGAAAACAAAATTGCTATTACTTAGAACAGGCAGAAATACAATAGCACAATCTCTTCCGGATGTTTTGACATTCTCTTGCTCTACATTCATGTTTGAAACAGGTTATCTTGACTAACATTTGTGGCTGTCTCTGGTAAACAGTCTATTTGTCATGTACGTTGAATACATTGAGAGCTCAAGCCCTAGAGACCCCTGAATGAGGCTTAATTTATTTATGGTAGACTTGCCACTTTTTCTATGGACAGGGCAATATAATCTGCTAGCAGACCTTTACCTCTCAGCACATTCCTCTTATACCTTCAAATAAAAGAGAAAAAGAGATGTGGACCTATAAACCCAAATCCAATAATGTAATTAGATCAAAGAATCATGAAATCTCAGTGTTGAAAGGGCATAAGAAGTCATTGATTCCAACCCATCTGAGCAGAATTTCTTCCCCCACCTCCTGACTAAATGGTCAAAAAGCCTTTCTCAATGAAATCTAGTGAGTGGATGATATACGAACCCTGTTTCTCACTCCTTCCCACGCCTGCCCATGTATTCCATTTCATTTTTGGACAGCTAGCATTATTAGCACTTTCTTTCTTAAATGCAGCTCTTTTCAAGTTTCTTTCATTATTTCTGCATCTCTCTTCTCTGGTCAAGCACAAGAAACCTAGTCCATCTTTCCCATTAGAACCCTTCAACTTGAAGACAGTGATCTGGTCACAGTTACACTTTCTCTTCTCCAAGGTAAACATCCACAATTCCTTCAGCTGGTCCTCATATAGAATTATCTTGAGGCCCTTCCCCATCCAAGTCATACTCCACCCCTCTTTCACCCGAAGTTTTCTCCAGCTTATCAATATCCTTCCTAAAATGTAGTTTTCCAAGTTGAACATAATGCTTTAGATGTGGTTGGACCAGGGCAGTGTATTAATTGATCACTCAATTAGCATTTGTGAAGCACTTATTATGTGCCAGGCACTCTGCTAAGTACTGGGGATAAAAAAAGAGGCAAAAGACAGTTCCTGCCCTCAAGAAGCCTACAAGTTAATAGGCAAGACAACATGCAAACAAACATACAAAACAAACTATATACAAGACTAATTTAAAATAATTAACAGAGAGAAAGCACTAGAATTAAGAGGGGTAGGGAAGGCTTCCTCTCCAATGCATCTTACTATTATATCGCCTTTTGAGGCTGCCATATTATACCATTGACTCATATTGAGCTTCAGTCTACTAAAAGACCCTAATCTTGCTTCTACAAATCTCCATCTAGCCAATCTTCATTCATCTTGTATTTGTAATACTGATCATTTTTAACCCAAGAGTAGCACTTTATATTTATCTTTATCTTATAATTTCTTTCTCTACATCACTTGCATATATCTCCTTCCCTTTGCTACACAGTGACCTCCCTAGTGGCTGCTCATCCACTTTTGATATCCACCTTTACCTAACTCTCACCTGTAGCTCCAAGAAGTTATTTCATGTGCATCGGCCATATCCCAGCAAAACTGTCTCTGAAGACAGGGTAAACTAGATGGAGGGTAACCATTAGGCCTCAAACCTGCCAGTGAATTAGAGGAATGTCTACCCCAACTATGTGAAGACTTTCCCTGGCAGAATGAGCACATGAGAACAATTTGTTCCAATGGCTGAGAAGGCAGCTGAAGCAGACACTGTGGAGGGCTTAGAGCTTCGTCAGACATTGAAGACACCAACATCATCCAATGCATCCCTGGCCATCACCAGTTGTCCTGACTTTTGTCTTGCAGCTGGACTTCAAAAACTCTGGAAAAGAGAGTGAGGCTGATGATTTTACACCTCATTTAAATCCAATTCATGGCACAAGTCAAGACATCACCATGTTATGTCATTGATCCCCTTTGAAAATGAAAGACAAACAACCGCAATGACAACAACAATAACCACCCTAGTTCAGGCCCTCGTCATCACTCTCTCACTTGACTTACTCCAATAGCATTCTAATCAGTCATCCCAGCCTCAAGTCTTCCTGCATTCCAATCTATCCTCAACTCAGCCATCAAAGTGAATTTCCTACAGAACAGGTCTGCCTAGCTAGATTGTCCTTTATCACCCCTAGGATCAGATATGAAATTCAGCATTTGGTATTGACATCTTTCTTAACCTTCTTTTCCATACTTAATACATATGATTTCCTTTCACACTCTCAGTGGTCTACCATTTGGCTTTGTCATTCCCCATCCACGACTCTGCACCTTCCATTTCTGTACATTCACCCTGTCAGTTCCCCATGCCTGAAATGCTTTGCTTCTTCATCTTTGCTCTTTCAAATCCCTAATTTTCTTCAAGACTCAGTTCAAGTAGAACCTTCTGCATGGGTCTTTTCTTGGCCTTTGCATTTTTCCCCATAAGATTACCTTATATCCACTATGTATGTATATTATAGATACATACTTAAGTGTACGTATGTTATCTCCCCAGTTAGAAGGTAAGCTCTATAAGGGTAGGATTATTCCATGTTTCTTTTCAAAAGAGTCTAGCACAGATAGGGCTTAACTGATACCTGTTCATCAATTGAATTTAATCTTACCACATTGATAACAATGCTTTAGAGACTGTCAAAAATTTTAGACTGTTATCTACTGTATATTTCTCTCCACTTTGCATCATCTGTTCATTTGATGAGTGTTCCCTCTGTTCCTTTATCCAAATAAATTACTGAAAAGATTATAAAATGGCAAAAGAACAAATACAGATTTCTGGAGAACTCCAATAGAAATTCACTTCTTAGTTTGACATTGAACTATTAATGACTACACTTTGAATGTATACATTTCTCCTGTTTCCAATCAATCCACCTTTCTTAATGCAGGCCCCCAGACTTATTAGGCAGGAAAACATAATTTATTAACTAGGGAGAAGCAAATTAGCATCTAAGACTCAAAAATGCAAAATGAAACCCAATTATCAAATTAGATCATCCACTTTGTTTCAACATGCTATTGATCTCCTAATATCTCTCTGTACTTCCCTGACAGACAGGTTCTCTTATACTACTAAAGGATGAGGCTCAAAGAGCTCAAGTACCAGAGCTATTAAAATCCAGATATTCTAACACAAGATCCAATGTTCTTTAGCTACACTTCAGTACCTCACAGTTGGGCCTCTGACTACAATAACCCTCTTGAAGGTGAATCTTTGTGATAAAAAAACAGGACCATTATTGAGTAAGGACAAAGGCAGAGAGACTGAGTGGCCCTAACTCCTAAGCTCATGTGATTATACCATGGCCCATCTTGATGCCTTAGATTAAGTGGTAGGATTGTTGCATGCCAGGATCTTGTAACACGAAGAGGTTGGGTGCACCCTCAATATGATTCTAGGGCCAGTCTCTTTTTACCTTTTCATCTGAGCTGAATTCATCCTTGCGACTTAGCATATTCCTGTGTTTGGTGGTCTGAGGAAAGCTCTCATTTTACTAAACAGCATGGTCACATTCAAGGGGCAAAGAACCTTGTGATTTTTGCATCAGGGCTAAAAGGCGAAGGCAGTTGCCCACAAATTCTTGCCCACAGCTCCCCAATATGGAGGTATCCTTGGAACACAAGCCTCATCCTGGGAGGTTTGGGCAGAGGGGAAAGAAGGGAGGACAAAGACAGTCATCCCATTATGATGGTGGGTTAGAGAGATTTACTCAACCACATCTCATTTAAAGTAATCGGTTTCAATCATAAGACTTAGATTAAGTGTCAGAAGCCTTTGAAAGCCATTTGATGAAGTGAAGTGAGGCCAAAAAATAAATCTTTTTCAATTGGTTGAGGGATTGTTTGATACCTTCTCAATTCTATTTAAAGTATTGAGTTAGAACAGAGAAGATTCCAGAATTTGGAGTAAGCAGGGTGTTTTAGTTAAGACTTCCAGAAGAACAAAAAAAACTGCCCAGGGTCAGGGTAGGTGGGAAAGGAGAGCCTCTTCTTTAGTCTTATCTAGATTTTCTCCCCTACCTCCTTGACAGGAGGAGGGCCTTTTTAGCTTCAAAAGGTCTGGAGGTCTTTGGACTTCCCATTTTCCCATCAGCATCCTAGCATTATCCCTCTGGGACAATAGCAGCTAATGGCAGTGTCTGTGTCAGGGGCCAGGGACAAAATGGATGTAGATTCTCTGTGGTTAAGGGGATTTGTTGGGTACTCCAAGACTGGGAGAAAAGAACTTCAAGCAACCAGAAGCTATGAGTTACCCCTTTGGCATAGATGGTGTCTAAGCTTGAGCCCACTCATCCCCAGAATCTCAATGTACTTAAGGGAAGTATGATAAAGACTTTTGTGGGAATTGTTTTTTTTTTAACCAACTGTAATTGCTGAACCATCTTAGTAAATGTCCCTTTATAAAGCTTACTTACAACTGCCTGACCAAACTGATTCACAAATGATAATCTTGGGCAGGGAAGCACAATGGTCAGGGTTGGAGACAGTGGTCCTAAAAAAAATTGCTCCCTAAGTCCTCAGAGGTATTGATAGAATTCTGAGGAGAGATGTTGCTAAGTTCAGTGGGAGTGGGATGAGGATCATCAGAGATTACATTACAAGTGTCTCAAAGATCATTTGAGGCTGCTGATTTCAGAACAGAGAGAAGTTAGCAGAATGGACCCTTGTGTACTGCTGGTCCTTTGAAGATTCTTCAGTGTTTTTAATCAGAGCCTCTCCATTTCTCCAAGGATTTATAATTTAGAGGCTGAGAAGATTTGCCATGGGCTGAGTCTTAGCACACATAGGCTGCTTAGCCTAAAGGGAATCTTGGGGAGTGGCTTTTGGTTCATACTGTCCTATTTCCAAGCTGCAAACTATGATTTAAACCAAAATCTGGGTCCTCTGGAGGCACCACGGCAGGTTCTGTTCAGAGCATCTTCATAGCTCAGACCATAAATTGTGTTCTAGTGACAGGCTAGATGGGAGGAGGCCAGAAGCCAAAGTAGGAAAAGCATTTTTTTTTATTCTCTTCAGAGGCTGAGCTTTGGGGAATAGGATTTATAGTCAAAAGGCATGAATATAGTTTACGACTCTTTTCAAGCAAAAAAAAAAAAAGTACCATTTAGACTCTGGTGAACATTCATAAAGTCATAGAATTTAGAGTCGTGAGGGACCTTAGAGGTTACCTAGTCCAACTCTTCACCCTCAACCCCCATCCAATTTCATAGAGGAGGAAATTGAGGCCTAGAGAAATGAAATCACTAGGCCAAGTTAACATGGGTATCAAACAATCAGCAAGCATTTGTTAAGCATCTACTGTGTCAGGCAGTATACTGGGAAAACAAATACAACGAGACTTTCCCTACTCTCCCTAATGTTGCTTTCTAAGGAAGGAGACAACAGTTACCTAATAATAATAATAATCAAACCTAACATTTAAATAGTGCTTTCAAGTGTGCAAAGTACTTTATATGTTATTTCATTTTTATCTTCATAACAACTCTTGGAGGTAGGTGTTATTATGATGATGATAATGAAGATTTTACATATGAAGAAACTGAATCTGATAGAAATCGTGAATGGTTGAGGGTCACAGAGCTAGTAAATATGTGTGTATATATGTACGTACGTGTGTGTGTGTACATATGCATATATGTGTGTGTATTTGTATATATACATATATATGTATATGGAAGGGTTTATTATCAGGTATTCCTGATTTTAAAGTCTGACATTGTCAATTAAGCTGTTTACTTATCTGTGCTTTGGAAGTATATAAATATATGGATGGATGGATGGATGGATGAATATATGTGTGCATACATATGCGCATACACACATGTATACATATAGTCATGTGTATATATGTGCACACATGTATGTACATGTTTGTGTGTCTATATACATATATGTACGTGTGCATATATGTGTGTGTATACATGCATATATATACACGCACACACACATACATGCACATGCACATGCATATATACACACAGAGGCAACTAGGTGGTGCAGTGGATAGAGTGCCAGGTCTGGAGATAAGAAGACTCATCTTCATGAGTTCAAATCTGACCTCAGACCTTTACTAGCTGTGTGACCTTGGGCAAGTCACTTAAACTTGTTTGCCTTAATTTCCTCACCTGTAAAATGAGCTGGAGAAGGAAATGGTGAACCATTCCTAGTATCTTTGCCAAGAAAACCCCGAATGGGGTTAATTTAGGCAAAAGGTGATGATATAGTTTCTTAGCCTGGTTTTCAAATAGGAACTTGAGGTGACCCTTTATTAGCCTGAAGGAAAGGCAGTTACCCACTCACAGGAAAGTAGATGCTGATTAAGCTCCAGTTTTCTCCCATATCCTATCCTTCCTACTCTCCAACCAAAATTGACCTCACCAGTGTCCCATTCCCTCAAGTTTTACCCCATTCTCTCTATGGTGACAACGAACCAATCTAAGAACCTAATCCCTGTTGACTTGTTAATGAGTGTCTATATCTTTTCTTTTGGACACAAAGTACTTCTACAACAGAAGAGGCTATATAGTATGTAGAAACATATAGTATATAGAAAAGGGTCCATGATGTGAATCTATCAATGAATATTTATAAAGCACCTCCTATGTTCTCTGCTAGGCTGGGGATATAAAACAAGGAACAACCTCTTCTCTTAAGGAGCTTACATTCTATGGGAGACAACAAGCATGTACAAAAAAAATAAAAAGTAAGATACTGCTCCTTTGTATAGAAACATTTTAGTAGTATAAAGGATTGAAGGAACATGTGTGTCAAAAACATTAATAAAAATCAGTTTGAGAAGAAACATACACTCAGATAAAAAATTCTTAAGAGACAAATTCTGTTCTGAAAACCCAAGAGAAAATTGCCCCTAAGATAAACATGCTCAGAGGACTTGTTCGAAGACAGAACTGATAAAGTTAAAGATGGACAAAATGCATGGTCCATTAGTTTATTTAAATATGACTTTTTGAGAGTTTTGAAGCATATAGCTGGTAAACCATAAATCAAATAATTGGCTTATATAGAATTTTTATATAAAGATTATTAGGGTCATAACTGACAGAAAGATGGATTGTTTGAGTTCAACAACATAAGTTAGAGATGGGTTACTGCCCATCAGGAGGGCCTTGATTTGAAGTATCAGAAGCTAGAAATGAATATAGGAGAATGAGAAAAGCTAAGTGCAGGAGTTGTCTAAAGAAGGCAGGATGCAGAACACAGGAGACAATAGCAGCTTCTTTGAGTTGAAAGGCCTGACTAGAGCAGAAGGGCTCTACTGTTTGGAGAGGCATGGCTTTGCTATATTTGGATTGGCTGGAGAAAAGCAATATTGTCTACTCATGCCATCTACAACCTAGGAGGGGAAACTTCTCTGAGACTTTTCTATTTTGCCTCTTACTTTCCTCTATGGCTTGAGAGGGGGGAAAATGGGAGGAAAAGACAAGTTTTGCATTTGCTTTACTCTCACCTGGGCTGATTGAAAAATAGGCGTGGCTTTATTGAGAGGTGATTGGAGAAAATGTAATACCCTGTTATTTGAAGAGCAGGCTGAAGAAAGGTTACAGTTCTATTTCTATCTACAGATTAAGAGTCAGAAATTCCTCAGAGCCCCAGAGGAGATATGATGAGCTTGGCAGTTCTCCAGCTTAAAAGTACATCTTATTACTGAAATAGTTTGACACTATCTGAGTATATTGCCAACAGTAGCTGTGTGCTAAAAGAATTTGGCAGTCTCTTATTGAAAGGAAGTGGTTTTACCCGGAAGGAAAGTTGTGAGGACCAGAAGGGGAGCATCTATCAGAGAAGGAGTTTTGCTCAGCAGGTAATAAATGGTAAAGAATGTTCCCTAAAAAGATAAAGGAGAGCAAAATTGGCAGTCCAGAGTCAGGATTTATTCCTGGTACATGGATTTTTCTACTAATATGCCTCACTGTTAGTATGTGCCCACTTTCCTCAATGGATACTTATCCATTGGTAGCAAAGAGTGAGCTAGGCTTATGGATTAACTGCTATATTTTGATTATTCTTGGTTTTGCTTTCTAATGAAGAAATTTTATGATTATTCTTAATTTGATTATTCAGTAAATTTTTAATGTTTAACAGTAAATATTTCTACTCCTTGTTCTTATGGTCAACAAGATGGAGGACTAAACACTTTCTCCAATCTTTACAACCTCTGAAACCTCTCCAAAAAAAGAATTATGCACAAGAGATAAAGGAATGTCAGCTGTCTCCACACTCTAAGAATTCTGTGCTAAAAATCCATGAATTAATCCATGAATCAACTACCCCTTGACATATTCATTTAGTACCTACTATCCCAATACCCACCATGCTGTGTGTGGTAGGCTTTACAAGCTATTCTATGTGTCATAAGAGTAATTAGAGAAATGAAGAAGGGAGAGAGGTGTGACAAGATGCGAATGCATAGACACACCAGGCCTGCTTGAATCAAAGGGCCCAGAATCCAGTTTTGGCCAGTTCTGTCCTTCTGGAAGTCATGCAGGGCAGAGATTGAGGTCAGGAAAGAGTGAATTCCACCAAACTGAGATACATTTCAGATCCAACCCTTGGGGATATGTTATAAAAGAGGAAGGAGTCAGAAACTGAGCAGCAGGGGAACTTAAGGGGGAGGGATTGAGACTGAAATTACCTAATATATTAAGAGGAACAAATCTCAGTTAAAGACCTTGAACATAAGCGTATAGACTATCAGAGAAGATATTAACAACAAAAGGGAATTAGGCCTCCAAATCTGTGAATAAATGTTGCAAGAAAAAAGGAAACAATCAATATTTGATGAGAAAGAGGATCCTGTGGATTCTCAAGAATGCATGAACCCACAATAAAATATTCCAGAAGGATTAAAGAGAACTAAGAATTTTGAAAGCACAATTTGTGGTCTGCACAGTAGAATTAATTGGGAGAATAGAAAAATCCATGATAACAAGCCACACCAAAAAAATAGAAGAGAGAACAATTAGTTCATAATGCAAATACACAGAAGTGAAGGACAATCTGGAAGAAGAGAAGCAAAAAATGGTTGAAATAAAATATTCAGTGGCCATACAAACAAAGCATATTGACCTTGAAGACAAGATGCATAGAACCAACTTAATTACTATAGCTCTCCCAGAAGAACATGATGATTTTAAAAAACTGAACACCATAATGCAACAAGGTATACAAGAAAACATCCCAAAATTTTTAAACATGGAAAACAAAATGCCAATTGACTACAAAAAAAAATAGTAAATCTTATGTTGTAAACTCCAAGACACATAATATTTAAATTTAACAATTCCAATGACAAACAACAAAGTCTGCAAGAGACCAGAAGAAAAACATCCTGTAAAGGAAAGGCTATTTTATACCCACCCAGAACTTCAAGAAGGCATGAAATAATGCATTCCAAAGAGTGAAAAAGCTCAAGATGCAAACCAAAGGGACATCTTTCCTACAAAAAGAACCAGAACTGATTTTCAAACATCCCAGATAACATACAAAGCATAAGAAAAAACATTTTTAAAAATACAACAATGAAGAGCAACACCAATAAAAATATCAACAGAGAGAAATTAAAAATTTTCTTTCTAAACTACACATTGAGATACAGGTGAAAGAAGTCAAATAGAAGTGAGAAGGGGGAAAACAGATCTGAAGCATCATGGACTAAACCTCATAACATTGAGTCTACAAATGAATCAATATTGTTGTGGGAATAAGTTACAGAATGGGAGGGTACATAAAAAAGAAAGAGGGGAGGAAGAAGATGGAGAGGAACAGGTGGATGTGCCCTAATTAAGTGAAAGGATTAGCCTTGAAAGGAAAATAATTCCTGTGACCTGTCAGAAAGAAGACAATCTACAGGAGAATGGATGAGGAGGCAAAAGGATGAGTTGAAATAGAAAGAGAGGGGGATAATGTTCAGTTGGGGGAAGGGGCGCCACTGAAGAACACTCCTGTAGGAGAAAAGACATATTCTACAAAATGAGATATCTGCAGAGATTTTGTTCTAAGAGAGAGAATTCATCTTACCTGAGGAAAAGGGAAATCAGAACTCTTATGGACAATGGCATTCAGAAGACTGGGGGTGGGGGTGTCCCAGGAGTTGTCATGGCAAGTGAGGAAAAAATGATCATGGGAAAGGCAAAGGATAAGAATGAACTGCCCAATCAGAACATAGGAACATTTCTACTATGAGGCATCTTGATCACCTGCAGGAATTAGTATTCAGGAAATAACAAGGCAATAATATAGAAAATGTTTAGAAGAGGGAACTCAAAAAGCTACCTTAGAGGCTTTAATTCTATGAGGAAAACAGATACTAAAGAAGATCTAAATAAGTATAAAGGCAATTAATAAAATAATAAAAATCTAGAAAAGACAGAAATGGAGAGGAACTAATGAAGAAAATGATGGAAAGAAATCTCTTTTAGAAAAAAAAGGTACAGAAAATAAAATAAAAAACTAACAAAACAAGTTGAAGGAGAAGATGAGAAGAAAGATATTAACTACTTAACTGAAAATTAAAAATGGAGAGAAAAATAGAAATCTAGTCTTAAAATAAGAAATAAAAAGGTAATAAACAAGATAGATCATTCTCTAAAACTAGGAGGAAGGGTAACAAATGGATCAGAGGGAGGGAACTTGAGAGTGAGGGGAGGAGAGTTAGTGGAAATAGTGATGATGAAGTAGATTAAGCTAAAATAACTGAAGAGGAAAAAAGTACCATCTTTATAGAGGAAGAGGGAAAAAATCCTAGTTTTTTTAAAAAATAATATTATAAACATATGGAGAAAAATACCTCTCATAATTTTTATGTGAATGGATTAAGTAAGCCAATAAAATGAAAAAGAGTGACATATTAGATAAGAAAATAAAACCCCATTTTTAAAATGCTGTTATATAGGATAACACTCTGGAAAGAAAAGGGAAAGGGTTAATGGGAAAATAGGGTGTGTAAAAAAGACATCAATTAAAAGTACTTTTTAAAAATTTTAAAAGCAAATTATTTCCTTATGGCTAATTTTTTGTAAGCAGACCACACAAAAATGGGGGCTTAGAAATTAACAAAAGTGAATAGTAAGAGTGTATTCCTCCCCATAATAGGGTGACCTCTAGTCCTCTAAGAAATTTTGAGTTGTGGCCTTGTGGTTGTGACTATGTCTGGGTACCCATTCCTGGGGGAAAGGGAAGGAGGCCACTCAGATCTGCCACTTAGGTGTTTCTTAAATAGCAGCACTATCTTGCTTGAGGTCTGAGCTGGAAACCTAGGAGCAATTACAGCCAAAAATCAGTGCGTTATTGGGGGGGGGGGGGGAAGGTGTGGAGCTCCTCTCTCTGCCTGCCCCATCCCCTCCAGAATAACTTCATCTCTGATCAAGATGTCCCTGGATATAGTAGCCTGACTGGGACTGAATATATTATTAGAGTTCCCATAAACACTCTCAAAAAGTATAATGTAAAAGCTTTCAATGCAGCTGACAGGATGAGCTTCCCAACCTGGTGGAGAAGAAACAGGACCCAAGCAACAAGAGGATCTATCAGGAAGAAGAGGTACCAGAGTCTGGGAGTGGTAGCCTGTTCAATCAGAAGCTGGGGAATGAGGAAAGTATGAAGAAGAGTGGAATCATCCTCAAATCATTCAAGGCTGAAGATCAGCTCCCTCTACTCAAAGTGAAAGGCAAAGCACTCAGGAGACTTAAGGAGGCTAATAAAGGGCCACAAGATAGAAAATGCCTCTTATTACTATGTCTTCACCCAGTGTCCTGATGGGGCCTTTGAAGCCTTCCAAATACAGTGGGTACAGCATTACTCCTCTGGCCTGCTAACAAACACTCACTTCAAGGAGAAGAGGTAGAGGAAGACAAAGGTACTGAACTTCAGCATCATGCAACAGCAATAGTTTAAGGACCAGGACCACAGTGAGCATGAAGAAGAGAAATAGAAGAGCCAAAAGCAATCCAGTGAGGCCTGGATCTGTGACTTGGATGATGGCCTAGAGATGAACTCAGATGATGGCAATGGTAAGGGGTAGGAGTGAATGTAAGACCAAGAAGAAGCTGAATCCCTTTAGAAGGAGGAGGGGGATAAAAATAAGAAGAGCTCCAATGATGAGGTCTTTGAAGATAGAGACAGTGCGGATTTTCAGGGCCAGGAGGTGTATTACATGAATTAGATGGCTCCAGGAGCTCCAAAGAGAAGATCATAGGGAAGCCTGAAGTGATCAAGCAAGAAGAGGACAATACCAAATGTATAGAACAAGAGAGTGAAGGCAAGAAAGAGAACAAGGAGAAAAATCCACCAGGGGAAGAAGAGGAAGAAAAAAGGGACCTAGTTCATAGGAGGAGAACAGGAAACAAGGGTCATGAATAAAAGGCAGACCTCTTTATGGCAAAGAAGAAGATGCTTCCCAAGAAGGAATAGAAAGCTTTAGGCAACTACTTAGGGGAAGACATACAACTAATTATGTTAAGCCCAAATCAGGAAAATCCATTCACATCAGTAGCAAAATGCAAATATTAGAGATTGCAGTGAGAAGCTACCAGGCCTGAAAGTTCATGATAACAAACGACCAGCTAAAGGAGTTTTAGACTCAAATAATGGGGCTGAGCAGCAATCAGACAACATGCTCGCTCAAATCCTGAAGTACTTCGACCCTGAGGCAAAGACAATCAGTGACATCATTCACTTGTCCCTCAAGTAGTAAGTGTCCCAGACCTTGGTGCCAGATTGTCAGGGATCTGGCTTCATTCACGCATAGCAAAAGAAAGCACACAAAGAGGTACATGGAGATGGAAACAGGAATCCCCCATATCACGATTGTCTCCTCCTCCCCAGATCCATCAAACATGGGAATAAAACCATGTTTTGTTTATGAAAAAAAGAAATTGGTACTTAGGTTGAGTCTTAATGGAAGTTAGGGCTCTATTAGACGGAGGTAAAGAGGGAATGCATAGAAATGAGGGATGACCCAGGCAAAGGAACGCAGACAGGAGATAGATTGCTATATGCTGAGGAACAGATAGAAGGCCAGTTTGGCTGGACTATAGAGTGAAAAAATGAAAGTAGTCTATAGTGAGGCAAGAAGGATAGGTTGGCACCAAGTTGTGAAGGACTTTAAAAGCCAAACGAAGGATTTTATAGTTTATTCTACAGCAGACGCAACAGGGAGTAAGGACATGACATGGTAACTTCATTATTTAAGGAAAACTATTTTAA
The DNA here is from genome assembly GCF_011100635.1 of Trichosurus vulpecula. Taxonomy (NCBI): domain Eukaryota; kingdom Metazoa; phylum Chordata; class Mammalia; order Diprotodontia; family Phalangeridae; genus Trichosurus; species Trichosurus vulpecula. The sequence goes on along the minus strand of NC_050575.1, from coordinate 226,508,765 downwards.
CACCTGTTTGCTGCTTGGACTGGAAAGGTGAGAAACATGAGGCAATAGCCCAGAAATAAAGTGATGAAGACCTATAATAAACTGGTAGCTATGTGAGTGGGAAGAAGGGGTCAGAGGCAAAAGATATTGTGGAGGTAGAAATGACAATATTTGACAAGGAACCACACATCTGAAGTAAGGAGTAAAGGGTAATGCCAAGGTTAAAAGCCTGGGAAACTAGAAGAATGCTGGTGTCCTAAACAGAAATAGAGAAATTTAGTAGGCAGTACAAACTGGGACTAAGGCATATTAGTTGTTTTCAGCATGTCAGATTTGATATGGCACTGGGACATATAATTTGAAATGGTAGTTAGTGTTATATGGCTGGAGATCAGTAGAGAGCTGATGATTACATGTGTAGAGGAAGGAGTCATCTACATAGAGGTGATAATTAAAACCATGGGAATTGATGAGGTCATGAAGAACACAGGGTGTTCCTAAAGTCTGGACAAATAGGCAAATATGCATATTTTCAAGAAATGAATGAAATTTTCAACAGCATTTTATTTAATTGGCATATTAACAAATAACATCAATACATTTTCCATCATTTGGAATGCAAAGGTTGATGTGCTTTGCAAGATTCACATGAACTCGATGCAGTAACTCCACATTGCCATCAATTTTAGCACATTCACTCTTTATGTGTTCAACCAAGAGTGTTGCATCTGTGATTTTCATTGAGTATATCTTCTTCTTTAGCATACCCCAGAAAAAGAAGTCAAAGGGGCTAAGGCCTGTTAATATTCCAAATATTTCAAAATATGCATTTTTGCCTACACGTCCAGACTTTAAGGACACCCTGTATATCAAGAAAAAAGGACACAAAACAGATCCTTGAGAGATACCTACAGTAAATGGGTATGATATGGGGGATAAATGAACAAAGGAAAGAGTAGAGTCATGAAAATTTGGAGAGAATAATCAGAAGGCAGTTAATAGTGTCAAATAATATCTAGCATTTATACAACAAACAAGGTTTACATTTTGCATCTCCCATTTGAGTCTCATAACATCACTTGGAGGTAAATGCTATTTTTATTCTCATTCTACAGATAAGGAAACTGAGGAGAAAATAAATTAATTGACTTGCCCAGGGTCACACAGCTATATATTTGAGAGAATTTGAACTCAGGTCTTCCTGACTCCAAGTCCAAAACACTGTCTACTGTACCACTTAGCCACTAAGTGTAGTGGATAGGTCAAGAAAGGTGAGAATTGAGAAAAGACCATCACATTTTTCAATTAAGAGACCAGTGGCAACTCTGGAGAGAACTATTCCCGTTGAGTAATGAGATTGGAAGCTAGTTTGCAAAGGGTTGAGGGGAAAGAAGAGAGAGGAAGTGGAAGCAATAAGTTTAGAAAGATTTTTCTAGGATTATAAAAGCTAAAATGCTCTGATGTCAGAGGACCAAAATAAAATCCCACCTCTGACATTTACTCCCTATTTGACCTCGGGTAAATCACTTAACCCCTCTGGATCTCAGTTTCTTCATGTGTAAAATGGAGTTGGACTAGATGACTTCTGTGGTTCCATCCAGCTATAAATAAATGTTCCTATGATTCTAATAGGCATTTGTTCAACTAAGGTAGGAGGGGGTCTTTGTTGCCCTCTTCTAGTCCCTGCATATGAGCAGTGCTATCAAAGAGGTGGGGGTGGAGGGGAACTTCTCCTTCCCTAACATTGCATCTCGAAAACTGAGTTAGTACTTGTGGTTTATGGGATAGTAGGCAAATGTCTCCCTGCAGCCTACCCAGGTGTCTAAAACTTCAGCTAAAATAAAATGCTCTTTGAGGTGTGAGCTGGGAGCCCATTATTATCTGTTAACATCAGAGTAGAAACAGTTTATCTGATCATTGGACCTGGCTTGAAATCTTGTTGCTGCCTCTGGGATTTTGAGAAAGTCACTCTACCTTTCTGAGACTCAGTTTCCTCCTCTTTAAAATAATATTGTGTCTAATAACCTCTGAAGTTCCTTCCAATTTTAAAGATATGTTCCTAAGAATCTATGATTAGTTCTCCCCGAGGAACAACCTTTCTTAACACAGACTTAAGAAGGTTTAGAATACCAAAGTCTCATACAAGGAAACATGGAGGTCACCACAAGACAATAAAATAGGCTGCTTTATGGAAGGAGATAGTGAAAAAAATGAAAAGCATTCAGAGATAATAGTGGAAAGAGGTCAAGTCCAATGGGCCCACAGGGGAAACTGGGTACTCAACACATGTAATACAGTTTGGCTTTTTATGCAGTTCTCTGAGTCTAACAGTGCTAGCCATTGGGGGAAAGGAGTGGGGAGCAAGAGTGTATGTCAAGGTTCAGGACTGGTGCTGACTCATGCTAGGGGACTATTGGGGAAAATTGGCAGCAACTTGGTATCCCAACTTCCCAGTGGGAAAAAGGAGGCTTTGGCTATTTCTTCAGGTCTTACCCTGACAATGTGATTCAGGAAGTTTTTGAGCTTCCTTAAGGCACCTTCATTTAGATGGATGGGGAGACTACTATATTACTCACAGATCTCAAGGGAACTGACACAAGCCAGTTCAGTTTTGAAATGCAGGCAAAGGGAACGAGTCATAAAGGGAGAAGAATATAAGAGTAGAGGGCAATTCTTGAGGAGAGAACTGAGAATGTAGAGAGGAAAGGACAGCGAAAGGGAAGGAAAGGGAATGCCTCAAGCTGGTGGAGAAATGGGAACACGATATAATTAACAGCTTTGCCAAGGGTCATCTTTGGGTGTTCTCAGTGGGGTGAGGATAGACCAGATAGCCTAAAAATCACAGTCTCCACCCTCCCCAAATGATTCAAGAGTAGTTAGGGAGCTAGATCATAAAAACACAGCTCTTCTTCAATCCCCCTATATCAACCTTTATAGGCACCAAATTCAACAATGCAGTGTCCCTCATTGTAGCCTCCAAATCCAACTAAATTAAAAATTCCCAGGGAAAGTCAAAACCCAAGTCACTGTCAAAGTAAGACCAGCAACTGGGGTGGGGGCTGAATATAAACTAGCCACAAATTTCTGGGGAGTCTTTCCTCTTCCAACTTTATCAATACAAGTCTCCAGGACCAGTCACTTTATTTCCCTTTCCCAAAGCCTTGTCTTTCTACATCCAGGTAAGAACTCTCTAAAAATCCACCTTTCTTGGACTTTATTGGTTTGGGCAGGTAACCCATTCCCTGTGGGGCCACAGTGGGGTAGACTTAGTTTTAACCAGGTCCTGGTGGATTGAACCTGTTTGTACCATCTTCCCTAACAGCCCTTCATATTGGAATTATATCCCCCTTTTTAAAAAGACAGGCTTGCCTTTCTGTATTAGTGTTTGCTCCATGTTTCCTTGTGTGGATTATTAGTATCCCAAACCTTCCTAAGTCCGCATCAAAATATATGACCAAAAGCTACCAACCTTAGTTTTCTTCCATATGTACCATTTCCTTTTGTTCCTCATTATAGGATTGTTGGTATCAGGAGGTGATGGTGAGTGGACTAGAATTGTCCCAGATTCCACAGAGCTCAGCAGCAGCTGTGCTGGTAACCTTGATGAGGAAAAGATCCTGTTTCACATAGTAACATAACAGGATAATGGGGCAACCACCATTCCAAGAGTCCTAGTGAAAGTAAAGATACTGAAGCTTCACTGAAAATTTTCTGTCAGGAATAGACCGAAACCTTATGGCCCATTATCTCCACAGAGGAGAAGGGCCTCTAGGAACACGGAAATTAATGCAGTACAGTGGTAATATAGTGTGGTAGAAATGAGATTGGGAATCAGAAGGTACAGTTCTCCGAACTTCAGCACCATGTCTCAGCAGCAGTCTTACCCTAGAACTATTCTCAGCCGCTTGGGCCTTCTTGCCTTGGAATATCCATCTGTTCCTATGGCCTTCTCACCCTCTAATATCTTTCTACCATGCTCACCCCCTAATCCCATTGGTGATCTCCTTCAGTTGCCTCCATTTGGTGGGGTAGCTCAGGTCAGCCAACCATCGTTGTCTTCCCCAATGTACTTCTGACTTTCTGGACTTCAACACCATTCCCTGACCTAGATATCTTCATTCCCCACCCCTACACCCTTTAGAATATAAGCTCCTTGAAGGAAGGGACTGGCTTCCTTTTTTGGTTATATTTATATCCCTCTCACTTACCACAATGTTTCACACATAGTAAATACTTAATAAATGCTTATTGCTTTGCATTCCCCATTCAAATTCTCTTTCTGTCACTTGGTACCGATGTGACCTAGAGCAAATCCCTTCTCTTCTCTGGACCTCAGTGTCCTCTTCTGTAAGATGAAGATATTGGACACAGTGACTTCTGAGTTAGCTTCCTGTTCCAAATCCTGTGAACCATTCTTCTGCCTATTCAAGTTAGAAAACTTAAAGCTAAAGGGACCGTAGAGCTCATTGAATCCCTTAATCTCACTGAGCAGATGAGAGTACTGAGACACATTCAGGTTAAGAGAATTTTTCAAGGTCACACAGAGAGTAAGAGAACCAAGATGTGAACCCATTATCCTCTGACTCCAAATACAGTGTACTTTCAATTACACAATACTTCTGGCTTGGTTTTACACCCTTCTGCCCAGAAAAAAAATCTTTGGGAAACTTAAACCCAATGAATGTCATTTTTACTTTTTTTATTTGGGGGAAAAATGCAAACAAGACTAAGCTCCATCTCTTCAAGTTCCTTATTAGCTCATCAGTCTGGCTTCAACTCTTACCCTGATTATTCTAGTCACTCTGATTTTATATTTGTGGTCATCAATTTAAAGTTCTTCTTTAAAGCCTGACCACAGCTCCACTGTCCATGACCAAAACCATCGTTTGTCTCTTAGTATTCAGAAAGCAGCACAGATTATGAGATGAATAGAATGCTTTGGGCATTTAATAAAACTGGGTTTTTGCTTCCATTATGTTGCACAGAAACATTTTTGTATTCATGGGAACCAGGTAACTGTGAGAAAAAAATCCATATTAAAATTGAATGGAGGTGATTGTTGGTAGTAATAGTCTACAGTTGACTCTCCATCATTTGAGCTAAAAAAGAAGTATAACAATCTGGATAATGCAAAATGGTAGAAAATCTGCATAGGTATTTTTCTTGTTGACACAGAAGCATCTAACATAGGGACAAAAACACAAATCAAATGGCCAGAATAGTAAGGAGATGGGAGACAATGCTAGAAAAACAATATGAATAGTGAGTTCTACCTTCTGGGTGTTGCCCTTTCTATTTGTCTACCATCAACATGGGCATATGGCCTTCTGGGAAGACTAGTGCCTCTGGTGTGAGGGCCTGCTGAGCCCTTTCCAAGGCTGCTCTTTCAACTTTAGCGTCCATCTTTCACCTAACTCTTACCTGTGGCTCCAAGAAGCTGTAGCATGCACAGCAGCCATGCCCACACCATCTTGGGAGACAGGCTAAACTAGATTAAGGGTAACCAACAGGCTTCAAAACCATCTTTGAATTAGGGGGACATCAACTCCAAGTACGTGAAGATGTCCTCCAGCAGAATGGATGGATGAGAACAATTTGTTCCAACAGCAATGAAAGCAGCTGAAGCAGGTGCTGTGGAGCACATAAAGCTTGGTCGGACATCAAGACACCAACATGATCCATTGCATCCCAGGCTGTCACCAGTCATCATGACTTTTGTCTTGCCAATAGACTTCAATGACTGGAAAAGAGAGTGACGCTGATGACTTTGTGCAGCTCTGTCTCACTTAATCCAATGCACGTGCAAGTCAAGACATCACCCGGTAGTGTCATGGGGCCTCTTAGAAAATGAAAGATGAGCACCAACCATCAACAGAATGGCAAAAAAAAATCTTTACCAGGGAATCCACCAACTGCATCTAGACATAGATAGATATCATCTTTTCCAACTAAATACATCTACAAATGAACTCATCTACTCCATTCCTCACAACATTATCCTTAGCTAAACAATCCCCTAGCTGTTTCCTTATCTCATTCAGTAGCACTTAGCACTCTCCCAGTCATTCAGCCTTGATGATTGTTCTCTCTTTCCTCCCCCACATCCTATCAATTACCAAATCTTTTCTGTTCTCCCCTCCATTCTAGCTGATGTGATTCTTTTTCCTTCCTTCCTTTCTTCCTATAGTCATCTAGTTCAATCCCACTATACTATTCCATTCCCTTCTTCTCCTTCTCCCACAAAGGACACCTGCCATAGCCTCCCATCTTGTCTCCATTTTTCTACTTTCTAATCTCTCTAATCCACCCACAGATGTCCAGAGTCACTTTCTTGTGTATAGCATCAACTCACAGAATAACCAAGGTGGAATCAAATTCACGTATTAGCTAGCTTGACCTTTATCTGAACAGGATCACCCTGGGCAACATCTTTAACAAGTGGTCATACATTTTCTATTTGAAAACCTTTCATGATAGGAAACTCCTCCAAAAGCAGCCCGCTACACTTCAGGTAGTTGTAATTGTTAGAAAATTGTTCCTTTAAGTCAGCAAGGTTGCATAGCAGAGTGAAATCTGTAACATCAGGAGGGACTGGGAAAGAGGAAAGGTTACAAAGCATTTCTCAAGCACCTACTATGTGCCAGGCACTATGCTAAGCACCTTACAAATATTTCATTTGATCGTTACAGCAACCCTATAACATAAGTGCTATTGTTATCCTGATTTTACTACTGGGGAAACTGAGGCAGACAGCAGTTAAGTAACTTACTCAGGGTCACACAGTCAGTAAGTATATGAGACGTGATTTGAGCTCATGTCTTCCTGACTACAGGCCCAGCATCCTATCCACTGTACAATCTGACCACCTCAGGGAGAGCTGAGCTCAAACCCCAGTCATACCAGTGGTATGTCCTGCAGCAAACTGTTTAACCATTCTCCTCTTCAGTTTCCTCACCTGTAAAGTAAGGAGAATGATAAAAAACACCTAGCTCATGGGGTTGTTTGAGGATCAAATGAGATCACATATATGGAAAGTGCTTCACAAACCTTAACACATTCTATCAATGTTAGCTGTTATTACCTATTATTACTGCATCAAAAGCAATCTGTCTCTTTCAACTTTCAGCTGTTGTTCTTGGACCTTCCACAAAATATTCCTTCAATCAATAAATCAACAAGTACTTATTAAGTGTCTGATACTGTATGAGCTATTGAGATAGAATGACAAAAAGGAAGCATTCTCTGCCATCGGGGCAGAGACTGAAAATACTCATCCTGATGCCTATCCTTTCAACTGATCCAATATGCCTTGCTCAAATTCTTCTCTCCAAAATGAGCAGCCTTATCTGGAGCCAGAATTCCCTTAGAACTGTGCCAGACATTCAAGGCTCTCTATGATACAGCCCTCAGTACCTGCCCACTGCCCCGTGTTCCCTGAAAGAATCATCTGTTCCAGTCAGGTTGTTTTCTTCACTGTCCACAAATGCCTAGTCGACACTTCCAGAACTCTGCTCATATAATTCTACTTATCTAGAAAGCCTCCCCTCTAAATTCTACCTGCCCAAATACCACTCATCCTCAAGTATCATGTAGTAGAAAGAGTACTGGCTCTGAAGTCAGAAGACTTGAGTTCAAATCCCATCAAAGACAGATAGTTACCCACTGTGTGACCTTAGATTAAGTCATTTGTCCTCCCTCAGTTTCCTCATCTGCAAAATGAATAGCTTGGATTAGATGGCCTCTGAGCTTCCTTTCAGTTTTATGGCTATGATCCTGTGGTCTGTGATCCCCCTTCCTCCCATGCCATGGCGTGTCTCCCTTCTTCATAGAAGTAACTTATATGCCATTTACTATTGGCCACATTTATTTAGGAATCTAATATTGGACTGCCTTCAGTGGTGACATCTCCACAAATAGATAGTGAGAACGCAGAGGGCAGGGACTCTGCCTTATATTTCTCTGTAGCCCCCACTGCCTTTGAATGACTGAGTGAAAAAAGAGATGAGAGGAAGCAGGCAAGCTAAGCTGCTACTTACAACTTTCCCACTTTCATGCCTAATCCATCTCCCCTTTGCAAAGATCAGTCAGCCTATACCCTGCCACCTCCCCTCAAGGGAGCAAGCAGAGCCTGTGACTGCATACTCATAGGGTCTGTCAGACCTGACACAGATTTTCCAAAAACTGTATCATTTGGTAATAAACACATTTCATTTTTCTTCCTTTTTAATAGAACCAAGAAACCCCAGAGTTTGGGTACTGGAAGGCTGACTGATGGACCACACTTGGCCCTGCTGTGTTCTTACTAATAGGTTGTTTGCAGCAATCCCCTTTGTGGCCTGCCCAGTGAAATGAACACTAGTCCCCAAACCCGGGAGCTTATCAATTGTTAGTGGCTCACAGCAGGTAGAACTCTATCCTCTACTTACAGCGCCTTTGGCAGTGCTGGTCATCCTTGCTGATGCATGACAAATCACAAACTTTCTGCAGCAGGAGTCTACCTTGTATAATTTGACAAGGTCAGAAAGAATGGTACAATGAAAAAAGAAGTACCTCCAGGAATCTGATAACCTGAGTTCAAATCCACTTTGGATGCTCACTAGCTATGTAACCTTGGAAAAGCGATTAAACTTCTTAGGGCTCAAGACTCTGAGGGTCCTTCCAACTCCATATCTATTATCCAGCAGCAAGATTCAGCCCACAGGGCCCTAGGTATTAGGGGCACCTCAACATAAATGGGTTTGGAAGAACATAAGGAATTCCTTCCCAGGTGGCTTCTTCCCTCTATGACCTTTCACACACTCAAACGATTGACAAGAGTATTAGAGACATGGGCTGGGATGCCAGAAGCCAGAAGAAAAGCCCAGTGCTCGGGGAAATAGATGAAATTTTTTCTTATGGAAGGTGGGGGTGAGGATTCTGATGGGTTCCATTTCACTGGTGTCCATCCCTGACCAATGTTTAGCTCAGTGATCTAATATAACTTCACCCCCATACAGAGTTTTGCTGTCAACTTTTAGGTCCAAGCACGAACTTACTACACAAGGGTCAGGAAGTGAATGTTCCCAGCACATTTAGTTGTCCCCTTATAGCCTCTACCCTTGGCTAAGCTGATTCTTACTGGTCTGTTTAATCAAAGCCTTTTCCTGCTTGGTAGAACATGCTAAAGTATATTCTCCATGAGTTTTGACTTCAATAATCCTCAGGCCCCTCTGGAGCATAATTATACACAAGATCATAGGATCATGGATTTAGAGAAAGAAGGGACCACAGGGGCCATTGAGTCTAACTCTCACCCCCTCATTTTACAAATGAGAAAATTCAGGAACAGAAAGATGATTTGCTATATAGCGATTGTCTGAGCTGGTCTTCCTTCTACTGGCTACATGCATACTTTTAATATCCCCCAAATATAAGCTTAGTATTTAACTGAATGGTGATCAATTTTTTTTTCAAATTTATCAAGTTTCCCTGGCCTAGGACCTCTCAAAGGAGAAGAGAGATGTCTTAACTATCTCCTCCTTCTCCTAAATAGCTAGGCCGCATTCATATAGCACTTTAAGGTATACAAAGTGCTTTCCATATGCTCTATCTTTTGGTCCTTACAACAATCTTGTGAAGGAGGTGCTCCAACCATCTTCATTTTAGAAATGAGAGAAAGGTTAAGTGACTTGCCCAGGGTCATACAGCTAGTAAGTGTGGTATGAGGCAGAAATTGTATTCAGATCTTTTTGACTCAAGTCCAGCACTACCTACCTTTTTATCTTTACTACTGTTGGTCCTTTCCTTCCACTGGGTTTATGGAGACAATGAGTATAAACCAAATTATACCTGGCTATATCTATGGTCATGTGATCCAATCCACCATAGATTAACTTGGTCCATTATTAATGGCACCCTATAAAACTTGTATACACCCTCTTGCGTTGCAGGCAACTGGAGTAAAGAGGAAGGGAAAGGTAACTCAGTAGAACACTGTGCAGCAAGAGAGAAAGAAACCTGCTCTGAGGCCTGGTTGGCAGGAAACAAAAGTGGACCATGGGCACCACTTGCATTGGGACCCAAAAAGCCCTCAGAATTCATGGACAAATAAGAAAGTAGATAATCTTCAGGCACACAGGGCACAATTGACTATTATTGTTGTCATTCATTCAGTCATGTCTGACCCTACATGACCCCACGGACTTTTTCCATGGAATTTTCTTGGCAAAGATACTAGAGTGGTTTGCCATTTCCCTCTCCAGTGTATCCCCATTTTATAGATGAGGAATTGAGGCAAATAGGGGTTAAGCAACTTGCCCAGGGCCACACAACTACTAGGTGCCTGAAGCCAGATTTGAACTCAGATCTTCCTGACTCCAAACCTGGTGTTCTATCCACTGTACCACCTCACTGTCCTGCAATTAACTATAATTATACTTTAAGTTGTCCAGGAGAAAGAATTCTATGACTCAATCAATCAATAAGTCAATAGTGAGGAAGACAATGAACAAGGCGTCTGGGAATACAAGAAAAATAAAGTCTCTAACTTCAGAAAGTTTACATTCTATCCATCAATCAATTAATCAATAGGCATATTAAACACTACTATGTGCTAGGCCCTGGGCTACGTACTATGGATACAAAGAAAAAGAGAAGGCAATTCCTGCCTACAAGAAACTTACGTTATAACTGGGAAAACAACATGTACATTAATAGGTACATATAAGATACATACAGAGTATATTGATGGCAACAGTTAGGGAAAGGCACTAGCAAATGGGGAACCAGGAAATGTCTTCTTGAAAAAGGAGAGGTTAAGCTGAATCTTAAAGGAAGTCAGGGATTTTATGAGGCAGAGGTGAGGAAGGAAAGCATTCCAGGAATTAGAGACAACTAGCTCAAAGGAGTGATGTTTGTCCTTAGCTCTTGAAGAGGACCATGACATCAGGAAGATGATGCCATGACTTGCAAATGAATTGGATTTAAGTGAAGGAGGGCTATGCAAGGTCATCAGCCTCACTTTCTCCTCCAGAGCTATCTGGGTCCAGTGACAAGATACAGATCAGGCCTACTGGAGATGCCTGCCTCAAAGGAATGAAGATGATAGAGTGTGGTCTGTGAGGAACAATAAGCAGGCCAGTATGACTGGACTATAGAGTCTACAAATGGGAGTAAAGTGTAAAAAGTCCAGAAAGATAAAAAGAGGCCAGCTTGTGGAGAGCCTTAGTTAAAAAAAAAAAAGGAATTTGCATTTGATCCCATGGACAGTAGGGAGTCACTAGAGATTATTGAAAGGGGGGAGGAGAGGAAGGTAGCATGATCAGACCTATTTAAGAAAATCACTTTGGCAGCTGATTGGAGGATGAATTGGAATTGGGAGAGACTTAAAGCATGGGGATCTACCACAAGGCTATTGTAACAGTCTAGGCATGAAGTGATTAGGGCCTGTGCCAGAGCAGCAGCTGTGAGAGTACAGAGTAGGGCACATAAACCAGGACATTGTAAAGGAAGGAAAGACAAGATTTGGCAACCAATTGGATGTATGGGATGACTGCAAGTGAAAAGTTTAAAAGAACAGTAGGGTTAAGAACCCAAATGAGTGGGAAGATGGAGCAGTTCAGAAGAAAGGTGATTTGAGGAGGGTGTAGCTAATGAGTTCTTTCAGAGAAATAACATGCATATATACAAGTATATGTGTATATTTGTTTGGGGAGTTTTGATAATGGAGCCCCTATCAATTTTATAACCTCAGTCAGGTCATAACAGATAACAGAGACAAATGAGATATAAGATGTCACCCCTTTCAGTCAGAAAGATCTGGGATGAATTCCTACCTCAGATACCCACTAACTGAGTGACTCGCAAGTCACTTAACCTCTGTCATTTGTAAAATGGGATTAGTAAGAGTATCTGCCTCCTAATTGTGAGTATGGAAACATAGAGCACAAGGAAAGTAGACCCTTTAAACCTTGTGAAGGGTGTGCCCCTTTTAGACTTCAATTGGATGAAGAAGTGTAAATCAAGTGCAAAGAAGTGTAAAGGAATGTAAAGAAGGGCTTATTCTTTTTTTCCCCCTGGGGGTATGGAAAAAATCCCTCAGTCAACTTGATGGAATTCTAGGCTGGCTAAACTATTGGCTGGCTGAAGGATTACCTGTATCCCTAGTGGCCTTAAGAAGCTAGGCAAGTTCAGATAAGTGGGCTCTGATTGTCCAGAAGAGAGGTCACTATAGAGCAAGAACTCATTTCTCTCAAGTATTGTTGCTCTTCATACTTTCCCTTGAGCCTTTTCCAGAGTAAGGGTGGGATTTGGGGATACATTGTGGTACAATGGAAAGAACAAAGGAAATCCCACTTCAGCCCTGACACTTGTTATCTGTGTGACCTTGGGCAACTCACTCACCTTCTTTGGATTTTAGTTTCCATACCTGTAAAATGAGGGGCCTGGACTAGATTTTCTCTAAGGTCCTTTCCAGTTCTATATGATCCTTTGATCCTCAAAATAAGGTTAATTGGGAAGGAGACAATGGTATATGAGGGGAATTGGGAAAGGTGTCATAAAAGAGATGGCCTTGAACCGATCTTGGAATAAAGCTAGGGATTCTAAAAAGTAGTGATGATGGTGAGTACATTCCAGGCATGGGAGACAGATAGCACAAAGATGTGAAGATAGAAAATAGAAAATTATGTGTCAGGAACAGAAAGGCTAATTTGGCACAGAGAGGATGGAGGGGAGTAGTAAATCCAGAAAGGTAAGTTGGAGACAATTTGTAAAGAGCTTTAAATGCCAAAGAGGGGAGCTTGTTTTTAACAGGCAACAAATGTGGCCAATACAGCTGAGTGCCAGGAGAGAATCCTGGGAACCCCTAGCACCATACTACTCTGCCTCATCCTGTTCATTTGAATGACTAAAGGGGGCACCAGAGACAAGTCCACATGGTTCAGGAAAATCAGACGTGGACCACTCAATATCCTGAATATGACCCTGGGAAACTCCTCTCTGGACCTCAGTTTCCTCCTTGATAAAATGAGGAAGTTGGATGAAATTACCTCTCTGGTTCCTATAGTTCTTACAACCTAGGCTCTTTGACACAACAGAGGTGTTAATCTGTACTAAGAATAAGACCTTAAGTGGCAGTGGGTGTGGAGCAAGAAGACATCCAAGTGTGGTAATATTTGTAAATCATTTTGTAAAGTACAGTGCCTGGCATACAGGAAATATTCAATAAATGCTTCTTCCATTTCCTCTTCAACATAACATCTATAAATAATAGAAAATGATGAGGAGAGAACTGCTTGTTCATAGAAGCTTATTCTTAAAGATCATAACCAGGTTAGTATGCACTAACAAGCTAAAACTCCAAATTTTGCAAGAGAGTTGGACTTTATGGTCATAAATTGGGAAATTTCTTCTGATGAACAGAACCTACAATCTTAGGAATTTTCGTACCTGAGACAAGGGCCACAAACTTCACCATTAGGCACCCTCACTTCATAGGACCATAGTGTTTGAGCTCAAAGAACCTTAGAGGCAATATAGTCCAACCCTTTCATTTTACAGATGAGGAAATTGAGAATGAAAGACAATAAATGATTTACCCAAGGTCACACAAGTCATAAGTAGCAGAGCTAGAATTTGAAATCAGGTCCTCTGTCCTCAAATCCATGACTTATTCCCTGCTACCCTCATGACTTGGGGGAGAATTGGCAAAGCAAAGGGAGCATGGTCCTGCAGAGATAGAGGCTCTGAGATACCAGTCTCTTTGGGCTGAGACACTGGCACAACAGGAAACTACTTCTGGAGAAACACCCACACCCACCCCACCCCTATACTTCCTAGGAAGCAGGCTATCTGGTGGCTTCCCATTTTAATAAATTATCCTTAATAACAAGGCACTAATAATATTGGTTATTTCTTCACACTTGCCATCAAAGAAATCTGATTGCTGGGCATTGGGGGTGGAGTGATAACCCTTATAGCAAACACATGCTTTTGGGAGAGAAGGTTGAAAGAGGGCTTGAAGCCAACCCCACCCTAGCATCAATCAATCAATCAATCAATAAATGAATAAATAAATAAATAAGTAAAGGTTTCCAAGTATGATGAAGGTGTCAAAAGAGCTGTTAGGAATTATCTAGTCCAACACCTTCGTTTTACAGAAGAAACTTTATGGTTTGCTCAAGGTCGCAGAGGAAGGCTCATTCAACTCTGAAATTAAGGTGGAGCTGAGAGTCAAATGGAGCCCACATCAAAGAGATTCAAAGATTTAGTGTTGGAAAAGACCTTGGAGACCACCTTTCCCAACCCACTCATTTTACAGAGAATCAAGAGAGCCACAGTTAGTAGCATGGCAGAGATTAGAAGTGAGCTCTCTTGATAGAGTCAATCATTCTTGCAGCCAGGTTGTTGAAGAGTGAACTCCCCATGGGACTCCCACACTTCCCAGCAATCCCTGACTTTATGGCTCTTGACAAGCAGCTGAGAAGGGAAACTAATCAATCCTTCCAGGAGCACCTTGGCCCTTTTCATCCCCCAAATAGACTCTAGTGAATAAGAAAACTTGAGAAGCTAGCAGGACAGCCCTTAGAGGGAAAAATCAGTGTTCCTGTGGCTGGATTGGCTTAACCTTTTGCTTTGTTCCTACCTTGCTTCATTTGAAGTCCTCTCTCCTCCCCACCTGCCACTTTCCTTCCCTTAGAGTGGACTGTGCTTGGTGGTGGATGAAAACCAGGCCTAAAGGAACATTTTTACCTCTCCTATGTCTCCTAAAGGAAGCATAGACCCTAAAGAGGATCTTTAATCTTCACAGAGTAGCCCCCCACACTTTCAAACCATTACTACCCAGCCCCCGGGCCTCCAGAGTCCAGCAACATGTAGCTTGTTTCTCTTCAATGATTTGGCCATAATTGAAGGTACTTACCCCTCTTCTTCAAGAAGGCAATGATTGGGGGCTGGGAGGAAGGGAAGGGAAGAGACTACTCAACAGCTTGACTGATCCCAGGCTGCCAGGACCTAGGCCACTGCCTCTGCTTCCTGATGATAAGGGTTGTTTTTTTCTTTCCCACCCTTACCATCAACCTCCAAAGTTAAAGCATGCCAATACTCCTTTTTTTTAATGTAGACCTGAGATTTTATTGTTGTAGGGAATTTAGAGTTCCACACAACAGCAGATTAGCAATGTGTCTATAAGTTATGTGTAAGATGCTGTAGTGCAGATTCTGAAAGGACCGATATTGGCATTTAAGAGACAAGTTCATAGGTTGAGGGCCTGGGCCTCCCTTCCAGCTTGAGGCTAAGCCAAAGCTCAGATCCCAGTCTTTGCTCCATCCCAACCACTGTCTGCAAAAACCCCACAAGTAATAACTAGAGTTGAGTTGTTCTCCCAGAAAGAGTGAGTGGGGTCCACTACCACAGTCCTATCATCACCCTGCTACCAACTCACCCTCACCACAGCTCCTTCTTCCATCCCCCTTCCTCTGACAAGGGCTGGAAAAAAACCCTCAGTAGCCTGCCCTGGTTAATGTTCTGCCCAATTAGTTTCTGGTCAATAAAGGGCTGAGGGAATTAGAACAGCAAATGGTAGGGGGAATTGAGTGAACCGTACTAACTCCATCTTGTGTCTCAATTCTGGAGCTAACTCAGTTCCCTTTCTATTCAATTATGGGTCTAGTCCAATTTCTGTCTTGTGAGAAAACTTTATTCAATTTTGAGAGTTGTGAGAAAACCTTATTGCATTGTTTGAACCTAGCCCTGCATGACTGGGAAGCTGGACCACTTCTACCTGTTGTTTAGAGACCCTTAACTGAGGAGCTAGGTTAGCTAGCCAGAAACCCAGTCCAATCTGGATTGTTGCAAGGAATTTTCTCACAATTATACATCTCAAGCAACCCCAAGGTCTTATCTGAAACCTGGCACTGTACTGGTCGATCGGTTATTGTTTCCACATTTCTCTAAATGAATATAGACACTATTAGGGAGTGGGACACAGTTTTTTCTGACTTTAGGAAATTGCACCTGTTTGCTCTCCCCCTCCCAACTTTGAAAGTCCCTAATCTTTCCTCCATTTAGGAATCAGATCACCTAATTTTGTAGCCAGATTTTTTTTCTTTAAATTAATTCATCTTATTTGTTTTTGATGCATAAAATTGTCTCTCCCTGTATGTATTCTGGGTCCAGTTCCAAAGCTAAGGGGCCTGGTCCCAATTTGTTATGCAATTGGTATACATTGCTTCATAAATCAGTATACTTGGAAGCTCCAATCTTCTGTTTTCTCAGTCATTTCATCTTTCATTCGCCGCAGGGCAAGAGATGAAAGTAAGATGAAACATCTACACAACTAACAAACAACTACTAACTTGGGGGATTCCCATGCCCAAATGTGGGTTCATAAGATAATGATGAATTATCCATGCAGAAGAGGAGGGGCTTATTGTTAACTGTCCATTGTAGGCACATCACAAGCAGAGGAAAGAAGGAAAATGTAGTCACTTTTGTTCGTGACTAATAGTAAATGGAATTTCCCTGGACAACCAGAAAGACGAATTAGATTTGGAAGATTCTTCTTTCAGAATCACAAAGGTGCTTGAAATATTTTCATATTCTACTTATGGTTTCTATGGGAAAAGATTGTGTAGGCAGAGCAGGAGATATACCTGGGCTGAAGGAGAAGAATGAAGCATCATAAAGATGAGTTGGAGGGTACTTGGAATAATTAAGAAAGCCAGAGGCTGCATTTGAGGAGGGGAGTTTGTTAGGACAGGAAAAGTTGAAAGAAGAGATTATTATTCAATCACCTGGTGGAGGACTTGAATTGCAGGCTAAGGATTCAAACAGGTGGAAGAAAAGAAAAAGAAGATGGTTGACCAGAGAAGGAAAGGAAGCAGAAAGAGAAGAGAAAGGACCAGATTTGAAAAAGGACTTGACAAAGAGATAGGCTAAGATGAGTTAAGTTAAGCAAGGTTGGTAAGACAATGAAGCTAATAAGATAAAGAAAAGGGAATTTGGGTGTGGTTGTCAAGGTTCTGAGAAGTGAAGAACTGACAAGGTGAGAAAGAATCGACAAACCTAGAGGAAAAGTGTCAGCTCCTTGGTTAAAGGCACCCACAAGCCATTTGCCACAGCTGTTTTCCAGGGGACATACTAGCAAGAACACCAAAGACCTGATTTCCAGCCTTCAGAAGGAGGAGGGAAAATTGGGTACCTGCCTAATTTCTAGACTCCCATGGGAGTGGGAAGTAGAAAGGAAGGCACTTTGCCATCATACCCCATATCTCTTGCTTGGTCTCCAACATCCTATGGATGAATAGAAGTACCTTCACATCATATCAGTCTCTTTGCTGCTGAGTTGTGAAGAGGGCACCATTCCACCAAATTTCCAATCTGGTCTCCTTCCTTGAGGAAGGAGAGCATCACCACTCTGCTCTGAGTTGTCACCACCTGACCTGAACTGCCCAAGCCTGTGAAAGGACTCCACCCTTAAGTCATAATACTATTAACTTGAAAATTGTTCTCAATTTTTCACTTAATGATCAACAAACTCCCACCTGGTTATACTCCCCAACTCAGTGATTCTGAACATCTGTAGGTCATTATCCAAACCCCATTCTGTATTCCCTACCACCCAATTCCTTATTCCCATTTCCCTTAACCCATCCCACTAAATCCCAATCAAATGCAGTACTACACACCCTTTCCACTGTGCTCTCTGGAATGATTTCTCCACAGGCAACAAACTTGCTTTCATCTTAAATCTTTTCCTTTACCACTCCTTTGATCTTCTGGCTCTCACTGAGACTTAAGTCCCTTCTGATTACACAGTGTCCCTGGTCACCCTTTCTAGCACTGGCTGCACTCATTCCCTTCAACTCATGGGTTACAGAAGTAAGAATAGCTTTTGCTCCTCATTTCCACTTCCAGGTTTTTCCCCTACCACCACTCAGTAATCTCTCCTCCTTTGAGCTTCACTCAATCTATATCTACCATCCGATCAAAATCCCAGTAGCTGTTCTTGACAGGCCTCCAGGACACTATACTTCCTTCATCAATGAATTCAGTACCTGGCTCAGTCTTTTTCTCCTCCCCAAGTTTTGCCTTCATACTAGAGAACTTCACCATACACATTGATACTCCCTCAAACACCCTAACCTCCCAGTTCCTTCATGTCCTATGACTCCTCCATCCCATCTCAGCCATACACAAAGATGGTCATATTCTAGATCTCACCATCACCCAAAAACTCACCACCTCTATGCTCATGAACTTTTGAATTTCCTTAACTGATCATAATCTATTGGCTTTCCAACCCCTCCCTACCCCTTCCTCCTCCTCCTAATACCAAACCCCACTCTTTGTCAACACAGTAATTCCCAATCCCTCAATCTTCTCTTTCCTGAGTCATTGCCCCTGTACTAGTCACACTATTCTACTTTCCACACTTTGACCCCTTCATGAAACAGTTCAACTCTACATTACTCTTTCTTGGGTTTTTTGTCCTCCTATGTTGTGAATTGTGTCTTACCAAGACTCAGCCATGATCATTCCTACCTTTGTTCCTATACACATGCTACTGAATGAAAGTGGAGAAAATCATATAACTTGTTATGATTAGGTGCACCACAAATTTATTTTATATAACTTCAACTAGGCTCTCTATATTATTAGGTAATTCTTCTATACCTTCCTAATTCCACGCTCACCACAGCAACTTCTCCAAACCTTTTAATCCCTCCTCAAACCTCGTATGGCTCCCCTTCTCAACACCCCCTCAGGTGAGAACAGCCATGTACTTATAAGATATCTACAGTATAAATGGGTTGTAATCTGAGAGGGAAGACATATCCAATATATATGTTTGTGTATGTGTATATACACATGTGTATTATGCATTTGTACATACCTAAATATATACACATACATATATGTATATGAATATGTATATGCTTATGCATATACATGCATCATATATTCATATACATTTATACATACATATGTGTGTGTATTTGGAAAGATCTCTTGCAGAAGGTGAGACATGAGCTAAGTCTCCAGCCTGAATGAGTTATTGTCTGTATCACTGAAACGATGCCTACAATGATGAGATCACAGGTCGATTTGAGAGTCCTATATTTAAATATATGTTTAGATTGCTCCTTTGCTCCTATCACATTCTACTTTGTAGGACACTTGTATAAGCAGTTGTTCTGTCTCTCTGCCACCTTTTATCCCACTAGACTATAAGCTTCTTGTGGAAGCCAAGGAAGTTAGTTAGTGAAGAGGAAGAGCATTCCCAGAATGAGGGACAGCCCATGAAAAGGAAAAATCAGCAGATATGTGAAAAATGGTGAGAAAGAGGCAGAAGACCTGTGTTCAAGTTCTAGTTCTGTGATGGGGTTCTGTCTTGGATTTGTTTCTCTTCTTCATCTATACATTTTCACTATGTGATCACATCAGCTCCCATAGATAAATTACTCTAAGCTAATGATTCTCAAATCTATTTATCCAGCTCTATCCTCTCTGTTGACCTCTAGTCTTGAATCTCCAACTGTCTTTCAGCCATCTCAAACTGGATATCCAGTAGACATCTTAAACTCAACATGTCCAAAACTTAAATTATTCTCTTTTAGGATCTTATTACCACTTTAGGAATGGCATTGATAATCTAGACAATATTCAGAGAAGGGTTATTTAGATGGTGAATGGTCTATAGATCATTTTTTGTGAAGCTTGTTTAATAGAATTGAGAAAGTCTAGCCTAGAGAAGAGAATTTTGGAGGGCGAGGAGGGAGAAGAGAACAGGATGTAATAACTGTTTTCAAAGATTAAGAGGATTGCATCAGTGAAAAGGGAATGAAACTATTCTACTTCCCTCACAAGGTTACGAAAGGTTAAGTTCACATAAAGGAAACATATATGTTTAACATAAGGGTAAACTTCCTAATAATTGCATTTTGAGTTGCGGCCGACTCTTTGTGACCGCATGGTTTATAGAATGCCAATACTGTCCATGAGGTTTTCTTGGCAAAGATACTGGAGCGGTTTGCCATTTCCTTCTCCAGTGGATTAAGGCAAATGGAGGTAAAGCAACTTGTCCAGGGTCACACAGCTAGTAAGTATCTGAGGTCAGATTTGACTTAGGTCTTCCTGACTCTGGGCCCAGCTCCCCGTCCATTGTGTCACCTAGCTGCCTCTTCCTAACAATTAGAGATATTCTAATATGGAATGGGCTACCTTTCCTGTACTGTTATGATTGCTACTTAATTGGTTTCCCTACCTCAAAGCTCTCTTGATTCCAATATATCCTCCACACAGTCTCCATAGTGATATCCCTATAGTACAGATATGAGCATATCACTACCACACACAATGATGATTCATTGTTGTCCCTTGAAGAAAATATAAAATCATCTGTTTGGCTTTTAAGCCCTTCATGATATGACTACAAATTCTCTTTCTAACGTTAGTATGTATTACTCCTCTCCCCACTAAGAGACACTATGGTGTAGTGGACAGAGAGCTTATGCTGAACAAGAAAGACCTGGGTTCAAGTTTTGCCTCTGACATACTGACTGTGAGACTTCAGGCAAGTCACAAGCTCAGAATGTTTTCAGCAACTCTGTAAGACTACCAGTTGCAGAGAAGGTGCTGAATTGCATTGATAAAGGGAGTTTTCTTCATCTGGGAATTCCCTATGCCAAGGAAATCCCAAGTCTAGTCCCTAGTGCACACTCTACAATTCCAGGCAAGCTGGCTTTGTTTCTAATTCCAAAACATGAAACTCTCTCTGTGATAGTATCAATAGGTCCTAGGCTTCCTCATTCTCCCTTCCCCCTCCCTCCAGATAAAAGGCAACAAAACCAGGACTTGATTAGCATAGAGTAGAAGGAAGAGGGAACCCTGGTAAATATGGTCCTATCACTGTCTCTGGGCATTTGAGGTAACTATACCCCTCATTTCCAGAATATCCTCTCTCTTCTTAGAACCCCTCATTCCCTTGAAGATTTAGTTCATGAAATCTTACCTAATTCTTGTATCTGCAAGAGTCCTAGCTCCCCAAACTTATCTTTTGTGCATATATATACATATACATGTGTGTATGTATATGTATATGTGTATATAAAACACATGTATATAAATAATATAATTATACTACATGTTACATGTTAATATATTACTTGTAGAAAATATAACTAGTTTATTAATTATATATTACATAATTTATTATTGAATTATTTTTACATAATTCTATTATTTGTATAAAATAAATATATGTCCTATATACATACAACTATATGGACATTTTTCCTCCCACCTCAACCCTGCTCCTTGAGGGCTATTACTATTCTTTGTTGTCTTTGTACCTCTGATGAATTGTGGTAGGAGCTTAAGAAAGACTTGGTCAATTGAAGCCCTTCATTGTAAAACTTTTAACTCAGATCTAGAATGCCACTTGTCAGGTAGGAGTCAAAGGAAATTTTTTCAGATATTTTTTCTATCATATGGCCTCTCAGTTCCTCTCCAACTCCACGATTCTATGATGTTGTGAAATCACAAAGTGTTCCAAGTAGCCTGTGTCTTTGGAACAACAACTAAATGGAACATGATAGTAAGAAATATAATTTAAAACAGAAATTTTATGTTGTGAGATTCCTTCCATTTCTAACATTCTATGTTCTGTGTAGTAGGGTCCATTCCTTATCTTGAATTCTATTTATTTATAAACTATTCACATGCATATAGCACTTTAAGGTTTGCAAAACATTTCTTACAGTAGCATTTTTGGTAGATAGTACAATAATTATTACCGACATTTTATCAAACAGGAAACTAAGTCTCTAAGTTGTTCAGTAATTTACTCATAAAACTATAGTTGTCTAAGGCAAGATTTAAATCTTGCTTTTGTGTAACTCCTGATCTATTACTCATCCACCACATCATATTGCCTCTCTATTCAAAAGTCCTATCTGGCTTTCATATTCCATATTTTAAGATCTCCTCTAGTTCTCACAATCCCTTTTAATATGGGCAGAAGCTGCTTCTCCACTTTAAGAGGCAATCTTCACTAAAGCCTCAGTTGACTCCTAGTTTCAACCCAAGTAGAGCTACTATTCAAGGCAGAGTACCCAGATGTAAGACTCTAAGGATACCTGAATGTGAAATGATGTCAGAAAAGAATAGTCTTAGAATATAATAGCCCCACAAAGCAGGATAGCAGCAGTATGGAGGAAAGAAAATAGTCACATGAGAAGAAAGTACAGGAAATGGAGACCTGGAAGAAGGGCAGGGCAGCTGTTGGGGCAGAAATTAGGTAGCAGACAATTACTGAGGAGGTGGCACAAACTTGGTGGAGATCAGCCAGAGCAGAAAGGCTCAGAGCTGAGTGAGATGAGAGTGAGATGGTGCTGGTGGGCAGGGGGCACAGTAGGAACGTATGTGGTGAGGCTTGGCCATTGTGTGATGATTACCAAGCTGCAATGAGACAGAGGCCGCCCTCAGGCATGAGTATTGCTTCAGTCTGTCTCCCAGAGACTTGAAGGAAAGAAACTTCAATGGTAGTTGGCATTGGACCTTAAGTTTCTTCCTCAGTGCTCTGAATTGACTGTCCTTCTGTCTGTTATGTGTTGAAAATTTTATTCAGTACTCTGCATTTCTGGTTCAACCAAAACATTTTATTTCTAGCCCAAGGAAAGAATCAGATCACACTGAGTGGGATGCTGCCTCTCCCTGCTGATTGTCTATCAGTTTGGAGACTACCCTTTCCCACAGGATGGTAATAAAATTCCTTTCTACTTTCTACTTGAGAAGCCTCTGAGTTTAATTTTGGGTGAAGTTGCTGTCCCACACAACATACATACTGAACAGGTGCCATAACTACATTCCTTATCCAAGCTTAATAAGGCTGACCAACATTTAGTCTTGCAATGAAATCAAAACGAAGGAAAAATTAAGGTTGGTTCTGCCTTGAAAGGCAGATGAGAAGAGGAGATTCATTACTAAAAGATGGAGATACAAACTTAAGAGATTGATGAAGATATAATTGGAGGGTCATAGTGACCATATCATGATTAGAACATTCTGGGAACAAGTAAATCAACTTGAGTGTTTACTTTCCCCTGTTATACCAATAAACAACATACTTTCCCACGGAAAGAAATTATTGCTGCTCATAGTTTCACCATGTTAACAACTCCTTGTCCACCCATAGGCCCTGTCCATAATGTCAAGCTCTCTAGAAACTCAGCAGTAAGATAGATGTAGGGATCTGATTCCATTTTTGAAAAGGAAGTTGATGAATTAAAGGAGAAATTGATTATCATTCCCTAGAAGTGAGGGAGACTGAAGTCATTTTGTACATAGGTGACAAGAATGTTTAGTACCTTATTCACTTCCCTGTTATTTACTGTTCAGATCTGTTTTAACAAAGCAAGTACTCCTTTTACAAATGAAACAGGGAAATACAATGAATTTGCCTCTTTTTAGGTCTTGTTTAGATAGACCATAAGGAATGAAAAAGACAAAAATCTCATGTTTATACATCGCGAATACTTTCTTGGAGAAAGGTGTTGAGAGTCACTAAGCATGGCTAGCCCCAAATAACATCACAAAATTGGTTATATTGCATTAGATTAGAGTTTATTAGAGTCATTACTAATGCTATGGATATTCTTGAATCAGTAAACAATAACTTATCAAGCGTTTACCATGTGCCAGGCACTGTGTGAAGTACCAGGGATACAAACAACCAGAAAAGGCAAAAATCGGTTATCCATATAGTCAGACCACTGATTATTACAAGAAATATCAAAATTAGTATAAAGCTGGAAGAAATAATATAAATGCATAAAGGACATAGGGCCCAATTAAAAGAATGCCAATGTAAATTGCAATTGTAAATTACAATTGTAAATTGTAAATGCCTATTTAAAGAAAATATAGCATGGAGAACAGAAAGGACATAGACAATTATTACAGTAATTTCAAGCAGATGTTTTAACTAATGTAAAAAAATGTCATAATAAGGACATCAGAAGAGCCTAAATAGTACTTTATCCAGCAAATACTTTGATTTACTTACCTAACAGCAACCAAAGGCAAGACTAATCTAGAACATAAACTCATTGTAAATTCTTATTGAGAAGAATGGCCAAAGTTTCTAAGTAGCATCACTATATAAAACATAGAGAAGCTATTGAAGGTAAAACCAGTTTAAAGACTGCTTTGTGAGAGGCAGCTAAGTTGCAGTTAGAGCACAAGACCTGAAGTCAGGAGGACCTGAGTATGAATCCAGCCTATGATACTTACTAGCTATGTGGCCCTGGGCAAGTCACTAAACTCCAATTGCTTCAAATAAAAAAAATATTATTTTGTGAGAGACACAATTAAGCAAAATTACCTGAGACCTGGGTAAGGATGAAACTGGAAGCAGGTCAGCAAACAGAAGAACAATGGAAAATATATGCTAGTTTAAAAAAATTATAACATCACCGTCCAGGACAGTGAAGTTGTCATGCTTTGACTCATCATGAGTTCCAGATACACTTATAGAGGAGGTAGAAATAATGCTAAAAAAAAGAAAAGAAAAGTAGCCAGACTAGAACAAGTTGGCATAGACGAGGTCTAGGCTGGAGTGGACATAAATACAAGGGGATCATGGAAGGACATCTGAAGGAAAAGGAATCAAAAGAGATGGGGGGGGGGAGGTAACTCACAGATCTATTGATTTTTTTTAAAAAAGCTAACCAGAGAACATCAACAATTACCCAATAATATGCCTATTTTCCTAGATATACAAAATTTTTACAAGAATAATTTATACATATACTGAGGGTACCCTTGATAAACATATTGAGACTGAATAGGTAGATTTTTGTAAGTCATATTATACAGTGGACCATGAATACATTAAAAGGACTCCCTGTGGTTAACTTACAGACATGGACACAAACAAGAGTCTCCCAAGATAGGAAGGCATGAATGAGTTTCAATTTGTATCTTTAGAGGGAAAATCCACATTAATGAAATCACAGATTCATTAGAATTAATACTAGATTCCTTGAAAGTGTAAGTCTTATGAGGTATCATGAGTTTAAGTACCCTATTTATAAATGATCTCACAAAGAAGTCTTTGATTTTATAAAGATATAATTATACATAGTCTCAATCAGAATATTAATTCTTGATGATCCTGGTAGGTCCTGGTGAAAAATTCTGTAAATGGCTGGACACGACACTTTCTAGGAGACTTGGGGTTGGTAACAGAAGGTTATCTGAGGTTATCTGGAGAAACTGTGGTTTAATTCCATCTTTACTTGGGTTTGACATAGCTCTAGCTTGATATGTAATTTTGAAGATGGATCTCTCAGTATCATACATAAAACCACTTCACTGTCTGCTCCCCATAGTGCACATGTGTCTCTGGTTGGGGCTCCACTATGAATGTCTATGTAGCCTGCACCTTGTAGCGACCTAAGAAAAGGAAATGATAGGCAGTGGACAAAAGTGGACTCTACCACATTCTTGGGTGTGAAGAAAAGAATTATTTTTGAGGATGTTGGTTCATTGTTATTTAGTTTTTCCCAAGGTGACAGAGGAGGAGAAAACTCTCTCCTCCAGTCCAAATCCTTGCCAGGTGCCAGTTGGCTCGCCACACATGTCCTTTGATGTTTGGGTACTTCCTGACACACTGCTTCAGAGATCATGCCCCAGCTGGGGATGAAGGCTTAATAAGAGATTGAAGACTGCATCACCCAAGTCTCCCATCAAAAACCCATTCAGAAAAGATTTTCTTACGAAACCATCACCTTGCTTAACAGCAAGTTTAATATGAGTCAGCAATGACACATAACCAAAAAGACTAATGTGATCTTGGGCTTCGTTGAGAGAGGCTTAGCGTTGTCCAAAAATAAGGAAGCGGTAGGCCCCGCTTTAGACGGTCCTTATCAGACCATATCTAGAGGATTTCTTTTGGTTCTGGGCACCACTAATTAGGAAGAAACTTAAATTATAATTCATACAGGTAAGGGCAACCAGTATGGAAAAGGTCCTTAAGTGCATTCCATATAATTATCAGTTGAAGGACCTGGATCGTTCAGTATACAACAGTCTCAGGGGGATCGTGGTAACTATCATTCAAGTATTTTACTGCCATGTGGAGAAGTCATCAGATTTTTCTATTTGTCCATGGCTAGAATGCTTTCCCTCCTCATGTCCTCCTCCTGGCTTCCCTGGTTTCATTCAAGTTCCAGCTAAAATCCCACCTTCTATAGGGAGCCTTTTCCAATCCATCTTAATTCTAGTGTCCTTTCTTTGTTGGCTATTTCTCATTTATCCTGTAGATAGTTTATTTGTACAAGTTTGTAACAATAGTCAGCATATGTCAAGGGCAGGCCTAGAATTCAGGCAAATATGGAGATCAACTCATCATCCACTTGTTTATATGTTGTTTTTGCCATTAGAGACTGTAAGCTCCTTGCAATTAGGTACTAGGTTTTACTTTTCTTTGTATCCTCAGCATTTAGTGCTATGCCTGACACATAGTTTGTTGTTGTTCAGTTGTTTCAGTCATGCTCAACTCTTTGGGGGTTTTCTTGGCAAAGATACTAGAGTGATTTACCATTTCCTTCTCCAGCTCATTTTACAAGTGGGGAAGCTGAGGCAAATAGGTTCAAGTGACTTGCCAGGATCACATAGCTAGTAAGTGCCTGAGGCCAGATATGAATTCAAGAAGATGAGTATTCCTGACCAGGCCAATCTATCCCCTGGGGCACTTGGCTGCCCCTGGCACCTAGTAGGCACTTAATAATTTTTTATGAACTAGCTAACTTACTGGTTCTAGAGGGCAGATCTGGGAACAATGATTAAAAATTTCAAAGAAAAACAAATTCAGAGTTTGATATCAGTAAAAATCTTGTAACATATTTTTAAACTGGATCATCATTTCATTGGTGTAGGAAACTTTCAATACCAATGTAAATTGATACCTACTTTGCAATTTAGGGTCTTAGAGAGTTGCTGAGGGTACTGGGGGTTTAAGTCAGCATGTGCCCAGGTGGATAAAGAAACCAACTCATTATCCACTATACCAAGCTATTGGTTTTAATGATAAAATAACTAAAGCAAAAGAGGAGAAACTAAATGAAATGTCTAAACATGAAAAGCCAATAAATGGAGTGGGAGGAGTCCTAATTTTCAGTGCTTCCAAAAGTAGGAGTTCCCCATCACTGGAGGTCTTCAGACAGAATATTTATTCACACTTAATGCTTTTTCAGTCATGGGTTAGACCAAATGGCCAATGAGGTTCCTTCTGACTCTAAAATTTTGATTCTTTGAATATTGAATCTGACATCCACAGGGGAGTATGAGACAGCGTCAAAATTAGGTCCATATCTTATGAATTAGAGTGTGGTTAAACCTTGGAGATATTAGAATCTGGCTTATCCAATGTTTGTCAGACAAAGCAAAGAAATAGCCTCTGTAACAAACCATTAAACTGCTTCTCAGAGATTAGCTTTCTTCCTTTTGTCAAGTTTATTAGGGAATAGAAAATGGACAGATTTTTAGTTTGGGCTGCTCTCACAGTAAGGTGACATTATTTTTTTTTTCCCTATATGAGTTCACACCCAGATTTCCTTCTAAGTTTTGACATTCACCTTGTTCTCCCCAGGGATCTATTGCCTAAGATATTCATTGTCTGGAAGCACAGTGTGTAAAATAAAGTTCTTGAAGATCAATGAGCTCCAGTGATCAAAGAACTCAAGGGGATGGGGGCGGAGAGAACCACTAGGGGTGGATAATGCACTGAGGATTTTAATAAAGTTGAAAAAGTTGATTTTATATATTATTCAGCACATCAGCAAAGTTAAGATTTCTGAAAGCCTTTTGTTAGGCTCTTAAATGTCAGTGTTTTCATGTGCAATCATCTCTTTTATTGTACTATGTCATGGAAATGCTTGTTTCATTCCATAAATTAAAAATAAAATAAGGGTTTTTTTTTTAAATGGCAATGTCTTGGGGATGATGTAGAGGCCACTTTATATTAGGGCAGGAGCTCTAGGGCTGGCAAATTCTGTATGGATCTGGGCTAGAGCCAAATCTTTGTAAACAGGATATTTTCTGTTATCAAGTCTAATCTCTCAGGGGCTCCCTGTGCCTGTATATTAATAATCTCCTGGATATAAACATGCACTTTTATTGGTCATAGAGAGGTATGTATTTGATTTAAGCCACTGTTAGGAGCCTGCCTCTGGAATATCATAACTAGAGCCAACATTGAGCTACATTCTAGTTTTCTCCCTGGAATGAGGATGGGGATGAGAATAATTCCTCCCTCCTCCACTGGACTCCTACCCCCAAAATAATTTTCAGGACAATATGCTCCTATATAAATAATTTAACTGTATTAAAGGGACAATTCTGTATTTGTTACTAACTCAGGATTCCTTTGATTCAAAACTGATCATTCCTTGAATAAGATGTGGCCACTGTCCATCAGTTTTGACAGAGCTTAGAATATAGAAAGTGAGTGAGGCACTGAACAGTCCTAGATCTAGGCAAAAAGATGCACTATCAAGGTTTGTCTTCAGAGGACAGAACTGAAAACAATGGGTAGATGTTGCAAAGAGACAGATTTAAGCCTGATGTCAGGAAAAACTTCCTAAAAAGCATACTGACCAAAAGTGCAATGGATTACCTCATTGAAGATTAATTGCCCCTCATTGAAGATTTCCAAGAAAGGGTAGATAGTCACTAATTGAGCAAGATGTAGTGGGAATATTTTTAGCATATAAATGGAACTAAATGGACATTGAGGTAACTTCCAGCTCTGAAATCCTGTCATTCTGTGACCATGTGATCTAATTCAAATGAAGGTAGTACGTAAAGCTAAAGATAGGCTTCTGAGGTTGCTTCCTCTCCTTCAATCTCTCACTTCCTCTTCTTTATGAATGGGAAAACAGATTTCTTGGCTCTCCTTGCAGTCCCACTTCTTCCTGAAGAACAGAGCAGAAGGTTCTTTCCATTTTTTCTCCAGGTTATCAATAAACAAATCACTCTCATAATGATCCACCTTAACTTTTCTATTGGAAGATGGAACAATTGCATACATTGAGACTTTCTACTTTCTCTTGGGACAGCAGTGGATAGAATGCCACTATTTTTCAAGGCAGTCATGGACAGAAAGGTCTTTCTCTTCTCCATTCCATTCATTTTCTGTCCTCTCTTCTCTTCCCGCCCCCAACAAAGTGTGTGGGTTTTAAGTCCACCAGTCTTATTAGAGATAAGTAATCTTAAAGGATCATAGATTTATATCTGGAAGGGACCTTAGAGGTCAAGTAGATCTGACAACACTAAACCTTCACAGATTCGAATCATATATTCTTAATCAAGGATTCTTGGAAGAACAATGTTGTCTCTCCAAATGTCCATGTGACACAGTGATCATATCATTCAAGCCTATACTATCTTATTATTCCCTGTTTTCTTGCCAACTAAGTGGCCCTTCCATGTTCCCTTTTCAGTATTTCCCACTACCTCAGGTGTATCAGTGTGATCTCATTGAACAAAGCAAATGGTAAGTTTGGAGCAAGTATTCCTATCATGTTTCTAACAACAAACAGTCGAATATTTATATTCCCTGAACCAGTATTGAAGGCCCCTATAGGAAGGATTTTAGGACCTGAGGTCAGTGACCTCCCTGTCTTTCCCACAAAGTGTTACCAAATCAGTTTATAGGTTAGTAAAGCTATTTCTAGGCTGTACAATAATAATAGTGAACCACCTACCCAAATTGTGCTGGAAGGGCACAAAAGATAAACTAATATGACTTTCATTTAATAAATGGCAAAACTGAGGCTTAGAGAGAGTAAAAGAATTATCCAGCATCACAAAAGTGAGTAGCAGATCCAAGACTGGGACTTGGACCTCCTCTATTCCTAGTCTAGTGTTCTTCCCATTATGATTGAACTTAAAGTTTTACACACTGTACAGAGGAGGTAGAGCTACTAAACTTCTACCGTACTAAAAGAACAGGAAAATTCCCCTGAGTAGTTATGGTTTTCTTTTAGCTGCTTTTCTCACTCAGAGGGGTTTGGCTTTTTTTTCAAATGCTGTCCACCAAGAATGGACCCTGTCCATTCAAATATGAAAGTGAACTAATCCACATGTTACTCACTCATAACCTGCTACTCACTGGCTTGTGATTTATTTCCAGGACTAGCTGAATCCCAAATTTATTTCCTAGGCTGTTACAGTCTGTGAATGTTCTTCCCCTTTGTCCTAGTAGCTCCAAATCCTCCAGATCAGCTCCCTCTGACAAAACCTTTCATTTCCCCAGGGTAAAGAACACTCCCTTCCTGATCTTATCCTTGTTACTAAGCTGCAAATAGATTATGAGTAGTTTACAATTTCTGCTGCCCCATAAGGTTTAATATCAGGTAAATTAGATCTAAATTAGAAGAAAGAATGGACAGAAAACAAAAGCTTGCACACCCAGCTAACCAGAAAAGAGAAAAGTGGTTTTGCTAGGGAGCAGAAAAGAACTCTAGATAAGCCTTGGTCCTCAGGCCAGCTCTCACCACCACAGAGCTGTATATCTTTGCTACTGTTCCTTGAAATGTATATAGTTCTCTAGTTACATAGGTATTTTGTATATATGTGTATTATGTGTGTGCATATAAATGTATATATATATGTGTGTGTGTGTGTGTATATATATATATACCTGTGTATGTGTATAGATAGATAGATAAGCAGATGGATGAAATGAATGTGTGTGTGTATATAACACAGTAGTGGTTACAGCACTGAGCTGTTACTACAGGCAGGCAAGACTGACAATCACTTTTACTTGCCTCTCCTTTTCTGTGGTCCAAGCTAGTCCACTCCTTTGTAATGTGACTCTCTCCAACCACTCCCTTGGATCATACCCTATGGAAGAAAGGCTTTTCCTTCCAAATTAGGCCCAAAACGAGAGAAATGTTGGATGACCAACTCAACATCATCCTATTTATTTCTCTAGCCAGAACAATACTTCTGAATCATTTGCCTAGAGGAAGCTTATTAAAAAGTATCTCTCTGACTTAGAAAGTTAAGAAAATGAGTCACTGTCTTTTCTAGCTGGAACCCCCAGAGAAAGTTCCTGCTCTGGCAAAAAAAAAAAAAAGCTACCGTTTTAAATTTCTCCCTCTCTCTCCTCCCAACTAATCAATTCCTAATCTCCATTTTCCACTGATTTCAAATCATAATATAAATGATTTAACAGTACAAGTTGTAATTTCTGGATTAAGAAACAAAATAGATGTATAAACATAGAAAAATAAATAAACTTTTTAAGAAACAGAGATAATCACCACATCCCCTTTCAAAATTCAGGTATATGCCCTTTTAGAAAAGAGAAAGACAGTGGAGAAGGGAAATGAATAATTCCATCTTGGCTCTGCCATCTGGATAGAAATCCATAAATGTAGGATCTACCTTGAGATGCCTCGAGACTCTGTAGAACAGCCCTGGTGTCCTCAAAAATGTAACAGCTCTCCTGCTTCCTGTGTAGCCATTTCAGCTCTTCCTTCCTTTCAGGTTCCTTATAGCTCTCTTCCTCCATCTTCCTACAAATCCAAAAGACAGAGCAAGTTTGTTAGTCCAAACTAGGTCTGTTGTCATTCCTTAAGATCAGAGCAAAATTCCCTATGGGCCTGAGGAGAATAGTAATGGAATATCTCTAACCAGCAAACATTCACCTCTAATATCCTGATCTTCCTGGTCAATGCTCAGAGTGTGTGTGGCCAAGAAAGTTCTGCATATATAAATTATTTCCCAGAAAGAGGCAGAAAAGGAGGTCTAATTACTAAAGAGATTACAAAACATCTATAGTGAAAAGTAGGTATTCCGAAATAAGTCTTGGAAAGAACTGGGAATAAGAGGTGGGGGTAAACAGAAAGAATAGTCCAGATATGAAGGACAGCTGGTGCAACATCAGGGGAGTGGGAAATGTTATGTCAGGTCATAAAGTAGGCCAGTAAGTCAATTGGGCTGTCAAGAGTATAAGGAAAGTAATATGAAATAAGTTTGTAAAGATAGGTGGGAGTTAATTTGTAAATTTCAAATATAGACAAATCGTTATGATTAACTTTCAGCAATTATCATCATGTTCTGAAAGGGAAAGCCACTCCCCTCCCCCACCCAATTCCCAGAGGATTCTGCCTGTTGTCTCTATTTCTGGAAATCAGACTGTTTGTCAGGCTTGACATGCCTAGTCAAAGTTGCTCGGGAGTTCCAAAGGTGGAAAGAGCTGTAGATTTAAAGTCAGGAGGGATTTGTGTTTGATGCCTGCTTATGACACTTCAGTACTGGTGGAATCTACCACAAGAGGTTATTATGATGACCAAAATAGATAATACTTGTAAAATGGATTATCAACTTTAAGAAGTAAGGGTCAGCTATTTTCATGATTCAGTGTTTGTTTAAATTGTTGTCAATAGGGTCTAACTATTTGTTTGGGGGCATCTCAATAGACAGCCTCAGAGCAAAGCCAATTATTTTGCCTGCAATCCCATTATTGGCTCTGACCTCAATCCCTTCTCCTTCATCTTGCAGGATCTTTAATACTTTCTTCAATTCATCCCAACAAATATTTATAAAATTCCTACTACGTACAAAATCTTGTGCTAGGATGTGAAGAATCACAGATGAAAACTAGCACTACTCCCACTCCCCATCTCCTTCTGACTTTCAACTTAAACTCTCTCTCCATAGAAGCACTGATTTGGAAAACATCAAGATTAAAATAAGCAGTGATTGATATCTTAGTTTTAGTAAGGCATTTAACTTGTACCTACTTATTTATATTTATTTAAGTCTTACTTTGCTAGAGTTATAAAACAGATGTAAACATTACAGACTGCTTAAATATTTACTTGGTTATTTGCTAAATAGTACTGTTTTCCAGATAAGCCTACTCTTGCCTATTGCAGTGATCCATGCCTGTGAGGAGTCTCAACTCTGGGACCACACACCCAATATTATGCAACACCATTCTCCTGTTTAGGTCATAGTATCCGGAGAAGTCAGCAGTATCTCTAGGGTTGCCCATGCATTTTCAGACCTAATGGGTATGATGAGCCACCCAATGATGTATAAAGTACATGGTGCCAGTGGGGATTGATTTCCTTGCACGCTTTCTACCCAGATGGGTATAAGTAAACAATGCATGTTTCTAACGGTCATTGAGAAGAGCTTCCCACACCACAATCTGGCAGTATTTCTGGGAGCCGACAACGTTTGTGGTCATTGGTAAATCAGGTCTTCGCCATGCCTAGAAAATAACTTTAAGCTACAGGGAGGGATGCTGTAGCAACCTCTGTGGTGTGCCAGCTAGAAAGCTTCTGGCTGCATGCAACATTGGCTCTACTCCTGGACTACCTCACACAATGGTCCTCTAAGGAACTACTCAGCCCTAGGCACAGGGCCATGCCCAACATCATTCTGTCTAGTTTCCTGCAGAAAGAAATTTTAATCATGGCCTGTAAGAGCTAGAAAGGAATTTGGAGGACAACTAATCCAACTTGCTCCCAAAAAGGACCATAGGATCAAAAATGTATAACTGGAGGGGATCTCAGAGGCCCACTGGCCCAACCCTCTCATTTTACAGATGAGAAAAGTGAAATCTAATGACTTGTCCAAGGTCATACAACTAGAATGTATCATGGATATGATGACAGAACCAGGTCTGCTGACGCCAGCACCAGTAGTCTTTCTAGAAATCTCTTCTATCCTGTTCCTTGTAAGTGGTCATCCTGACACTACTTGAAGACCTGTAGTGACAGCTCACTACTTCTTGAGGTGTCCCATGCCAGTTATAGATAGCTCTGATTATTAGGAAGTTGTTCTTTACCTCAAGCTAACACTTATCTCCTCTAAAATTCTCCTATTGTCCTGAATTCTGCCTCTTGCGGCCATTTCTTCTCCTTAACATTATTTCTAACACAGTCAAGACATGTAACATAGCCTTCCCTTCCATGGGATGGCTCTCCCCCCTAGCACATCCCGGCCACTCATGGGTGCTAGAAAAAGGCAACTGGCAAGGAAGTAGAGAAAAGAATTGCCTTGCTCAGATTAAGAAACAAGTTTAAGACTGGAACAGATCCTGAAATTGATAACTTGGTGAGATGAAGCAGGATGTGCTTAACAAGATAACACCTACTGCCAAAATCCCAAATAAACGCTGAGGCAGAATTCTAATAGGCAGCCAAATAAAGGGAAACAAGCATCTGAATATGTATGAGCCTCTAATCAGGAGTACTTTGAATTAATACAAAATAGGTCCATCAGTGCTAACAAAGCTGCACATGCAGGAAATTCACAGCTCACTGAGAAGATACTAGTAACCTATTTATAACCCCTACTGTTACCTACTACAGCTGAGATAGGGATCAAGGGAACTGGTAGATAAGCACCCATTCCCTTGCCACAAGCTGATTCCATTCTTTGTTCTGGGTTGGCAGACTGCTCTCCCAATCTACTTGTCTTTTAACACAATTGTGATAGTTGCACTACAATAGAATGAATATTTTTTGTCACAACAAGAGAAAATATATCCTTTTGCTATCAAGTGTATTATAATAGGATACATTTCATCGCAACAGGATATACTTTACTATAATAAGATACATTTTGAAAAAAAATCACAATAGGACACATTTCCACCATAATGGAATACGTTTTATCACCATAGGATACTTTTTTAATCACAACAGGGCACAATTATCACAATCAGATGCCTTTTAACACAATGGGATCAATGCCCACCTTTCGAAAGGGGTCTTTAGAATTCACTCGGTGGTGGACTCCTCACAAGGAGAGCATAGCTATTGAAAGTGTTCTGGCCTCCATTTCTCTTGGCTGTGTGCTCTGTGTGTGAAGTAGGGGAAGAAATAACAAGTGTGACTATGAACCAGTTGAACTGATTTGCATGTATAGCTTGTGCAATATGTCTCCTTACTTTATAGTCATACTTCATGACTGGGGACCAAAAAAAAGATAATTCAATTTAATTCAACAACTATTTATTAGGCAACCGTATATGAGATAGTTCTTTCTTTGTATAGCATTTTAGAGTTAACAAAGCACTGTCAGATACTCAGAGCCCCACAAGTACTTTTTGTGCTCCCCAATTAAAGAAGAATCTTCTATCAATAAATCAACAAGTATTTCTGAAGTACTTACTATATGCCAAGTGTTAGGTATTGGGGATACAAATACAACAGGGGAGTCTCTCCCCACAAAGAACTTGCATTCTCTTAGGGGGAGATAACTTTCACAGATAAATATAGGAAATATTTGTGCATGTGAGTATGTGTTGGGGTAATAGAAATGATTGACCCAAAGCAAAAGGTATAAAAGGAGGCTCACTTAGCTTGTAAGGATATAGTTGTCAAAAACAGGGTAAGGATAGATGTTGGTCATATTGATTCAGTTGATTTTAATTGAATATGGAAGGAAACAAGCATGTTTAAGTGCCTACTCTGTTCCAGGCACTGTGTTAAACACTTCACAAATATCTCATTTGATCTTCACACCAACCCTGGGAAATAAGTGCTATTATTATCCCATTTCACAGTTAAGGAGACTGAGGCAGGAAAAGGGCAAATATAAACATAAGGATAAGTAAGCCCAGGGTCACACAGCTAGTGTTTGAGGCTAGATTTGAACTCAGATCTTGCTGACTCCAGGCTAAGCACTGTATTCACTAGGCCATCAAGCTGCCTTGATTGAGTACTAAGACCTTCCCTTGCCTCTTTTTCTCAACAGAGACAGTGCTCAAGTGGTGACAAATGGAACCATCATACAATGGAGAATTTTCCAGGTCTAAGAAGGCAGGAAGTCACCTTGGTGAGTTCTTTTTATTGTGTCAGGAGGATGCCACATTCCCAATGCAAAGCCTTTTGTTGTACATGAAACAAAGACAACATTCTTCTCCAGCTTCATACATGATAGGGACCATTGGCTAACAGCATTCCCCCTAAGTCCCATATGGCTTATACCACTTACTGTTTGACTGCCTAGGAACATTGCCCTTGAAATTCTGTTTGTTTCACAGGGCCTTCTCAAACTGAGATAATGTGCACAGGCATAACTGTGGCCTACCAGGTCTCCAAAAAAATTAATGGGGTGGGAGTACACTGACAATTAGGGGAATCAGAAAAGGCCTCTTATGGAAGATAACACTTGAGCTGAGCCCTGAAGGGAGCTATGGGTTTCAAGAGGCAGAGGTGAGGATGGGCAACATTCCAAGTGTGGGTAACAGTCTGTGCAAAGATGAATTGTCATGTCCCAGAAAACTGATTCTCAGTGACTTTGTGTCTAGTAAGAAAGATTCACAGCAGGAATGATAGAATCATGGACTCTCAGAATCTTCAAAAATCTCAAGAACATGTACGTCAATTCACGCCTGATCAGCAATCTCCTCTTCAGCACCTCTGACCAGTAGTCATCCAGTCTATTCTTGAAAAACTCCAGTACTGGTGAAAACATTACATATCAACTCAATCTATTTACTATGGAAAACCTCTGATATTTAATCTTATGTTGAGCTAAAATCTGCCTCTCTGCAACAACCACTCAATATTCTTTGTTCTATGATCTGGAACCAAACAAAGAAAGCCTATTCCTTCTTCCTCCTAATAGTAATTCTAATTGAATATAGTTGTCATGTCTCCTCCAAAAGTTTCCCACCTCCAGACTAAACACTCCCAATCCCTCAATTGTTTCTCATCTGAAATAGTCTTTAGCTCTTTTATAATCCTGGTCACTATTCTCTGAACGTTATCTAGATTGTCAATGTCATTCCTAAAATGCGGCACCCTTAACTGAACTCCAGATGTGATAAGAACAAAGACTAGTACAGGAGGACAATTACCTCATTCATTATGGACAAAAAGCTTTTCTTAAGGCAGCCTGAGATCACATTAGATTTGTTGGTTCTCATGTTGAATTAGATTGGAGGTTTGGGTGTAGGGAGGAGATGCTTTGGGGAAAGCAGGAAGAGTGATTAAGTCCTTCCATGCACTTTAACCACCATTTGGCAGCAAATGCTCTCTTAATCAGGATATTGTGGTAAGCCAGAGGCCATAGCAGAAAAGTGAAAAACAGCTCAAACGCAAAACATATATCCCAGTGAAATTTATTGAATGATATATTTTACAGCTATCTAAATCCAAAATAAAGGTTACTACAGGCATTCTTGGGAAGTATGACAAATCATTTCAAGTATGCAGATGACATATTTCAGTTCATGGGATTCAATGGCAAAAACCAAACAAAAAAATTTCCAAGATTCTCCTTTATATACAAGATTATTTTACCCATTTCTAATGTACCCATTTTATAGTTCCCATTTCTGACATGTTTCAATGATATTCCACCACTTTGTTTCCCAGGGGTTTAAGGACAGTAATTAGTAGGGAGACAAGGTGTTATCAATTGCCTGTTAAACACCACTGCCCCTCCCCACACCACCCCCACACCACCCCCACCCACCCCATCCCTGTCCCCTGCAAACCTACATTTTGGGATATCTGAGCATCACATTGGTTGAGTGGTTTATGGAGAAAGAAAAAGGGGCAGGGTTGAGAGAGACTGACTCATCCCATGCCTGACAACAAATTTATGGTTCATGATTTTTAAAACCTCACTTTTTGCTCCAAACTTCATTTGATCTGTCCTTCCTGTTAGCTATCATTCTATCTCTCCTCTCTTTGTGGCTAAACCCCTTGAGACTGCTGTCTACAACAGATACCTCTACTTCTTTTAATCTCACTCTTGCTTCATGCTTTGCAGTCTGGCTTCTGATCTCATCATTTAACTGAAAGTGCTCGCTCGGAAGATGGTAATGATCCCTTAATTGCCAAATCTAATAGCATTTTCTCAATCCTCATCCTTGCTAACCTTCCTGCAGACTTGACACTGTTGATAATACTCCTTTCTTTGATTTTATCTTCTCTCCTGGTTCTCCTCTTACCTGTATGACCCCTCCTGCTCTATCTCATTTGCCGTATCTTTATCCATATCATGCCTGCTATGGGGGCTCCACAAGGCTCCATCCTAGGCTATGTTCTCTTCTTCCTCTATCTTATTTCACTTGGTGATCTCATCAGCTTCCATGATTTCAACTACCGCCACTATACAAATGCTTTTCAGATCTAATTGTCTGACACTAACCTCTTTCCTACACATCTGCTACTGCCTGGTGAATACCTTGAATTAAATGTCCTATAGACATCTTAAACTAGAACATGACCAAAACTGAATTCTATATTTCTCTCCAGACCCTCCCTTATTCCTAATTTCCCTAATACTGTCCAGAGTACCATTATCTTCCCAGTCACTCAGGCTTTCAACCATCCTCAACTCCTTACCCTCTCAGACATCCCATAGGCAATGAGTTGTCAAGTCCTTTCTTTTCTACCTTTATAATATCTCTTACATGTGCCTCTTTCTCACCTCTAACCCTACAACTATCTTGATACATGCCATCACTTCATGTCATGCCTAGACTATTGTAACAGCCTGCTGGTTGATCTTCCTTCCTCTTATCTCCCCCCATTCCAATCCACTATCCACTAAATTGTCAAACTGACCTTCCTAAAATACAAGTCTGACCATTTCATTCCTTATTCAATAAACTCTAGGGGCTCTCTATCAGCTTCAGGATCAAATAGAAAATCTTGTTTCCTTTTTAAGCCTCTTCATGACCTGGTCCTTCCTACCTTTCCAGATTTCTTATGCCTTTATGTCATCCACATACTGTGATCCAAAAATTCCTTCCCTCCTTCCCTTTCTTCTTCCTTCTCCCTTCCTTCCTTTCTTCTTTCCCTCCTTCTCTATTTCCTTCCTTTCTCTTTTCTTTCTTTCCTTCTCTCTTTCATTGCTTCCTACACTTCAGGAAAATCACTTTGACTGCTCTGTGTAGGATTAATAAAGACTTGAAACAGAGTACAATCGAGAGGCTTTTCAATCAATCAGTATGTATTAAGTATCTCCTGTACAACAGGCACTGTGCTAAGTGCTGGGGATACAAAAAGAGGCAAAAGATAATCCCTGCCCTTAAGGAGTTTACAAACAAATGGGGGAGACAATACGCACGCAAATATGTAAAAATCAAGCCTTATACATATAAATTGGAACTGACTAACAGAGGAAAGGGCTAAAATTGAAAGGGATTCAGGAAGGTTTCCAGTAAAATGTAGGATTTTAAATGAAACTTAAAAGAAGCCAGGAAGGTCAGTTGTCAGAAAAAATGCCTGGAGTCAAGATATGGAGTATCTTATTCATGGAACAGCCAGGAGACCAGTGCTACTGAATCAAAGACTATATGGCAGGAAGTAAGATAGGAGAGGGAAGGAAAGGTAGGAGGGGGCTAGATTTTCATGAAGGACTTCAAATGACAAAGCATTTTGTATTTGGCAATAGGAAATGAGTCAATAGACAAGAAGAGTATAAAATAAGTGAACAAATTGGGATGACAGAGGGGGCAATCTTTAGGAGGATACAGGATAAACTGGGATCACTTGAACAAGCAGAGGAGCTAGCCTTGATAAGCAGTAAGGCCACTTCATCATGTGAAAGAGGGGTGAAGGAGAAGACAGTGGCAAAAGGTATCTGAATGATAGGAGATGAAGAAGAGAGAAGAAGAGTGAGTAGCTTCAATTTTTTTCTATAAAATATGAAGCAAGGTTTTCAGCTGAGAGAGAGGAGGAGCAATGGGAAGTTTGAGGAGGTAAGTAAAGGTTTGGAAGAACCACTGTGGAGAGTGGGATAGTGAGTTGATAGGGGAGATATAGTAAGATTGCCTAGCAGTAGTGAGAACCCAGTTGAAGTTGTTGTAACCAGAATGGCCTTTGTTTTCTTTGAGTGACTCAATTTATCTCAGTGAGTTTTACTGGGTGCTAAGCCCTGGGCCCAAACCCTATTAGGTGTTAACGTAATCCATGTGGATGTGAACCTTCCAGGGTCCTAGGGGGAGGGGCCAACTCAAGAACCAATCACCAGAGCCTGAGCTCTGGTGATTCAGATGAAGTTTGATATCTGAAGTCCTATAAGAAGGGAGGACAGAGCCATTTGTGCGGGGCTCTGGAGATGGTGTTGATGAGGAGACTCCGGGCAGCTGTAGCTAAGGAGCCCTCCAGCTTGTAAACCTGGATGTTGAAACTTTGTTGAACTCTGGTAACTATGTGTTTGGATTTGAATCAGACAAAGTCTGTTGATGTTTGTAATTTGTTTGCATTTTGTTTTGAAGTTCAGGGTGCTGTTTTTTTTCCCCTGAACTAACTGAATGATATTTGAATGCTGAATTAAAAGTAAGCTCGTCAACCCCTTCATCTTGCTTTCCTTAATTAAGCAGATCAGAAGAACCTGTGCTGTTGGCTGCTTTCCGGGTGCTGGCTGTGGGTGAATCTTATACCCCCACAGAAGCTGCTAGCCAGATTGTTGAAACAGTTGTATAAACATAAATTTGTAGTGGGCCTAGTTAAAACAGTTACATAATCTTCTCCACCTCCATTAAGTAGAAGTGTGTAAGAGGAAAGGCAGCAAATGACAAGAGTGATCTGAAGCTGAGATTTGGCAAGGCATAATCACTGATATGATAAAGGGGATAGGTATTCAAGAGAAAATGACAGTGAAGAGTTGAACTGGTTCAACAGGAGGTCAAGAAGGTCAAGATGAGGATAAGAGTAGTTGGTGCAGGAAGATAACCTGGGGGAGAATTGAGGATTCAGGAGATTCTAAGATGAGAGAGTGCAGTGTGGATAGAGTAGGATTTAGGAAGACAATAGATTATGGTTGGATTTCAGACTTCTTTAAAATGGAGGTGGTGGAGGCAGCTAGGTGGCACAGTGAATAGAGCACCAGCCCTGGAGTCAGGAGGATCTGAGTTCAAATTCGGCCTCAGATACTTGACATTTACTAGCTGTGTGACCTTGGGCAAGTCAACTAACCCCAATTGCCTTGCTTCCCCTACCCCTCCAAAAAACAAACAAAAAATGAAGGTGGTGCATTTATTGGTGATAGCAAGCTCAAAGGTATGACCCCCTTTCTGTGTGGCTGAGGTAGTGTGGAGGACTAGCTTATGAGAGACTGATAGGTTGAGAAACTGAGTAGTTAAAGTATTTGGGAAGTGTCTATATATATGCTGAACTTCCACAGCATGAGGGCAGAAGTTGGGGAGGAGAGATAGATTGTGAGCAAGGTACTGAACTCACAGAGAAAGGAGTAAGAGTGGCCTGGTGGGGTCAGTAGACAATAGGTGGTAGAATTCTGATTAGGTGGTAGATACAAATAGCATGAACTTCAAAGAAAGAAATGTCACTGAATTTCAAAGGTAGGGTAAGAACCTGGAAGCATCAATGAGGAGCAAGTGGTATTCCAATTTCCCTGCTTCAGCCAGTGAGTTGAGAAGAATGATTGAAGGTGCTACTAGCACTGCAAAAGGGGGCTGTATTCATGGAGGCTGTATACATGGAGGCTGTATCATCAATGGGGAGTCAGGTTTCAGGAAGAGCTAGTGAATGGAAGGAGTATAAAAGGGAAAGGTTTAAGATGATGAGAAGTTTGCTGCCTACAGAACAGGTATTCCAGAGGGCATCGTACAAGGACTAGGTGGAGTTAGGGTGAAACTTTAGGATGAGAGGATTGAGGCAGAGAAAAATGAGGAACTGGGTGGAGGGGTGGGGAATGGAGTCTGGATGATGAGCTACAGGAATTCAGAGCCAATGGGATATGAAGGGTTGGGTACAGGGTGCTGACCCTCTACTGAACAGAGGCTGGAAATCAGGCTAGAGGCAAATGTAATATAAAATGGAAGGGACAGTCATATAGGAGCCTTACTTCCTCATCCTTCTGAAACCTGGAGATTAGGTAGAAAAATGGTGTAGCTGGAGATGAAAGTCAAAGCCACACAGCGGGAGAAAGAAGTTCATTCCCCACCAACTTTCCTCTTCCTCTTCCCACAAAGGGCAGGCCAGCAGATGTATGGCCTGAATACAAAGGAAAGGTTGCTCTTCTTTGCACTAGAGGTTCTTCGCATCCCGGTTGGGAGATTGGGCTGAGAGCAAGAGGTTGCCTCATGCTAGCATAAATGGAAGTGGTTGCTTTGGGGAAGATGGAAGATACATGGCCTGGCCCCTTGCAACCTTCCCTCAGGAGACGTGCTATGATTAACAGGAGACAGAAGTCCCAAGGTGCTTGCTTGGTATGAGGAGCTATGGCTCCTCTTCTCAGCTGAGAAGTCTGACAATCAGGTGCCAGCAGAAAATTACTGCGATTATTTGGATGAAAGTTGATGAGGGCCTGAACCATGCGGTAGCTGTTTGGATGGAGAGAAGGGGATAAATGTGAAAGATGTTGTAGACAAAGATATTACAGGGTTTGCAATTGATTGAACATGTGGGGTGAGGAAGAAAAGGAATGGAGGATGACACTGAGACTACAAACCTGGATGACCTCAACTGTAGTGGGAAAATTCAGAAAAGGGGTGGATTTGGGGGGAAAAATCATTTCTGTTCAGAAATGTTGAGGTTGAGAGCCTCTTTGGAATGTCCAAGAAGCAGGTTATCTTAGAGGATATACTCAGGAGAGACTAGGGCTAGATAAAGAGATCTGGAAATCATCAACCTAGAAATGATAATTGAACTAATGATACTTGTTGAGATCACCAAATGAGATACCATGGAACTCAAAATTATGTAGAACCGAATGTTGTAAACTAAAAATAAAAAAAAAATTTAAAAAAAATAAAAAAAAACAAATTCCTTAATTTCTCAAGGAGGGGTAAGGGGGAGTAGGGCAGAAGAGAATTTGGAACTCGAAGTTTAGAAAAAATGTTAAAAATGTTTTTACAATAATTGGGGGAAATAAAATATTAAATAGATATATTATAAAAAATAAAATAAATTGTCAAAGGCTATGAATAGGCAGCTTTCATAAGAAGAAACCAAAGCTATCCATAGATAGATGAAGAAATAGTCTAAATCACTATTGATGAGAGGAATTCAAATTAAAACAACTCCGAGGTACCACCTCATACCTACCAGAAATGACAAATGCTAGAGGAGATGTGGGAAAATAGGTACATAAATGAACTATTGATGGAATTGTGGACTTGTCTAACCGTTCCAGAGAACAATTTGGAACTATGCCCTAAAAGACTATAAAACTGCACATACCCTTTGACCCAGCCAGTTCTACTACAAGATCTGTCTCCCAAAGAGATCAAAGGTAAAGGGGAAAGACTTATATGTACAAAAATATTTATAACAATTCTTTTCGTGGTGGCAAAGAATTGGACATTGAGGGGATGCCTAACAATTGGGGAATGGCCGCACAAGTTGTATGATGTGATTATGATGGAATTCTATTGTGCTATAAGAAATGATGAGGGGGATGGTTCCAGAAAAACATGTGAAGACCTATTTTAATTGATGCAAAGTGAAGTGAACTGAATCAGGAGATTATTGTACATAGTAACATAAATATTGTAATTATGATCAACTAAATGCTATCCACTTCCAGAGAGAGAACTGAAGAACTCTAAGTGCAAATTAATTTTCTCACATTCTTTGTTTTTCTTGCTTTTTTGTGGCATGGCTTATACAGAAATATGTTTTGAACTATTTCATATGTATAACTGATAGCATATTGCTTGCCTCCTCAGTGAGTGGGGTAGGGATTAGAGAATTTGGAACTCAAATTTTTAAAAAATGTTAAAAAATAAATCATAAATATTGAAAGATAATTTTTTTTAAAAAAGAAGTATTCTGATTTCAAAATCACAACCAGTGATTATGGGTATACATGTAAAAGTTTAACCAATACTGGAAAGAGTGGGCAGGGATTAACAGAACTAGGTGTCAGTGAGTGACAGAAAATGGAAGGAGTAAGAGATAAAGTGGAATAAGATGAGAGAAAGTTTGTTAAGTATGGAGCTCCAGAGGGCACAGTGAAAAAGGATGGAAGATATGTCGAAACCTTTGATGTCCCACCCCAAAGGGCCTGTCATCTACTCAGTACAGCAGGACCAAGGCTATTGGAGTGGGGGAAGAAGTTAAAATATTAAAGGAGTGAAGACTTCAGGGAACAATGGGCCTGACAGCCCTCACAGACCTGAAATTGCCTTTCACGGGCAGGATCAGTTTGATCACTGGAGCAAAATAGATTTTCCAAGAACTACACTAATGCAAACATTTCAGTTCAGAGACTTTAAAGTATATGGGCCCTCTTCCCCCTTCCTTTGTCTGTAACAAAAACGCGACATGTATGATTCAGAGTTAATCCAAATGAAATTAATGGAATCAAATTATCCATTCAATTATTTTTTTTCAATTACTTTTTTGGCCAAAAGAAAATATTTTCAGTGATGTGAAAACCAGATGTATCTTGCTGATGTCATTTAATTCAAGCACTGGATCAAAGGATCCAAGCACTGAAATCAGTGAAGAGCGGTGTTACCATTTCAATTTGAACACACGTATACTTAGGCTAAGTATTGTAGTAAATGACACACTCCATTCTTGATAACACATTTACAACTCCGGCTCTTCCTAAGAACAGAAAGTCATCATTTTGCTTGATGCCTATTGTACTTCCTCCCATTCTCATGTTTATGCTGTGCAACCCATGTATGTATTGACAAAGAGTTCCCCAATTGGTCACTTGTGCTCACTATTTCATATGCCATTAGCATGTTTGTGTGGGGTCTTTCCAAGACCTTATAACTATACTCATAAAGGTCACTGCAACCCAGCTCACCCAGCTCTCAGCTGATTCTATGACCCTATTTTCCAAGACTAATTATACATTACTTGCCCTTCACGTTAACAGTGTTTGAATTAGACTGACCTACTTGCTTTAATCTCATACATTCTATTC
This sequence comes from Trichosurus vulpecula, assembly GCF_011100635.1. Lineage (NCBI taxonomy): Eukaryota > Metazoa > Chordata > Mammalia > Diprotodontia > Phalangeridae > Trichosurus > Trichosurus vulpecula. The sequence goes on along the minus strand of NC_050575.1, from coordinate 226,463,900 downwards.
CATCTTCAACTTCTCTCTTGCCTGATGTGCTCACCTTCCTCATAGCTACCTCTTGGACCAACTAGATGACTTCAAAGCTCATCTCAAGCCCCACTTCCTGCAAGAGGACTTTCAGTGTTCTTACAGTTAACAGTATCTACCTTCCCCAACCAAAATTACTTTGCACTTATCTTGCCTATGTAGTACATATAAAAAACCAAGGGATCCTTTCCTAACTTACATTTGAATTGATGAGTCAAGTCTTAGAGCAATTTTAACTAGATCTATTTCTTCTTGTGATTCTAAGGATATCCCTGGAAGAGTTGTAGGATTCTTCTCAATTCTGACATTCTCCCTAATATCCATCATTAGTGATTGGCATCCCAGTATGTTAACCCATTAATATTGAGTTACTTTTACAAAAGGATATTCACTTAGAAGATAGAAAAAATAACAATAGTTAACATTTATTTAGCACTTACTATGTGCCAGGAGCAGCTAGGTGGCATAGTGAATAGAATATAAGCCCTGAAGTCAGGAAGAACTGGGTTTAAATTCACCTTCATAAGCTTACTAGCTATGTGACCCTGGGTAAGTCATTTAACCCTATTTGCCTCAGCTCCTTATCTGTAACATGAGCTGGAGAAGGAAATGGCAAACCACTCCAGTATTCTCGCCAAGAAAACACCAAATGGGCCACAAAGAGTCAGACATGTTTGAATAACAACAACTTTGTATCAGGCACTGTGCTAATTGCTTTACAATTATTGTCTCATTTGATACTCAAAACAACCTTGGGAGATAGTTGCTATTATTATCCTCATTTTACAGATGAGGAAACTGAGGCAAATTAAGTGACTTGAGCACAATCATGCAGCTAGTAAGTGTCAGAGGATAGATTTGCACTAAGGTCTTCCTGACTGCAGGCCCAGTGCTCTACCCACCATACCACCTAAGTGCCAAATAGCACTTAGCAAGAACAGAAGTACAAATGTTTTTGCCCAACCCCTGGGCTACCCCTCCTCTAAACGACCTCAATATCTGGAGCAAGGAGGATCAAAGTAAAAGTAGTTGCTTCAAAGCACTCATTCCCACCAAGTTCACTTCCAATGTGGTATAGCCAACGGATGAGTCATTCCTCCTTGACTGCCATCAATACACAGCTATTTTGAGTCAAGCAAACTACTCTACACTTCATTGTTCACTAGGATGGCTCCCCACAGTCTCTGTCTGTCACTGGACCACTGGTGACTTGCTCGTCCAATATTTCGAAGCTCACAGGATTACAACTTAGTTTGTTCTACGGATAACATTCCTTCCCCTAAGGCAGAAGAGAGTACACATCACAGATACAGAAGCAATGGGCAGAGTCACATGTTCATGGCTTTTTGTTGACCCAGGTGGAGGGAGTAGGTCAACAGTACTATCTCTCCCTTCCCACCCTGAATAATTTCCCTTTTCTAGTTTTCCCCTTGAATTCATCCCCATTTTTGAAACTCCAGCTTAAATGCAGCCTTCTCCAATGCAAAAGTTCCCCTGACCTGGCCTCTCCTCTTACCATCCTTTATAACTTGAGCAGAGAGTATCTTATCTCAGCTTTGTATCCCTACCAAATGGAATTCAGAGCTTTGAACACAGTAAATACTTAATAAATATTCTTTGAATTCAATGGAATCGAATTGGGCAGGATTTTTGCAGTGGTTAGAGGTGAGGACGTCCACATATGCAGTGTGGCCTGAGTATTTCTCCCAAGGCCCTGTCCTTTTTCACTCATTATCACCTAATTCTTTGACAGAGAGCAAGAATTAGAATTCTCTCTTGCACCAATAGAAATCAAAGAGATGGATATGACTTGGGAGTGGGGAGGAGGGAGCATCTCTTCCTTGAACCCACAAAAGCCTATAAAATTCCTGAAAGCTGTGGCTCTGCAGCTTGTCTTAGTACGTTCTGAGCTTTGGACCTTAAGCTAAAAATCTGTTCACGACATTTAACGCAGAGGAGCTAATGGGGCCTGAGGACTTTTCAAAGACCAAGGGCAGGCAGTAGATGGAGATTTTTTTCTTTTGCAGAAGGGGCCTAAGAAGAAGGGTATTACTCATGAGAAGGGCCAGCTTATCTCTTCTGCACAAAAAGCAGTTGGAAAGGGAGAATTTCCACAGAATTAATTGTATGGTAGCAAGTAGCCAAAAATGGGATCATTTTATTTATATTCAACTATCCCTTTCTCCAACCCCTCAGAAATTCCTACATTTTGTACAAAAGCGGCACAAAAGAAAAATCTATTAGCCAGTGACTATACAGGAAAACCGTCATAAAATACATAAGTTCTAGCCTCAACACTTATTAAGCAGCCAGTGGCACAGTAGATAAAGCACTGGCTCTAGAATAAGGAAGACCTGAGTTCAAATCCAGCCTCAGACACTGGTTAGTTGTGTGACCCTGGGAAAGTCACTAAACCTATGTTAAATGGGGATAATAATAGCATGTGCCTCCCAGGGTTGTGGTAAGGATCAAATGAGACAACATTTGATGCTAGCTGCTGTTTTTATTAGCTTCCTGAAATTCAGGAAATCACTTAACCTATGAATCTTTCTTTCTTCATCTGCAAATAAGGAAGGAGATAGAGATAAGGATACTGGCATTATTCATCTCATGGGCTGTTGTGAATATATGTAAACCACTTTGTGATGTTAGAGATACAAGGGCCTTAGAGATATCTTAAGCCAAACTGTTCCTTTTGAAGATGAAGAAACTGAGACCCAGAGGGGAACTGGCCTGTATAATGAGTTTCAAAGCCCAGGTCTTCAGGTTCCCAATCCTCTTTCTATGTGCCATAATGTAAATACTGATGAGATTTATTGAGATAGTTAATCTATTGTACAGGCATCACAAAGGATTTTCAATTTTGGAATTGCATTAGAGAAAAATTTTTAATGATGCTTTTTTCTGAAAGCCTGGAAACATTGGAGACTTACAGAAAATTGTGACTTTGTGACCTGTCTTCTTTAGTATCCACTGCTAATAACAAATATGTAAGCTCTTATGTAAGGTAGTCCTAAGAACACCTTAGCAAAATTTCTTGAAAAGGTGAGAATATTTCTTCACACCCTATTAACAAATCACATGAGAAAGAAACAAAAGTATATTTAAGCTCATATGGCATCTTATATAACTCTTTGCATGGATATTACAGAAATCACAGATAACATTGAATCATGATGAATTATGATGCTGTGAAATCACAGTTGCTACTGACAAGTAGAAGAACCCTGATAGTGAGCATAAGAAAGATTTTCTTGAGGAGGAAAAAACTATTTGGAATAAGCCTACTTTGCCTAGTTCTCAATGATTATTTTCCTAAAAGGTAGCCCCATTTCATTACCCTGTCAGCCATGTATCTGCATGGTCTTCACTTCCCCTTTATGAGAAAAAGATAAATGCTCCAAAAATAAACAAGCATAACATTTGAAAACCACTTATAGAGTAATGCCCATCTAGCTTTATGTCTAACACCACCTACCTCTACATCTTTACTTTCAGCTAATTTTCAGCATAAGATAATATGGAAAGCAGCCTGGTGTGATGGAAAGGAAACTGGTTTGGGAGTGTTAGGAGCTGAGTTCACCTTCTAGTTCCATTACTTACTATTTAAGGCAAAGTCACTTAACCTCCATGAGTCTCAGTTTCTTTATATGAAAAAGGAGGAGGTGAGACTAGATGATTTCTGAGGTCCAATTCTGCTCTAAACATTTAATCCTATGATCCTATGATTGATGTTCAAAATGTTGTCCCTGAGTCACGTAGAAAAATGTTTAATGAACGTTGATTAAATGCCCTATGCATACTGGACACTTCATTGGGAATATGAAGATGAAAATGAAGCAGTTCTTGCCCTTGAGGGGCTTGCAATCTATCAAGAAGGGACAACATATGTTGTCTTACTGGCATAAGAGGCACTTAAAAATAGCTACAGGATAATTTAGGGGGAAGGTACTGGAGATTCAGGAAGTGCTTCAAATAGAAAGTGGTGCTTCAGCAACTCCAGCTTAGAAAGTCTAGTGGGTAGAAGACAGTCAGACTCTTATCCAAGTCTGCATCTAAAACATCCTAGCTGTGTGATCATGGACTATCCCCTTAACCTAGACTATATACTACAGAGGAGTCAACTATCTGCATCATACCAACAAACTCACTGGTCTGAACAACAACAAAAAGCCTCTGGTTAAGATAGCAGGCCTATGAATGATCTATTAAAGGATGATTCTCTCTCTCTCTCTCTCTCTCTCTCTCTCTCTCTCTCTCTCTGCCTGTCTCTCTCTCTCTGTGTCCGTCTGTCTGTGTATGTCTGTCTGTCTCTGTCTCTCTGTTTCTCTCTGTCTGTCTCTCATACACACACACACACACACACACACACACACACGCCACAATCTCTAAAATTAAAAAAGTTTGTTCTTGTTCAGTCACGTCCAACTCTTTTTGACCTCATTTTGGGGTTTTCTTGGCAGAGATACTGACATGGTATACCATTTCTTTTTCTAGCTCATTTTTACAGATGAGGAACTGAGGCAAACAGGGTTAAGTGACTTGTCCAGGGTCACTCAGCTAGTAAGTTTCCGAGGCCAAAGTTGGACTTGGGTCTTCCTGATTCCAGACCTGATGCTCTATCCACTGTGTCACTTAGCTGCCCTTAAAATGTTTAAATACTTCAAAACCTTCAATCATCTGTAAAACTCACTTTTCTGGAATTAATATTAATGATACTGGAAAAAACCAAGGCTTTATTGTACTCTGAGTTTTAAACTATCTTAACTATTATCTTGTTTTAAATAAGTTTCTATTAATGTTTTTTAACTTCACCATAATTTGCCTGTTATCAATCCCTCCTCTCCCTCCCCTGCCTGAGAGCCAACACATATAAAAAATAGTACTTTTAAAGACAAAAAAGAAAAGTTAGAGGAAAAAATCATCACAACTGGGAAGAAGAAGAAGAGGAGGAGGAGGAGGAGGAGGAAGAGGAGGAGGAGGAAGAGGAGGAGAGGAAGAGGAGGCAGCAGAAGAGGAAGAAGAAGGAAGAGGAGGTGAGGAAAGTAGAAGCAGATGAGGAGAGGAAGAGGAGAGAAGGAAGAGGAGGGAAGGAGGAGGAGGGAAGAAGGAAATAGAAGGGAGGGGAAGAGAGGGAAGGGGAGGAGGAGAAAATAGAGAAGGATGAGAAAGAGAACAAGGAGGAAGAGGAAGGAAGCAGGAAGGAGACAGAGGAGAATGAGGAAGAAGAAAGAAAAAAGGAGAAAGAGGAGGAGAAAGAAGGAGGAAAAGGAGGAGGAGAAGTAGCAGCAGCACTAGACTTACCTCACCTTGAGGCCTCTGCCTCTGTCAAAGGCACTTATGAATGACAAAAACTGAATTCCAGCCCTTGCAAAAGTGACTCCCTGATGATTCTAGACTTCCGTGTGTGTGTGTGTGTGTGTGTGTGTGTGTGTGTGTGTGTGTGTGTGTGTACTTAACGCCTGTAAGCACACATTTTGGTTCACCAGTTGTTATTCCTTACATTCTGGAGTACCACATCCATTTGGGATTTATTGGATTTATTTAAAAACAACAAACATTCTCAATTATCTCCATGCTGTTCAGGGAGAATAATTTACTTAGAGGTATGAACAATCAAATTTTTCAGGGATGACTTCGAAATGTCAGCTCTAAAAGATGACTCCCATGTTAGTGAATATGAAACACCCATTTATATTTTTCATTTTTATTTTGATTTAATTTTCAGACAATTCCACTTTCTCCCCATGCCTGAGTGACTAAATTCATTTTGCTTGTCAAAGGAGAAAAATTTTCATAATTACAAAATGAAACGGGTGGCCTTTCTTTGGTGACCGCATATTTCACATGTCTCTCTCCATTTCCCCCACCCCCACAAGAGTTTCTTTTCTGAAATAAGTTGGCTGGTCTGTGACATACTTACCATCTTACCCAGGCTCCTTCTGAACACCTAAATCTGAGGGTTCAGTAGTCTCTATGGTCTTATTTGTTCTATGGATATGCAGACTCAGAGATTGACAGGACAGACATTTCACAAGACATTTCCCAAGCTTAGATGTTCAAAAAAAATTTTTTACATCCACTGAAGAAGTAAATTAAATGGTCTATGTGGGTATTCAGCTTAAAATGCACCTTGTTTTCTAATGTCAAATTCTACTCCTATGAGTTGGCATTTGCAATATGGGTCAAACCCAAGTACAGGCATTCAGTCTTATTTCGGGGGCATGTTTTGGTTTTTGCTATTTTAAAGCACAAGCTACAAGAGTTGTGTGCGCTTGTAAAGGGTTCTCTTGAATCAAAATCTGCTTTTTTTCTTTTCTCTTTTTTTTCTTTCTTTCTTTTCTTGGAGGTGGGGCAGGTACATGATAGTTTCCTCTTTAAATATAGCCATCGTACTTGTACAGTCTTGCATGTTATTCCCTTCCTTCCCCATACCAGCTAATGTGGTGAAGAGCTGATTTCCCTGAAAAAGAATCCCTGGCCATTTTTGTCATGTTTAGCTAATGAATCAGCCATCACAGTGTCTGATACGTGGTAGATGCTTATTCAATGCTTGTTGACTGTTACCTGTGGTGGGATAGCATGACTCCATCGCCCTGGATCGTACAACTGGTCTTAAGACGTTCTCTTACTTTTCATTTCTGCTCTGTCCTCCCACTCTGCTCTTCTTGCTTCACCTCTACCCTTTCTTTTCCAGTGCTACTCTTCACATGGAGGATGGAGTCTGGGAAACAGAATCTGGAAGATCTGAGTTCAAATCCTCCCTCAGTTGCTTGCTAGTTTTTTGACTCTGGACCAGTCACTTAACCTCTGAATCTCAATTCTTCACCTGCTAAAATGGAGATGATGGTAGCACCTACCTCACAAGGTAAAAATCAGGTAAAAATCCATGTGAAACATTTTTCAAACTTTAAAACAGGAATTCTGACCTGAAGTCCATGAATTTTAAAATAAATTTTGATAAATATTTCTATATAATTGGTTTCCTTTGTAATATTATGTATTTTATTTTATGCATAAAGACATCATAAGAATATAGGCTTCCCAAGACTGTCAAAGGGGTCACACACACACACACACACACACACACACACACACACACGATCCCTTTCCTTAAAGTTCTAGTTGAATTTTACCACTTTACTCATCATTTCTAATACTATTACTCTATTGTTCCCCCTTAGGCACTACCCATGTGCCCTCTACACATCTGGAGACTCAGTTTCTTCTCCAAGCCCAAACCTTCTGTCAACATCAATCCTCACTTATCCCACCTGAAGTTTCCTAAAACCTCCCATACCCCTCAATGACACTTTGAAAGACTTAGGTCATCTTCTTACTGTTGGAACACAATTGACCAGAAATAGCCCCACTTTCCCCAAATCTCACAAGCCTCCTCCAGGGACCCTGTGGATCTGTAGCAAGTTCTTCTAACATCTAAGAATAGCCTTGACACAAAGTCAGAAGATGTGATTTCAAGTTCTAGCCCTAACATTTGCTGGATGAGTGACTGTGGGAAAGCAATTTGTCTCAGTCTCGGTTTCCCTTCTTTTTATGAAGGTGCACACTGTGGTAAAAAGAGCCCTGGATTTCAAGTCAGAGGACTTGGATTTAAATTCAAGTTCTTCCACTTGTTATTTGTGTGATCTTGTGTGATTTCTCTATTCCTTGATTTCTTCTTCTGTAAAATGGATTAGACAATATCTAAGATCCTTTCTAACTCTAAATACATGAATTTATCACCTATACATATGTTATAGAAAACATAAGTACACCATCAGTCAATTCAATAAACATTTACTAAGCACCTAGTATGTGTCAGATGTTCTACTAAGAGCTGGTGATACAAAAAGAGGCAAAAGATGGGTCCTTCTCTCAAGGAGTTCCCAATTTAATGGGAAGACAACAAGCAAATAAATATGTATCAACAAGTTATATACAGGATAAGTAAGAAATAATTATGAGTGGTCTCAGGCCATGGAAGAGCTCAAAAAGGATTTGGAAAAGCAAATTAGAGAAGTAGAGGAAAAATTGGGAAGAGAAATGAGGATGTGAGAAAACCATGAAAAACAAGTCAATGACTTGCTAAAGGAGACCCCAAAAATACTGAAAAATATACTGAAGTGTGGGGAGCCAGCTATATCTTGTTTAGACCTCTTAGACCTCTGCAAGGCAGGGTCAGTTGAAAATGGGCCTGTGCACGGCAAGGCCAGTTTTAGGATAAGGAGACTTGGCCAAGAAAACCTGCCTTTGTAGCTGATTGCCCACATGGCTGATGACAGAAATGTTTCAGTCTGCTTATCTGTATGCGAGAGAACATAAATGTTTCAATTTGGTTAGCCTTGAGTAAAAATAGTGTCTCACTCCCAGGAACAAGGAGATAAAAAACTTAACCAATGCTTTATTGTACTCTTCTCTGAAGTCCAGATAACTCAGCAATTAACTTGTATAAAATACTGTCAGTAACTTCGTTAAAATCAGTCTATTGCTTGACTATACAACTCGCCTAGCCCCATGTCTTTGTCTTTTTGTGTTCATTACTTCATCGTGTATTTTTGCCACTGCTGGTACACTGAAGAAAACAACACCTTAAAAAATAGACTAACTCAAGTGGCAAAAGAGCTCCAAAAAGCCAATGAGGAGAAGAATGTCTTGAAAGGCAGAATTACCCAAATGGAAAAGGAGGTCCAAAAGACCACTGAAGAAAATACTACCTTAAAAATCAGATTGGAGCAAGTGGAAGATAGTGACTTTATGAGAAATTAAGATATTATAAAACAGAACCAAAGGAATGAAAAAATGGAAGACAATGTCAAATATCTCATTAGAAAAACCACTGACCTGGAAAATAGATCCAGGGGAGATAATTTAAAAATTATTGGACTACCTGAAAGCTGTGATCAAAAAAAGAGCCCAGATATCATCTTTCAAGAAATTATCAAGGAGAACTGCCCTGATATTCTAGAGCCACAGGGCAAAATAGAAATTGAAAGAATCCACCGATCGCCTCCTCAAATAGAGCCCAAAAAGAAATCTCCTAGGAATATTGTCACCAAATTCCAGAGCTCCCAGATCAAGGAGAAAATACTACAAGCAGCCAGAAAGAAACAATTTGAGTATTGTGGAAACACAATCAGAATAATCCAAGATCCAGCAGCTTCTACATTAAGAGATCAAAGGGTTTGGAATACGATATTCCAGAGGTCAGTGGAGATAGGATTAAAACCAAGAATCATCTGCCCAGCAAAACTGAGTATCATACTCCAAGGCAAAATATGGATTTTCAATGAAATAGAGGACTTTCAAGCTTTCTCAGTGAAAAGACCAGAGCTGAATAGAAAATTTGACTTTCAAACACAAGAATCAAGAGAAGCATGAAAAGGTAATCAAGAAAAAGAAATCACAAGAGACTTACTAAAGTTGAACTGTTTGGTTACATTCCTACATGGAAAGATGATGTGTATGATTCATGAGATCTCAGTATTAGGGTAGCTGAAGGGAATATACATACATATATATATATATATATATATATATATGTGTGTGTGTGTGTGTGTGTGTGTGTGTGTGTGTGTGCGTGTATATGTGTATATATATATATATATATATAGAGAGAGAGAGAGAGAGAGAGAGAGAGAGAGAGAGAGGGCACAGGGTGAGTTGAAGATGAAGGGATGATATCTAAAAGAAATAAAATCAAATTAAGGGATGAGAGAGGAATATATTGAGAGAGGGAGAAAGGGAGAGATAGAATGGGGTAAATTATCTCACATAAAAGTGGCAAGAAAAATCAGTTCTGTAGGAAGGGAAGAGGGGGCAGGTGAGGGGGAATGAATGAATCTTGCTCTCATCAGATTTGACCTGAGGAAGGAATACCATACACACTCAATTGGGTATCTTACCCCACAGGAAAGAAGGAGGAAGAAGATAAAAGGGGGGATGATAGAAGGGAGGGCAGACAGGGGGAGGAGGTAATCAAAAACAAACACTCTCGAAAAGGGACAGGGTCAAGGGAGAAAGTTCAATAAAAGGGGATAGGTTAGGAAGGAGCAAAATATAGTTAGTCTTTCACAACATGAGTATTGTGGAAGGGTTATACATAATGATACGCATGTGGCCTATGTTGAATTGCTTGACTTCTTGGGGAGGGTGGGTGGGAAGGGAAGAAGGGAGAGAATTTGGAACTCAAAGTTTTAAAAACAGATGTTCAAAAACAAAAAAAAAAAGTTTTTGCATGCAACTAGAAAATAAGATACACAGGAAATGGGGTGCAGAAATTTATCTTGCCCTACAAGAAAGGAAGGGAAAAGGGGATGGTTGGGGAGTGGGGTGACAGAAGGGAGGGCTGACTGGGGAACATGGTATCCAGAATATATGCCATCTTGGAGTGGGGGGGAGGGTAGAAATGGGGAGAAAATTTGTAATTCAAACTCTTGTGAAAATCAATGCTGAAAACTAAATATATTAAATAAATTTTTAAAAAAGAAATAATTATGAGAGGAGAAGGTGCTAGTATTAAGACAGTTAAAAGTTTTCCTGTAGAAGATGGGATCTTAGTTGGGACTTAGAGAAAACCAATGGAATCCAGTAGGCAGAGTAGGCAGAAATGAAGAGGGAGAGGATTCCAGTCATAAGGAAAAATAAGAGAAGATGCCCAGAACTGAGAGATAGAGAGTCTGTGTATTGTTTATTGGCTATGCAAAAGAATTTGAATTAGTACAGCAAAAATAACACCTAATATGCTATCTTCTAACAAAGCGTCTCCTTTGCAAGTGTCATCATTATACAATATTCTTTGAAAGATTCACCAACAGAGATAACTTGGCTCAATGGCCCTCTGATTATTAATTTCAAGCAAAGCATAATAGATGCCAATGGTACTCACCAGAGATACTTGCCACCATCAAGGATGATTTCCAATACAGAGTCCAGATCCAAAGAGAGATTCCCATCAAAGATGGATTTTGAGGTTCTCCAGATGCTCTTGCCCATTGATGACATTTTGCTGATTGCACCAAGCCTTGGAATAAAGCAGACCTACCTAAATGAAACACATAATCACTCAAAGAAGTTAGGTCTATCTACTCACATAGGAAAAACCAAGTGGATGAAGAATGCTTATTGTCTAAACTATGAAGTAGGATGGAAGACTTTATCCATACATTTGTGGGTGAGTATGTATGGGTTGAGGGAGGAGAGTAGCCTCTGACAGATAGTACAAAGTGAAAATTACCTGGGCACAGAATTAAACAGGAAGAAAAGAGTAGACAGGATTGTCTTTGGGAAATTATGTAATAATTTTATACTTTTCCCTGTCTTTTTGAAAAGTGATATTTTACTAATGATGCTATACAACTGTGAGTCATGTAATATCGCAATCTCCAAAGAATTAACAATAAGAGATGCTGGGGCGGGGGAGGTGTGGAGAGGCACAATATGGGCATGAGAACAATATAGCAAATTACAAACAAAGAAGTACACAGAAACGCATAAAGGAATTCATTAGCAAGAGATATGGCCAGAAAAGGTCAGTTGGTCATGTAGTAAGACTGAGGGATAATCAAGGTTCCATTGCTGTCCACCCAGTTTCAAGAAATCTAGAGAAAAGTCTCCAATATGTTGAATGGAACCCCTCCCTTTATGGAAGGACATAGATGAGATGGCATGGATCAGTTGTGATTTGCATCACTAAAAGGAGTATCAAATATAGATTTACCAAAATGTAAAAGAAAATATTTCATAGGAAAAATTTACATTTATACCCCAAATAGTCTTGTTCATGTGCATACAACCTTCTTTTCATATAGGTTTGATGTTTAGAGTTTTTGTGATATTAACTGTATCACATTTGGAACATACAAATGGTGGATATAGCCAAATACAATTTACTGCTTGCCCCGTTTTCCCATGAAATCTTCAACTCTTTATTGACTATTTATGTGGCTTAGGGAAGAATTACCAAAATTAATTTTTCTGCATGTCACTTTAGGGGTTTAAAATGTATAGATGGAAATCAGGAGATGTGAGGGTATGGAACCCCCAGGGCAAAGGAGGCCAAGGGGATTAGGTTTAATGTTGGAACATAATAAAGTTCAGACATTATTCACACCCCAGATTGCTGCCTATAAGAAGTATGTGACATATACACAATTTCATATTTAATATTTTAGAAGGAACAGTACTTCTGGAATTAGACGTCCCCATGATAATAATAGTCAGTATTCATATAATGATTACTATGTATCAGACACTGTGCTAAGATCTTTAAAATTATCCACTTAAACTTCACAAAAATCCTGGGAGGTGGGACTATTATTATCCCCATTTTATAGATATGAAAACTGAGAAAAAAACAGAGGTTAAGTGATTTTCCAAGGTCTCACAGGTGGTAAGTGTCTGAGACCAGAGTTGAACTCTGGTCTTCCTGACTCCAGGTCCAACATTGTATCCACTATGCCACCTAGCTGCCCCTCAAAATCCTATTCACATTACAGAGGAAACAACTGAAGCAAATATGGCACCAGGTTACATTGATTTACAACTGATGTAATGATGTAATGAAGAGTGCTAGATTTGGAGTCAGTCAATCTACGTTCAAATATTACCTCTACCACTTACTAGCTGTTTGTTGTTGTTCAACGTTCATTTTCAAGGAGGGCTAATGACATCTCCAGGGTGCTGTCTTGATTGGTGAGTGAAATGGATTTAAGTGAGGCAGAGCTATGCAAAGTCATCAGCCTCACTCTCTCATCAGAGTCGTCAGAGTCCAGTGGCAAGACATAAGTCAAGATGACCTGTGACAGGCCCATTGGCTCTGTTCATATTGCTCAAAGAATCATAGATCTCAAACTGATGACCTTGAGCAAATATTTTAAACCATCTAACCTCAGGTTTTTTTCTTCCATTAAGTGAAGGACTGGATGAAATGACTTCAAAAGTCCCTTTCACCTTTACATCTATGATCTAGGTTTAAATATCATGATTCTGTAGATTACTAACATCCTGGACATTCTCACTAGGTCAGGGAAACTTGAAGCGGTGGAGGGAGCGGGGGGGGGGGAGGAAGAGGAGGGGCAGGAATTAAAAAACATCATGAAAAGAATGACATGATCCTATGATCTCTGCTTTAAAACTCAGTTGTTGGAGTTTTCACTAGGAAGAGTTACTTTAACAGTCCTGGCCTAAAATCCAGAAGCTGTAAATTATATAATGCCTCTGATCTCAGGAACTTCATTGCTGCTATAAAATTCCTATTTATTATTTCATTTCTCCACAGGTTAGGAACTTTTCCAGATTTTTTCCAACATCTTCTCCTTTGCTTTATTCTCAAAGAATGGTGTAACTCTTCTCCTTTCAAATGATAATTCTTCTAATTATTCACTTTACCCTATTCCATCTTGCTTTCTCTAAGACTTCCACATTCCCTCTCTTTTTTTTTCCAGGGGGGAAGGCAGGGCAATTGGGGTTAAGTGACTTGCCCAAGGTCACACAGCTGGCAAGTGTGTCAAGTGTCTGAGGCCGGATTTGAACTCAGGTACTCCAGGGTCGTGCTCTACTCATTGTGCCACCTAGCTGCCCCCCCATTCCCTCTTTTATTCAATATTCTTATTCATTGGCTTTATCCCTGCTACCCACAAATATCCTCCATATCACCTATCTCTAAAAAATGAAAAGCTTTCCATTTGACCATTTAGCTATTATTCTACATCTCATATTTTAATTACAAAATATTTTAAAATGTTATATTGTATTTTTGTTTCCCTAGCTAGCTGCCCATTATATTGTATACCTTTTGCTTTTAAATTGTATTCACTTCTAAATAGATTACTCTCCCCTTCTTCTGCCTGGTAAGCCTTTGTAACAAAGATTTTAAAGAAAGAGGGGGGAAAATTACTGCAAAATTTTTAGTACAAAATATGTTTGCCATTTACATTTCCTTACTACCCATTCCCTTCTCAAACCCTTATAATCTTATTTCTCCTCATACCACAAGACCAGAGGTGGAAAACCTGCAGCCTCAAAGCCATATGTGGCCTTCTATGTCCTTGGGTGCAGCCTTTTCACTGAGTACAAGTTTTACAGAATAAATCCTTTTAGTAAGGGGATTTGTTCTGTGAAGTTTGAATTCAGTCAAAGGCACACACTTAAGGACCTAGAGGGCCACATATGGCCTTGAGGCCACAGGTTCCCCACCCCTGCACTAGACTAAAAGTTCTGAATCAAAAATTAGCAATGATCTTTTAGTTGCTAGACTCAATGAACTTTTCTCAGTCCTCAATATTTTTGATCTATCTATACCTTTTGATGTTGTTGACCATCCTATTCTGGATAGTCTCTCTTCCCTTAGCTTCCTTGACACCATTGTTTCTCGGATCTCTTCCTTTCCATCTGGCCATTTGTTCTTAGTTTCCTTTGATCGTTTATATACCTAATGTTTTTATAGTCCTTCAAGGTTTACGAATTGCTATACATATCTCACCTCATTTGATCTTTCATCCCTCACCCACTAATGTTTTTTTTTCCTTCCAAGGTTCTATCCTGAGCCCTGAACATTTTGGCTATGTCCTACTTTGCTAAATCTGTTCAATAATCCAATTCAACTCAGATCTTTCTAGTTTTATTTAACATTACTCCTAGTTTTACTTAACATTACTCTATGTTCTTGCCAAAGTATATGAAGGGATGTCCCCCAATCACAAATGTTATCCCCATTTACATATATAATAGTGGAATCAAAATCATTCTACCCCACTTAGCTCACATATACATATACATATATACATATGTACATATATATATGATGGAAAAACATCTTAATTGTTTATTAGGTGTGACCAAGTTTTGTACCTGTAATAGAACATTAAATTAGTTGGAATTTAAAAATTTTGATGAATAGAGATACCAGGAGAGAATATGACAGCCAAACCTCTGGGGAGAAGCCATTCGTGGAGGAGAGCAACTTAGTGTTGGCTAACTCCCTTGTCCTTCTCCCCAGCTTTGGTTGAAAGAAGACCTCATGAACTTCAGATGCCCAAAGGATTTGAACTTTTTCAACAACATCCTAGAAGCTTCCTAGGAGAATACCGACTGGCAAGTGTCTGCATCAGGAACCAAAGGCAGACTGGAAAAGGTAAAGAAAGACAGATTCAAGACTCTAGCAGGGAGGGGATAAAATCACTTTATACCTAGGGGGAATATCTTGAGGGCTCTTGCAAAAGAATTTCTAGGAGCTTTCAGTTTACTCTTTTCCTACTTGAGTCCACTTTCCCTTGGATTCTGAATGTACTGGTGGGAGACTTCAAATGCTGGGGGTGGGAGATGAGAGAGAGGTGCTTTGTACTAACTGTTCTTACTATACTGCTTTGGTAGATATTCTTTCCTAAGAATTAATTATCTGGCTCATTAATTTATATCAACCAATAATCATAGCAGGAAAGCACACCAGTGGTTTATGAGCTATATAGCCCTAGAAAATCACTCCACAACTCCTCACAGCTACCCCTAGAGCCTTGAGGGAAAATAGCAGTTATGTTCTTGGGTCCTGACTGGTCAGTATGATTGAGAGTTGGAAGAGTTGTCCTAGAGCAGATCCTATACATGCATTTACACAGACCATCTCCCGGGTTTAGAATATGCTCCTTCCTCATCTCCACCTCTCAGAAGCCTAATCTTCCTTTAAGGCTCAACTTAAATGCCACCTACTGAGAAGGGCATTCTCTGACCCTCACTAAACTCCACTGCAGCTCTCTCTGTTAAAATATTCTTAGAACATTTTCTCTATACTGTTTCTATGTTGCCACTACTTCCCACCAAATACAATATTAACCTGTATACATTCAATATACCTTCAATAGCATGTAAGTTCTTTTCATTGGAATGACTGGGAAAAGCAATCTTGTGAGAAGAATGGAGACAAGATGGAGGAGAGAAGGGTCATAACTGTCCAAATTCCTCCAAAATAGTGAGATAGAACTCCTACAAAACCTCTCCTATAAAATGGTCACAGAAAATGCCAAATCAAATCCTGAGCAAAAAAGTCAACAAAAAGACACAGCAAGTCATTTTTTTAGCCCAGAGTAGCTTAGAAAGACAGAAGGAGAGGTCTACAAACACTGGGGTGGAGGCTGGCTGGGAAGCAGTATCAGGTGTGGGTAGCTATGGGCAGCAGCAGCAGCTGCAGCATCAGCATCAGGAATATCAAGTGCATCTAATACTCAGGAATGGTAAGAGAATTGAACACCTGGCCAGAAGAAGATTCCAAGGGACCTGAGTGCATAGAGTTGAGCACCATTTGGTAGCTCCGTAGCCTATTATCCAGCTTCAGAACACAGTTTTGGGGTGGAGAGAGCAGGGACCCTATCTGGGTAAGGATCAGAGCACAGACCAGGAAGCTAGTGACCAGACCTCTCCCCAGATCACTTCAGAAGCACTGAAAACATAGAGGCCTTCAGATCAAGCTATAGAAGTTCAGGTCAGTCAAGCCCTGAGAGGTGAGCAGAGAGCAACTCTAATGTAAGTCCAAAATCAAGAAATAAACTGAGGAAATTAGGAAACAACAGCAAGAAGAAGAACCTGACCATAAAAAGCTACTGCTGTGATAGGGAAGCTGAAGGCACAAACACAAAAGAAGTCAATGACATGAAATTATCTACAAACAGAACCTCAAAGGAAAATAAAGTTTGGACACAAGCCTAACAAGAATTCCTACAGGAGCTAAAGAAAGAAATAACAAAGGGCAAAAAAAAAGAAAATTCCACATTCAAATACAAAACTCAAGAGAAACATAAAATGGTAAACATGAAAGACAAATAATAAGGGAATCGATGAGGTTAAAATGTTTTTATTCCTATGGGGTAGATGATAATTTTAACTGCTAAAAACTTTGTCATTATTAAGGCAGTTAGAAGGAGTAGAAGGCACAGGTGTGAGTTCACTTATAATGGGATGATTTTTAAAACATAAAATTAAAGTGTAAGAAAGAGAAATGCACTAAGAGAAGGGGGAGGGAGAGGAAGAATAGGGAAAATTATCTCACATAAAAGAGGTACAAAAAGAAGAGCTTTTACATCTTTGCAAATGATATGATTGTATACTTAGAGAATCCTAGAGAATTAACTAAAAAACTAGTTGAAGCCATTAATAACTTTAGAAAAGTTGCAGGATATAAAATATACCCACATAAATCATTGGCATTTCTATATATTACCAACAAATTCCAGCAGCAAGAGATAGAAAGAGAAACTCCATTTAAAATAACTTGACAATATAAAATCCTTGGGAGTCTATCTAACAAGACAAACCAGCAACTATATGAACACAATTACAAAACACTTTTCACAGAAAAGTGTTCACACAAAAAAGTAAGAGCTAAATAATTGGAAAAATATTCATTGCTCATGGGTAGGCTGAGCAAATAGAATAAAAATGACAATTCTACCTAAATTAATTTACTTATGCAGTGCTCTTTCAATCAAACTACCAAAAATTATTTTATAGAGCTAGAAAAAATAATAACAAAATTGATCTGGAAGACCAAAAGTTCAGGAATATCAAGAGAATTGATGAAAAAAATGAGAAGGAAGATAGCCTAGTTGTACCACACCTCCAAGTATATTACAAAGTACTAATCATCAAAACAATCTGGTACTGGCTAATCTATTCCATTGAATAGATTAAGTACACAATACATAGTAGTAAATGACCACAATAATCTAGTGCTTGATAACTGCCAAGAGCCAAACATTTGAAATAAGAACTTACTATTTGGCAAAAACTTCTGGGAAAACTGGAAAGCAGTTTGGGAGGAACTAGGTATAGAACAATATTTCACACAGTATACCAAGATAAGGTGTATTGGAGATCAAGATGGGCTCTTAGCATTTATTCAACCAAGTGCCCTGGAAGAGTTTGGCCTTTGTTTCCTTTAATTCAGTGTCTTTGATTGAGTCTTATTAGGTGCTAATTTGCTGTAGTTAAGAGCCCTCCAGCGTGTAAACCTGGATGTTCCAACTTTGTTAAACTCTGGCAACTATGCACTGAGATTTGAATCAGACAAGGTCTGTCTGGTGATGTTTGTAATTTGTTTGTATTTGCTCTGAAGTTCAGGGTGCTGGCTTTTTCCCCTGAACTAAGTGAAAGATATTTGTATGCTGGATTAAATTGAGATTGTTAACCCCTTAACGTTGCTTTCCTTAGTAAAGCAAATCAAAAGAATCTGGGCTTGCAGCATTCTGTGAGGTGGTTGTTGTTGGTTTTACACCCCCATGGCATCTGCTAGCCAAATTGTCAAAATAGGTACATACTTTAGAAATAAAGTATGATACCGTAAGCAAATTAGGGGAGCATGGAATAGTTTATCTGTCAGATCTATTGATAAGAGAAGAATTTATGACAAACAGGGATAGAGAGTATTACATGATATAAAATAATTTTGATTACATTAAATTAAAAAAAAGGTTTTACACAAACAAAGCCAATTGCAGCCAAGATTAGAAAGAAAGCAGAAAACTGGAGTGAGGGGGTTGGAATTTGCATCACATTTCTCTGATAAAGGCCTCATTTCTCAAATATATAGAGAACAGAGTCAAATTTATAAGAAAACAAGTTATTCTCCAATTAAGAAATAGTCAGAAGATATGAACATGTGGTTTTTAGGTAAAGAACTCAAAGCTGTCTATAGTCATATAAAACAATGCTCTTAATCACTATTGATTACAGAAATTCGAATTTAAACAACTTTGAAGTACCACCACCCCATACCTATCAGATAGAAAAGGAAAATGGCAAATGTTGGAGGGGATGTGGGAAAATTGGAACACTAATGGACTGTTGGTGGAGTTGTGAACTGATCTAACCATTCTGGAAAACATTTTGGAAAAATGCCCAAAGGGCTATAAAACTGTGATACTCTTTGATTCAAAAATGTTATTAGTAGTTCAGTATCCCAAAGAGATTTTGAAAAAGAAAAGAAAAAAAAGACCCATATGTATGAATACATTTATAGCAGCTTTTTGTAGTAGCAAAGGATTAGAAATTGAGGAGCTACTCATCAATTGTTGAATGGATGAAGAAGTGGTGGTATATGATTGTTATAGAATAACATTAGGCTATAAAAAATGATGACCATGATGCTTTCAGGGGAAAAAAGAAACTGGAAAGACTTACAAAGTGAAGTGAGCAGAACCATGAGAACACCATCCACAGTAACATCAATATTGTATGATGATCAACTGTGAATGACTTACCTAGTTTCAGCAATACAAAGAGCCAGGAGAATTCAGAAGGACTTATGATGAAAAATGCTGTCTACTTCCAGAGAAAGAACTGAAGGAATATGAATTCAGATAGAAGACTTTCTTTATTTTTCTTGGGTTTTTGTTTTATTTGTTTGTTTTGGTTTTGTTCTGTTTTCTTTCACAACATGGCTAAAATGAAAATATGCTTTGCATGAATGCACATGTATAACATATATCAAATTGCTTGTCTTCTCAAGGGGAGGGGAAGGAAGGAGGGAGAGAATATAGAACTCAAAATTTTTAAAAATGAATGTTAAAAATTATTTTTACAAGTACTTGGAAAAAAATAAAATATTTTAAAATGCTATCAGATTAGCTAATATGACAGAAAAGGAAAATGACAAATTATGAAGGGGATATGGGAAAAGTGGAAGACAAATTCACTGTTGGTGGAGTTGTGAACTAATCCAACCACTCTGGAGAACATTTGAAACCATGCCCAAAAGGCAATCTAACTATACATACCCTTTGACCTAGAATACTGCTACTAAATCTGTATCCCAGAGAGATCAAAGAAAAGAGAGAATAGCATATTTGTACAAAAAATATCTATAGCAGCTCTTTCTGTGGTGGCAAATACTTGGAAATTAAGGGAATGCCCAACAGTTGTGGAATGACTAAATAAGTTCTGGTATATGATTGTGTTGGAATACTATTGTGTTACATGAAATGACAAGTATTTTGCTTTCAGAAAAGCATGAAAAGACAAATGAAATGAGCAGAACCAAGAGAACATTGTACACAGTAACAATATTGTACAATGATCAACTGTGAGTGCCTTAGTTATTTTCAGCAATACAGTGATCCAAGACAGTTCCAAAGGACTTAGGAAAAATGCTGTCCATGTGAAGAAAAAGTATTGATGGAGTCTGAATGCAAATTGAAGCATATTTTTTATCTTCTTTTTCATTCTTGGGTTTCTTTTATCTGCATTTTCTTTTGCAACATGGTTAATATGGAAATGTTTTACATGATTGCACATTTATAATCTATATCAAATTGTTTGCCTTAACAAAGACAGGGGAAGGAAGGGAAAGAATATGGAACTCAATTTTTTTAAAAAGTTGTTAAGTTTTATTTACATGAAATTGAGGAAAAAATAAATGTAAATTCAAAAAAAGGATATTGTATGCCAGTTGATCTTGAATGTAAGTACCTTGAGGGTTAGGACTGTCTCATTTTGTGTTTGAATACTTAGCACCTGGCAGTTAATAAGTGATTAATCAATGTTGTTGAATTAAATTAAATTGTCCCAATCCCAAAAGACACATATACTCTAGCAGTCAACAAACAGATACACTAACTAATTCCATAGAATCAGCTTCATTCTGTTCCCTTTACTAATAGAAAGCCACAGGGAAGTTAAACATAGAAGCCTCAAACGGTTTGGCCACCCAATCAAATGCAGCAAGAAAATGCTTGGATTTACAGGTTGAGTCTTGTTAGAAGACCCTGTGCTTTACTGAGGCCTGCCTAGAAAGTAGTATCTTCCATTTGAATGGTCCTAATGTGTTTTGGTTGGAAATGCTAATGCGAATGATAAAAGTCACCTACTGGAGATTATTACCAAAAAAAAAAAAACACCTAAAAGTTATAACACGTTGACTTGGTAGCCCAGGAGGCCAATTCCCATCAGTGGGTCCCATGGACCCAGAGGGACTGTTATCCTCCCAGCTAAATCTGCCTAGACCCAATGGCAAGATGTGCATTTGTAGTTTATAAAATAAATTAGGCAGAAAAGAATCTCATAATCGCAAATGCATTTAGTCACTGAGCTCTCCAAAGTTAAATGGACAATGGAAATAATCTTTGAAGGAGCAAACAGTGATACTAAGACTCATTAATATGCACATTAGCAAAAAAATGTGACAGGCCCTGGTGTCTCTTCTTCCAGGCAGCTAATAAGCAATGTATCAAAGGACCACTAAGGTCTGTCTAACTCTGCATTCTTGAGTTGGCACAGAGCGATAAAAAAGCACATTCACAGCCAACAGCACCGCCCCCTCCCCTTCTCTTTTCAGGCAAGGTTCAGCCAATTGGACATGCTGGTTCAGTCCTGTGTCCAAAATACTAAAAAATGAGAGCCTTTTTTCAGGTTGGCAGTTTGTCTCAGTTGACCATGGAAGTCAGATGATAGCAGGGCAGCCCTGAGAGGAATTTTAAGTTCTTAGAAAACCAATTCAGAGCAACTGAAGCCTTGAGATTAGTGTCACTCCCACAAGACCTCCTGCAAAGATGAAAATTTCAAGGTCCCTCAGAGAAGCTGGGCATTTCACTGTATGGTGGTCAAGGGGACAGAAAGATGAGCACCCTGGCTTTGAGTACTAGGCCCAGCTCAATCTAAAGTTGATCCTTGGGATTCTCTCCATGTGACTGGGTCTTGACCAGGGCATCTCCCACTTGCTTCTTAAAACAAAGACTTTCTCATTATGGATAGAGTGGTGGACCTGGAGTCAGGAAGGCCTGAATTCAAATGTGGTCTTAGACACTTACTAGCTGGGTGACCCTGGGCAAGTCACTTAATCTCTTTGCCTCAGTTTCCTCAACTATAAAGATAAGGATAATAAACGCACTTACCTCCAGGATTGTTGTGAAGATAAAATATTTGTAAAGCCCTTTATAAACCTTAAAGAACTATAAATAATAGCCACCATTATCTCCTTAGAAGCTACAGGAAAGATTATTAATGGGTAACAATGAAAATGAATAATTTGGTAATTTGATTAAATAAGATAATGAATAGAAAGAGCCTTGCAAACTCTAAAGGCTCTGAAGAAATCTCAGGGATTATTATCATTACTAATAATATGAATTATTATTACAGAAATAACACCGACTCCTGGAGTCCAGGTGATTTAGTAGTGGCAGCATCACTGATACAGTCACTCACACTACTACCTAGAGGGCACTAGCTTTTCCTTGATCACAGGAGGGCAGGACTTCCTGTTGCAGAAGCATGAGTCTGAGACCCTCAGCCCTTGCTTTCAAGTCCTGACTCACAGAGCCATGGTCTTCAGGATAATCATGCAGCTACCTGGCTGAGTGATCTCTACTTCGAACAATGATTCATAAGTGAGGGGAGGAGGTACAAGGGTCCCTACCACAGGAGCATGTGGTTCATTTGGCCTGACTCCTGGCCCACTCCAGGATGGATGGGGAGGAAGCAACAAGGCTTCCTGTCTTCTGTCTGTGGAGGTGCAGTGGTCAGGGCACTTAGTTATAGCTCTGGTCAATGGCTCATAGACTAAAGTAAGGAACCTAAGATCCTCAACCAACCTGTTGCCCATCCAGCTGGTTCGTTCGGATTCTGGCAAGAAGAGACAACTCTAAGAATCATTGCTGGAGGCTTTATTAGTGGCACATTGACACTTAACCAGTACAGGCAATCCGTGGATAGGCAGCAGAAGTTCCAGAGGCCAATGGTGCAGCAACAGCAAAACGTAATTGGGGATAAGGGAGAGGAAAAAGGCAGAATCTAGGAGAGTCCAGTAGAGAGATTTAAGTGATCTCTGGGCACCAGGGAAGAGTGGGAGACAATCAAGCAGTACAAGGACTTTCAATGATTGGCCCACTGGCTGGAAGTTTCAACATGCTTTATATGGGGTTATTCTGGGGCATTCCCCACTTTGGACATCTGGATAGGAGTAGGATATTCCCCCTCATGTCGAAGCAAAGAGGAGGGGTGTTTCTTCATGACCTCAAGGTGAAGACATCTGAGCCTCTATAGGTCTTATCTCCAGATGCAGGGTGCTAAAGGGCCACTCAGTGCCTCAGCTCTGTGGACCTTTAGCAGTGCTGGCTCTATACCCAGGATGGTAGCCTATCAGGGGATGCTGTTAGGGGAGGCCAAACCATGGGTGTTTTTTTTTGTTTGTTTGTTTTGGTTTGGTGTTTGTTTGGTTGTTTTTTTTAGCAAAACAACTAATAAATTTCCACAGGAAATTAAAACTACAGCACAAACCAAAGTTACAAGTTAGACCTCAAATAAGGTAAGGTTTGGGAGACATTAAAAAATTAGTTTAAGCATGAGAAACATATTTTCATTATATCAGGTATGTTATATTTCACCCCTTCCACCCATTCCAGCCAAATGCAGAGCATCTGAAGTTTGTAGACCTTCTAAATAAATCAGTTGTGGGACTAAATCATTGAATCTCAGAACTGAGATGGATCTCTCAGAACATCAAATCCAACTTGTATTTGAACTGCAGTCCCTTTTACAATATTCCCAGCAAGTGGTCATCCAAACGCTGCTTCAACGCTTCAGATGAGGGGGAACTCACTACTTCACAGTAATACTTCCCAAGGCAGCCTGTCCCACTTTTAAATAACTTGAACTTTGAGGAAATTTTGTTTTTCCAATGACCAGGGTCAGACTACTTCCTCTCTCTAATTAACTGAAAATTAAAAGGATTTTTCTAGGATTTTAGACTCCTACTCCTAGTCATATCTTCCCTAAAGCTCAGCAGCATCAACTAAATAATCCATTCTAACCCATAAATAAATAGGGCTTTACCCTCCAGGGTATAAAAATGCATTTGAAAGTAGTTTTGCCTACTCTGAGCCACTGTACACTGCCCATCTATGAAGCCACATATCTACTAGTCTGCCAGGGAATAAAATTTATAGAATCAGGAACATTTCATTCCTCTCCATGCCTACTAACTTCATAAGTTAGTTGCTGTGGCACACACCTATCCCAACCATACCCCCAAGAAAAATAGAGGCTAAATTCTGGTCAAGCTGCCCTTCAGCGTCTGCAATCTGATCAGGAGTCTGGGAAAAGGGAATATAAAGACAATATATTGACAAAGCCACTCTTTTTGGACTTATATTAGCACCTAGAGGGACAGACTGATGACCAGACAAGGGATGTTAGAGCCCAAAGAAATATTGAAAATAACAAGAGACCCACTCATAGTTCATACTTAACTTCCTCTCCAAATGCCTGTCAATCGGCTGTTGTATAACCTGCCGTTTCTTTACATAAAGGTTTCGGGTAATTTGAATTTTGTTTCAATCATAAAGAGGCCAGGGGTTAACTTTATATATGTGTATATATGTATGTGTACATGTATGTGTATGTACATATATGCATGCATATATGTATATATAAATGTAAATTAGAGAGCCAAGCTTCTACCTGAGTTTTGGGAATTTTGTGATTGTGAAGTGATTTTGATTTAACTATAAACTTTTCATTTTAAAAAATCTCCCTAAAGCGGCAAAAGAGGGAATCACTTGGACCCAAGAGGCATTTATGTTGCCCCTAGACTTAAAATGGGCTAATTATTATAACAAAGTGCTACAAAAATAAATATAAGGCCATTGGGGGGATGGGGAGAAAAACCAGCAATTGGAAGATTGAAGAAAAACCTCAAACTGCAGAAAAGTCAAGGAAAATGAAGCCTGGAAAGAAAGAAAAAAGGTCACAAGATTTTTTTTATTTACATGGATATTGTTGACCTTAGCAAATACAATTTTAGGAAAGCAAAGGGAACAGAATTCTTAAAGACTCTTCCTACTTTAATTCCTTGTTGTTGTTCAGTCACTTCCAACTCTTTGTGACCCCATTTGGTGTTTTCTTGGCAAAGATACTGGAGTGGTTTGCCATTTCCTTCTCCAGCTCATTTTACAGATGAGGAAACTGAGGCAAACAGGGTTAAGTGACTTGCCCAAGGTCACACAACTAGTAACATCTTACTCTCCAACACATACTCTTCAATCTAGTAACATCAGCCTCCTTGCATTACCACAAACATGACATCTCTGCTCCTGGCATTTTCTCTCACTGTTCCCCACTGCCTGGAATGCTGTCCCTCCTCAACTTTACCTCTTCCATTCTCTGGCTTTCTTCAAATCTCAACTAAAATCTCATCTTCTACAGGAAGCCTTTCCCAACCCTCTTTAATTCCAGATAGCAGTTTCCCTCCATTATTTATTTCCTGTTTATCTTATATATAGCTTTCTTTGTACATATTCACACTTGCTTGTTTTCTCATCCATTAAATTGTAATCTCCTTGAGGGTAGGGACTGTCTTTTCCCTCTTTTTGTATCCCCTGGGCTTAGCACAGTTCCAGGCGTGTAATAAGCCCTTAATAAATGTTTATTGACTTACTGGTAGGTATTCGACTAGATGTGTTCTAGTCTTGTTTAGACTAGATATGCCATATGTTCCAATTGTGATTCTGTGGATAAATGAAGGAACAAAGGAAGGAACAAATATATCCACACAGACCTATCTTCAAACAAGGGAGAACTATCAGGTCTGTCTCTCTAAGGTACACTGTGAATGGACAAATAGGGAAGGGTTATAAATTCAGCAGTCCTAATGTGTCCATCCTTCCTTCTCTAATGGGGATTTTAAAACTGACTGGCATTCTGGAATTTGTAGTTCAGACAACCATTCAGGGCTTACAGTACTTGACCAGAATATTCTCAACCCTCATTTATGCCTTTTATCATAGGGGTTAAAATCAAGTCAAGTCAAGTTAATGAGTATTTATTAGGCATCTAGTATGTGGTAGATAGGAAGGTAGGTGGTGCAGTGGATTGAACACAAGGCCTGGAGTCAGGAAGATGAGTTCAAATCCAGCCTCAGACATTTACTAGCTGTGTGACCCTGGGCAAGTCACTTAACTCTCTTTGGCTCAGTTTTCTCATCTGTAAAGTGATATGGAGAAAAAAATGGCAAACCTTTCCAGTATTTCAGCCAAGAAAAATCCAAATGGGGTCACAAAGAGTTGGGCATGACTGAAATAACAACAAATATGGCATATACTGTGCTAAGTCCTGAGCATACAAAGAAAAGCAAAAATAGTCCCTGCTCCCCGAGGGCTCCCATTCTAATGGGGGAGACAACATGTAATCAACTATGTACATACAAGATATTAATCTCAGAGGGAAGATACTAGCATTGAAGGGTGCCCAGAATGATTTCTTACAGAAGGTAAAATGTTAGCTGAGACATGAAAGAAGCTAGGGAATATGGAGGCAAGACAGGAGAGAATTCCAGGCATAGAGGAGGATCTATGAAAAGGCACAGAGGTGGGAAGTGGTGTATCTTGTGCAAGAACAGTAAGAAAGCCAGGTTTGCTGGATTTGAGGTATACATGGAGGATGTTAAAGTATAAGACCAGGAAGACAGAAAGACATCAGGTTGAGCAGAGCTTTAGAAGCCAAAGAGATGATTTTATCTTTGATCCTAGAGGAAATAGGGAGCTACTAGAGTTTACTGAGTAGTGAGGGGTGGAGGTGACATGGTCAGATTTTTGCTTTAGGAATATCACTTTAGCAGTTCTGTGGAAGATGGACCAAAAGGGGATAGGTGGGGATTTGAGGCAGGAAGACCAACAAAAAGGATTATTGCAATTATACAGGTGTGATCCTACACCAGAGTGGCAGCTGTAACAGAGGAGAGGTGTTGTCAAGGTAGCATTGGCAGGATTTGTCAACAGATTGGATATATGGAGTGAGAGTGAGGAGGTGAAGATGACACATAGGTTTTGAGTGTGAGTGACTGTGAGAATGGTGATATACTTGATAGAATAGGAAAGTTCAAAGAATGGAAGGTTACAGGAAAAAGATAATGAGTTTCATTTGGACATGCTGAGTTTAATACATCTATGGAACATCTAGTTCAAGATATCCAGTAAACATTTGAAGATGCGAGATTAGAGGTCAGGAGAGAATTTAGGACTAGATGACTAGATCTGAGAATCTTCTACATAGAGATGATAATCGAATCCATGAGAGCTAATGAGAAGACCTGAGATAAACAACACAGAGGTGAAAGAGAAGTCTGAGACCAGAGATTTGGGGGACTTTCACGGCTAGTAGGCATAACCTGGATGAAGATAGAGCAAATGAGACTGAAAAGGAGCAGTCGTACAGATAGAACTGAGAGGGAATAATGTGATGAAAACCTAAGGAGAAGAGAATATTAAGAAGTGGGTGATTGACTGTCAAAAGTTGAAGAGAGGTCAAGAAGGATGAAGATCATTATCTTCCTGACGTAAATGTTAACTACTCTTCTCAAATCAACTCTCTTCTCTTTTCCTCTCCCAGAATATAAATCCTAACCCTCTGTTTTCTCTCTTCTCCTCATGTTTATTTAGAGGTCTGTTTGTAAAAAAAAATCACATGTAAAATAGAAAGGAAGCTAACAGAGATCCTGGCAGTGATCACTTATTTGAGTCGAAAATGATTCTGGATATAAATGGAAGAGGCAGCAAACTGTGACTCTAGTATCAGGATCTTAAGATTTGAATTGGGGGTGGTAGATTCAGAAAAAAAGAAGAAACACTCTGTGTAGAAAAAAAAAGATTCACAAGCAATAAAAGAAAGATGTTTTCTTCCTCTAATGATTCAAGAATGATTCATCTATTTGGGGGAGAATCTGAAGTATCCAGTGATTTGATTGCTTTCTATTCAGCAAATTGTTGAAAATGTGTAACCAAAAAAAAATCTGTTTCTCTAACTTCTCATCCCTGCCTCTTAAACCCTCTAGCCTCTTTCAAGACTCAGCTCAAGTACCACCTCCCAGAAGAGCACTTTCCTTATGGTCCCCGCACCCTGCCCCCCAGGTTGTTAGTGGACTCCTTTATATCCAAGAGGCATCTCCAAGTGAGAGGTCAGGGATTGGTTAGGAGGGTAAGAGAGACAACGATCTCGCCTCCAGTTAGCTTCATCTCTGTCTCTTCTACTGGGGAAAATAAAATAGATTAGGGAAACCTTAGAACCCAATAGTTGAATAGATAGACAAGAAGCCTTCAGAGACTAAAATTGGTAGGAAAATAGGGAAAACTCAAAATAAACTAGTATAGTCACTTACAGAAACGCAGATCCTGTGAGCATGAAGTTTAGTCCAAAGAAAAGAAAAAAAAACTTGAAGTCATTAGCTAACTAGGAGCTGCTTTTATGGCCCAAGTAGTTTGATGCCTGGGGCAAAAAATCTAGGACTTTCTAGTATAGATGGTAGCAAAGGAGAGACAAGCCAATCCATAAAGGAAAAAAATATTTTTTTCTTAGTTATTGCTGTTCATGTGGCTAAGTGGCTGTTTTGCTAAATGTCATATTTATTTCTCTACAAATTTTTCTGGTGTTGAACTAAAAGATCTTGATAGGGCCCACTCTTCTCAAGATGAAGAGATGGCACTATAACCAGAAAGTTGAGTAAAGGTAGCAGTAGGAAATATAAGAAAGCTCCACAGCCATGTGCTCTTGGGGATAGAGTAGAGGTCAACTGAGACTGAGTTTCTAGTGGTGTAGGGTCTGATAAAGTGGCATCTATCACAGCTGTGTCAGGTGAAAATGTATCTAGAGTAACTTCCAGTAGCCCACCATCCAGAAGAGACTATGCATCCAGCATGGCAACACTAGCAGAGATCTCAGTGAACATGGAGGAGTTGGGGGTGGGGGGGAGAAATAGCCCAGGGTAAGCAGCATGATGACATCACTAAAAGACGGGAGTTGTTGTCCTTCTATCCGTGTGTCCCAGCTATGCACATTCCCTATCCGAGGGTCCTTCTATGTGCTCTCTGACCCTCTTAAGCCCTTGAAAACCTGGTCCTTTAGCTATCTTTCCAGTCTTCTTAGAGACTTTATTTCCCTCTATAC
The DNA here is from genome assembly GCF_011100635.1 of Trichosurus vulpecula. NCBI lineage: Eukaryota > Metazoa > Chordata > Mammalia > Diprotodontia > Phalangeridae > Trichosurus > Trichosurus vulpecula. The sequence continues at coordinate 226,434,965 of NC_050575.1, read as the reverse complement.
CTTCTATGCTCCAGTGCTTCTGGCTCTCTTGTTACTCCTCACACAAGATACTCCAACTCTTGACTCTCTGACTTTTCACTGGCTGTCTCTTGTGCCTAGAATGTTCTCCCTCCTCACCTCACCCTCCTGGCTTCCCTGACTTCCTTCAAGTCTCTGCTAAAATTCCACCTTGTGTAAGATACATTTCCAATCCTCTTTAATATTGGTGCCTTTCCTCTGAGATTATCTCCAATTTACCCACTATATATGGTGTATGTACCTACCTGCTCACATGTTGTCTACTCTATTAGAAAGTAGGATCCTTGAGAGTGGAGTCTATTTTGACCTCTGTTTGTATTCCCACAATAAGCCCAATGCATGGCACAAAGGGAACATTTAATGGCAATGCTTATTGACTTATCGCTATGTGCATGCTTTGCTCTGTAGTACCTCATGTGCATCACTTTTTCCACTGATGGTTTGTGGATTTGTGGGAAAGGATACCCAAAGATTATAGGGAAAATGTTTTATTGTTACTTTTCTTACAATGCCATTTCACTAATTGTGTTTTAAACTAAGTGTGTCCTGTAGCTAATTATTAAAGTCAAACACTGTGGTAGGGGCCCATGTGTATTGGCCCCACAAAGTAACTTAACCCAGGTTAGCTTTCTCCAGGGGACCCACCCTTTAAGTGAGAGGGTGCCCCAGGTATTATTTACATTTTGTATTTACTTATCCACATGTTGTTTTTCCCCAGTAAAAGGAAAGCTCCTTGAGGGCAGGGACTGGTTCATTTTTGTCTTTGTATCTCCAATACATAGTGCAATGCCAGGCACATAGTAGACACACAATAATGCTTTTCAAAATTAAATTGAATTATTTCTTCTTTTTTTTCTTCCTTTTCTCTCTTCCTTCTCCTTCCATCTCTTCAACCTAAGGAGTACCCTCTACCTCTAAAGCCCCTTCCTCCGAATGAAAAGTGGAGGGCTCCTCCCAGAAGCTCCATTTAAGGAGAGTATCTAGGTTAGCCATCTCTTCAGTCCCACCAATCTAGACTCCTCTGCACCAGGTAACTTCTTCCTGCCCCACCCCCACCTTTTCACCTTCCTTTTATAAGCAGTCTTCCCCATTAAAATGTAAGCATCTGGAGGGCTGGGACTGTCTTTCAGTGCTTGGTACAACGCTTAGCACCAAGTTTGTGTTTAATGTTGTTGACCTTGCATCAGCACCTGAAGGAGCAATTGGATCAACTCTGCATTTGAGCAGAAATTTCTCAAGGGCCACCGTAATAATTTATCAGCTCTAATTCTGCCATTAAAGTGATGAAAATACCAGAACCACTTGAATCTTCTGGTTTTAGTCATATCAACATAACTCCTATCCTTGTCAATCTATCTGGAATATACAACTTCTCATGAAAGTTATGAGAAAGAAATAAAGATGGAGAAAAAAGAGAAAGAGAGGAGGAGGAAGAGAAGAAGGATGGAAAGGAGATTAGGATGATAAATGACATTTTCATAGTGCATTAAAGTTTGTCAAGAGCTTTGCATGCCTTATCCCATTTGAGCCATATATAAAATCCAGTGAGAGTTGTACTACAGATATTTTTATCCCCATTTGACCAATGAGGAAACTGAGGTTCAGATGGTTAAGTCAACTGTCCATGGTCACATAACCAACATCAGAAGCAGAATTAGAACACAATGCTTCTTGACTCTAAAGCCAACACTCCATCCACAGTGTTGGGCTAGCTCTAGGAAGAAAGAAATTCTCTATTTTGTGAAACAAACAAACAACCCGTGTAAGTTTTGAAATTCATTCTACTACAAAGACTGCCAGTAAGTATGTACTTTCCACTCCATAAGAAAGAAAAATGCATTTGGCGCAAGTGGCCATTAACATGTCACAGAGATAAATCAGAAGGCTTATCCCCTGGAATCTTAATAAAAGAAGTCACTTGGGACAGGGGAAGTAGGAAAATAGTTACCAGTTAGAACTTACCTTTCACCAGAACCTAGAGGAATTTTGTAAGCACTCATTCATGGAGACACTTAAAAAGACATTGCAAAAATTTATCTTTGCCATAAATTCTTGCTGACTAAAAGTTTCTTTAGAGTAATTTACAATGCTCATCATAAAGTACCTCATCAAAAGGAAAAATTTAGATTTAAGACAGGACTGTAAACTCCCAAGGACTCCGGGACAATGTGCTTAAGCGATCTCAGGTGAACAACGAGTGATGAATGGCCTCTAGGTGACTAAAGGCTAGAGTTGTCTTCCTCTTAATATTTCATACTTTCTGTTGAATCAAACAAATCTGATTATCTGCCTCACTCAGGGGCTGGGGCATAGATGTGCTTGGGAATGATGCTTAGGCCCTTCACTCTGATCCCACATCAGAGGCAAGGAATGGTAGTGTCTATAATGGTAGTGTCTATGTACGACTGCAATGCCAAGTAATGACAAATCAGAAACCTTAGCAAGTAGGGCAGCTGGGTAGTATAGTGAATAAAGCACAGGGCCTGGAGTCAGGAAGACTTGAGTTCAAATCCAGCCTCAGATACTCACTAGTTGGGTGATCCTGGGCAAATCACTTAACCTCTGTTTGCCTTACTATTCCTGTTTGTAAAATGGGGATTATAATACTACCGGTAATGGGGCCTTTGGAGCACAATGGGCATTACCTCACTCTAAGTGAGTACATGAAAAGGCCTTAGCCTAAAAGGGCCAGGGTCTCCCATTGCATCCTGGGTCATCTCCAGTCATCCTTATGAATATCTGGAAGAGAAAGCAAGGCTGGCGACCTTTCACAGCCCTCTCTCACTCAAATCAAAGCCAGCTGTAAGTCATGTCATGATTTCCCTGATGCCATGGTCCTCTTCGAAACAAAGGACAAACACAAGTTTGCCTAACATGGAGGTACCATTAAAGAGGCTGGCCCAGGCATACCTAGATTTCCTAAAATGTAGGAATGCTTCCACCTCTACCATGTTGGGAGGTATTTTAGTTGACTTCAGTAGACATTTTGATTGGGTAATAGCTGGCATGTTTAAATCTGGTGATACTGAGATGATTGTGCTTCTTCTGCTTTTTGCTGGTTCATGTTCTTTTCTACATGTTCATTCCTGCTGCATCCAGAGGGTGAAGATCACAGTTCACCCACAGTGTGGGCATCATGAGCTGAACTGGTAAGAGGGGAAGGACTTTCCTTCTCCTACTCCCCATGTCTTTTGTTCTCAGTTTCAGGTGCTGGTCAGGAGTTCAAGCCATAGCGATGTTCTAGGTGGGAATTTCAAGCTGAGATGCCACGGTATCTGAGACTTACTGTTGCCATTATCTTTATCAATATCATCATCATTGCTGTTCTTATTACTATTCTCATCGTTACTTGAGGACACATGAAGTCCAGATGAGCATGCAGCCTTGGAGCATGTAGGTCCTTATCCAGCATCTTTTGTTCATTTCATGGATAAGTGGGGATGAGTAGAGGTGGAGAAAGTATCATCCTCTCTGGACAAATCGCTTTACCAGAAAAATCTACTGGCATTAATGACCTAGATCAGAACTTACTGAATTGGGATCTGTGGCCTTTAAAAAAAACAAACCTTGGTTTCCTTTTAATCCTATGTGTTTTCTTTTATGCATTTAAAGACATTATTGTGAGAATTAGTCAAGGTTTCAACAGGCTGTTAAAGGGGTCCATGATACACAAAAAGGTTAAGTACCTCTAATTCAGATGATCTCTGAGGTCCTAGACAATATAGAGTCACAGAATTGCGAAAATCAAAGAATTTCAGAGCTGTAAGGCACCTCAGTGAACCCCTTATCCAATCCATTCTAGAAAAATAGTTTTATCTGCATCCAACAGGTGGCCATCCTGCTTTTACCTGGAAAACTTCCAAAGATAGGGAGCCAACTACCTCCCAAGGCATCTCATTCCACTTTTGTACAACTTAATTGTTAGGCATTTTTCCCTGACAGAAAGCCTAAATGCTTTGCTTTATCTTCTACCCATTGCTTTTAGTTCTGACATTTTGAGCTCAAAGGTCTCTTGTTCAGGTTACTTGTCCACAACATAACCATCTACTATTCTCTTTCTCAAAGTTCAAGAAAATGAACTCAAACAGTGCCAGTAGGCTGGGGCTAGGAAATTTCAGTGACTGTGTATATAGGCTTTAGTATCTAAGAGAAGAAGGAGCTGCTTATCCTGGGGAATAAGTCTCAAGGGAAAGAATCAAAACCAGAGCCTGAAAATTACTGAAAAATACTCCAAGCAAGATGTCCTTTGTTCCTATATGTAGCCAGTCAGGAGAGAGTTGAGCCTGAACTGGTGGTATAGGGTAGAAAAGGAGAGGGAGGATGAGGAAGAGAGGAAGGAGAATGAGAAAGAAGAAAAAGAAGAGAGGGAGCAGAGGGAGAGGGGGAAAAAGAAGAAAAGGAGGAGGATAAAGATAAGGAAGAGGAGGAGGAGGAAAAGGAAGAGGAGGATGAAAAGAAGGAGAAGGGGAAGGGAAAGGAGAAGGAGGAAAAGCGGAGGAGAAGGAAGAAGAAGAGGAGGAGAAAGAGGAAGAGGAGGAATAAGAGAAGAATGGGAAGGAGAAAGGGAAGGGGAAGGGGAAGGAGAAGAAGGGAAAAGGGATAGAGGAGAAAGAGAAGGAGAAGGGCAAGAGCAAGCGCAAGGGGAAGGGAAAAGGAAGGGGAAGGGGAAAGGAAGGAGAAGGGAAAGGGTAGAAGAAGAAGGGGAAGGAGAAGGAGAAGGAGAAGGAGAAGGAGAAGGGGAAGGGGAAGGGGAAGGGGAAAGGGAAGGGAAAGAAGGAGGAACAAAGAGGTGGAAAAAGTGGAGGAGGAAGAAGGAGAGAAGAAGGAAGGGGAGCAGAAGGAGGAAGAAGAGGAAAACAAATTTCCTTATCTGTAAAATGAGGAAAATAATACCTGTAAACTCCATTCCCCACCAAGCTGCATCCTTCTTTGTGATGTCAAAGTGCTATATACATGGAAAAGATTGTCATTTTACGTGACATCAGATGTGGTTATGAAGGGAATTCGATGTAGGACAACAAGGAAAGAATACATTGAGATGATTTGCATTTTTTCCTTTGAACACCCCCCTCCCCCAAACCCTTCACATCATCTTAGTTCTGCTCTAGTCCCAGGAATGTGATCATAGTACTGGCGGCATTTGAAAACCTCTCTTCGGGTCCAAGTGAATCTGTTGCTATAAATTCCTCTTTAAGGAAACTCCTCAGCCTGTACTCCCTGCTTTCTTGGTCCTCCTCTCCTCTTAATGATTGTGCTCATATGGACCATAGGATCTCAGACTGAAAGCTGGAAGGACCTTGGGGCCATCTAATCCAGCCTCCTTTTTTATAAATAAGGGAACTGAGGCCCAAGGAAGTTAAGTTCCTTGTCCAAGATCACTTATCATGTATTAGAATTAGGATTTTAATCCAGATCTTTTCACTTTAGAGTCAATCTATTCCACCACAGCTGCTTTTTCTGGCTTCCTTTGCCTCTCTCCTTACACCGGACCCCATGCGCAGTCATTTCAGTGATGTTCTCTCTGGCACCTGAGTTCTTCTTCCCGTGACATTTAAACTGCGACAATGTTCAGTCTTAAATAATCCCTATCACTTGTTGTTCAGCACCAGAGCCTGATAAATAAAAAAAAACACAAACCCTGTTGATGAGGTCTTTACAAATATATCCTTTCTTAATCTTAATCTTAGTTGGGTTTTCCTCACTCTCCAAATCCTGTTATACATGTCTTCTTGATTCCCTAGTTCATTCTGTAATGAATATAAGTTTCTTGTGAATAAGAATTATTTCGCTCATGGTATTTGTATTGCCAGTGCCTATCATGGTGCCTGGTCCATAGCACATACTTAGTACTGGCTCACAAAAGTAGTTAAGGTGGTACAATAGACAGAGCACTGGACACAGAGTCAAGGAGACCTAAATTCAAATCTTGCCTCAGAGACTTACTAGCTATGTGACCTTGGGCAAGTGGCTAAACTTCTATCATCTGTAAAATAGATAGTAAAAGCACCTACCTCCCAGGGTTGTTGTGAGAATGGAATAACATATTTGTAAAGCCCTTTACAAATTTTAAATTGCTATGTAAATGCTGACTGTTATTATTATTATCATTTTTGATGTTAATGATTCTGACGACAGCTCTTCCAAATCTTTCTCCTTGACCAACCTCACCTCCACTGTTAGCATAGTATTTTACTTCTACTAAAATGATAGAGGCCAGCATGAATTATCTCACCAGTTCTCTCTGTTCTTTTCAAAGTTAAATGACACTATCTCCCACTTGAGGCACTGTGACATAGTAGAAGGGATAAGGGAATTCAAAGTCTGAGTTTGAGTCACAGTTCTGACACTAAGTATATGACCTTGAATTGTAAACATAATAACTAATATTTATACATATATCCATATGTCCATACAAATAAATGTGTGTATATGTAAAATCTTATTTGATCTTTATAGTAGCCCTCTGAAGGACATACTACAATTTCCCATGTTTTACAGATGAGAAAACTGAGTGAGTTTTCTAGGGTCACACAGCAAGGAAATAGATGGTATTAGTACTTAACTCTTCCTTACTCCAAGTGTTTCTTTTCCTTTCTTCTTCCTTCCTTTTTCCCTCTTCTCTCCCTCCCTTCCTTCTTTCCTCCCTCCTCTCCTTCCTTCCCTCCTTCTTTTTCTCCTTCTTCCTTCCTCCCTTCTTTCTCTCCTTCTTTCCTTCCTTCTTTTCATCTCATTTTCTCCACTGTAATATAGGGATAATAATAAAAAAGAGAGAATAACCACACATCTTTATATATCCTCTCTCTTGTAATCCTACACCCAATGGTCCTTATCTTTTTTGGAAAAGTCATGACCTCTCTTCATCACTTCACTGCCTGAAGCCTCAGAGTATACCAAGCCAAGCCAATAAGAAAATGGTCAATCATTCACTGAAGACCCAGATGACCCAGGAATAACAGGGCTCAGCAGAGCTCAAGGTGTTGCTTGCCTTCTGGCTAGGCTCTGAGTGAGAAATGAAGGTGGACAGAGAGTCATTCATCGGGGAGATAACAAATACATGGAGCTGTTCAGGAGCCAGCCTGTTTTCATCTTAAATAGATTGCTAGCTATCTGGTAATGAAATAATCTTATCCTGGCATCAGTATGAAGAGAAAGCTGGGCAAAATTGAATAAAACACTCAGGTTCCTGACAAGAAGACTTGCTCTCAGATGAGAGAAATTAACCTCTAGTTAATAGAAGCCAAGGCAAATATCCTGGCCAATACATCTGAGAAGCCACACTTCCACAGCAGCCATCTCAGGGGCCTAGAGATTACAACCTCTCCAAGACAAGACATCGGTCACAGCCTCGGAGAAATGACAGGCGGCCTTCTTGGAGAAGGTCAGGAGCGAAGTGCAAGCTTGCCTTTCTGAGGCATGTAACAATGACAAAGAATGATGATGGAGTCTGAATCCCCAGGGAGAAGCTCTCCCTAAGAGATGGGCTATGGCTGAGTGGTTTGATCCTGCCTGAAGTAGCAGGAAGACAGTCATTTTTAACATTAACATCTCGTATTCCCATAGCACTTAAATATTTATAGAGAATTTTGCTCAAAACCAGTCCTGTGATTGTTCTTCTATCCAAATATTACTGTCTCCATTTTAGAGGCAAGATAATTGAGGCTCAGAGTAATGAAATGCTACTCTCACAGCTATTACGTGTCAGGGATGGGATTAGAACCAAGATCAGAGTCCAAATCCAATACACTTTTTATTATCTCTTATAGGTTAGTTCAATTACTTTGGGTTGGTGTAGAGACTACAGACCACCTGCTGATGCTCTTGGATAACATCATATAACAAAAATCATAAGATATAATATAATTTGTCAGCTAGGTGGGGTTAATAGTTGCATCTAGAGTCAGGAAGACCTGAGTGCAAATCTTGCCTCAGTCACTCACTAGCTGTGTGACTCTGCATAAGACATTTTACTTCTGTCATCTCAGTTTCCTCGTTTGTAAAATGGGATAATAGTAGAAACTCTTTCACAGGACTGTTTTGAAGATCAAATGAGATAACACACATAAAGCCCTTTGTAAACCTTAAAGCACTGCATAAATACTAGCTATTTTAAATATTTGATCATTGATAGCTTTTTTTAAGCAGCATGATATAGTGGATAAAGAGCTGGCCTCAGAGTCAAGAAGATGTGAGTTCCAGCCCTGCCTCTGACACAAATTAACTGCATGACCCTAGGCAAGTACCATCGGGAACTTCTTTAAAGACTACAAATTTCAGAACAGGTGCCAGCCCGCATGAGGAGAAGGTGTTTCCTCTCTGAGAGTTTCATAAACCAACAAAACCACAGGTTTAGTCCAAAAATACATCAAAAAATGCTTTCATGTTTATACTGGGGTAACATGTATTTTCTCACTTTATGAGGATAGAATGTTAGAGCTAGAAGGAATCTTAAAAATAATTTAATCCTGAATACTAGCCCAATTTGGTCCAATCTGCTCATGTTACAGAAAAAGAAAGAGGGTGGACAGAGAGGTTGTGCGATTTGTCCAACATTACATATCAAATTATGGACAAAGATTAAACTAGAAGTCAGATCTTCTGATTACTAGCTCATTCTGTCTTAAATAAGCAAACAAAAAAAGTAGGTATTAAATACTTACTACCATCCTCTAGAAACCTGCCCTTCTCTGACCCCATACAGAAGAGGGGCTCCCCTTCTACCCTTCTCTGAGGGAGGAAAACAATAATAGATGGTGAGAACCAGTAAGCAGCGTATGCATTTGCATGGCAAATGATTTCTGCAACCATCCTAGGTGTCGCCTAGACATTTGGACAGTTCCAGGTAAAGATCTGCACATCTGAGCAGCAAAAGTCTTCAGGAGGCAGGGCTTTCATCCCAGAAACTATAATAAAATCATGCATTGGCCATCCTGGCATCATCCACTTCATTCTATAAACATCATCTACCTCCTCTCTGCCAATAAACAAGAGACAGGCTCCATTGCCAGACTGCTGAAGCCATGACCAGTCAGTATATTGATCACAGTTCTGATGGCTTTCATTCCAACCTTGTTCTGTGTACACTGAGACCCCCAAAAAGTTATGTGACTTGCTAATACCTCCCCAGCACATGCCTTCTTGTGGGATGGTGGGAGGCAGGACTGGAGGTTCGGGAGTGACAAGAATAAGAACTGAGAAGGTAAGATTAGAAAATGATGTCTTCCCTGTTTGCAAAGGGATGTATCCCTAACCGCTTATTCTTACACAAGTTTCTCCAAGTTCTATTAGAGATTTATTCTGCTGCTCTGTTATGAGGAGTGATGTCTTACTCCCTAGCTCCCTCATAGGCCCATAAATTAGAGCTGAAAGGGACTTTAGGGATAGTTGATCCAATCTTCTCATTTTACTTAGGGGGAAAACTGATACCCAAGAAGGTTAAGTGATTTTCCCAAGGTCACAGAGACAGTAAGCATCAGAGGTAAGATTAGAACCCAGGTCCTCTGATGCCAGAAGCAGCATTCTTTCTTCTCAGAAGGGAATCCCCTCTAAGATCCAGGCAAGAATGGGAAAATGGGCCTCATTGAGAAAGATAAACAGATCATTGCTGCCCATGCCCTAATTGTCCACAATCATAAAAATAATTACCTCTGAAAATCAGCCCATCTTCCTCGGCTCCTGGATAACATCTCCCACAAGGCAGACAACAAATAGAGCTGTAAATATTCTGTACAATGCCTCCAGTCAATCGGCTGCTCTTTAATAATAATGAGAAATCGATGAATTACAACAGGCTCATCATCTTACTGCTGCTTCTCTCAGACACTGTTATTCAGGGAGCAGGAGGCCATTCCTCGTCTGCAATTTTTACACTGGAAAGTGAACACAGCAGCCTTCCTGACTGAGACACCAATAGCACAGGCCACAGGAGGGACAGATGGAAAGGCCAGAGTCAACAGATGAAAGAAAGCTTTCTCTTTCTTGCTGCTGGATCTCAGTGAGGAACAAACCAGCCAAACCTTCCCTTTACCATTCACATTTCTACCTAAGGAACAGGAGCGGGCAAGGTGGGGAGGGAGGAGGGGGGAAGGAGGAAGGGAATAGGTTTGAGTTAAACACTACACAAATACTCAGTAACATTATCGAATAAGAAAACATACATAAAGTGTTCCATAAATCTTAAAGTACTATATAAATGCCAGTTTTGCTCAAATTTTCAAATGGATCTGGGATCTCATGGATTTGGTTGATCCTTCCAATGATGCAGACCCCCAACCATCAATGTCTGCTCATTCTGTGCAACTCTCCTCCATACCTTTTCATCAATTTGCCGGAGAGGAGCCACTTAAGTATTGGATACCTTCCTTACTTTCTCCTGCCATCACATGGTTTCTGGTGGGACACTCAAGATGTCCACCAGTCATTCCTTGCCCTTGTCCCATGACTATTTCATCCTCTCTTCCTCTAATACATTTTCCTACTGACAGCACCTCTCCTGCCCCTTCTTTGAAATTTTTCATTAGTTATATGTTATATATAATCTGATCATACTTACCATGTGCTTCTCTGCTGATTTCTGCATGATATTAATTTTTAGTTCTTTGGAGACTATTGTGTTCAACATCTCAAAGCCATACAACAATATCCATTGAATATTAGTATTAAAAATTTGGGGGAGAAGCTTAGAGTTATTAAAGGAGATTTTAAGATCAAACATAAGGGTATCTTAGATAGCTCCAAAGAATAGATGGGAAATGAGCCCCAGTGGTGAGAAGTCAAGGAAGTAATGTGCTTGGCATCAGGGGCCACTCTGAACCACAGAATCATAGGATTTCAGAATCAGAAGGGACCTCAGAGTCTAGCTAGTCTGACATATACCTCCAAAGAATCCCTAATACAACATACTCAGCCTAAGTGATCATCCAGCCTAATATATCAGAGTTTCACAAGATAATTGTACTTAGAGCTGGAAGTAATGATAAGATTTCTTGTGCCATGGACCCCTTTCTCAGTATGGTGAAACCTATGAATCTATTCTTAGAATAATATTTTTTAAACAGTTGAAGGAAATGCTTAATTTTAGTTAGAGGCTAGTGAAAGTAAAGATGTAGGGCTTTTTCCCACATCTAAGTTCATAAAATCTTCCTGAGCCGAGCTATTCTCCTTCCAATTTGTTGGGAAGGAATAAGCTATAGCATGGTGCCAATGGTACACTGTACGTGAGAAGAGGTAGATGGGAAGCCATCAGATACAAACAGAAAAGGAAATGATTGGTCATGTAGTGATGGCAGATAACAGATGGATGGACTGCCTGTGTGCTTCACTCCTACTATCACAATATCAACAGATCTAGAGGAAAGCCCTGAGCATGTTGGGTAGACTGCCTATGTAGGTTTAATCCGGAGCAGAAAGGAGTAGCACAGGATGAGAAGATGTGTGTGGGATGTGATACACACCATTGGAGGAAAAGTCCTAATTGATAAGATCTCAGAACCACTGAAGTTATCCATTAAAGTAGCGAAATTAGATGAAAGAATATATGAGACTTCATGAGATTCTTTGGATCCTAATTGCAACCTAATGCATCAATTAGTCAGTAGGTATTTATTAAGACTTTATTTTGTGCCAGACATCTTTGGAAGTACTGAGGATACAAAGAATATGCAATAATGGCCCTTGCCGGTCCTAGTGGGGATGGCAATATGCACAGGATAGATACAAGGAGCTCTCCAAGGTGGAGACACTAGCAGCTGGTAGGATGGGAGAAGCTTCCTGCATAAAGTGGCATATCCAGGCTTGGTCTGCTTGGCCCCAGAATTTAAAACTAGGAGCAATAGGAGGATGGGGCAGAGTAGCAAACCTCAGCTCAATGAAAGAGGGGCGATCTCTAATAATTGGAACTATGTAAAATTGGAATGGGCTGCCTTGGGACAGAGAGAATTCTACATTATTAGGGGATCTCCAAGCACAGGCTACATGAAGACTGGCTGGTAATAACATAGGAATATCCCTAACCTGTGTAAGAAATTGGGCTGGGATCCCTTTCAGCTTTAAAATTCTGGAATTTTATGGAATATTGTAGCATGCCTGAGAAGCATGCTCTTTTCAGCTCTTAGCATTCTTAATTTCTTTCAATATTCTGCTCAAATGCCACCAGATCCCATTCCAATTTCTAGCTCCCCCCCCCCCCCGCTAAAATTCCTTTGCATCTAATCTGTATTTACATGTTTGTGTAAAATGTAAGTTCTTTAAGGGCACTGGCTTTGGAGTCAGAGGTTCTGGTTGAGATCTTGTCTCTATTACTTAGTTTGGTGTGATCTTTAACCTCTCTGGGTTTCAGTTTCCTTATGCATAAAAGGAAGGAATTGTACTAAGTGGTTTCCCAGGTCCCTTTCAGCTCTAAATCTGTGATCGGATGATTATTGAGGGAAGCAGATCTTTAATTTCTGTTTCTGTATCACCAGTACTTGGCACATAGTAGATGAGCAAGGTGCCAATAAAAGTGTGTCGAATGAATTCATTAATCAATGAAGATCACCTGAGGTTTGGAAGTCTTCCCTGTATAGAAAGCTTTGGGTTATATAGAATGATAGCCTGGAGGAGTATGACACAATATTGAACCCCAATAGCCCCCACATTGTGTTTCTTTTAAGTGTCAGTGTGGAGTATTGAAAAGGGCAGTGAACTTGGAGTCAGGAGTGAGTAGGCTTTAAGTTCTAGATCTAGTGCTGCCTGGTTGTATGACCTTGGGTAAGTCATCTTCCTGGGTCCCAGTTACCTCATGTATGATGTAATATACTACTTATACCACTTACTAAGGTAGTAGCGTCGAAAGCATTGTATAAATTGCTATTTAAACGTAAGCTTTTCTAATTAACATGTATGGTGGATAAACCAGACTCTTAATGAACACATTAAACATTTCTTCCTTGAATTGTTTTTCCACTTAAGCAGCTTATTTGTGATAGGTATAGTTTTTCTTATCAACTGGAAGATCTATTTTAAAAAAAAAAACAGAATACAATAAGCTCTACTTTCTCTCTTTTCCCCTTTGCATCCCCTCTCCCTTTCTTCAATCAACTAGTCAATTGAATAATTAAAAAGATATAAATGTTAAATTAATATTAAGTAGTAACCATGTGCCAGGCACTATGGTAGGTACTAGGGATACAAAGATAAAATCAAAACAGTCTCTGTCATCAGTGAACTTACATTCTAATGAGAGGAGCTGCCTTGGCCTTGAGGGAGAGGGGCAACAGGGGGAAGCTCTTCTTCATTTGAGGGGTGGAGTGGAAGCTGATGCATGCACATCAGGATGTAAGTCCAGTCCACCTTGGCAGGAGGAAAGAAGGATTACTTTGTCTCAATACAAAAGCCTTACAACTCCAAGTAGCACTGGTACCTCACATGCCAAGCTGTAGAAGAAGTATTGGACAATTCTCAAAGATTCTATTTGTCATGCAAAGAGGAAGACTAAACTGCTGAACCATGTTGGCCTTTGCCTAATGGAACCATAAACTCTTAGACTTAAAGATCTTCTAGATTGACTCCTTTATTATACAGATGGGCTTTGAGGTCCAGAAAAGGAAAGGAACTCACCTAAATTATTCAGGGTTACCTACAAATCCTTTCCAGTTCCTTGTAGAACAGGTTTGGCTATTCTGGCATAAAGACATTGCTAATGGTTATATGTTGGATGGGTTGTGAGAAGACAGGAACACAAATACATTATTAGTGGATCTATGTGGTTTGGTTCAGTCATTCTGGAAAAATTACACTGAACTGTACATATCATTTGCCCCAGGGATACTGCAAGTAGGTATATATCCCAAGGCAGTCATGGTTCAAATGCACAAAAATATTCATTGTAGTCCTTTTTATGTGATAATTAAAAAGTAGAATCAAAACAGGAACCCACTAGTTGAAAAATGCCTATGCAAATTATGGTAAAAGAAATATAATGGAATATTATTATCTTATAAGATAGGACAAATATGATGAAATCACCAAAAAAATCTTGGGAAAACATGAACTGATGCAGGACAAAGTAATTAAGAATAACTCACATCTGCATGCCATTTGATAGCATACTCATTTGATTTTCACATCTTTACTAGTGTCTCCATTTTGTGGTTGAAGATACTAAGGATCAGAACACAAAGCAACTCACCCTGGGGTCACACAGCTAGTAAGTGTTTAAGAAGGGATTTGAACCCCTATCTTCTTGACTCTAAGGCCTGACTTGGACTTCCTGACTTCAAGTCCTGACTCTATCCAGTGTGCATGCACAACCAGACAAAGCATTTTCACAATGACTGACATGAAGACAACATGAAAAGACATTAGAACTCTGGTCAATACTGTGAGCAGCTGAGACTTCAAAAGACTTACAGTGAAGCCTGACTGCCTCTTCATAGAAGAAAGGTGGTGGCCTGTAGATGCAGAAGAAGTGTTCTCTCGATGCTCAAAATCACTATTTATTAGAGAAGTGCAAATTAAAACAATTCTGAGGTACCACAGCAGATTGGCTAACATGATAAAACAGGAAAACAATAAATGTTGGCGAAGATATGGGAAAAATTGGAACACTAATGCATTGTTGGTGGAATTGTGAACTGATCCAACCATTCTGGAGAGCAATTTGGAACTATGAGCAAAGGGCTACAAAACTGTGAATACCCTTTGATCCAGCAATACCACTTCCTAGGGCTGTATCCCAAAGAGATCATAAAAATGCAAAAAGGACTCACATGTACAAAAATATTTATAGCAACTCTTTTTCTGGTGGCCAAGAATTAGAAATTGAAGGGATTCCCATCAATTGGGGAATGGCTGAACAAGTTGTGGTATATGAACATACTTGAACACTAATAAGAAATAAGCAGGCAGATTTCAGAAAACTCTGGAAAGACTTATATGAACTGATACTGAGTAAAGTGAGCAGAAACAGAAGAACATTGTACACAGTAATGACCAACTTTGCTCTTCTTAGCAACACAATGACCTAAGACAGTTCCAAAAGACTCATGATGGAAAATGCTATCCACATCCAGAGAAAGAACTGTGGGGTCTGAATGCAAATCAACGCATATTATTTTCTTTTTTTTGTTTTTTCTTTCTTAAGGTTTTTCCCTTCTGTTCTGATTCTTCTTTCACAACATAACTAACATGGAAACATGTTTAATATGATTGCACATGTATAGCCCATATCGGATTGCATGTCACCTTGGGGAGGGGGAAGAATTTTAGAATTTAAAATCTTATAAAAGTGAGTGTAGAAAATCAAAAATAAATAAATAATGATTTCATAAAAAGAAGTATTCCCTCCCAGATCTGATATGGCCAATGAATTGATTTGTTTTGCTTAACTGTATTTCTTTGTTCTGTGGGCAAATTCTATGGGAAGGAAGTGATGGTGAGAAAGAAATTAGGAAGTAACAGAATATAAAGAAAAAAAGCAATAATAAAATGTGGTTTTGGTTTCTGTTTTGGTTTTGTTTTTTAAAAGACATTGCTAATAGGTATCTGGGCTAGAAGAATACAAAGGCTATGTGATTCATAGAGGTGTCATGTTATATTTACCTCTGAAATGTCACCAGCCCTTCTTCACTCCACTCCCATAAGTCTGCTTGTCAGTGACAGCAAATAGTAGGTGTTAGGAGAAGCAGAGTACGTATGAAGGGGGTACATATGCTTGGTAGTTTAACCACAGCATAAGTGAGCAAATATTTGAAGTTTACCAAACATAAGTCAAGCCAAACCAAAGTCAATCAGAAGTGACTAAAAACTGCTTTAGTTCAAATACGACTTCTCAAAGGTCACAGCTGGTGTAATTATCCATGCTAGACTTCGCATGCATTCAGCTGCATGCTTAAGACTGCCAAGAATGGGAATACATTCAGAATCCTTAACCATGAGTCACCTTGTTTTCATAAAATGCTTGGTTAAGTCAGGCAAGGTAGGGGAAAGGGGGAGGTGGCTATTACAGTTTAATGGCATTTATGGAAAGAGTATAGGAAAACTTCAGGAAAGGACTTGAAAAATTTGTCAATGCATATTTCTCATATGACATTGATTGCTGCGCCTTTTCCATTGGGAGCTCCAGAAGGATCTTGCCCCAGGCCTTCAGCCTTGCTGAGCTCTGTCAGTTTCCAGGGCACTAAGTTCTTCCCCTTTTAACTGGCCCAGTAGGCTTTAGCTTTTGGTCCCAGGGCTTCTACTTTTCAATACTTTCTAACCCTAGACCCTAAGCTTTGGAGATGGAAGATCATCTATTTCAAAGCCTTCACTTTTTCAAGATGAGAAAACTTGGGCCCAGAAAGAAGGGGTGACTCACCCAAGGTCACATCAGTAGGAATAAGCAAAGCCAGTACTTAAACTCAGGGCCTCGAAGAGCCAGTATGATGCAGCAAAAGGAGCATTGTCCCTGAAGTCAAAAGAAATGTGGTTCAAATCTGACATCAGATGTTACTACAGGCAAGTGCCTTAGCCTCTCTGGGCCTCGGTTTCCTCATCTGTAAAACAGAGGGGTTGGAATAGATGACTTTTGACATCTCTCCCAGTTCTAAAACCATGATTCAATTGTTCCAAATCCCACATTCGCTGTGCCATGCTTACAAAGGGCAGAGTATAAGTTTTACTTCTCAGCTGAAGGTACTAAGCCTCTTGTTCTTTCTTGGTACCTGGATCAGTTTAATTGCCCAAGTCTGGATATCTGGTATACTCCAATACTAATTAGCCCAACCCCCTTCTGGTGCCAGTGTCACTAGAGCTAGATGCCCTGACCTAGCAACAGATGGATTTCTGAGGTTTACTTGTTAGGGAAAAATATATATATATATAGAAATTCATTATAATTACACCAGGGTCAAGTGATTAGAAGTATACATAAAAGAAGTCTGCCTGATCTTGCACTGAGGTTTTCTAGGATGCTATTTTCCCTGGCCTAGTGAGTCCCAGGATGATGGCCTTCAAACCAGAATGACCAGCCCACTCTCAGCTATCAGCAGCTTGTGCTAGAACACCCACAGGATAAACTGAGTATTTTCCAATATGGGGGCTCTAGACAGTGATGATTTCCTATTCCCTAAAGGCAGCTTATAGCAGGCACAGTGGCTAGAGTACTGGGCCTGCAGTAAGGAATATTTGAGTTCAAATCTTTCCTTAGACACTTACTAGCTGTGTGGCCCTGGGTAAGTCATTTAACCTCTGTTTGCCTCAGTTTCCTCAACTGTAAAATTAAAATAATAACAGCACCTACCTTCCAGGGTTATTGTGAGGATTAAATAATATTTGTAAAGTACTTGGAACAGTGACTGGCACACAGTAAGTGCTCAATAAATGTTCGCCTATTCTATAGTCCTGGACGAACTCTCAACCAAACAGAGAATGAGTCAATGGTGGCCTTTGGATATTTTACCCATAATGGAACATAATCTCTTGCTATCTAACTTATCTTACCCCCACCAAGGGAGAAAGAAGGAAAGAAAGACAAAAACTAGCCTTCAACTCGACACATAGATTATCCCTAAATTGCAAAATATTCTCCCATTTTACAGAGAAGACTGAATTGCTAATTTGCTATAAAGAGCCCTTTCTCAGAGTGGTTTAGTGGAAAGAGAATTGAATTTGGAATCAGTGGAAGAGAATTTAAATCCTATCTCTGTCACTGACGCACTATACTATGTTGAGGAATTAATTTCTCCTTCCTAGGACTCAGTTTCCTCCTATTTAAAATAAGTAGGTGGAGCCAGATGAACCTTCAAGACCCCCTTCAGACCTAAGTCATCTGAAGCTTTGAGTGCTCTATTAATAAGTTCGTCCTGAAAGCCACTTCAATGATGGAATCAAATGACACCTCAGAATGAAGAAAGAGCTCATGCCGGAGAGACAAGAAGACAGAAAATGAAATCCTTCCAAGGGAAGCAGGACCAAACCAATTCCAGCAGGTCAAACAATTAGAAAGTAGCAGGAGGGTTATGAAAAAATAAAAGTATAGTCCTTTTGAGAGATGACAAGACATGACTTACTTCTAATAAAATTAATGGGAATGAACTTCCTTCCAATCTAGGGAATTGGGCTGTTCTGCCAACTGGAGGGCTCCAGGGGAGAGACTCGTAAATGTCAGCGATGTTAACTACAAAGAAGGCCCATAAGTGAATCAATCAGAACCGAGCTACCAGAGAGAAGGATTAAGTGGCTAATAAAAGGGATGGCTGCTGACCTCCAGCAGAGGAGGGAGGAGATAATGAGATAAGTAAAGCTTGGGAGGATAGGAAGTCTATAATTAGGGTTGAGCTCAAACTGCTGAGTATACTTTAGAAAACCCTGGAGATGGTGGGGACTAGCCTCTCTGGTCACCAGGTGTTCCTAGTATTTAGAAGTGGAAGAGAACTTGTAGACTATTCTAGGCTAACTGTTTTATTTAATACTATTTTATATTATTTTTGAAGAAACTGGGTCTCAGAAAAGGGAAGTGACTGGCCTATGGACCCACAACTTTCTTTGTTTATTTTTATTTTTGGAGGCAATCAGGGTTAAGTGAGTTGCCCAGGCTCATACAGCTACTTGGTGTCTGAGGCTGCATTTGAACTCCAGACTCCTGACTCCAGAGCCAATGCTCTATTATGCCACCTAGCTGCCCCACCCACAACTCCCAAGTGGCAGAGCTAGAATGTAAACCCAGGCCCTCTGACTCCAAATGCTACTCTGTTTCAACTATACCAAGTCAAAGCCTAAAAAACCAAAGCCTAAAAACCCCTGGTTCCTTTTATTGCGATCAAAGGCAAACTATCGAAATAGACGTTTTATTTCGACTGGAATGAAGATCATTGCATTCCTCTCCTAATCACTAGAAAAAGGGACAGAGAAGATTCTTCACTCAGAACAGTCACCTAGAGTCATTTAGGTAGCATATCATTATGCTTGCTCATCAATATTTTCCAAACTCATCACCTGTAGGTAATCATTTAATTTGAACTTCAAATGACCTGGATTCGATTCTCAACTCTATCACACATTTCACCTCAGTTTTCCCATCTGTAAAATGGGTGCAATCATGCGTGCACTGCCTCTTTCAAGGGATTGTTATGAGGAAGGTGCCTTTGTAGAGATAGTGGATACCTAATACAATGAATAGCTCACCTGATGTAGTGAGGAAGACTGTTCCAAGTCTTGTCTCTGATGTATATAAACTGTGTGACAATGAGACAAGTCACTTAATTGACAGGTACTCACCGTTCAATCACTTTTCAGTCTTGTCCAACTCTTCGTGACCCCATTAGGGGTTTTCTTGGCAAAGATGATGGAGTGGTTTGTCATTTCCTTCTCCAGTTCATTTTACAGATGAAAAAAACTGAGACAAACAGGGCGAAGCAACTTGCCCGGGGTCACACAGCTAGCATGTGTCTGAAGCCAGATTTGAACTCTGGAAGATGTCTATCCACTGCACCACCTAACTGCCCAAGCATTCATTAAGTACCTGCTATAAGTCAGGCATTGTATTATCTGTTATGCGTGCAATTTTTTTTTAAATGAAACAGTCCTTTCTGTACCCTGGTTTCCACATCTGTAGAATGGGGGTGCTAATAACTGGGGTAACCAACTCACAGGGTTGTCGTAAGAGTCAGATGATATATTGTCAAGTGCTTTATAAAGTTGGTGTTGTGTTAATGCCAGTTATCAACATTAAGTCATAATGGGTGATATAAATATAAGCCATTTGGAGCCTATGTAGCTATGATCCACTCTACTGGGGAGATTGGTAGGTGAAATCGAATGCAGCAAATAGGTTTGTTTATTCCACGTGAATGTGGGCGTCCTGAGTCTGACCATGTGTTTGTTAATAGCACAGCATTTGGCTAGGGATGGTCCCAGAGTCCCCCTCTGCATCAGCATCAGGAATGCTCAGTGTTTCTCCAGAATGGTTTTATATGATTATTGTCAGAGTCCCCTAGGTAAAATAAGGCAATGGCAGCTCTAGTAGACTATTGATTCATATGATGGTGGTAATGACAAATACATCCAGGGAACTGTCGCCTTGCCGGTCTGTCCGCCTCTGTGCACGTTAAATGAGAAGCCTTCAGAAAAGAGACCAGCTCCCCTTTTAACAGCTGGGATGATTTGTGGAGTCGTTTGGCTGCTGTTCTTGAGGCTGGACCCGGAGCGCTGCTGCTAGCCGAGGAAAGCCCCAGGTAGACTTTTAGTGGTAAGGAGAATGTCTCCTCTCCTGCACACAAATGAAGCTGAATGGTAGTGAGGCTCCCTGCTCTTTGGATGCCTAGATTCTCTGGTCCTGCGGAAATGACCTCTAGAGCACAGCGGGGATATATATGGATGCAAGCAAAGGCTCACATCAGAGGATGAGGAGGTAGAAGGAAGCAAGGGGAAAAGGTCCAGGTTATCAGGCAAACATTCCCATTGTTCTCTCTAGTCACTTACAGGTTTAAGACGAAGACCTGTGGATGCCAACAAGAACTCAGTCAGTCAACAAGCATTAAAGGGCCTATTGCGTGCCAGGCTAAGCACGCATGGAAAGTCAGCATCTAGGGAAGATGCGGAGGATGGCAAGGGGGTTACTAGCCCTAGTGACAGCCCCTTCAGAGTTCAGCCACTTACATAACATGCCAGGAAGCAAAGGGGGAAGGAGAGGGAAAAGGAGCAAAGGGAAGGGGCTGGTCCTTGTTGAATGCACAGAGTGTGTCCTGTACCCTGTGGGTATGGCTATGAGGATACAGGGGTGCCCTGCAGAACAGAAGGGGAAGGGTATCCTCAGATAGAATATAAGCTCCTTAAGGGAAGAAATTCTTTCATTTTTGTCTTTGCAAACAGCACTTAACGACATTTTGCCTGGATCACAGGATGAACTTAATACATGCTTGTTGATTAATTGACTCAGGTTTAATCATTAGAAAATTTCCATCGAAATGATGGAAAGTCTCGTCCTCTGACCTTAGGATGATAATTTTTTCTTGACAACAGCAACAATGTTTGAAGACCATTTACAAAGTCATGGAGCCGGTGCGATCTTCCCTGAAAGAGTAATGAAATCAAGCATCCTTGGAGTATTGAAGAACTTAAAAGAGCATTGGTGTTAGAGGCAAGAGAGCTTTTGGATGCCCCTCTCTGGCAACTAATAGCTGTAGGCTATTGGTCTCAGTTTCTTTGTCAGAAAGATGGGAATAATATCACTTCCAGGTCTGCCTCATAAGAGCATTGTAAGAAAAATGCTTCACAAACCTTATAATGCTATAGCAAGGTACACCATATCGAGAGGTAACGTGGCATAAAAGGGGCAGTATGTCCATAGAGGTTGGACAGTTGGACTTGGGAGTAAGGAAGATTAATATTCAAATCGTGCCACAGATACTTACTGGCTGTGTGGCCCTGGGAAAATCACACAAGCTCTCTGAGCCTGTTTCCTCATCTGGGAAGTATGGATAATAATAGCATTTAGTTCACAGGATTGTTGTAACGATAAATGAGATCATGTGTATGAGGCAACTAGAAAACCTTAAAGTCCTATGTAAATGTGATATTATTACTATTTACTATTACTATTCCTCCTGTGTGGCTTAGTTAAAAGGGTGATAGATTTGGAGTCACTTACTATGTCACTTCAGGTGACTCCTTTATTCTTTCTAGGTCTCTGTTTCCTTATCATTAAAAGAGGGGGTTGCTGTAGGGGGCCTCTAAGGCTCCTGATATCTTCAGTCTAATGATCCTGTGACTAGCAGAACTCTAAGTTTCCTTCTCGATCTAAATCTATGTTCCCAAGTCTATGAAAATGCCACGGTTCATGTACCACAGTGACACATGGAACCATTTTCCCTCTTCCCTTTCAACAAGAAACCTCACTCTGTGGATGGTGATTGTCAGTTTCCCAACCTGCTTAAGGCTCAGGATGGATGAGTTCTATTTAACTCAACTCATGTTTCAAGTTAACCACATTTAAAGAGAGCAGCACAGTGTTTAAGTCACTGGCTGAGGAATAGAATACCGGCTCCTCACATCTTGTTTCTGCCCTAAGATGATTGCTGTGGCCTCCCTAGGGGGTTGTTTTTGTGCCAAACCTACTAATGCACACTCCACACAGCAATAATGTATTTCCAGTGATGGAGAGATTACTCTTACAAAACTTAAAGCAAATATCAAGTGTAATTATTTTCATGACCACATTAGCTTACAGGGAGAAGTTTGCACCAGCAAGCACAGGATGGAAAGAAAAAGGTGCATGGAATGAAGCAAATATACAAGCCAGTCTCACTCTGGATTTTTGTTGCAAGTGTACTATAAATGTATGACCCAACATCTCAGACTCAGAGATAGACTACAGCCTCAGCAACTAGCCCAAGGGTTCTTGACCTATGGTCTATGAAGTTTTGTTGTTAATTTTGATAACTATAATTATCTTCCTTTGTAATCCTATGTATTTTCTTTTATGAATTTAAAAACCTTCTGAGAAGGCTTCACTGGAAGGGCAAAAGGGTCTATGACACCCACAGAAAATATTAGGAATACCTGATCTACGTAAATCTATATCTAAACCAGATTCCCTTCTAAAACATCCCTATAACAAATGGTCATTCAATCTTCACTTGAAGGCCTCCAGTGAAAGGCAACCTGCCACCTCTCTAGGCAGGCTTTTTCACTCTTTGACAGCTTTAATTGGGAGGGTTTTTTCTTTATTTTATTTTTCTTTATTTAGTATTTTCTTCATTATATATCTATTTAATTTTTTCTTTATTTTAAGATGAAATGTGCCTATTTGAAGTTTCTTCTTGTTTTTCTTGCCCATATCTGAAATTAACTCTCTCCTCCGTTTTCTTCTTGGGATCCCGGCTTCTTTCAAGAAATGGCTCAAGTGCTATTTCCTTTAAGAGGCATGTCCTTATCCCCCTTACAGTCACCCTGGTTGTTGTACTTTCATAGAAATTACTTTATTTTGTAAACTCTTCTCTGTGCTTACTTGTTGCATACAAAGCGTGCCCCACCCTGTGTAAGCTTTCTGAGGACAGAAAACTTTCTTATTGTAGTGTTTGTACCTACAGTACCCAACACAGTAACTACTTAGCACATAGTAGGCACCAAATGTTTACTGCATCATTTAGTCTTAGTTCTGCACTCTGGGGTGAGGGGAACTAATCAAGTTCTGTCCCATGCCTCCTCCATTAGAACTCAACATTTCCATTTATTCAGTCCCTCATGGAAAGTCACCATTATGATGTGTTGTCATGGAAACACAGTTTCATCAACAAAAATGGGATGCTAATGTTCACAGGATGACAGTTTAGATCTGGAAGGATCCTGGCAGGCATCAAATCCAACACCCCACATATGCACACACCCCTAATTTACAAATGAGAAAACAAAGGGCAAGCAAGGTTCAGTGACTTGACCAAAATCATATAGCTACAAGTGTTTGAAATGAGTTTTGAACCCAGCCCCTGAGTCCACTGCCCTATCTACTATACCATACCCCCTCTGTTGCGGAGGCCTGGGTAAGTTGATTGTAACAAAGCCCAGAGACCTGGGTATAAAACCTAACTTTAAACATTACTCACTTGATTGGAAGAAGACAATTGGATCCAAATGGCCATGTGGGCTTCATAATGAATCAGCCTGAAGGCATCCAGAGAGTACCCTCATTTCTCTTCTCCAATAAACCTCAAAAATAGAAAGGTTAAAGAGCAAATCAATGAACTTCGTAACTGACTCATCCTTTTTCTCCCTTTCCACTCTTCTTTCAACAAATTCTGACAAAGGAATGTAAATCTTGATTGTTGAATCCTCCCAAGATATCTTGGGGTTTATGGGCTATTTTTTTTCTTAAGAACCAAGCCTTAAGCCCAAATCACTCTGACCCTCATTGATTGGTCAACAATAGGTCCCAGCCCAAGCTTCACTTAAGTCATCCTTTGGGCTCTAATGGCTCAGAGTGAACATAACTAGCAATTGTTTTTCTTTTGTCCAAATCCCAAGGGTCTTCCTCTCCCAGACTGATTTTTTTAACCAGGTAAAAGAGGCCATTCTTTGCTTCATTTCTTACTTAGCCTTAATCATGGAAATGGGTGTTGCCTCAGTCAAACTGAGAGCTGGGAAAGGCCTTACCTTATAAAGGCTAAGGTCTCCCGGTTCATCCAGGGCCATCTCAAGTCATCCTGATCTATATCTTGCCACTGGACCTGGATGACTCAGGAGGAGAGAATGAGTCTGGTGACTTTGCACAGCTCTCCCTCACTTAAATCCAATTCACTTACAAGTAAGTCATGGCATCACCTTCCTGATGTCATGGTCCTCTTCAAGAGCAAAGAACAAACAACAACTGGGTACCACAAATAATCTATTTGTATTCTTGGTGTTTACAGATCTCTCTGCTCAGCTTCCCGGTCTCTGTCTTCTCTGTGTCTCTTGCTTTCTCAGTGTCTCTCTCTATCTTCCTCTCTGTCTTTGTCCCTCTTTCTCTTGACCTCTTGGTTTTTCTCAATCACATTTTCTCTTCTGCCTCTTTTTCTCTTTCCCTATATCTTTCTCTAACAAGCTGTTTCTCTGTCTATCTGCCTTTCTATATCTGTCTTCTGAGTCATTGTTTCTGAGGTATGTGTCTCCATGTCACTTTCTGTTTCAATCTACATTTCTCCATGTCTGTTTACCTCTTCAGCATCTTCCTTACTCAGTCTCTGTCACTCTCCATCCCTGTCCCTGTCTCTGTCTCTGTTCTCTGTCTGTCTCTTTCTCTGTGTCTCTGTCTGTGTCTCTCTCTCTCTCACTGTCTCTGTGTGTATTTCTCTCTGTCTCATAAACATATACACATACACAGCTTTTGGATTGTTATGAATATGCCTTGTATTTTTGCCACTTGGGGCTATGATTTTCTTTTATTACCATTCCTGTTTTACATTTTCTTTAAAAGGAAAACTCTTTCTTCCCTCTGAGAAGTTAGTCATGACCCCTCCCATCTGGTGTCTGACTAATTTTGCACCCAATGCTTGTTTACTAATTAACAGCCTGGGTTAGTTAGGTCCTTTGAAGCTGTTTCAAATGCTGGAGGAACATTTCTTAAAGTTCACAGCATAGAATATCAGAGCTGGAAGGAACATCACAGGTCACCCAGTCTAGTCCAGCCACCTCGCTTTACTGTTGTGCCTTACAGGAGTCCTTAAGCCAGGGGAAAATTCTTTGATCTTTTGTTCGCTTAGTTTCACCATAACAGTGTTTGTCATCTATAATCATATTCTTTATTCCAGACATCATTGAACAGATATCCACAGTCTTATACTTTGGGGTATATCTCTGCCTTCTGGTTCTACCAACTAAATTCTTCTTCACATCTGCATATCTGTCTTCTTTCTTTAGCTCACAGAATGACCATTTCTCCCTATTTTTCATAACTCAATCAATGGATATTTAAGTACATACTATATGCCAGACACTGTGTGAACATTGGGGATACCAAGCCAAAGATGAAATAGTCTTTGTTGTCAAAAAGCTTAGATTAAAAAGAGGGAGACATGATTTTTATATCTATATCTATACACACACACACACACACACATATATATGTATTATGTGTATATATAAATACATACATATATGTATGTATATATATAAATACACACACATACGTATGTGTATGTATATATGAATGATGTGTCTGAATTCTTTTGGACTCATGGTTTATCATTGCATTGGGCAGACTTCTAAAGTCTTTCAAAGTTTTTTTTTTCTCTTTAATGTGGCTATTATTGACTTTGTTCTTTTTCTGCTTTCTGGGCTCATCCTTCCAGAGGCATTCCTAGCTTCCTCTGAAACTGTCAATTTTTGTATCATTTCTTATGACATAATATATAACATATACATCTATGTGTATGTATATGTACATATAATAGGTACAAAATTAATTTCAGGTCATTTGAGAGGAAGGGCACTGGCAACTGCGGAACAGGGGAGGGTGAGTGTAATGGCAAGCAAAATGGGATTTTTTGTTGTTTTTTCTTTTGGAATGCTTCTTAGCACTAAGTCAATTAAATGATTTTGATTGAGTCTTGCCTTTGTTTGAATCAAGAGTCTTTGGTTGAATCAAGAGTTGTTGATTGGAAATAGTATATATATGTATGTATATATATACATATATACATATATACATATATGTGTGTGTGTACATATGTATGTATATGCTTGTGTGTGTGTGTGTATACATATATATATACACACATAGATATATAGTCTGAGGTTAGCATTTTGCTTTGAGGCTCACTCATTGGAAGAGTGTTCATGTGATTTGGCCAGATGAGACTCTGGGTAGCTGTTAAGGAGCCCCCCAGCTTTGAAAACCCAGATGTTGATGCTTTTCTCTCTGGTAACTATGTATGTATTTCTATGGACAGACAGTTAGAAGCCCTGTCTTCTGATTGGTGTTATTTTCTCTGTTTATATAATTTCTGCTTGTAATTTCTGTTTGTGTTTTCTCTGAAGTTCAAGGTACTGATTTTTTTTGTGTTTTCTCTGAAGTTTAGGATGCTGACTTTTTCCCATGAACTAAGCAAATGATATAGGTATGTTTAATTAAAGTGAGATTGTAAACACCTTAAAGTTGCTTTCCTTAGAAAAGCAGGTCAAAGAACCTCTGCTAGCAGCCCTCCTGTGTGCTGGTGTTATTGGCCTTAAACTTCCACAGCAGCTGCAAGCAGCATTGTTGTTACAGTAAGGAAAGACTCCATACAGAATTTGAGCTGAGTCATGAAGGAAACCAGGGAGTCCAAGAGGTAGAAGTGAGGAGGCAATTCATTTGAGGCATGGAGAACAGCTAATGCAAAGGTCCGAAGATGGACTATTCAAGCTCCCCATTAGAATTCTCTCTATACCTGATGCTTACACTTTTTTAACTTTGGAACTCAGGGAATGATAAATGACTTCTTTGTTTACCTCCAGAAGATCCCTGCCCTGTCCAGATGGTGTGAAGTTGTGACTGTCAATGTTACTGTTGGGCTTCGCTTCCCACCTTGGTCTTGCAAACTTTCAGAGAGTGACAGGAAGGAATCCTTTTCCTAATGTTAAAAAAGAGAATAGTATTGAATCTGAGAACTACAGACCAGTGATCCTCATCCTGCAGATTTCTGGACAAACACTAGAATGCCTTAAAAAGGGGATGATTAATGAATATCTAGAAATGGAAGAGGTGATCACAATAAGCCAATGGGGCTTCATCAAGAATACATTATGCACGATTAACTTAATTTCCTTTACTCACAGGGTAACTAGAGTGATAGATCAGGGGGATGTTCTAGATGTAGTTTACCTAGATTTTGGCCAATCATTTCATAAATTCTTTCATTCTTAAGGAAAAGAGAGATGTGAGCTAGCTAGTAGTACAGTTAGGTAAATCGTGAACTGATTTTATGGATAAATGTATAGATTACTCATGAATGATTTGACATCATCTTGGATTGGGGTCTCCAGAAGAATATCTCAGTGATCTGTGCTTGGCCTTTCACTGTTTCATATTTATCTATGACTTGGATATAGCCACGGATGCCATGTCTATAAAATTGGGAGATGACACAAAGCTGAGAGGGGTAATTAAAAGCCTGAATGACAGAGTCAGAATCTCAAAAGACCCTGAAGGGTTAGAACATGGGGCTGAATTGAATAAGATTAAAGTTAAGGATAAATGAGATTCAGGAAATTGACTTTATAAGTACAAGATAGAGAAGGAATGGTTAGATAGCAGTTTCTCTGAAAAGACCTGGTACTTTTAGTGGATAGCAGGCTTAGTATGAATCAGCCATGTGATATGGAAGCAATAAAAGCTAATGTAATTATAAGCAGAATTAAGAAAGCAATAGCTTTAAGAAATAAGGAGGTAGTGAACCCAATGTACTTAATCCTAGGTTAGATTACAGCTGGAGTATTGTATTTAGTTCTGGGTGCCACATAGAAGGAAGAACATTTATTATCCAGTGACTTTACAGAGAACAACCAAGATTGTTATAGGATTATAGGCGTTGAAAAATCTCAGCTTCATTCCATATAAACATAGGTTGAAGGGATTGTGGATGTTTAGCCTGAAGAAGAGGATACTAAAGAGGAGACATGATAACAATTCTTCAAAGAACTATCAAGTGAATGAGGAATAATGGATGGAAATGACAAAAAGGAAAAAGACATTTTTTCCTTAATTTTGATGATTGGCAATTGACAGAAACCCACAGAGGCTGATTTTATTAAAGAAAGCAGGAGTGCTACAAGATCGAGGGACAAAACTGAGTGAGTTTAGTATGCAGCAAGAGCCCAGGTATAAGTCTCCTAGAGAGAGAGAATGCATACAGTGAGGGAGTTGTAAGAAAACCCAGTGTTTAGAGCTATGGAACATCAAGAATGGTAACCACTGGATGGAAGGGGCAGCCGGTCACATGTGGAACAAGGGGAAGGTGTACACCCTTTATTCCAAGTAAAGATGATAGCTTTATCACACTGTCACTATTTGAAACTGAAGTTAGAATGTTACTTAGCATGATTGCTTTGGCTTTATTTCAGGTGAAGAAATTAAAAATGCAAATGGTATATCTGAAGTGGTACATATAATATGTTGGTGGTGGGTGGATGGGGGAAATGATTTAAGCTTCCACACACTTCACAGCTTCCCTACCTATATTCATGGATGAACTAACACTCCCAAGAGGGGCTATGTTAAGAATGAGATTCCACTAGGTAGAATATTAAAACCTCCAAGAATAGGGATCATCAAACAAAGGACAGAGTGCCAGGTGGAAGAAGAGTTGGACATCAGGATGAGGGTTCTGATGGGTAAATTTTACACCCCTTAAACAGAAACCTAACACTTGTATGGAGAGGAAGGAGATGATATGAAAACAGTTATGACAGCATTCCTTCTAGTTTAAGGCTGTATCTAAACAGTGACAAACAACTAGATGAAAAAAGAAACATACAATGATTTCTAAAGAAAGCAAACCATGATGGTGATTTGTCCAAAACTGTACATAAGGGTTCGGAGGAGAGCACATGGTATAAATCAGAAAATTATTTTCCTGGTACCAAAATAATTTATCATATCATGTTAACAATAAAGAACTAACAGTCTCAGGCCTTGGTGGCATCTTTCATCACAGCTTTGAGATAACTATTCAGTACCTTGTCTCCTATCAGCTCCAACTCATCTCCCTAATCACATGGTTTCATTTTTCTTCTCCTTCTTCTGATCCTGCAGTAAAGAGGTATAGGTGCCAGGCAGCTTACAGAGATTTAGGGTCAAGAAACTAATGGATTATTAACCAGATTTTGCTCTGTTCCCATCCCTGGCATTATGTAGATCAAACATCTGGAGTGCTAACTGATGTTTCCAGATGTCTGGCATCATTCAATTACATTCTGAAGCTTATTTCCTATGCACAAGCTCACAAACATAATGCGATGCTCTTTTCTAAATAATGGAAGCTAAGCTTTATTATTTTATGAGCATATGTGATGCGATATGACTACAAAGTAATAAGACAGTTGTTTTAGCAAATATACCAGGCAACAGACATGCAAATAGAACATTTCCTTCCACGAAGAACCTTGAAGAGGTCATAGCCATAGTCCAACAATGATGCCATGCCTCAAAATATTTCTGGAAGCCCTGGAACTTGAAACAATGGGTAGAATTTGTAGAGAGGTAGATTTCAGTTTGACTTTTAAAAAATCCTTTTAAGATTTAGTCCTGTCCAAAAATATGATGGGCTACTAAGGAGATAGTGAGTTACCCCTTATTGGATGTCTTCGAGGAAAGACTAGATGTTTTGGACCAAATATACCATGCACCATTTTAGTTCCCTCATCTTGGACACCAAATGATTTAAAGAATGGCCAACCCTGAAGAGATTCAAAAGAGTCTAACAGGAAATTGAGAAGAGGTGGCTGAACAAGGTAAGAATAAGCCATCACCATTGGAATAGGTGTTTGCCCTCTCAAAGTGGCTACTTTTAAATTTTTCAATTCTGTCTTTTTTAACAAACATTTAAAAAAATTAATCTGTTGTACTCATTTTCTACTCCCACCCATCGATCAAATTTTTTAAAAACAAGAAAAAAGCTCTAAACATGTAGCTGTATAGTACAGCAGAAGAAACTCCTACACTAACCACATCCAAAAACATGTGTTTCTCTGCAACTTGAGTTCATTATCTCTATCAGGAGGTGTTTTATCTTATTTCCTTTGGATTCATGGTTTATCATTGCATTGGGCAGAATTCTAAAGTCTTTCAAAGTTGCCTTTTCTCTATAACGTTGCTGTTGTTTACACTGTTCTTTTTCTGCTAACTTCAGTCCATATTTTCATAGAGGTATTCCCAGCTTCCTCCGAAACTGTCCATTTTATCATTTCTTATGGCATAATAATATTTTATTACATTCATATACCACAATTTGTTTAGTCATTCTCCAGTAGAAGGATAGCCTCTTAGCTTCCAATTTTTGGCTATCAAGGTAAGTCCTTTGAAAGGGAAGACGCTCACTTAAACATATACATATACTTGAAAATCAATTACATTGTAGTCAAGCTGAGAAATGTTCTTTGTAAGTGAAAAAAGTGAATTAGATGACAACGGAATATGGTATAAATGAAGAATGGGATAAAACAAGAAAAAAAAGTTAAGAATGACAAAATCTCTAGGGAATGAGATCTATAAATAGCTGTAAAATCCCCTGGGCTTATATGAAGTGGCAGAATTACACCTCACCAACAGAGGACACTTCAGTTACAGCTAGTAAATTACAAGATGCATATGGATATGGATATATGTATGTATACATATGTATATACATATATATGTTCTTGTTATCAAATATATTGCTAAATCATTCACCAGGTTAAGATATTTACATAAACCATAATAACATTAAAGTGGCAGCTAAACTGAGTCTATTGTAAGTGTGATTTGTTGCCCTAGGCATTCATGCAATGATGTTCTCTTTTTTTGAGTCCCTGGCCCCCTTATCAAAATGCAAATCGTGTCCTGCCAAGCCTCTCAGCCTTGGAGGACTTTCACCCTCCACCACCTTTGTTCCCACACACATGCAGTAGAATGAAGGTGAGAAAATCACATTACTGTTCTATTTGGTCCACTACAAATATATATTACCCAACCCAAGTAGACCCTCATTGCCACTAGGCAATCCTTCTATTACCTCCCTTAAAAACTCAAACACCCTACTCTTCACAATGGCTCTTCCAAACCTTTTTATCCTCCTTAAACCTCCCATGGTCCTCTCCACCCATCCTCTTAGCTAAGATCTTTGCCTCTTGTTTTACAGGAAAAAAAAAATGAGGCAATTCATCATGAGTGCCCTCTTTTCCCTTCTTTTTCATGCAATATCATGCATAGACTTTCTGCCACTGTCTTCCCCTTCACTTATGTCTCACATGATGAAACAGTCCTACTCCTTACCAAGGCCAACCCCTTTACCTGTACAAGTGGTCCCATTCCATCCTGTCTCCTCCAACAAGATTGATCCCTTTGTAATCTCCATTCTCTCACTTATTTTCAAAATCTGTCTGTCTACTGGATGCTTCCCTGAGGTCTACAAACATGTCCATATCTCTGCCATCCTCAAAAACCCTTACTCAATCTTTCCAACCTCAAAAACTATCATCTTACATCTCTTCTGGTCTTTGCGGTTAAACTCCTTGAAGAGGTTATCTATAATAGGTTCCTCCATGTTCCTCTCACTCACTTCTTGGTTCTTTACAATCCAGCTTTCAAATTCATCATTCTGCTGAAACCACTTTCTCCAAGGTTATCACCGATCTCTTAGTTGCTAAATCCAACGGTTTTTTTTCTCAATCCTCATTCTTCTTGATCTTTTTGCAGCCTTTGACACTCTTGATTATACTCTTTTTCATGATGCTCTCTTCTTCTCTAGGTTTTTGGAACACCATTCTCCCTGGATGTTCTACTACTTATGAGACCACCCCCTCTCAGTCCCCTTTGCTATATCCTCATCCGAGTCATGCCCTCTCACCATAGATATCCCACTGAGCACTACCCTGGACCCTCTTCTCTTCTCTCTGTGTATTATTTCACTTGATCTCATCAGCTTCTTTGGATTTCATTCTCATCTCTATACTAATGATTCTCAAATCTACCTATCCTGCCTCAATCTCTCCGCTGACCTCCAGTCTCCCACATCCAACTGCCTTTCAGACATCTTGAACTAGATATCTAGTTATCTAGATATCTTAAACTCACCATGTCCAAAACTTAACTCATTATCTTTCCCCCTAAACTTTCCCCATCCCCTTTTGCCTTCCCTGTTACTGGTAAGGGCCACACCACCTTCCCAGTCTTTCAGACTTGCAACCTACATATAGTCCTTGTCTCCTATTTCTCACTCCCTATATCTAATCTGTTGCCAAGGCCTATTGATTTCACCTTAGCAAAGTCTCTTGAATATATTCTTTTCTCTCCTTTCATAGGCCCATCACCATGGTGTAGCTTCTCATCACCTTGTATTACAATAATCTACCGGTGGAACTGCCTGTCTCAGGTCTCTCTCCAACTCCAATCCATCCACTCAGCCACCAGTGTTATTCCTAGAGCACAGGTCCAACCATGTCCCTCCTATAATCAGTAAACACCAGTGGCTCTCTACCACCTCCAGGATCACATACAAAATTTCTCTCTTTTGACATTTAAAGCCCCTCATAACCTAGCTCTCCTCTGACCACCTTTCTAGTCTTTTTCTACCTTTCTATCTGTAATAAGCCACCTTGTTCTTTCATGAACCAGACAATCCATCTTTTGGATCAGATCATTTCCTCTGTCTCCCCGCCAATGCCTGGAATACTCTTCCTTTATCACCTCCACCTACTGGCTTCCCTGGAAGTCCCAACTAAAATCTCATCCAGCAAGCCTTTCTTAATTGTTCTTAATTCTAGTATTTTAATATTTCCTATTTAATCTGCATATACCTTGCTTGTTCATATTAATTTGCTTGTCTCTCCCATTAGATCATAAACTCCTGAAGGGCAGGGGCAATTGTTTTGTTTTTGTTTATGTTTTTTTTTGCCTCTTTTCGTATCCTTGGCATGTAGCACAGTGCCTGGCACAAATTAGGTCCCTGATAAATGACTACCTGTTGTTTCCCATATATAACATTCCATTGTCCATCACCATACATTTAGAATCTATTATTTCCCTTGCCTGAAACGCTCTCGCTGCTCACCTCTACCTCTTGGAACCCCTAGTTCCTTCCAAGGATCATCTCAAGCACTATGAGAGGCCTTTCAGAATTCTCGCAGTTGTCAGTGCATTTCTTACCATCAACTCAAAATTATTTTGTTTATTTTATATATTATTTTTATGAGAAGCAGGATGTCCCAGGGGTTCTGGAACCAAGAACTCTGACCTTATTATGTGACCCTGGACAAGTCACTTAGCCTCATAATGCTCCAGGTAATACATAAAGATTATGCAAAAAGATAACAACCTTCATTTAGAGGTGTTCACTATACCAATGAAATCCTAAGTGCTATCCCTAGGCTTCCATTTTGTATTTACTGTATGTGTACATGTTATTGCATCTCAGTAGATAGTGGGGTCCTTAAGGCCAGAGAATCTTTCATTTTTGTTTTTGTGTCCCCAGTGCTTGGCACAGTGCCAACCATATAATAATTAGAGAGAACATAGTAGGTGTCTAATGAATGCCGATCTAATTAAATTGTATTGAAAGATATAGGGTAAACATAAGATGAATCATAGCTAATGAAGGGTAAATGGATTACTACTGAGCAATTTGTAGTGTAGCAAGTTTGAGTGAGATCCGCAAACAAAAATACTGTAGTATCTAAAAAGCATTTGAACAGGTAAGAGGGGAAACAAATTTAAGAAAATATAAGAAGTTTAGGCTCTTAGCAGAAAAAAAATCCTAACACAGATTCATTCACATTGTTCTTTGAGTGGGATCCACTGTAGTATTGTCCTGGTTTCTGGCATATAGTAAGCCCTTTATAAATACATTTTGATGGATTGATTAATAGGGTCCTTATTCAACAGCTAGGTGGAGCAGTGGATAAAGCTCTGAAAAATCTGAGTTCAGATCTGGCCTCAGATACTTAGTAGTTGTGTGACCCTGGGCAAATCTCTTAACCCTATTTGCTTCAGTTTCAACTGTAAAATGAGGGTGACAATAGCACCTACCTTGCAGGGTTGTTGTAAAGATCAAACAATATTTTTAAGTGCTTAGTACAGTGCCTAGCACATAGTAGGCACTATATTAATTCTTATTCCCTTCCTTTCCACTTCCCTTTATTGCCCACTGACACTACAATGATGGTCCCTAGCATATAGTAAGTGCTTAGTAAATGTTGCTTGGCTGATTAGCCAACTGATAAGACATGGTAATTTCATGTACCTGTCCTATACTCTTGGGCTTTGCCTTCAAAAGGGAACTATATAGAGACTCCACAGCATCTAGGTAGTGGAGTGGATACAATACCGGCCTGGAATCAGGAATCAGGAAGACTTGAGTTCAAAAACAGCCTTAGACATTTACTAGATGTGTGACCATAGGCCAGTCACATGACCCTGTTTGCCTCAGTTTCCTCATCTGTAAAATGAATCAGAGAAGGAAATGGCAAACCACTCCAGGATCTTTGCCAAGAAAATCCCAAATGGGGTCATGAAGAGTCAAACATGACTGAAACAACTGAACAACAATATGGACTCCAAGAGGTTGGATAATCAGTGATAGAAATTCGAACAGTGGAGGGGTAACATTCAGATGTATTTTCTGCTTCCTGATGAGAAGCCTGTGCCTTCATTTGAGTGACATCTATGTGATATGACTACATTGAGGAGAATGTGCCAGATGAAAATCAATCAGAAGAGTTCCTGGAACAATTAGAAGTCAGGACTGAGGAGCAGCAAACAACATAGTCATGATATGCAGAAGCACAAATGGACTTGCCCTTTGGTGGTGGCACCCTTCCTTCAAGGACATTACATTCTAAAGGTGAGAAAATAAATACATAAATCAGTACCCATAAATATAAAATTCATGGAAGTTAGACCTGGAGGGACTGAGGAGCCAGTGTACCCACAAGGCCACAATAAGACATAATAATATGACATCTGAGTTTTCTTAGGAGTGACATAAACTATATAGGTGTGTGATAGAGGGTGCACAACTCTCTGTTGACCCCAGTTACTTTCTTCTTGTAGGAGAGCCCACCTGGGACAATACTGTTAGTCTGGAGGATTGTATAAATGTCTAGAAGGAAGAGGCCCACCAGACATCTAGAGGGAGTCATCTTGACTTTTTAAGGGCTCAAATATGTCATTATCATGTTTCTATTAGCAAACCTGCAAGAGGGCATGAACAAATATAGTGTGGTTATTGAGAAGCTCTCCAAGATTGAACCCATCTCCATGCCAGGCTGCCTGCTTACTAGTCTCCCCTTCTGACCTGGAAGTCAAGCTTCCGCCTCTGTGACCTTGAGCTCTGATCAATAAGTATGCGCCTTTTCTTCCCTCATCTCAAGCCTCCTCCATCTTCTGACCAACCCCATGCTAGGCTATATGCTACATGTTCAC
Source organism: Trichosurus vulpecula (assembly GCF_011100635.1). Taxonomy (NCBI): domain Eukaryota; kingdom Metazoa; phylum Chordata; class Mammalia; order Diprotodontia; family Phalangeridae; genus Trichosurus; species Trichosurus vulpecula. The sequence continues at coordinate 226,399,366 of NC_050575.1, read as the reverse complement.
ATCACCTGTGAGTAATCTCTATGACATGCCACCATGTGCAAGTCCTCCTCTTTCCCTACCTTTGAAACTCCACCTCTGAAAACAACAGTCAAACCAACACAAACATTACTACAAAAGAACCAGTCAATCATTCACCCTAGGGGGGCAATCTTCATTCTCTCTGATTTCCCTATCCAAAATACTCTGTTCTAGCCACACATATATTGTCTTCCCATATCAGAATGTAAGTTCCTTGAGGGGAGGGACCATCTTACTTGCTGGCATCTGTATCCCCAATGTTTAGCACAGTTCTTGTATACACTAAGTGTTTCATTAATTTTTTTATTCACTCATGTAAACTGAGAACTTCTATTGTATTCTGAGTCACAGTTTAATGCTCATTTAATACATCTGCAACTAGTCTAGACAAAACAATTGAGAAAGGGCCTTGGGGAGTAATCCCATAGTGTTTCCACCATGACCAAAGATGACTTCTTTTTTTTTGAGACTCTGGCTTTAGTTGTTCAATGAGTTAATTGCAAATTTCTCAAATTGCAAGATACCCTAAATTACTTTGTATTAGAAAATGAACAGAAAAGATGTAATTATTTTCTGAGCAAAATAATATTTGTGATCTGAAAAGGAGCTGGGAACTATTTGTCATATTTCCTTGTATCATCCTGACAGTTTATAATTACTTTCAATGCTGCTGTTCTCTAAATTATTAATGTTAATCTGTCATGACAGTGGCTGAAGAGAACCAGTGATTACGTGTCTTCTTGCTAACAAGGCTAGTTTTAAATAAATGTCTCAATCACAAGAAAAGACAAGAAAAGGATAGCTATTTTATGAGGCAACTGAGTGTCACCTCCTGGGGGTAGGGGTTGGGGGCAGAGTAGGGAAACAGATCACAGGCTGAGTCTTTATGCAATCAGATAATTGAAAAAAAAAGTTGAAGTTGGCCTGTTGAGTTAACTCCAAAAGTGACCTGTTTTTGATGATTGGTTATTCCATCACCAAGAAAAATAGAATAGGAAAAAAGCTAGACTGATTTCTTAACTGGTGAATCCCAGTTACTAAAGAAATATAATATTAAAGAAATATTCATGTAAATGAGACCAACTCCTGCTGAGGTGTTTCTGGTCTAACTCTCTAAGACAGATTTAGGATAGCACTGAAAGAGACATCATCTGGTCCATTTTATGGATGAGGAAACTGAAGCCATAATCTTAGAGATTCTCTAGACAGAAAAACTGGGGTTTCCTTATCTTAAATGATTTGTGCAAGGCTTTATAGATAGAGGCAGCTAGGTGGCACAGCGGACAGAGCACTGGACCTGGAGACAGGAAGCCCTAAGTTCAAATACAGCCATCAGAGGTGGGGAACCAGTGGCCTTGAGGCCACACATGGTGGTCCTTGGGTGTGGCCTTTTGACTAGGTCCAACTTTTACAGAAAAAATCCTTTTGTTAAGGGAATTTGTTCTGTGAAGTTTGGATTTAGTCAAGGGCCACATTTGAGGACCTAGAGGGCCACATGTGGCCTTGAGGCTTCAGGTTCCCCTCCCTCCTCCCCTCCTCAGATATTCAGTAGCTTTAGGACCCTGGAAAAATCACTTAGCCTCTGTCTGGTTCAGTTTTGTCATCTGTGAAATGGATAAAATAATAGCACCTGCCTCTCAGAGTTGTTGTAAAGATAAAATGAGATAATATTTGTAAAATGTTTTACAAATTTTAAAGTGCTATTAAATGCCAGCTATTATTGGTATAGCCGAGATAGGAATTGAATGCAGGCTTCCGACTATAAATCCTGCATTCTTTCCATTGCATCACAGTGACTCACCTGGCCAAGACTGAGTTCTGCTGGATAAAAAAGAATAAGGTGTATATGCACAATTTATTTTCAATATGCATATATATTTGCATTTACAATTGTATTACGATTCAGCAAAAACTAGGTTCTAAAGGTTTTTATAGAACCACTATATAGGGTTTTAGAACTTATCTACTACAACCTGTGGGCAGCTAGGTGACACGGTGGATAGAGTGCTGGGCCTGGAATCAGAAAGACTCATCTTCCTGAGTTCAAATCTAACCAAGGACACTTACTAGTTGGCTGACGCTGGGCAGGTCACTTAACCCTGTTTGCTTCAGCTTCCTCATCTGTAAAATGAACTGGAGAAGGAAATGGCAAACCTCTCCAGTGTCTTTGCCAAGAAAACCTGAAACAGAGTCACAAAGAGTTGGACACAATTGAAACCACTGAACAACAACAGTCCAACCTACACCAGAAATCTCTGGTCTCCCTGAAAATGGTCACTTACAGCCTTAACTTGAAGAGCTAAACTTGGTTCACTCTATAACTCCTCATAATCTCTCAATTAAAAAAATAATGCAAGAAGTTTAAATCACAGAGTTCTTACTTCATCAGACCCCATTCTAGGATTTTATAACAAGTGTCAGATCAGGTTCATGGGGTGCTAAGAGAGCTGGGAATTAACATGTTTGACTGACGGAACTTGAATACCCTTAAAAACAAGCACCACACCAATCAGACCTCTGATGACATTGCATCAAAATAGTACTTTTAGGGTTATTTAGAGCTACATGTCACATTAGGGGTCATCTAATCCAACCCCCTCACTTTCCTGGTGCAGGACTGAGCCTCTGAGAGGTGGGGAGCTTTCCTAAATTTAAACAAGAAGTCAGAATTTGAGCTCAGACCCTCTGAGTCCAAAAATATCACTCTTTCCACTCTTCAATCTGCTATCCAATTAAACAAGGCAACTAGGTGGCTCAGTGAGCTGGGCCCAGAGCACTGGGCCTCGAGTCAGGAAAACCTGAGTTCAAATCTGACCTTAGACACTTACTAGCTATGTAACCCCGGGCAAGTCATTTAAACTCTGTTTGCCTTAATCCACTGGAGAAGGAAATGACAAACCACTCTAGTACTTTTGCCAAGAGAATCCAATGGACAGCATTGGTCCACGGGGATACAAAAAAGTTGGACATGACTGAATGGCTGAACAACAATGGGATATGGGAAAATTTTGTGACCAAACAAGGGAAAAGGAGGAACACAGGATAAAAATAAACAATTTTTATTACAAAAAAAATATGGTTTTTTTCACAATGAATCCAATGTATCAAAGGAGAAAGAGAAAGGAGAAGGAGAAAAACTACAAAAATGTTTTCAGTAAGTTTCTCTGCTAACAATCTTAGTTCAGGTCTTATTTCCAAGATAGAGGGAACTGATTCAAATTTACCAGAATAATAACCAATCCCCAGTATATAAAAAGTCTAAGGATATGAACAAGCAGTTTTCAAGGGAAAAGAATCCAAGCTATCTACAGGCATATGAAAAGAAAAATTCTCCAAATCACTAATACTTATAGAAATGAACATTAAAGCAACTCTGAGGTGTCATCTCATACTCACCAGATTGGCAAAGTTGACTAAAAAAGCGAAATGCTAAAAGTTGAAGGGGCTGTGAGAGAACAGGCATAACGATTCACTTTTGGTAGAGATACAAATTAGTACTGCCATTCTGGGTAACAATTTGGAACTATGGGCAAAGAGTTCCTGACCTGTGCAAACCCTTTGACCTACAATACCACTACTAAGCCTATACTCTGGAGATAAAAAAAGAGTAAAAAGCCTTACATATAAAAAAAAATTATTGCAGTTCTTTTTATGATAAAAAGGCAGAAACTAAGAGGGATGTCTGGAAGTTGGGAAGTAGCTGAATAAATTATGGTATATTAAGATTACAAATGCTATTGTGATATAAGAAATAAAGAAAGAAATGTTTTCAAAGAAACCTAGAAAGACTTGTATGAATTGATGCAAAGTGAAGAACCAAGAGAACAATTTATACTGCAACAAAATTATTCTAAAAATGAACAACTTGGAAGATTTAAGAACTCTGATCAGTACAATATTCAACCATTGGTGGACTGATGTTGAAGAGTGCTATCAATCTCCTGACAGAAAGGTAATGAACTAAATATACAGAATGTGGCACACATCTTTTGACATGGCTAAAATGGGAATTTGTTTTTCTTAACTATGTATAAATATAACAAGGGTTTTGTTTTTTATTTGGGGGGTAATGATGGTAGGAGGGAGAAAAGGTAAGTGCTTATTAGTTTTCAAAATTAAATAAATTTTTAAAAATGTTTATTATGAGGAAGGTCTTATGCTTGGCATTGGCCACATATATGAAAGGAGAGTATGGGGTATTCAGGGAGGACTAACCCTCTGGAGTGAGAGCTTGCTGAGCCCTATTCAGAGCTGCTCACCCACCTTTGGTGTCCACCTGTCAATTAACTCTCACCTGTGGCTCCAAGAAGATGTAGCATGTGCAGCAGCCATACCCTAGTAAAACTGTCTCAGCAGACAGTACACCAGGTTGATGGTAACCAACAGGCCTCAAACCCATCAGTGAGTTAGGGGGATGTCTACCCCAAGCATGTGAAGACTTCCCGTGGTAGAATGGGCAGATGAAAACAATTTGTTCCAACAGCCATTTAGTCAGACGTCAAAGATGCCAAGGTCATCCACCGCACTCCAGCCCATCACCGGTTGTCTTGACTTTTGTGTTGCCCCTGGACTTTGATAATTCAAGAAGAGATAGAGACGGACAACTCTGTGCTACTCGGCCTTCCTCAAATCCAATTCACACACAAGTCAAGACATCATCCAGTAATGTCATTGGTCTACTTCAAAAACAAAGAAGGAATAATAACTATATATATATATATATATATATATATATATATATATATATATACATATATATATATATATATGTGTGTGTGTGTGTGTGTGTGTGTATACACACATATATATACATATATATATTTACAAATATGAAATGACATGGCCTCTACCCTCAAGGAACATACAATGTAATAGGGATAACATCTCCCACATAAATGAGATCAAAGGTAGAATATGATAGGAAAAAGAGATATACAGATTAAATGCTCTAGAATAATGTAAAGATTGAGAAAAATAGGAATATAGAGTTATAGCTAGATGGGACTTCACCAAAATATTGCATTTCTTTATAAGTCATCACAATATAACTTTTGTGCTTACATAGGATCCCAAAATTTTTCATTTTTAAATTAAACAAGTGTTCGTTAAAGTATAGCGTGAGCAAGACTAGATGCTATGAGAGATGCATACGGTCCTGATTTCAAGAAATTTAGAGTCTGGGGTGGAGCAAAAATGGTGGCTGGAAAGCAGGGACTTGATTAAGCTCTCCCCCAAATCCCTCCAAACATCTGTAAAAAATGACTCTGAACAAATTCTAGAGCTGTGGAACCTACAAAATAGCAGAGGGAAGCAGGTTTCCAGCCCAGGATGTCCTGGATGGTCACTGGGAAGGGTCTATTGCACGGTGCTGGGAGTGGAGCGCAGCTCAGCGTGGGCCACACCTGAACAGACCAGACCAGGAGTCAGCCTGGAGCAGGCCTTAGGGTCATGAATGACTGAGCTGTGGCAGTTGCCAGACTTCTCAACCCACAAACACCAAAGAGCAGGCTAGGGGGAAACTGCTAGATGGGGTTAGAAAGTGGTCAGGCCCCAGCCCTGGGAGTGGCAGAGGTGGTGTGGCTCCTGCAGCTGCTTCCAGAGCTCCAGTGTCACCTTCTTCCAGAGTCCCTGGCTCACACGGTGGGAGGAATCAAGCAGTAGACCAGAGCAGGAGTGCAGGGCTTGCTTTGCCCTGCTTGGATCTGGGTTGCAATCTTGGTTGGTGGTTCTTGGGGGAGGAGAGCTGCTGTAGCAGAGCTTGCAGTGACAGTGGAGTACAAGTAGCTCTGAAAACAGTAGCACAGCCCCTCAAGCTTGGGACAAGCGCTCTCTACTCTACAAGCAGTCATACCCTGACAAAAAGCTCAAAGGTCAAGTAGTTGGCTGGGAACATGGCAGGCAGCAAAAAAAGACACAGACTCAGACTCAGATTCAGACTCTAGAATATTTTTTTGGTGACAAAGAAGATCAAAACATACAGCAAGAAGAAGTCAACAAAGTCAAAGAGCCTATATCAAAAGCCTCCAAGAAAAATATGAATTGGTCTCAGGTCCTGGAAGAGCTCAGAAAGGATTTGGAAAAGCAAGTAAGAGAAGTAGAGGAAAAATTAGGAAGAGAAATGAGAGAGATGCAAGAAAACCATGAAAAACAAGTCAATGACTTGCTAAAGGAGACTGAAAAAATACTGAAGAAAATAACACCTTAAAAAGTAGACTAACTCAAATGGCAAAAGAGCTCCAAAAAGCCAATGAGGAGAAGAATGCCTTGAAAGGCAGAATTAGCCAAATGGAAAAGAAGGTCCAAAAGACCACTGAAGAAGATACTACCTTAAAAATTTAGATTGGAGCAAGTGGAAGCTAGTGACTTTATGAGAAATCAAGATATTATAAAACAGAACCAAAGGAATGAAAAAATGGAAAAACCACTGACCTGGAGAATAGATCCAGGAGAGAAAATTTAAAAATGATTGGACTACCTGAAAGCCATGATCAAGAAAAGAGCCTAGACATTGTCTTTCAAGAAATTATCAAGGAGAACTGCCCTGATATTCTAGAGCCAGAGGGTAAAATAGAAATTGAAAGAATCCACCAATTACCTCTTGAAAAAGATCCCCAAAAGAAAACTCCTAGGAATACTGTAGCCAAATTGCAGAGTTCCCAGGCAAGCAGCCAGAAAGAAACACAATCAGGATAACACAAGATCTAGCAACAATTTGAGTATTGTGGAAACACAATCAGAATAATACAAGCTCTAGCAGCTTCTAAATTAAGGGATCGAAGGGCTTGGAATACGATATTCCAGAGGTCAATGGAGCTAGGATTAAAACCAAGAATCATCTACCCAGCAAAACTGAGTATCATGCTCCAAGGCAAAATATGAATTTTCAATAAAATAGAGGACTTTCAAGCTTTCTCAGTGAAAAGACCAGAGCTGAATAGAAAATTTGATTTTCATACACAAGAATGAAGAGAAGCACGAAAAGGTAAACAAGAAAGAGAAATCATAAGGGACTTACTAAACTGGAACTGTTTTGTTTACATTCCTACATGGAAAGATGATGTGTGTAATTCATGAGACCTTTCTCAGTATTAGGGTAGTTGAAGGGAATATACAAATATATAGACAGAGGGCACAAGGTGAGTTGAATATGAAGGGATGATATCTAAAATTAAGGGATGAGAGAGGAATATATTGAGAGAGGGAGAAAGGGAAAGATAGAATGGGGTAAATTATCTCACATAAAAGTGGCAAGAAAAAGCAGTTCATTGGAAGGGAAGAGGGGGCAGGTGAGGGGGAATGAGTGAATCTTGCTCTCATCAGATTTGACTTGAGAGGGGAATAAAATGCACACTCAATTGGGCATCTTACCCTGCAGGAAAGTAGAGGGAAGGGGATATAAAAGGGGGATGATAGAAGGGAGGCAGATAGGGAAAGGAGGTAATGAAAAGCAAATACTTTTGAAAAGGGACATGGTCAAGGGAGAAAACTGAATAAAGGGGGACAGGATAGGATGGAGGGAAATATAGTTAGTCTTTCACAACCTGAGTATTGTGGAAGTGTTTTACATAATGATACATGTGTGGGCTGTTTTGAATTGCTTGCCTTCTTAGGGAGGGTGGGTGGGAAGGGAGAGAATTTGAAAGAGGGGAGAGAATTTGGAACTCAAAGTTTTGAAGTCAGATGCTCAAAAGAAAAAGTTGTTTTTGCATGCGACTAAGAAATCAGATACATAGGAAATGGGGCATAGAAATTTATCCTGCCTACAAGAAAGTAAGAGTAAAGAGAATGGGGGCAGTGGGGTGACAGAAGGGAGGGCTGACTGGGGAATGGGGCAATCAGATCTTGTAGTGGGGGGAGGGAAGAAATGGGGAGAAAAACTGTAACTCAAGATCTTGTGGAAATCAATGTTGAAAACTAAAATATTAAATAAATTTTAAAAAATTTGAAAGAAAGAAATTTAGAGTCTAATGGAGGTTAGGAAAGGGGGAAACAAGCTATGTATTTGGCAATTATAGTACAAAGTATATATAACTTATAAAGTTGGTTATTTCATAGGGCGCAAGGGTAACAGATTTAGAGCTAGAAAGGATCTTAGATGAGATTTTACAGATGTGAAAATTGAGACCTACAGAGGGTGAGTGATTTTCTCAAAGTCAAATAGGTAACAAAGCTAGAATTTGAATCTATGTCCTTTAATTACAAACCCATGATTCTTTCCCCTGTACTGTTATTTGAAAATCAATTCTGCTAAATAGAACAATAAGACTAGAGTCTGCTGTAGAAGCCTCTAGGTCAAGGGTTCTTAAATTTTTTTTGATGCCTCAGACCACTTGGACAATCTGATAAAGGCTATGGATCCCTTCCCAGAATAATGTTTTTAAATGCATAAAAGAAAATTCATAGGATCACAAGGGAAACCAATTCCATTGAAATATAGTTATTAAAATTTTTTTAAGTTCACAGACCCCATGTTAGGACCTCTGTGTCTGGTTTATACTGTAGTGAATATAAAACACAGAAAGGTACTAAAATAGATTAAAATTATCATGAGTTATAATAATTATTATTATTGATAATGCTATTGTTATTCATATTAATGATAGTGATAATAATGAAAAATGAGAGGATATATAAATGATCTCTAAGGTTCTTTCCAGTTCTAAAAATTCCCTGCTTTCTTAGCATGGCCTTAAAGGGGTCCTGCCAAGGTTGAATATGCTTCCTGAGTTGAGCTCACAGAACATAACAGAGATGCTGGGTTAGTTGACTTTCCTTTCTCTTCAATGACCTTGCTAATGGCATGCATATCAATTTTCTCTCCCTTTTTTTCAGATAATTTAACAGTCCGTTTAGTCACCCTTGGTAAGGCTGATCACACTGAGCCTGTTGCGAACTTACAAGGTGATTTCCCTCCTCTCTAGACTGACTTTTTGTGGTGACGTGTTTCACGTACCAGGACAGGGCTCCCCAAGAGTTCAGAGTCAGCTGGGCTGAAGAGACAGGAGCTGAAGTCCTCCCTGTCAGGCCTCTCATGCTGGAATTGATGATCACAAAGAATGAGCCTGCAATGCCAGCCAGCCGTGTGCTGAAATGCCTCATTTATAGCCAACCTTTTCAAATAAACTCAGCCTCACCCAGCCTGGCTCTGCCCAACTGGTGAGAAACCCATAAACCATATCTTACTTGCCAAAAATCAACAGGCATATGAATTTTAATTAGAGTGGGGTGAATGGGGCTTTGCCTCAGGGCTTTAAAATTTAGAAAGACATTGATAGCACCATCCCTTCAGCAATGTGGAAACAAATGAGCTTAGACCCTAGTTATATATACATATATATGTTAAAATAGAAAGCTATTAAATAATGTGCTATTTGCTCCCCATCCTACTGACAATTCATTTAGAAACTTCCCTAGCAACTGCTTCTAATGGATAGAGACTTGCCTGACATCAGCCCTGGGTCAGTATTCTGGGTGTTATTAATTATCTAATAGATCTTTGAGTCATAGGGTGTCTGTCTCTCTGTTTCTTTGTCCCTCTTTCTATCCTTGCCTGTCTCTGTGTCTGTCTCTATGACTCTGTCTCTCTTTCTCTGTCTCTCTCTCCCTGTGTTTCTGTCTCTTTGTCGGTCACTCTTTGTCCCTCTATCCTTCTCTCCCTTCCTTCACTACACCACCCACAACCAAACTGATCTTGAAATTTTTGTTTATGAGCACATTTCATATTGACTGCCCCAGGTGCAATTCTTGAAGTTTGTCCGAAGTACCAAAACTGCTCTTAATGGCTCTAGCAGGTGCAACATGCAGACTGGCACAAAGTTAGAACAACTCACGTTCAATTAAATTCAACAAATATTTCTTAAGTGACTACTCCTAGTTCTACAATTAGATTGGGCTCCCAAATAAAATGTTGAGCCAAGACACTTCCAAGGGCAATGTATGGGAAAGTATTCGATATTCCCAATTATCCCATTCACTCCTGTATTTGGGACCACCCACCCACCCCCCCAGGTAGTCAAACAGAGGACAAGGCACAGCCCTATCTCTCACTCTTCCACTTCATATGAGTGCCTTAACATCATACTAGAATGCTCCTTTTCCCATCACCACAACCATAGCCTCCTCCTGTACCTTGACCATAAAAGGCCAAGTTAAGGGGCTCCTTGAGCATTAAAGGTTAGTATTTAGTGCTCACCTTTAGATTTTTCCTCCTCAGGGCAGGCTCTACTTTCACAGGTATGGAACACCATAGCCCAGAGGACTCATGGTCTTTACTTACCCTCTCAGTGCAGAATAAGGAGATTTAGTGAAAGCAGACCTCAGACCAGTCCCCCTGCCACATTAAACAGCTCCTGGCAACTCCAGAGATGGCTGTTTATCATTGCTCAGGCTTTATGATCCTTTGGCCAGCTCTCAATCTCTATGACAGTTCCCTCCGCCAACCCAATTTGAATTAATTTGTCAAGCAAGATTTTGTGAGCTAATATATCAGCTACATTGCTAAAATAAGATCTATGACTTTTTCCGTCATCCCTTCATCTTCTAATTTAGCAATTCTATCAATAAAAGCAATCAGGTTTTCCTGGCAAAAGTTTTCTTTATAAATCAACTTTATGAGTCATGGATCCACATTCTTCTAGATGCTTATAGATTTTCCTTCCTCGTGTTTTGTCCATTGTCTTACTACAATGTAAGTGAGCTTTATAAAATGTAAGTTAGCTGTCCCCAGTGACGAGCGAGTATGGAGCACAAGCACTACTGGATTTTAAACTCTGCCTTCCAGCTTTGAACTTAGGGAAGCAACATGGTATAGTGGGAGGTAGGAATGGATATGAAATCAGGGAAGATGAGTTCAGATCCCACTTCTAGACATTGGGCTTACTAATTAGTAACCATGGAAAAAGTCAGCCTTTCCAAGATTCAGTTTCTTTCTCTGTAGTAATTACCTCACAGGATTGGTTGCAAAGATCACTTAAAATAACATATGTAAAGCACCTTGGAAATTATAAAGTTCTATATGTGCTGGTTACTATTATTAATATTAATGTGAATTTATATGAATGAATTTTAATTAGTATTAATTTTAATTAACCTTAATTATTAGTATTAACCCTACTCTATCAACCAATAAAATAGCTGACAAGCCCCCACGATTCTACAACATAGCATTGATGGAAAATTAATTTTGATATCGGATTTTGTTCAGTCTCGTCTTATGCAATGGTGATGAGTTTTTGTTGTTGTTGTTGACTAGCTTATTTTGAATACAAGTGAAGAGGAAAACTTTATGGGATTGTTTTCCTATAAAATGATACAAACCAGCAAGCCTGGGGCCTGCTTATTCCTAACTGAAAGAGTTTCTACAAGAAGTCAGCCTAGATTTCTTGTTCATATCTCTTCTGATGAAGATTCACATGGAAGGGGAATCCAATGAAAACTTCAAATGAAATGCAGTCTGCTGCGCAGAAGAGGGCAAAGACATAGAACATGTCCATAGATGCCCACTGGTGGCATTCTCTGGTGTTTGTGTCATAAACTGAGCTAGGTAGGAAAGAATCATAGAATCGGGAACTGGAGAACTTCCTCTGTTCCTGCTCTATGTCTTTAGGGTGGTGGTGTATATCACAGAAGACCGAATCCCAGAAAAATTACATGATGTGCCCAGGATCACACAGCTAATAAGTGATGGCATCAGACCTAGAACGAAAATTTCCCATCTCCCAGTACAGTGCTATTTCTACTATAGCACACTTCATAATGTCAGTCACAACATAATTTTAATAGTGGCACAATTTTGGTATTGATATTAATACAAGATGACGTTATCCCTTTGACCCTGAAACAAACTTGCTTCTGCTTTCTGAACTTGGCGTGGGGGCATGGGTCTGAACTGTTGAAGATTGGAACTCAGTCCTCATGAGGGCATGACAAATCAGTTCTTATTGATCTTTAGACATATGCTATCTTCACTCAATCAACAACATATATTATTCACTTATCACATTTAAGACATGGTTCTTAGCACTGGAGATACAAAAATGAAAAGGCTCACAGTCCCTGCTTTCACAAACTCTAAAAAAGAAGCTGACGTGTATAAAGTATGACACAAAGCAAATGTGGTAAGGGCAAAAGAGGGACTCAGACAAAGCGTAATAAGACTATTTGTGGAAGAAGAGAGATCACCTTCATCTGAAGAGACCACAGAAGGCAACATGGAGGAGGTGACTCCTAAAATGGGCCTGGAAAGAAATCTGAACAAATGCAAGGAGGAAGAAAAGGTCAGGATGAAATCAGAGAAGCTACTAGTCTAGTTTGGCTGTGAAGTAGGGTTTGGGCAAGGCAGGAAAGGCAGAAATGAGTAGGGAAATAAGGCTGGAAAGGTAGGCTAAGATTCATTTGAAAAGAGCCTTCCATTCAAAGCTAAATTTAAATCTGTAGACAATGAGGAGACAGGGAAGGCTTCTGAGTAATGGTGTTAGAATGGTAAGACTCAAACACTAGAAAAATTATGCTGGCAGTTATGTGAAGAACGAATTGGAGACAATTTTGAGTAAATAAAATTAAAATGTTTCTGTGCAAATTAAATCAATAGCAACAAAGTTAGAAGAGAAATAGAAGAGGGAAAAAACTACTTATATCATATATCACTGATAAAAGTCTAATTCCAAAATATACAGGAAAATTACATTAAAAATGTAATACCAAGAGCCACCCAATAGCTAAATTGTCAGAGTATGGCCTTAACAGTTTTCAAAATAAAATTTTCAAACTATCAATGACAGCATGAAAATATGTTCCAATTCACTAATTTAAAAAAATGTAGATTCAAACTCTTGAGATTTTTACCTCCCTCTTTGTCGATTATAAAAGATAAAGAGGAAGGAAGGGAACAAGCATTGATTAAGAACCTTTATATGCCAGGCACTGTGCTAAGTGATTTACAAATATCTTGTTTTATCCTTACAACAACCCCTGGAGGTAAGTGTTATTATCATTTCTATTTTACACTTATGGAAAATGAGGCAGACAGACTTGCCCAAGGTCACACAACCAGTAAGTATCTGAGGCTGGATTTGAACTCAGGTCTTCCTGACTCTAGAATCCACTGGTCCACTGTACCACTTAGCTAAACAGTTAATGTTCTCAGTGTTGGTGGGGCTGTGAAATGACCAAACCATTCTTGGTTTTGATTAGTGGTACAGTGGATAGAGTGCTGGACCTAAAGTCAGGAAATCCTGAGTTCAAATCTGGTCTCAGACACTAGCTGTATGATCCTAAGCAAGCCATTTAATCTTTGTTTGTCTCATTTTTCTCATCTATAAAATGGGGATGTTAACAGCATCTAATTCACAGTTAAGAGGATAAAATGAGAATAATTATAAAGCTCTTAGTACAGCATCTGGCACATAGCAAGCACTATGTAAATGTTAGCTACTATTATCATTATTAGTATTATTATTAGAAAAATGCAATAAAAGTGATGAAACTATGCATGTTCTTTGATCCAGCAATCCCATTACTAGGCATATATCATAAGAAAATGAGGTACAGAAACCAAGATCCAATAAATACCAAATCTTCATTTGCAGTAGTAAAGAACTAGAAAGAAAGTGATTTTCCATTGATTTGGGAACAGCTAAAAATTATGGTACAAGAGTGCAATGGATTATTATTGAGCAATAAGAAAAAGCCATCCTTAGAATGAATTAAATAAGCAGAAACTGGAACAATATACACAATGAATACAATGATATTCTTGAAAAGATCACTAAATAGAAGAGGAATTCTGAGTGATAGGAAAACCCAATGAAGTGTTAACAAAGAAGAGTTAACAAAATCTGCCTCCTCCCTCCCATTGAGAGGTGAGGAACTTAGAGAACAGAATATTATATACTTTTGTTAGACAAGGTATCAGCAGATCATTTTTTCTTCGTTGTTTTCCTTTGTCATGAGGGAGGATTCAATCTATAAATGGGGACAAAATGACCACAATAGAATCAATAAGACATAACTTTAAAGAATAAAAATGGATTGGAGGACGGAAGGTCTGAAGGCAAAGAGACAAGTTAAGAGGTCCTAATAATAGTCCTGTTGACAGGTGATGAGGGTCTGAACCAAAGGGGTGACCAGGTATCAAACTCCTATACAAAGGCATTTACAGTCATTTTCCTCACTTCCTCTCCTCTCAACCTTTTATATTCTGGTTTCATTACAAAAAATGAAAGTGCTCTTTTCCAAAGGTGTCAGAGGTTTGTTAATTGCCACATCTGATGGCCTTTCCTCGGTCCCCACCCTTCCTGATCTCTCTGAAACACTGGACACTGTTGACCACACCCTCCCCCTGAACAGTCTTTCCTCCTGGGGTTTCATAACAGTGCTGTCCCTTGTTTTTCTTCCCAGAGTTTTCATGACATTGTGCTCACTCCTCCTGCCTTGGTTGGCCATTTCTTTTGAATTTCCTTTACTCAAAAGTCAGTCATAGTATCTTTCACATTTGTCCCCTTCTGTAAATTCACATGTACCACCCGCATTCAGGCCTTAGCACCTCTCACCTACACTATTTCGACAGCCTCTGAATTGTTCTCCCTGACTCAAGTCTCTCTCTCTCTTTGCAATCCACCCTCCACACAGCTGCCAAGTTGATATTCTTAAAGCATAGATCTGACCATGCCACCACCTTCTCAAGAAGCTTCAAGTTTTCCCTACTGCCTCTACAAGGAAATATAAATTCTTCTATTTTTCATTTAAATTGCTTCATAGTTTGACTCCAGCCTAGCTTTCCTGACTTATTACATATCACTCCCTTTTATATACTCTATGTTATAGCCAAACTCATCTTCATACTGTCCCCCATACAGGACATTCCATCTCTCACCGTACAGGTGGTCCCTTTGGCTAGAATGCCCTCCCTCTTCACCTCAACTTCCTTCAAGATCAGCAGAAGTATACCTTCCTACAAAAAGTCTCTCCTGGTGTCCCTACCCCTGACCCATAGATGCTAATGCCCCCCCAAATTATTTGTATATATTTTATAGAATTTTTGTGCTTGTATATGTGTGTGTGGGTGTGTCTGTGATTATGTTGATCCCACATCCCCAAGAGAATGTAAGATCCTTAAGAAAAAAGTTTTTTTCTTCTTGGATTCTCTATCTCCAGCACCCAGCACAGTGCATGAAACATTTGCCTTTTTGGATGGAATCTGTGATTTCACTGGCATCAGGAACTCCCAGTTCCCTGGAATTCCCTCTACCAATGCAGATGGGTATCTGCTCTATAATTTGTTGTTTTGGAGAATTCCCTTGGCACTGACTGGTCACATGATTTGCCCACAGTCACATTACTTATTAGTGGTCTTAAAGCCAGGCATTCCTGACTTCAAGGCCAGCTCTCTGGGTGCCTCTAACATGGTACATAGGAGTACTTATTAGACTGAATTGCATTTAGCTGGTATTGACTACTTATCTGAGTAATCATAGACAGGGTACAGGATTTCCACTTGCCTCTACAACACCCAACTGGTTCCACCGGATATCACTGCCAATAATCGTCATCTGGTTACAACTTTTGCTGTTGCTTAGTTATTTTCAGTCCTACTCTTTGTGACCCCATTTGGGGTTTTCTTGGCAAAGATATTGGAATGGTTTGCCACTTCCTTCCCCAGCTCATTTTACAGGTGAGGAAACTGAGGTAAACAGGGTTAAGTGACTTGTCCTGGGCCACAGAATTGGTAAGTGTCTGAGCCTGGATTTGAACTCAGGTCTTCCTGACTCCAGGCCTGGCATTCTATTCACCACACCACCTAAATGTGAATTATTACTATAAAAATGTGTTTAGTATTTGTTTTCTTTTGAATCGGGATTAGAATTAGGATTCACAGAGATGTCCTGGAGACAGCTCATACCAGCTCATGAGAGCCAATTGTAGAATTTTCCATGTGAGCGTGTATACCTCAGAAATTGACAAATGCACAAATCAGGGCTTGATTTATTGTCTTGTTGCTCTCTAGACTTAGAAAAGTGATGGGAAAATGTTAATAAGGCAGTTTAAATTTACAAGTGTATTGTACATTTTCAGAGAGCCAGCTGTTAAACATTATCATCACATCACTGGATCAGTCACACGTGAAACAGGTGAGATGTCACGAAGGTTCCCTCATTTTGTAAAACCTGAAGACATAGAGAAGATTTTAAGGCATAGAGGAGGGGAAAGTGAGGAAGTTTTTGATGGACAGCACCCATTATTTAATGAAGTAGGGACTGAAGTTATCTGTCGAGAGGTGAGAGATGCACTCATGAACTAGCTTCAGAGGAGACAAGATTTAGAACAGCTGTTGTACAGAATGTGATAAGGACATGCAATAAGGAATTAATGGGGAAAAAAGGATTACTGTTCATCAGTGGAAGCTCAGTTGACCTTACCATGAATAACATGAAATTTTCACAATGGCAGCTAGTACTGTTTTGTTACTTCCTCTAGAAGAGTTTGGTGGCAGCAGAATAGAAAAGCAGAAGGCAAACGGTGGCATCCATCCCAGGTTAGGCTTGAGAAAGGCAGGAGCAGAAGAAGGCCAAGAGGTCAAAGGATTCAAATGAAGCTATCACATCATCGAAGTTCTGGAGGTAGAGAGTGTTGGTGGCAAATCCAGCCACCTCTAAGTCTTCAGTGGATAGCATCCTACAGCTAGAACTATTATTGTGGTCTGACTGATCCAGGCCAGAGAGAAAACACTGTAGGAGAAACCCAGGTTTCCTTCTCCATTTTAAAATCACCTATTTTCTATATCAAATTGCTTGTTTTCTCAAGGAGGGAGAAAAGAAAGGAGGGAGGAAAAAGGAAAAACCCTTCTGAGGGGAGGAAAGGAAAAAAAACAGAAAGTTTTGGAGGAAGTGAGATGGAACCAGAAAACAAGTGATGGACTGAGAGAACAGGAAAAGGTCAAGAGACTGGAAGTCAAGATGTAGAGGGAGAACAGGAGGGAGGTGTGAGAGAGAAGAGAGAAAAGAACACTATGATTAAAATAATATTTGGATTTTCAAAATAATATAAATTCATTTCAAATTCTAAGGGAATGTGTGTGATCAAATATAATCTCGCCTCACGTTGATATTATGGCTCCCTTACCAAGAGCAAAGCAAATAGATATCTTGTTTTCATGATCAAGAGTAGGTTTGTTATCTCAAAATGGGTGATTTTTTTAATCACCCTTGCCTTTATTCATGTTATTTTTTAAATATTTATTTTGAAGAATATTAAACATGAGCATAACCAATTAAGGGCATTTTTCAACTATTTACATTTAAGTACATGAATATCTATTCAGAAAATGTCATAGCAAATTTTCACTGTTTCTATAACAAACTTCATTCCCTTTCACTTTTTAAAATTTATGTATTTTACTTTTCCAATTACATGTAAAAACAATTTTAATATTCATTTTTAAAAATATTGAGCTCCAAATTCTCTCCCTCCCTCCTTTCTCTTCTCCCTCCTTGAGAAGACAAGCAATTTAATATAGAAAATAGGTGATTTTAAAATGGAGAAGGAAACCTGGGTTTCTCCTACAGTGTTTTTTCTCTGGCCTGGATTAGTCAGACCACAATAATAGTTCTAGCTGTAGGATGCTATCCACTGAAGAGTTAGAGGTGGCTGTATTTACCACCTTCACTTTATTCAACCTACCTGGGATTGCAGTGGCCTAATACAAACACCTGTAAAGTGATATATTGTGGTTTCTGGGTAATTATGCCCTGGTAATCATTCCCCTATTTACTCTTATCTGACAAGTTACATTTCAGACCATCCATCATCTGAGCAATGCAGCACCTGGTTCAGAATAACACTCCGAGCTTAAGCTTTGTCCCTGTCACTCATTACCTCCCACACAAGTAAGTTGGGGTTTGCTTGGGGCCCTGCTAAGGAGTGAAACTAGTGTTTGGGAAACAACCTCACTGAAGGATGAATGGATATTTATTACAGGCTAAAAACTCTGATTTTTGAAGAGTTGCACCATTTCCCCTGACCATGTTCACCAAGAAAAGGTCATTGGGTTGATGCTGACTTCATTCAGGAATACTTTTATAGTTGTAATTTAGTCATTTTTCAGTTGCTTCTGACTTTTCTGACCCCTTTTAGGGTTTAGTATTCTTTTGGCAAAGAGACTAAAGTGGTCTGTCATTTCCTTCTCCAGCTCATTTTACAGATGAGGAAACTGAGGCAAACAGGGTTAAGTGACTTGCCCAGGGTTACACAGCTAGGCAGTGTCTAAGGTCAGATTTGAACTCAGGAATATGAGTCTTCTTGACTGCAGGGCTGATGCTGTGTCACCTAGCTGCCCTTTGTCTACTCTTAAAGTATCTTGTACAAATAGAACCAACCCCCATGTTGCTATCAGTCCCAGGGAAAGTGGAACTCACCATCATGGTATTGGTAGAAAGAGCACTGAATCTGAAGTCACAAGACCTAAGTTCAAATCCCAGATCTGTCATTTCCTATCTGTGACCTTCAACAATATTCTATTCATTCACAATGAGACCATCTGTAAAATTAGGGGGTTGGACGAGATGACCCCTTAGGATGCACGAGAGCTATATTTATGATGAGGCATCTAGATGTGGAATAAGAAAGACTTGAGTTCTCTGTTTCTGAAACATCATGTGACCAGTCACTTTTTCTTCTCTGGGTCTCAGTTTCCTCTTCCTTAAAATGGAGCTAATGATACTCTCTATCTCACAGGGTTGTTGTGAGGATTCAATAAGATAATAAATATCCATTACTGTGTAAATTTCTGCTTGAATTAGTTAGCATGAATAGTCAAAAACTTTGATTTTATTCATATGGGGAGCAGCTGATATGGAAACTCAAATTAAATGCAGATCAGAATCTCAGCTGTAATTTATAGTCTTAGTTGCTTAGGATAGTAAAAAGTTAAATGACTACCTCAGGGTCACATAGGTATTATATGTCAGAGATAGGATTTGAACCCAAGTCCTTCTGACTAGCCTTCTATCCATGTTGAAATTTTAGTGATTACAATTACTTTAATATTTCAGGCATCTGAAACTTCATCAGTGTGTGGATTTTACCTCTAGTGAGATAAATCACCCCATTCCCTGCCTTAGTAGACAGTTTCATGAGTTTCCATGTCTAAAAAACATGCATCCCTGATGACTAATCTTCCAGTGATGACTATCTCTACACTTAATTATCAAATATCGTGTACAAGTTATCAAGTCTAACCCTAACCCTCTGAATCTTCCTCTGACTCTAAGCCTATCCCTAGCCCTAACCACCATGTCTGTACTCAAAACCTTTCCAGCTTTGCCACTTAATACTGATATGACCTTAGAAAAAATCACAACTTCTCTGGGCTTCAATTACTTCATTCATAAGAATGAAAAAGTTAACTAAATGATCACTAAAGTACCTTCCAGCTCTAAATCCATGACCCTCTGAAACCTGTAAGGACCTGCCAAAATGAGTGTTCCTCTACCATAGCCTTCAAAAATCCAGGATAACCTCTACATCACCAGGAAGCATTAAGAAAGAGCCATCTTGATCATCAAATACTCATTTTGACCATACTGAAAATGGTGAAGCTAAACGGAGGTGATGTCCCAGAGTGGCCAACCACAGCTCCAGAACCATCTGTCCTGTCAGGCTCAATATACTTATTTTTTATTGCTTTATCCTGAAATCTGTGGGGAAGAGGCCTTTCAAAGTACATGGTCTAAAAGTTAATCTATTTTCAATCCAAAAGATGTTTCAAAAATTATCCAGAAGACTTGACTATGACTTGAAAGAGAAGAAGGTTTGAAATTTGGGAGAAACCATTCTGATGCAGAATTAAATTTTTATAGCATGATGTTAGCATCTTCAGTAGAATCTTTCTGCATCTGCGGCCCATGTCCCAAGGGCCCAGCTGTACCATTTGCATTTTTGACATTTAGCTATGCTGTGCTTGCAGTAACAATGCTCCTACCTTGTGCCAGTCTCTCATACCAGATTTATATCAGAACTGAAAGACTAGACAGGGAGTCCTCCCTTTTCTCCAAAATGCAGTCCTAGAAACTGTATGGTAAAGTAGATCATTGAAAAGAAGAAAACATTTTAGCATAGGAACAAGGCTATAATTATGTGTGGTCTTCCTGATGAAGCACTCTGCATTAAATGTATCATGGATAAGAACAACAATATGTCATTAATCCTAAGAAAAAAAGCATCAGGACCAGATGGATTAACATGTAAATTCTACCAAACATTTAAAGATCAACTAATTCTAATATTAAATAAATTACTTGGAATAATACCCAAAGGAGTCCTACCAAACTATTTTTATGAAACAAATATGGTGCTGATACCTAAACCAGTAATAGCAAAAACAGAGAAAGAAAATTATAGACCAATTTCATTAATGAATAAGGATGCAAAAATTCTAAATAAAATACCAGGAATGCAGGGATGGCTTAACATAAGAAAAAGTAGTAAGAAAATTTATTATATGACTAACAAAAGGAATAAAAATCATTTATATCAATAGATGCAGAAAAAAGCTTTTGACAAAATACAACACTCATTCCTATTTTTAAAAAAAAACACTTGAAAGCATAGGTATAAATGGATTTTCCTTAAAGTGATGAGAAGCATCTACCTAAAACCATCAGCAAGCATTATTTGTAACGGGGATAAGCCTTCCCAATGAAATCAGGAGTGAAACAAGGATGCCTATTATTATCATCAGCATTATTCAATATTGTATAGAAATCCTATCAATAGCAAGAGAAGAAAAAGAAATTGTAGGAATCAGATTTGGCAGTGGGGTAATGAAGCTGGTTTTTTGCAGATATGATGATATACTTGAAAAATCTTAGAAATTCAACTAAAAAGTTAGTTAAAACAATAATTTAACAAAGCAGCGCGATATAAAATAAACCCTCATAAATTATCATCATTCCTATACATCACCCACAAAAATCTGCAAGAAGATATAGTAAGAGATACCCCATTTAAAGTACCTGTAGACTGTATAATACCTAAGCACATATCTGCCAAGGTAAATCCAGGAACTATATGAACATAATCATAAATCTCTTTTCATACAAATAAATTTAGATTTAAACAATTGGAGAAATATTAATTTTTCATGGGTGGGCAGAACCAATATAATAGAATGACAATTCTGCCTAATCTACTTATTTAATGCCATCCCAATTAAATTACCAAAAAAAAATATTTTATTAAGCTAGAAAGAAATATAATAAAATTTATTTGGAAGAGCAAAAGATCAAGAATACCAAAAGAATTGATGAAAAATATAAAGGAAGGAGGTTTATCAGTATTGGATCTTAAATTATATTCCAGGGCAGTAATTATCAAAACTATCTGGCACTGGCAAAGAAATAGAAACGTGGACCAGGGGAACAGAGTATACATGCAATACACAGTAGTGTGCATTGTGTCATAAGAATATACTGTTTGATTAAAAAAATTGTTTGGAAAACTGGAAAGCAGTCTGGCAGAAATTGGGCATAGACCAATAACACCATTCGCCAAGAAAAGGTCAAAATGGATACATGTGCTAAAGATAAAGGGAGACATCATGAAAAAAAATCATTAAACACATTACCTATCAGACTTATGGATAGGACAAGAATTTATGAATAAACAAGAGATAGTATTGTGAGACATAAAATGGATAATTTTGATTACATCAAATTTAAAAGGTTTTGTACAAATAAAGCCAATGTAGCCAAGATTAGAAGAAAAGCAGAAAATCAGGGGAGGGGAGATTTATATAGACATTTTCTCAGATAAAAGGCTCAGATCTCAAAAATATAAAGAACTTTATCCAATTTATAGGAATATGAATCATTACCCAATTGACAAATGGTCAAAGGATATGAACAGGCAGTTTTACAATGAAGAAATCAAAGCTATATATAGGCATACGAAAAAATGCTCTAAATCATTACTAATTAGAGAAATGCAGATTTAACAACTTTACAATATCATTTCACACCTATCAGATTGGCTAAAATGATAGAAGGAGAAAATGACAAATTTTGGAAGGCATGTGGAAAAATTGGGACATTAATACACTGTTGGTGGAACTTTCAACCATTTTGGAGAGAAATCTGGAATTATGCCCAAAGAGTTATTAAACTGCCTATACCCTTTAACCCAGCGATACCACTATCAGATCTGTTTCCCAAGGTGATCAGGGGGAAAAAGGAAAAGAACCTATATGTTGTAAAATATTTATAACAGCTCTTTTTGTGGTGTCAAAGACCTGGAAATTGTTGGGATGCCCATCAATTGGGGAATGACTGAACAAGTTATAGTATATGATTGTGATAGAAAGTTACTGTACTGTAAGAAATGATAAGCTGGCTAATTTTAGAAAAACATGGAATGACTTGCATGAAATAATTAAAAGTGAAATGAGTAGAACCAAAAGAACTTGGTATACAGCAACAGCAATACTATTTGAAGAATAATTGTAAACAACCAAGTTATTCTGAGTATTATAAATACTCAAGTCAATTACAAAGGACATGTGAAGGAAGATGTAATCTACCTCCAGAGAAAGAACTAATAAATAGAAGGACAAATAGTAGGGTTTTATTTATGTATAAATCTGTGTCAAATGGTAGCCTTCTCTAGTGCGGGGTGGGGTGGGGAGGGAGGGAGACAGTTCAGAACTTAAAATATAACATAAATAATTTTTAAAATGTTATTAAAGTAAGGATATGACATCTATAAGCCTTGCTAAATAGTTGGACAGAGTTGTTCATGATTGAAATCCCATAAAAATGAGCATACATCAATAAGTTCAATTTCAACAAATGTGTGTTAGGTGCCTGCTCTATGAGCAGCACTAGGACAGGCCCTGGGAACGCTGAGACAAAAATGGAAATATACCCTGTTCTCAAGGAGATTACATTCTACCTTGGCATAGATATAGATTACATAATATGTGACCCTATAGAACTTCCTCTGTTTCTACCTCAGCTTCCTCCATTAAAAAACATGGTCATCTCCAAGGTCTTTCCCAACTTCAACATTTGATCATTCAATGGTAATTTTTTCCCTCGAATCACATGAAATTATACTGATACTTCATCATGACATAGAATTCTCTGCAGGGTTTCAGAAGCCATGCCAGCAAGACAAATGCTCATCAAACAGGTTCTCCCATGCCGGAAAGGCTTGAAGTATAGTCCCAGAAGCAGACCGTGTCTGCTTTCCAAGCACCAACATAACTGAGTGCAGAGAGGCTCATTACCAGTAGGATGGACACTTGGTGATAAATGTTTTGGCCATAGTATGCCAGGAAACAAAATAAGAAAAGAAAATTATAAAATCATCCTCAGTCCTGTTGTTGCCCCCTTCTGCTCCTATAAAGATGGTGGCAAACAGAATAGCAGGAAAGGGGGAGAGATGTGAGTAGAGAAGAAAGTGTGCTAAAAAATCAGACAATTTTTAGACCACCTATCAACATGAATTTTATTATTGGTTTTTAGAAAGAAAGTTGCAGAGTGGATAAAGAGCAAACTTTAGAATCAGGAAGACCTGGGTTCGAATGACACCTTTGACATATCCTGGCTCTGTGACCCTAGGTACAGTGGTTCAAGTATTGAATTTAGAGTCAAGAAGACCAGAGTTGAACATCTAGGTTCAAATCCCACCACAGACAACTTGCTTGCTTCGAGGTCCTGGGCATGTGAATTAACCTCTATCAGCCCCAATGTCCTTATTTACAAAATGGGGGTGATAATGGTACCCACCTCACAGGATTATTGTAGAGTCAAACAAGATAATATACAGAGAGTACATTGTATGCTAGCTACTGTTTAACATTTGAGTGCCCTGGACAACTCTCTAAAATAAGGGTTCTTAACCTATTTGGCAGTCTGGTGAGACCTATGAACACTGTCTCAGAAAAATGTCTATAAATGCATAAAGTAAAATATTTAAGATTACCAAAGAAACTGAATATACTGAAGTAGTTATTTTTAAACCAACTAAAAAGGCCCCAATTTAATAACCCCTGAGTTAAGCCTATGAATTGCAAATGTTGCCAGTCAATTATTAGGGTGAGTATCATCAGGGATTCCCTACATGATAAAGTTATAGGGCTAAATTTAAAAGGAAAAATGTATTCTAAATGTGAGATCTTTATCCAGTGACAATGAAGTAGACAAGGTGAATCATATCAGTCCTGACCTTCTTGTAAGATGACAGACAAGTACAGCCCAACGTAAAGAAAACTTAATCTCCAAGAACAGGGGGAAAAGAATTGGTTTTATCATACACTTAATCACACCAATAAACTTTACTTGGCCAAGATGACACTTTTTATTGTGTGTTCATGTTAAGAACTGGGGAAAAGACCACCAGGAAGATAACTGTGCCTTAGTCACCAATTGTTCCAGATCCAGCCCTGCTGGGGATTCTTAGAGATACAGCTACTCAGTGGCCTCAGTGACATAAGAAGAGGGCTACTTCAAAGATCCCTTCAATTCCCTCCCAGACAAAACATTTCTTTTGACGATAGGAGTGCCAAATCACTAAACAATGACTTGTTTAAGCCTAAAAACTATTTAGTTGAGGAATAGAAGGTAGAAAGAAATGAAGTATAGATGTTAATTAGAGACAATTGAAGGAGTGGCACACTGAAAACTGAAGAACCTTTCGTATCTATGTTACCCTGCCTCAGATTGATTGCAATAACCTAGGATGATGGTCTGAATCTAAGTTCCACACTTAGGTTAATATAATCACAAGTAAGGAATGGGGAAGGCATGGCTATACAACATATGAAAATGATTTCAAGCTCAGTATGAGTTGACAGTTGGCCGAACTAATAATATAGCATATCTCCCCCCAAAAAAACTACTAATACAGTCTTAGACTACATTGAAAAGCCAAAGGTCTTAGCAAGGTTTTATAGTCCTGCTCTTCTCTGCCCTAATCAGATCATATTTGGAGTACTGTACTTAGTTCTGAGTACAGCCGAGCTGGAGAACATTCAGAATAGGATGACCAGGATCATGGAACAACTAGACACCTTTCCATAGGAGGATTTGCTGAAGGAACTGCAAGTTTTTAGCCTAGAGAGGAGAAGGCTTTAGGAGACCCATGGTAACTATCTTTGAGAATTTGAAGGGCTGTCCCTCAAGGCTTCTGCTGCATGGGTACAAGCACGCGCAAGCGCGCGCGCACGCACACACACACACACACACACACACACACACACACACACAGATGGGCTTCTCTGAGCGTAAAATAGAGCACAGAGTTTGGGAAGTATTCAAGGCTCAAACCAACAACATAAGCTTCCAGACATTGCCTTGGGATCCTTCTCACTTCAAGGATTCGAATTGATGTTAACAGGACAAAGTTGTTGTAGCTTTGGTGTAGGATTGAAGCTATTTTAAAATGATATGTGTTTCTCATAGAAAACATGATATGAACAACCAAAATAGCCTGTGAAAAGGGAAAAACTTCAATCAATCTTGGCAACTGATAAATCTCCAAATTGTGTATCTGACTGGAATTGATCTTTTTAGAAAACTGAATTCAGTTCCTGGAATCTAAGGAACCCGCTCCCTCCTTCCCAGCTTGTTTAGACAAAAAGCAAGGACACTGTTTCTTGGCCTCAGCCAAGCCCTACCCCTTTGTAGGACCAACTTCTTAAGACTGGAAGATGACCTGGTTCCTTGAAGAATCGTAGGATTAGATTTCAAGCTCTATGGGACCTTAGAAGGCACTGAGTCCAACCCCTTCAATTATAGGTGAAGAAACTGAGGCAAAGAGAGATAAAGTGATTCATTTGCCCATGGTCACATTGCTATTAAGTGACTGGCATTGGATTTGAACCCAAGTCTTCCTGACTTCAAGACCACTCGTTTAGCTACTCTACTGTGTTGCTTTTCAAAAGCTCTGGCCTGGATTGTGTTTATAGAACCCAGGCTCTTAACTCCAGCAGCTATTTCTCAAGTATTTTATTTCAAACAATACTTGAACAGCTAGGTGGCAAAGTGCATAGAATTCCTGGCCTGGAGTCAGGAAGATTCAACTTCCTGAGTTCAAATCTGGCCTCAGACACTTACTAGCTGTGTGACCTTGGGCAAGTCACTTAACCATATTTGCCTCAGTTTCCCCATTTGTAAAATAAACTGGAGAAGGAAATGGCAAACCACTTCAGTATCTTTGTCAAGAAAACCCCAAATGGAGTCAAGAAGGGTTCTACACAACTGAAACAACACAACAATAACAACAAGGTCACACAGGCAGAGGAAAGGAGACGAGAGGAGAGGAAGAGAGAGGAAGGGGAGGGGAGAGGAGGAGCTTACTTGGGATATCCCCAGAGAGAAAGCAGGTTCCTCCAGGGAAAGAACTGTTACATTTCTGTTTCTGCATCCTCAGTGCCTATCATAGCAACTGGTACATAGTAGGCACTTCATTGCATTCACCAAGAGCTGCCTCTTTAGTTCTCCTTATTTCACATCACCCAGATTTCTTCTCACCTTTCACCCCTGTCTCATATAATGAGGTAATCCTTCCCTTGGCCAAGACAATCCCCTCTACATGCACAAGTGATCCCCATTCTACCCCATCTTCTCTGGCAGACTGCCTCCTTCATCATCCCTACTCTCTCACTTATTGTCAATCTTTCCCTGTCTACTGACTACTACCTTGCTGCCTACAAACACGCCCACATCTCCCACATCCTCAAAAAAACCATCACTTCATCCTTTCATCCTCACTAGATATCATTCAACATATCCCTTTCCCTTTGGTATCTAAACCCCTTGAGAAGGCCATCTAAAACAGGTGCCACTGCTTCATTGTCTCGTACCCTCTTGACTACATTCTGGCTTCTGACTTCCTCATTCAGAACTTCTCCCTCCAATGATCTCTTAATTGCCAAATCTAATGAAATGCCCTTTTTTCCATTCTCACAATTCTTGACTTCTCTATGGTCTTTGATACTGGATCACATTTTCTTCTCTCTAGGTTTTCACAACACTAAGTCTCTCCCAGTACTCCTTCTAGCTATCTGACTGCTCTTTGTCAGTGCCCTTGCTGGATCTTCATCCAGGTTATACCTGTAAGCAATGGGTATCCCAATGGTCTCTGCCTTGGGCCCTTTCTCTTTTCCCTCTGTACTATACAACTCTCTTAGAGTCAATTATTACCTCAGGGCTAATGATTCTCAAATTTACCTATCCAGTCCTAACCTCTCTGCTGATCCTGAGTCTCACATTTCCAGCTACCTATTA
Source organism: Trichosurus vulpecula (assembly GCF_011100635.1). Classification (NCBI taxonomy): domain Eukaryota; kingdom Metazoa; phylum Chordata; class Mammalia; order Diprotodontia; family Phalangeridae; genus Trichosurus; species Trichosurus vulpecula. The sequence goes on along the minus strand of NC_050575.1, from coordinate 226,372,067 downwards.
GACATCTAGAACTGAGTATCCACTAAACAGTTTAAACCCAACTTCCCCAAAACTAAACAATGATCATTGTCTTTCCCTCCAAACCTCCCCTATTACTGTTGAGAGTACCACCATCTTTGAATCACTTGGGCTCAAAACTTACTTGTTATTCTCTATTCCTCACTCCAACCCCCCGCACCCCGCCCCAGCCAAGGTCCAATCTGTTGCCAAGATGTGTCAATTTTCCCTTCGTAACATCTCTCACATATGCCCCCTTTGTTCCTCTGACCCTGCCACCAAACTGATGAAGGCTCTCATGCCTCACACCTGGATCATTACAATAGCCTGCTCATTGGACTCCTTGACTCATCCCTCTCCTCCAGTCCATCCTCCACTATTAAAGTGATCTTCCTAAATGGTAGGTCTGACCATGTCATCTTTTCCCACCCCACCCCACCCACCACCATATACAGACTTACCCAACAAGCTACAGTGGCTCCCTATCAACTCCAGGAAAAATAAAATGAAACAAAATCCTGTTTTGGCATTCTAAGTCCTTCAATAACCTGCCCTGACAGCTTTCCAGTCTTCTTGTACCCTACACCACCAATCCCTATGGACTTGGTGATTTAAATAACACTAGTCTTGTTGCTGGTCCTCAAACAAAACACTCCTTAATCTTCACTGGTTGTTCCCCATGTCTGGAACTCTCTCTCTCTCCTCATCTCTGTCTCCCGGATTCTCTGGCTTCTTTCAATCACAGCTAAAATTCCATTTTCTCCAGGAAGCCTTTCCCAATACCCCTTAATTTAAGTGCTCTTGATTATCCTAGTCTTTGTTGATTCTTTCCAATTAATCCTTTAAATATCGTATTTGTACATAGTTATTTTCCTGATATCTCCCCTACTGGACTGTGAGCTCCTTGAAAACAGGGAATTTTGCCTTTCTTTGTATCTCTAGCACTGGCACATAGTAAATATCCAATAAATGTTTATTGAATGACTGATAATTTTTTTGAATTAATTGATTCTATGGCTATAGCTCTTGAGCACTAAAAGGAGGAGGTTTCTAGGAGGAACCATCAGATGCTCATTTGCTCCCCACGTCAAGGTGCTGTAAACGGGTCTCACTGCTATTATCTCAGAGAAAGCAAGCCCCTGCTCTGTTATAGGCACAGTAATAATGGAATCCTTTGGAAGAGGAGTGTTGAATAACTCCACAGTCTGTCATACATCATTTTTATTGGCCATTAGGAAGATGTCATCTGTCTAGCTGAGCTGTAGGATCAGCATGACTGGACGTGGAAGTCTGGGAAACCTAGGGCCTGATTCTACACTTCTGGCTGTCTGTGCTCATCAGGGAGAGCCTGACCAGGTGAGGGAGGCTTTAACCTGTGTGCCTAGACAGATGAATGAGTAGGGAGCCCTGGTCTAACATGCCTCCTTCCAAAGGCCCTCTCTGCCTTGGGGATTTCACTAACTTGCCCTAGCTCTCCCTGCATCATGCTTCACCCTGTTCCAGGGAAAGATTCTTCCCACCCACCCACCCCACCAGAGCACTGGATTCCCAGACCTCATGACTTGACATTGATTCCCAGAGATGACGATTTAAACAGTTGCTTAATGTCATGAAAAGGACAAAATATTAGGAGGTAGGAGGTCTGCATTCTAATCCTCCCCCTGTCTAGCACCACTTAATATACATGGGTCTTTGGACAAAACAGCTGGGCCTAGAGTCAGGTATACTCATCTTCCTGAGTTCGAATCCAGCCTCAGACATTTACTATTTGTGTGACCCTGGGCAAGTCATTTAACCCTGCTTGCCTCATTTTCCTCATCTGTAAAATGAGCTGGAGAAGCAAATGACAAACCACTCCAGTATCTTTGCCAAGAAAACTCCAAAAATGGGGTCATAAAGAGTCAAATACAACTGAAATGACTAAACAACAACTTCCTGACTCCAAGTCCAGCATGTTACCCATTGCACCATCTGGCCCTCTTGCCATTTCTCTCACAAGACACTTTTATCTCCTGAATCTGTGCCTTTCCCCTGGCTGTCCTCATGAATGGAATTTTCTCCATCTCTTCATCTCTGCATTCTAGCTTCCCTGGCATCCTTCAAATCCCACCTTCGGCAAGAAGCCTTTCCCAGTCTTCCTTAAACTTAGAGCCTTCCTTCTGTGAATTACTTCCAATTCATCACATACTTACAATATATCTAGTTTGTACACTTGTTTGTTTATCTCCCCACCCCACTCCCAGCCATTAGATTGTGAGCTCCCTGAGAGCAGGGACTGTTTTTTGCTTTTCTTTGTATCCCCAGTGCTTATCACAGTGCCTGGAACATAGTAAGTGCTTAGTAAATGCTTACTGACTGACTTTCATATATACCCATATATCTGCATGTTGCCTTTCCCATTATAATATAAGTTTCTTGAAGACAAAAACTGTCTTCAGCTTTGTATCCCCAGCCCCTAGTACAATGACTAACACGCAGTAGCTCCTTAATAAATTCTGGTCGATGCAATAATTGACTGATCCTAGTATCAAGTCCTGCAGTTGGATCTCGGGTCACTTTTCTTTGCTAACCACCTCAAATTCTTTTTAACCTGGTATTAATTTGTCCTCTGATTCAATACCATTTTCCACCTCTGATCTGTGACCTCAATAATCCATTTTCTTTTGACCTCTGGTTTATTGCAGGACTCATCAAAGGTTTCTCACCCCTACCTGACTGGGAATCTCTCTATGGTAGGTTCCTCATTCCCCAACCAAGAGTCTTCTTGTGCCATGGAATGCTCTCAGCACTAGCCCATACTGGAATAGTTTAGCTGGTTCCTTAAATTAAAAACTGGGCACAGAGGGTTTAGGAGCTTTTTAAGAAGGAACAAAATTTCCTCCTGAGACTCCTGTGGACTGTTGGAAATACTGATCATTGTCCCCAAATCTTCCTAACTCATCTCCCTGACAAATAATTCATTTAATATTGAAGTCTCCCCATCCCCAACTCCCTCACCCTTTTCTTGGCTCATCTTTGTTGCATGTGGGGAGGTTTTAAGTAATTGTTTTTATTTTTTCCTGGCCAGCCCACTGCATCCACAGAGACATAGTGCCAGCCTTCAAAATCAGAATTGAATCAATGTCCAGAATATATGTTTCAGTTCTTTGATGAGGGTTTCACATTGTATTTCATTGAGTAGAGTCACCATTTGCATTCATGAGGATCAGACCCAGAATCTCTCCTGAGCATCCAAGGATCACTCAGAGGTCCAGTGCTTTCTTTAAGAAGTGGCAGATTCATTTGTGCAAATCCCATTAAGGCTAACAGGAGTTAAAACCATTAAAACAGATAAGGACATGGAGCTATTTCAAGATTATTTTGTGAGACGTGCCCTGCAAAGGAGTGAGTAGAGTTTGTTAAGACCACAAAGCCATTCATACGAATTCAATGCTCATAAAGCAATTAAAATTAAATAAATCCGATGCCACTGCTAAATGAGTTTTTTAATCACCTTTTGAATACAGACAACCTAGGGATTCTTGCTACCAGGGGACATAATTGGTCAAGATTCCTTGAAAGATGTAAGAACAGAGATGTTGTTGAATTGCTCTCTGATAATTAATATCAAGCAAGGCACAAACTAGAGGTATGGATATTTATCAAAGTATTTGCCATCATCTTGGAAGATGTAAGAGTAGTGTCAAAATGGAAAAGTGATTCCAGAGAGATGGCAGGGCCCTGATGATACTCCTGTTTGTAGATGTTATTGTCCTAATTGATCATGGCAGACCTTCCCACCTGTAACTACATTAATTCAGAAGAGTTTGACTTGACTATTCATGCAGGAAAAATCAAATGGATGAAAAACGCCTATTATTCAGACTATGATACGCTGTAAGATGAATAGCCCATAGAACTGGTTCATCAATGCATATCTCTTGAGCATACACTATACATGAATAATGTACCAAGCCCAGAACAGGAGGAAGAGTGAGTTATCTTTGGAAAATTACACAGCAAAGTCCAAATCTTGGAAGGCAAAAGGAGAGGTCTGAGCTTAAGCAAATAGCTCTTGGTTTGTCATGCTCAATAACTAGAACATACTTTACCACTTTTTAAGCTGTATTATTTGGAACAAGGATTACACACAATGTTACTGATTAACTATAGTGGTATGTAACCCCTGCTTATCTCTACTGTTTTCTAGATAGGAAAAAAATGTGTCTAGGCTGCCATAGACAATTTAGCCTCGATAAGAGAAGACTTAGATAGTTACAAATCACATTATTTTTATATTTATATATCTATATGTGTCAATTTAGCCTCGATAAGAGAAGACTTACACATCACATTATTTATTTATATATGTGTGTGTGTGTATGTATATATACACACATACATACTAATATGTATGTATGCTTATAAGTATATGCGCACGTGTATATACACACACCCGTACATGTATATGCGTGTGTTTCTGTGTGTCTATACATATTCATCTTATCCGTGAGTAGAAAAGACACTTCATGTAGATGCTGGCCTAGATGAGTCCTCAGGACCTTTCGAGCTCTAAGATTCTACTACTGAGTGGGTGGAAATTAAAGAGTGAGCATGACATGATGAAGCATGAAGGGTCCTAGGCTTGGGGGGAAAGCACTAGTTCTGGAGTCTGAAGTCCTGGGTTGAAATCCTATCTCTGATATATATTACTTGTGTGACCTTGGGCAAGTCAATTAATTTCCTCTGGGCCTTGGTGTCCTTATCTGTAAAATGAGGGACTTGGAATCAATGACCTCTAACATCCTTTCTCGCTCTAAATCTATGATCACATGAACTAAAAGCTAACGTACGAATCTGGATTGCTCTTTTCTTACCTCAGTTACAAATCTTACACTTACTCACTTTATTAAATGCATCTGTAGGATTTTAGTTCAGAAACTTAAAGCATTTTTTTTTCCTCTGGCCCTATAAGCCCAAGATAAAAGGCCTTCCTAATTCTGATGATAAGTATTCCCATGAAGTCCCTCATGACTCACGGAAGGATTTAAACACAGGTGCACCTCATTTCCTGCCATAAATGTGTTCCTGGCAAGGTGTGTAATGATGTCTTCTTTGCAAATTAAATGTATTTTAAATTCATTAGGGGCTTGAGCTATTTAAAGGAATTCTGGGGTAAGTCTTTTTGGAAAAGTTGAAGAACCCCTTTGTGTTGAATGGAAATGATTATTCCCTAATTTGTTTTGTAAGTTCAGGTGTCTGTATAGTGGATCTGCTCAAAGTAAGGACATAGTCACATTTTAAAACTCTGATACTACCTATGTTCCCAAAGATGTTACTTAACCAAAATAGTCTCTACATTCTCTGTAATATACCTGAGAGACTTTTAGAGACCCTCAAGTCGGATTTTCTAATTCTCCTTTAATGCTAAGAAAATGGCCCTATCCTAGAATCCTTTAGAATGCAAAGTTAAACACAAACAGAAAAACCTAGTGGGAAATTCCAAAAAGAAAAAGTAAGAGTGTCATCAAAGAAGCAGGCATCCTCTAAGATATTGACTCTTGTAACAGTTCTGTCAACAGATGATTTTAGCAGGACAATGTCCATGGACAACTTACTCTACTTGGTCCCATTGAACATCCCAAACCAATCTTGTTGAACTAAATATGTTACAGAACCATAAATTCTGAGATTTTGAAGGGACTTTCAAGGCTATATAGTCCAATCTCCAAACCAGTGAAGATATCCTTGTATAACATCCCAGTCATGACAAACAGTCTCACCTCAGTTCAAAATTTCCAGTGGTAGGTTAAGTGCTTATATTACCTCATGATGTGGCCTTTTCCATTGTCAGATAGTTCTTTTAGGAAATTGTTCCTTTCATAGAGAAAATGTGCTTTCTTCCCTTCATTGTAGAGGTGAGTACCAGGGGCATAGACTATTATATATTCTATCAGGTACAGTTAATGTGTTAGTTTTATTGAATTGATTTTTTTTATCCTTTTTGAATCTTTATATGAAAGGATGGTCAAGGAGGGAAGGATATAATCAGAAATGAATGTGATATAAAAATAAAAGACCTAAATAAAAATAACATCAAAGACTTTTATAAAGGAAATGCTTCCTCATATTGAGCTGAAATCTTTCTCCCTATAACCACACTGCATTGGTCCTAGTTCTAAACTTTAGATTTAATAAATGTTGCTTGCTCCTTTTTCTACACACATAGAGCATTTGAGATCAATAGATTTGTCTAAATTATGTTACGAACGAATGTGCAATCATACTGTTGATTTCACATATGCCTCAGGCTGCAGGAAACCTTCATTGGGGCTGCCCTGCTACCTGCTAGGTATTTCCCATGCAAAGACTACAGGGAGCACCAAAATTGACATTCATGCATCAAGAATCTCATTTTGGTTTTCTCAACATGTTCCTCGATATGGATATCACAAAATTGTGGGAGTGTTCAAATGACTATGTAGCAGGCACTGTGCTAAAACACTAGAGATACAAAGAAAGGCAAAAAATGATCCCTGCTCTCAAGGAGCTCCCAATCTAATGTGAGAACCAACATGCAAACAACTATGTACAAACAAGATATAGACCAGATAAATTGGAGAAAATTTCAGAGGGAAGGCATCAAATTAAGGGGGGCTGGGAAAGATGACAAGATGATGAGAAAGATGATGCAAGAGATGAGATTTTAGTTAAGAATTGAAGCGAGCCATGAAAGCCTAGAGGTGGACATAAGGAGGGACAGAAATGTTGAACATTGATAAAAATGTCAAACCAAACAGAGACAAAAATAGAATCTTTTAGCATACTCATAAACACTTTCTTCCAGGTCAACATCAATCCTTTAATACACATTCTTTAGGCATGGTAATTCAACCAATTGAACAACATTCCTAGCAACCCACATTTCTCCATGTTACAAGGTTATAATTCTCCTTTAATGCTAAGAAAATGGCCCTATCCTAAAATCCTTTAGAATGCAAAGCTAAACACAAACAGAAAAACCTAGTGGGAAATTCCAAAAAGAAAAAGTAAGAGTGTCATCAAAGAAGCAGGCATCCTCTAAGATATTTACACTTCTGTCAACAGATGATTTTAGCAGGACAATGTCCATGGACAACTTACTCTACTTGGTCCCATTGAACATCCCAAACCAATCTTGTTGAACTACATATGTTACCTTGTCAGATGCCTTGTGGATATCCTAATATAATACTATGTTCAAAATGCTTCCTAGATCTAATAATCTTATTTAATAATCACAACAAAGGAAATGAAATTCACCACAAATATCATTTCTTAGTGACCCCTCACAGGCTCTTAATGATCCTCACTTTATTTGCTAAGCATTCACCAATCATCATTGTTTATATTACATTTTAAAATTCTGTCAGAGATACACAAACTTTCTAGTCTATAATTTCCTCAATCTACTTTTATTCATTTTTGAAAATTGGAATATTTGCCCATTTCCAGTCTCCTGGCATGTCTTTCATTTGCCATGACTTCTCAAAAATAGACAAGTGCATAATAGAAAATAAAATATAGACACTGTCACATTGTAAGGACTAATACCAGAAGAGACCAGGCTCCACAATGCCTATCAGATACTCATTCCACGGCAGCTTCCCAACCTTTCTTGGAGAACCACTTTCTAGCTACACCTACAATAATTGTGATCTGACATTCAGATCCTACTGCAAATGACAAACTGGTGCTTCATTAGTTAAATCTAGAGGGGGAGTGGGAGTATTCTGGCTACTCTACTCTGCCGGTCCCAGGAAAAGAGAAAAGTCATTCCTTTGGTATAACGGCAATCAGTCATAACCACAACACAATGACTAAACTGACAACTAGAAACCTTTAAGCAGCATCTTCCCTAAGCTCCTTTAGGCTCAATTCTCCACACATTCATTCTCCCTTAGCCAGACAATATGATTTTAGACTTCCTGCGGTGCAATGTGAACCAATTTCTTCTCCAGCCTTGAATTTTATTAATCCAATCCCTCAGATGCTACAGATTCCATTCCAAGTCACAAGAGGGCAATCTGCAGCTGTGTGTCATCTACATGGGCCATTCCTCTTAGAAACAGCTCCCAGGGGCAGCCCGCTGGTGCTAAGGAGTGAAAGAATCCAGATGAACCCCAGGAGACATCATACAATATTTTGGGAAGGGCTGATGAGACCTCACCCAGAGTTATTGGCTGAGATTATATTTACTCTTTCCATAATAAGCACATGCTATATTGTCCAAAGTCACATGATCTGCATCCAGCAAGTCCATCCTTGCACTTTCCTCAAGGCTAATACAGTGGAATGAGTAGCCTATTACTGTATTTTTCTTCATGTCTTCAGCAGCCACAGAGTATCAGGTCTATCCTGGCCAAACCCCAAAGATTCTCTGAGAAGATAATATAGTATATTGTTTGGCTTGTGTAGATATGAAAGAAGAGTATGAGGAAAGGGAAGTTAAAACACCTTTTCTCAGGGCAAGTCTGATTTCCATAAGCTATAGTCCTCAATATAAACTGGTCACTTTTGAGTACCTAGACCAGTTCTAAAAACAGTGAGGGAAGCCTAATTTGCAGGCTGATTGCCAATTAACCAAATCCATACAAAGTTAATATAGTCTGGTTAAAACAAGGAGATCTCAAAGGAATTTCTTTTGTTCATCCTAAAAGCCAAATCTTATCGACACAAAGTATCTCCTAACAATGACCACTGAAAAAACCTAGGCGGGGAAATGACCTTTATTTTGTAAGATTCAATTTAACCACACAGAACTGCTCTCAGATGCTGTTCTTATTTGCCTATGCTTCTTATAGAAACACAAGGAAGTTGGAGGAAGAAGGAAGAATATTGCCCTTGACACGTCCATTTGTCTCTGTGTTAACAGAGAATAGATAGATAGATACATAGATAGATAGATAGATAGAAAGAAAGAAAGAAGATACTGCTTCAGTTAAACAAACTAAATTCAGCTAAAGCAGCAATTATAATAGCCCTCCTGAAATCCGAATCTGCCTCTAATCACTGAATCATTCCAAGGATAACCAGACCAGAGTGGGTCATACTTGCCAACTTACCGAACTTTCAGCTTACCCACCACTGCCACAGAATCTCAAAGTGGGAAGGAACCTCAAAGGTCATCTAGTTCATTCCCCTTGCAGTATCACTGATGAGGGGCATCTAGACTCCTGGTTTCAATCTTCATAGAAAGAAATAAAAGAAAGTCTAACTATTGGTATTTCTGCATCGGGACTAAAATTTAAAGAGCAGAAATGAAGGAAAGAACAAGCACAGAGAGATGGAACCCATGGTCTCACTTTCTCATATTTCAAATGAGAAGGTTATACTAAATAGTCTGTAAGGTCCCTTCCTGTCAAGCTCTAGGTCAATGAACTTATGTTTTTATATTCATTTATTCACATTTCAAAATTTAAAGGATCCATGATTTTGCATGTGTGAGTACTACTTGTACCAATGCAAACTGTAATCATTCCACACTTTAATAAAAGGTCTTTGTGTATTCATGTGGCTGAAATTGCATCCCCCTGCCTTTCCAGCTGCCCCCAGCTTGTATTCCATCAACATTGGCTTCGAAAATTCAGTGTCACCACCATGCCACATGATAAACTCAGCAATGGTTAGTCATTTTGTGCCTGGGGCAAGGAACATAAAATGTGACCTGGGAGGAACACACCAGAAGTATTGTCGTGGGCTGTGAGGGAGAGAGTTTAGAAGGGGAGAAAATCAACATCTAGGAACATTTGACTTTAACTAGTTATTCTCGATAACTAAGGGCTGAGAGAAAGTGTGATGCAATGGATAGAGCGCTGGCCTTGGAACCAGAAAAACATGGGCCCTTCCTCCAATGCCTGCTGGCTGTGTGACCCTGAGCAAGTTACTTAATCTTGCACCACTCTAGGGAACTTTCTAAGAACATATGTTGCCAAGATGATGCCAACTGGCATTGCAAGAAGTTCTTCCCTAAGAGCTTCTGATACCAATGAAATCGCAAGTCCAGTCCCTAACTGCTAGCTAGGCTTCATTGTTTCACTGCAAAAAGACTAAAAGTCCTACCATGTGCCCTGGTAATCTTATTACCCTCAAATAGAGTCCCAGTTATCTCACACTAGTTATAGTTCTGATGATGAGTTTATTATACAAGCACAAATTATGTAACTAGTGTGTACACATATCACCTAGGCTGGGTCCTGTGGGAAGTGACCAGAGCACTGGACGAAGCATTTCCAAGAGAAATCTGGCCTGTCTTTGTTATTTCCTGGCATGTTTTAGGTTCAATCCACATGGACAGTTGCCTCTATGTCTGCAGGGTCTGAACATTACTTATCTGAAGATCATGATTGTAGCTATCACTCCTACAAAGGGATCTGATGCATATGACTCTAGGCATCAAGCCAGTCACGGGCTCATGAAGACATTTTCCTTCTACTCTGCATTAGGCAGACCACCTGAGCTGGCTAAACCCCAAAGATTCTCTGAGAAGATAATATGGTATATTGTTTGGCTTGTGTAGATATGAAAGAAGAGCATGAAGAAAGGGAAGTTAAAACACCTTTTCTCAGGGCAAGTCTGATTTCCATAAGTGAGACATTCTCCAGAAACTGGAAGTGGATACTTTTCCCAGGAAATCTTAGTCCTGTATTGCCCTCCTCCCACCCTCCCCTCTATACTCAAGGCCCACTAGGACTATCTCTACCCCAACCACTTTCAAGAACTGGACCTGAAGCTCCCCCCATGTCCCATTATGGGTGGCTTTGGGGAGTGATAGAGCAGTGGGTAAGAAATCAGGTTCCAAATAAGCAGTTTCTTAAGTCAAATCAAAGTCCAGGAAGCACATAACAGAATGAGGCACAGGATGGTTGGGTCCAAGTCCAGGTTCTTTCACTTTTACTTGGGATAAGTCACTTCACCTATGAGCTTTAGTTTCTTCATTTGTAAAATGAGGGATGTGGACTAGATAATTCAGGGGTTCTGTAACCAGAATGGCCTTTGTTTTCTTTGAATGACTCAGCTTACCTCATTGAGCCTCAGGATGCTATGGCTTACTCTTCCGGGGCAGGAAGCCCAGAGAGCATGTCAGGAAGCAGAAAACTTCCTGTGTGATGAGTCATGGGGCTGGCTGAGGGGAGGTGTTAATGACTACGCTAGGGGGAGGGGCCAAGTCAAGAACCAATCGGCCCTGGTCATTCAGGTGGCACTTGATGATGTCAAAAACTCTATAAGAGGGGAGAGGACAGCTTGAAGCTCTCTTTCCTTTTCTGGTTGGTGTGGGAAGCAGCGGCAAGCAAGCGTGACTCTGGGCCAGCCCTTGCTCTTGGGCCAAGCCCAGATGTTGGTAACTATGAATTGTATTGGGTCTGTCTGTTGATATTTGTAACTTGTTTGTATTTTGGTTTTGAGGTTCAGGATGCTGGTTTGTTTTCCCCCGAACTAAATGAATGTTTTGAACCTCAGGGTGCTGGTTTTTTTTTCCCCTGAAGTAAGTCAATGAATCTGTATTTGGTCTGTCTCTTGATGCTTGTCTGTATGCTCCCCTGAACTAACTGAATGCTAACTGAATGCTGGCGTTTTCCCCTGAACTAAATGAATGTTGTCTGTATGCTAAGTGAATGCTGGATTAAACTAAGCTGGTCAACCCCTTCACCGTGCTTTCCTTGTTTAAGCAGATAAAAAGAACCTGTGCTTTCCCGGCAGCTTCCTGGGTCCCAGCAGCCCCCTGGGTGCCGGCTGTGGGGGAGGGATCTTACGCCCCCACTGAAGCTGCTAGCTGGGTTGTTAAAACAGGTTCACATAAAGTTTTGATTCAGTCAAAGGGCCACACTTGAGGACCTAGAGGGCCACATGTGGCCTCAAGGCTGTTGGCTCACCACCCCTGAAGAATCTTTCAAATAACTTCCAACTCTAAATCTTATCACCACCTGTTGATTATGGAGCCCCTGATACCAAAGTTGAATTCAATTTGATTCCATTCTTAAACATTCATTAAATTTCTATAAGGTGCTAGGCGCTGTGCTAGGTGCTAAGGACACAGACAAAAACTTTGGTCTTGCTACCAAAGAGCTTATATTCTTCCGTGGAGAAATATATCCACAGAGAAATAAATACAAAAAAAAAGTACAAATATGAACGCAAAAAATCTTCCAAAGGCAAAAGGACCACTAAAAATTAGGGGAATCAGATTGGTTGGCTAGTTGTCCTTCATTCTCGAAGAGGACCAAAATGACATCACTATGTTGGAGTCAAGGTACAACATTTTTGAGCAGATAGAGATTAAAGGAGAGAAGACCAGTGAATCAATTAGTAAGCAATTATGAAGTGCCTACCATGTGCCAATTGCTTTACTAAATGCTGGGGTTTAAATTACAAATGCATATAAGTTCAGGTGATGAGCTGATAAGGTGACAAGGCCCTGAATTGCGACTTGTTGATATGGATGGAAACAAGAGGGCAGAGACAAGAGAAGTTGTGGAAGTAGAACCAGCAAGATATGGCAACTAATTGGATAGGTGAGTGGACATAGGAAAAGCAAGAATCAAAGAAAATTCTGAGACTGTGAACCTGGGTAACAGGAATGAAGACTTGGGGCCAAGGCCAAGGAACTGCCACCTTTGCTATAGAAATGATGAAATCCCTTCTTCCCAATATGGCTGTCCAAAGATCTGAGGTGCTTCCTTATGGCATGGGTAAGCCTGCACCCAAACCTCCCTTTCAGAAGGCTACTCCCGCTTCTGGGAGCAAAATGACGCATATATCAATGAGGGGTTGGGAAAGTGCCTTCAGACTGATCTGTTATCATAATCACCTGCCTGGCCCTGAAGTTGCTGAAGCTATGCTCTATGTCACTGAAGGAGGGATTTGTCGTGACATCACTCCTAATAACTAATCAGTGGGGCCAGGCTCCAGCAGCTAGATCATCGTTTCTCCACCCTGACCAGGGAGCCACCCCTGCATTCTGGCTAGGTGCCATCAAGCCCCAGGTTGATCCTCTGGCTTGCCAGCAACGCTTTCTCCAACAGCTGGCAATAAACTGCTTTGTTTCTCTCGGTATCCAGGGACTAATAATAATGATGGCTGGCATTCTTATGGCACTTTAAAATTTATTAAATGCTTTGCATACATTATTACATTTGATCCTCAAAATAATTCCATGTGGTAAGTGGTGCCATTAATATTATACCAGTTTTACAGATAAGGAAACTGAGGCTAAAGAGATTGGGCCTTTTCCATGGTCACATAACTACTGAGTTGAGCTGATGCCTGAGGTGAAACACGGTTCTTTCACACTCCAGCAGGCTGCGTCTCCCCTTGAAGAGAGGCAGGAGGGAGGGAGGGAGTCCCCTTAGAAAACAATGGAAGGATGGCCTAGGAACCACCAATGATGGAAGACAGTCCCTGACTCCAAACCTCTACCAAAGCACTTGGCCGGCCCTGGCAGACTGATGAAAAGCACTGATTATCCTAAACTATCACATTTGACAATGGCTCCATGAAATGAATATTTTCATCCTGTTACAGCAATGAAGTGAAAATTAGTTGTGACGGCCAATGTCATGCATAGAAAATCATCTTCTTCTTGGGGAAATATTCTCTCTCCTTGCTATACTCTCATCTAACCGACCCTCCCTTTTTCTCTCACTTATTACCTCAACTTCTTCCTGAGCTTCTCTACTAGGCCTTTGCTGTACAACGGGTCTTTGCAGCCAAGTCCATAGGAAATGGTGGCTCTCCTTGAGCCAGAGGCCCTTGGGTGAGTATGGCGCTGTCCCCTGAGCTACACACCTTTAGTTATGATCCCTTCCTAGGATCCAGGCTAAGGTAATAGGTGGATCAGTTCTCTAGCACTGTAGGTGACCCTATGGCTTCCACCAAGTGGGGGAAGGAAGTAAAGATCTTCCTGAGGAAGAACCATGGCACTGCCCTCCAGCCAGGGCTTTAGCAGTAGATAGGAGACATCCAAGAGGCAGAGCAGACGTGACTTCTGTCACTGCCCTATCCCAGAACTGAGCTACATCCTAACTAACCCTGGAGTCCTCCAAAGCAACCATGGTAGGTAGCTTTTGCATGAGAGAGAGACAGACAGAGATGTAGAGGTAGAAGGAAACAGAGACAGAGAGAGGATCTTAAATTGTAGCGAAGGAAACTACATATGCACAAATAAGGAAACACAAAATATATATGTATGTATATATACATATATATGGGGAGGTGCACCAATAAATGAGGTGTTCCACCTCTAGGTGTTAATAATAATCATAATAAATAACTTTCCCTTAAATCTAACCTAAACCTTTTACTTCCCTGGAACTTCCACCCATCCTACCTATTCACCTGTTCTCTCTTCTGAAGTCAATCAGAGCCTAATCCCTCTTTCATTTGATAGCCCTTCAGAAATTTGAAGACAGCAACTCATTACATGGTCTCTAAACAAATAGTCTTGACCCTCTTTGTTTTCCCAGAGCCTTATTGTGCTATGAGGACAATGTTTTTCTTTTGTGACTTCCCCAGGAACGTTTTCCCCAGCAGGTGCAAGAGGTTAGGGATCAGAGCCCGGTGTTTCAAAATGAATGGCAAGGCTCCTAAATGGCCTTCCTGCCTGTCCGTCTGTTGATCTAGTGGGACGATGATGATTGCCTCTAGACAGGAGTGGGGAACCTTTGGCCCTAAGGCCACATGTGGCCCTTTAGGTCCGCAAGTGCAGCCCTTTGATTGAATCCAAATGTCACAGAACAAATCCCCTCAGTAAAAGAATGTGTTCAGTAAACTTGGACTCAGTCAAAAGGCCACCCCCGAGGACCTAGAAGGCCATATGTGGCCTCGAGGTCAGAGGTTCCCCACCCCTGGGTCTAGTGGATCCCATCATGCCTTTCTTCTCGTGAGCTATACTGATCAATACAAGTCTAATTGGCTTTATGTGTTCCATGTGTTTTTGAGTAGCAATAGTATGGAGAACCAGTGGGTATGAGAGCCAGAAGGGGACTTAGAGATGTCTTTGTTTTACAGGTAGGAAAAATAAGGCCTAGGGAGGGAAAACAACTTATTCAGGATCACACAGAAATCAAAAATAAATCCATCTGACCCAGTCAAATCTTACCTCAGATGCTAGATGTGTGACCCTAGGCAAGTCACTTTACCTCGGTGCTTCATTTTCTTATCTGAAAAGCAGGAGCAAGGATTGGGCTGAATTGTCTCTAAGTCCCTATCTAGATCCATGATCTCAGGAACTTTTCTTTATTAATACGTTTTTAAATTTTAAATGCTAAGCATTATGCGACCATGCTATTTGAAAAAAAAAAATCCCGCATCATTTTCTTTTATAAAGTAACAACAGCAGAGATAACAATAGTAGTATTTATGTAGTTTGCATATATTATCTCATTTGATCCTCATGACAAATCTATAAAGTACCACTGTTATCATTATCTCCATTTTACAGATAAAGAAACCGAGGCTCAGAGGGATCCAGTGATTTGATCACTTGGGTCACACAGCTAGTTAGTGCCTGAGGCTGGATTTGAACTCATGTCTTCCTGACTTTACATCTAACACTATCCACTAACCCTGTTCTAAAGCAAAGGTTCATCCCTATATTTAATATTTCCCTAAATCTAATTTTCATATGGCAAACTTTCTTAAAACAAGATGTCCCTTGTTAAGATACAATTACATATTCAAAAGAAAGATAAAATTGAAATGTTAACTGGTAAAGATGTACCATGGACCTGTAGAAAGAAATGGAGGCTGTGGCCTGGATATAATTAGTTGAATATATTTAGTTAATACCAGCTGCCTCCACACTCCATTCCTCAGTAGCCTGTTAGGCAGAATGCAGAATGAAAACTGGAGATCTGCATGCTGGTCTCAGCCTACACAAACCTGTTTATGGGAAGTTATTAGTTGGGGTTCGATTTCATGATGTTCTTCATCTTTGTAGTCATGCATATATGTAGGTGAGAGATTAGAGATGTGTGCTTCTCTCTGTGGGGTGAGTTCACTCCCCTTGTTGCCGCAGAGAGTGAAGTCACACCCCTCTCTGCAAATGAGGCAGCCGGCTCCCACTTTCCCGGTCTGAGAGATTTCTGTGTCTACCCTGCAAGTGGGCGGACAGTTGGGGATGATTTACTGGAAGGGTTCCTCAAGTGTAATTGTAGCATAATTACATTAGAAACCAGCTCTGCATGTGGTCACAATGTTTTCTAACAAAACAGTCTCCTAATGCATGAAAGCCAGTATCTTCATGAGTATTTAACTCCTACCTTGAAAATTCACGTTAACAAAACCTAGGTCAAGGAATTACAGTATGGTGGGGTGAAAATATGCTGAATTTGGAGTTTGACCCAGGTTCAAATACAAATGGAAGTCACTCAATCTTTCTGGGCCTTGGTTTCTTCCTCTGTAAAGCTTCCGAAGAGCTTGGAGTAGATGGCCTCTTATGTTCCTTCTAGACCTAAGTCTAGTAGCATATCTCCCCTGGTGGATATGGAGTGGAAAGAACACTGGCTTTGGAGTCAGAAGACCTGTCCGTGTTCAAGTCTCACCTGGGACATTTTTTAACAGTATGACCTTGGTCAAGTTACTTCATTTCTCAAGTCCTGATTTTCCTCATCTGTAAAATGAAAGAGGTGACTAGATGACTTCTAAGGACACCCTCCTCCTAATGTTCTCTCAAACTATACATGACTGCACTATGGGGGTGCCAAGACAGGTGGAACAGGCACAAAGCCAGCATCGGGAGTAGAGGAGCCTACACCAGATGCAGCCAGCCAATCAATCAACTAGTATTTATTTATTGAGTTCCTAATGTTTGCCAGGGACTGTGCTAAGTGCTACAGAGGAAGGAAGGAAGGAAGGAAGGAAGGAAGGAAGGAAGGAAGGAAGGAAGGAAGGAAGGGAGGGAAGGATGGAGGGAGGGAGAGAGGGAGAAAGAAAAAAGAAAGAGGGAGAGAGAAAGAAAGAGAGATACCTGCTCAAGTAAGTACTACATGGCCTAATGGTAGAGACCTTCAAACAACTATGTACAAACAAGCTATATACATGATAAACTGAAGGGTAGTCTTAGAGGGAAGGCACTAAGATTAGGGAGGAACAGGAAAGGCTTCTTACAAAAGTTGGGAACTTAGCTGATACTTGAAAGAAGCCAGGGAAGCAAGGTAGCTGTAATGAGGTGGGAGATAGTTCCAGGCCTGAGGACATCCAGGGAAAATGCTCAAAGTCAGTAGATAGAGTATTATGTCAGGTGATCCAGTAGATAGCACGATGGGTCTGAAGTCAGGAGATGAGTTCAAATCCAGTCTTAGGTTCACCAGCTGTATGATCGTAGGCAAGTCACTTAACCTCTATTTGTCTCAGTCTCCTCAACTGTAAAACAGCATAATAATAGCACCGACCTCCTAGGGATGTTGCGAGGCTCCAATGAGATAATATTTGTAAAGCGCTTAGCACAGTGCTCGGCACATAATAGGTGCTATATAAATGCTTTCTCCCTTCCCTTCTCCTCCCCCTTTATAGAGTATGTGGACAGGAGTAACAAGTTAAAAGACTGGAAAGGTAAGAAAGGGCCAAGTTAAAAAGGGCTTTAAAAGCCATACGGAGGATTTTATATTATATACTCGATCCTATAAGGAGGTACAGTAGTTGATTGAATAAGGAGATTTCATGGTCAGACCCGCACTTTAGGAAGATCGGTTTGACAGCTAAGCAGAGGCTGAATTGCAATGGGGAGAGACCAAGCATCAGGTTATTGAGATAGTCCAGGCATGAGGTAATGAGGCCTGCACCGGGAACATGGAAGTATCAGAGGAGAGAAGGTCACATTTGCAATAAATGTTATGATAGAAAAGATAGGATTTGACCACTGATTAGATGGTGGGGGCAGTAAGAGAGAGTGAGGAGTTGAGGATGACATGTAAGTTGCAAGGCTAGGTGACTGGGAGGGTGGTGGCATCCTTGACAGTAATAGGAAGGTTAGGAAGAAAGAAAAGTTGGGCAGGGAGTAGGCAGCTGTGGGGGGAGAATGAGTTTGATTGTCTGAATACAGACTGAAGCATACTGTTTTTCACTTTCTTTTTTTGTTGTTTGAGTCTTCTCATGCAAAATTAATAATGTGGAATTGTTTTACATGATCATACATATATAACCTGTATCACATTGCTTGCTGCTTCAGGGAAGGGGGAGAGATAGATTTTGGAATTCAAAGTTTTTTTAAAAATGTTAAAGATTGTTTTAACATGTAATGGGGAAAAATATATTTTAAAAAAAGATGTCTACAGGACATCCAGTTCAAGATTCTAATGGCAGCTATGAAACTGAAAGTCAGAAGAGAGGTTAGGGCTGGGTAAGATTTGTAAATAATCAGCATAAAAAATGATCATTGAATGTATGGGATCTTATGAAATCGCCAAGTAAAGCAATATAGAGGGAAAAGAGAAGAGGGCCTGGCTATAAGGTCTCAGGCAGCTCTTAGCTGCTGGTGACCTGTATCTCTGACCCTGCTCAATACCATCTTGTAAATCTAGACCATGATCCTTTCCCTAATCTTCCTGACTGGCTTACACCATTCCTGGGTGTGGCTAAGCAATGATATGCTTCTCTCTTGGATCCCTGGTGTGATAATACCAATACCATACATTTACATAAACATAGACCATTTTCAAAGAGCTGCCCATGTGATCTTCACACAACCTTCTGAGGTGGGTGAACAAGAGAGATATTCTCCCCATCTCACAGATATAGTATCAAGCAATTAGGGATAGAGACAAAAGGAGAAAAAGGAGAAGCCCCTAGCAGACACAGATTTCCTGTGATTTTGCAAATTTATTTAACAGTATCAGGAAGTAGCCTCAGGGCTGCTGTTACCATTATACTTTTGCCAACCCACCCAATGCCTTAGGTCACCCTGTGTCCTAATAACAGTATTGTTCTCTCATTCTCAATCTTACTCCAACATACAACAAAGAAAGTCCTCTTTCTAAGCTCCCTACATCACCACTCCAATCAGGTCAGTCTCTCAATGTTCATAATGACCAAAACCAACACTGAAGTTACTTCAAAAAATATTTTATTAAGCCCCTCCTATGCTCAAGGAATTATAATATTTTGTATGCATAATTTGTACCCATTAGGATACAAAGATCAAAAATAATCCTTGCCCTCAAAAAGTTTACAATTAAGCAGGCAGTTGTAGAAATTCAACAGGTACCCAGATTAAATAAATACAAGGGAATTTTAGGGAAAGAAAGAGCATTAACACATTAAGAAATCACCAGCACCTACAGGCTCTGGAAGGACATATATATGTATATGTATGCATGTATGTGTATGTGTATGTATGTGTATACATATATACGTATATATGTATCTGTGTATATGTATACACACACATATATATATACATATATATATATATGTATGTATGTATATCCTTTCAGCCTATAGCATCCCAAGATCCTGACATGAGGAAACTGAGGGTCATGGAAGGAATTTGACTTGCCCAAGGTAATACACCCAAAAGAAGAGGCAAAGCTAAGACTAGAATCCAGGTTCTATAACTCTCAATTCTACTCTTTGTATCAGTTTTTACCAGCAATCTTTCTATTTCTATATAGTTGGTTATGCCTGGGATGCAGTATCTCTCTCACCATTCAAATTCTGACACTTCAAGAATCTGTGATCTCATTAGGATGAATATTCTCTCCACTGGTACAACTCACAGCCCATATGTACTTTCTCATCCTGTGTAATATTTGTCTACCTGTCTCTATAAATCTTCCACAGAAGATCAAACAAATGGCTAAAGATCTTCCTCTGGTTCTTTTAGGATATGTTATTCTGATCTCTTGTCATAGTATAGAATTGACCCTGGATTCTCAAGGGCTATTACAGTGAAGTACAGGCAGGTTCCACCAAGCAACACAATTTTCTAGCAATAATGGGCTGTCTACTCCTCAAGGATCAGCCCATCCATGAAGTAAAATATGCCCTCAAACTTGAAAGACTAACCTAAAGAGGAGAAAGTCTCTAAGAAAAGCCAACTGTGGAAAGGAGTTGGATGATGGACAGTGCTGGGGACAAAGCTGGGGACCTTTTCTATATCAGTGACACTGGGCTGTGCCATTGCAATGTGTCTTCCCCAATGCCAAGCTTAGAGTATTATACAAGGTAGGCACTTAATAAATATTTATTGACTAACTACTAAACTTCAAAGAGATTCAGACTCTTATGACAGGCTTTTTCCCCTTAGGATTAAGGAATCATCCTCATGATTGTGTTCATCCTCACATTGTGCCTGGTTCTGGATATCTCATTGTAGAGAAGACATCGATGAGCATGGATGAACTATGATCATAGTACCCTAGGATCCTAGAAGGGACCTTAGACTCCATCAAGCCCAACTCCCTCATTTTACCCATGAAGAAACTGAAGCATAGAGAAAATGACTTTCCCAGGATTGCCTATCTAGTACATGTCTGAAGCAAGATTTAAACTCAGGTCTTTCTGACTCCAAAGCCAGAACCCTACCCACTACCCCAGGCTGGCTTATGATGGCTAAGGGCTTCTAAATCATGCCATGGCTAAGGGCTTCTAAATCATGCCATTTTCGAATCAGTTGAAGAAATTAAGATTGTTTAACCTAGAGAAGACTTAGGGGGAAGATGATAATTGTCCTAAAGAGTTATCATATGGAAGATTAGACTTCTTCTCCTTAGCCCCTGAGATCACAATCAGGGCCCAAGGGTAGAAGTTACAGAGAGTCATATTTTGTTTGGATATAAAAGCAACCAGAGTTACCCAAAAGTGGAAGAGTCTCCTTTAAGAAGTCCCAAGATCTCTTCATTTCCATGTCACATAGAAGGGTCAGATCTTCTGGCCTGGCCAAATGGGTTCCTGTCTTTAAGTCCTTGGAAAGGTCCACAGTCTGGTCAAGGGCATAATTCCCTCTAAGGTAGAAACATGAGCAGCCAAGCAGGATATTAAACACTTCTTCACATTGCTTCTATTTAAAGACATGTGGTCAACCAAGGAAAAACTGCACTGAGGGGTTGGATGGTTTTGCTAAGCTGCTTTTTTCCCACTCTCTTTTTTGTCTTTGTTATATGGGACAGGGGAAAGGAAAAGGAGAAGGATATATAAATATAAAGGTGATGTAATAACAAAAAATGTACATTAAAAAGTGGATCTGAAATGAGGCATGAGAGTTACCATTAGCGATGTCACCATGGCAAGAATGCCCATGAAGTGGCGTTGAATCCATAGGATCTAAAGCTTGAAGATTCTAAATTAAGGATAAGCAAACTTTAGTACAAGGGCCAAATCCAACCCACTGCCTATTTTTGCATGGGTGCAAGCCAAGAATATTTTTATCATTTTTAATACAGCAAAATTTTATATAAAAAATGTAACACTCATTCCTTGCTCATGGGCCACACAAAGTGGGTGACAGGTCACATTTAGCCCAAAGGCTATCGTTTGTCAACCCCCTGCTCTAAAAAGATAATTTAGTCCCATTCCCTCATTTTACAGATAAGGAAACTGAGGTTTGCAGTGGGAGGTACTTGTCCAAGGCCACACAGCCAGGATGAAATCTAACCATTCTGACTTCAAATTCATTTTCCTTACTGTGAGACCAAACCTCCTCTTTTTCAAAGATGAAATTCTAACATTCATTACCCTTTATCACACTGATTCAAAAAGTTAGACTTGTGGATAGAAAGAAAAACACATCCCCATTGATCAGAGGCTGGGGTTTTCTGTTATTTTTGTTTTTGTATAGACTTGTGGTTTCATTGATGTAGGAAACTCCCATTTCCTCTACCAATGCAGACTGTACCTACTTTGGAACTCAGTTTTAGACAGTGGCCTGGGACTTTGAAACAATATACTATATGTATACATTTCAGCATTCTTTTCAGGAGAATAGGTACTAGACCATTGATTTCATTGTATGCGGAATTCCCCAAAAAGGAAACTCTCTCTTACTACAGCAGGTCAACACCTTCTACGCAACATATAGTCTTAGAGAGTGTCAGTCAGTGAACATCTATTAAGCATCTACTGTGTGTTAGGCAGGGCAGTTAGGTGGTACAATGGAGAGAACACCAGGCTTGGAGTCAGGAAGATCTGAGTTTAAATCCAACTTTAGACATTTACTAGCTGTGTGACCCTAGGCAAGTCACTCAAGCCCTATTTGCCTCACTTGTAAAATGGGGTCACACAGGAGAAGGAAATGGAAAACCACTCCAGTATCTTCGCCAAGAAAATCCCATGGACAAAAGTCCACAGGGGTCACATAGAGTCTGACATGACTAAACATCTGAACAATAATGACAAATGTGTTAGGCACTGAAGCGCTGAGGATAGAGAAAGTCGAAAGACAGTTCCTGCCCTGGAGAAGCTCATGGTCCAATGAGAGAGACAATATGCAATTATGTACAAATAAGGTATGTACAGGATAAATGGAAAATAAGTAATGAAAGGAGGGAGATAGACTTAAGAGGAATTCTGAAAGACTTCCTGCAAAAGGTGGGATTTTAGTGGGAACTTGAAGTATAAAGACTTCTATACACATGAATTCCTCAACAAACCTTAAAATATATGTCCTTTAATTTGATTGGAAGCCATTGGCTAGTTGAAAAGTGGACAAGCTTCTGCTCACCTTTAAAAAGCTAATATATTGTGGAAATGAGTGTTGAAAACTAAAAATAAATTATTTTTTTTTTAGAAAAAGCTAACATATCAAATCCACAGTTACTCCAGCAAGGAGCCAGTGGATTTAGAAGAAAACAACTCCAGGAAGGAAATCATTGTTCACCTATGGGGAGGGAGAGGAGAAAGAAGAGCCTTTCCCTCTCCTCCCCACTTCCAACTCAGCCATGTATGGCACTCTGCACCAGGCTGGGCAACTTACCCAGCAAGAGCCAACACATCCAGCAGGAGGCAGTTGTGAACAGCTCTAGGAGTTATGCTGTTAGAGACAATGGGCAGAAACATGTTCTCCTGACAGGCATGGGCACAGAAGGCTGCATTCAAGGCAGATAGCCAATTGGAGGATTCTCTTGCAGCAGAGAAATCAACTGATTAGGGATTCAAGAGATAACAAACTTTGGTGGTCATGAGTTAAGCTGCAGAAAAGAGCAGACCCAGGGAGGTTAGCTGGGTAGCTTATCTGCCCAGCAGAGATATTGCATCTGGATGGGGATGGGGGGTTGGAGAGTATCATGAAGACTCCACGAAGAGAAATAGGACATGGAGGTCCTGACGAATTGGAGGCATGAACTGCCTGGACACATGTGTTCTCCATGTATGTACCTTACTACCATTGTTCTTTAGGTTTGTGCCCACTAACCTTGTATTTATTTGTGAGTGATTATGTTCTCAGTTTGGGGGGTGAATGTTTTCTAGCTACTGCTCTTACTATGCCATTTTAGTAAATGGCTTTGCCTTGAACTAAATGTGTCTCCTAGTTGCCTACTAAAGGTAAGCTCACCTATAGCTCTCAATGAGTTATCCTTTTAGGAGTGTAGATTCGCAGAGTAACCTGAAATCTGTGAGGGTAGCTACCCACCTGGGGAACCCCAAACTGTAAACCTCTAAATGCCTAGTTGGGGAGGCACCCTGGAGAGGGTGCTATGATAATAAGTTCAGTCTGGGCCATTTGTTATTTGACATCCCAGGTAGAGAGGATCAGGTGACGGTCAGTATTAGAGATCTCGATTTGGAATTCATCTCCAAAGAAGTCCTAGTAGAAGTCATGGTAGTAAATTAAACCACCAAGGAGAATAACTAGCCAGTGAAGACAAGAGGGCTAAGGAGATACTCTTAAGAACAACCATGTTCTTGAGAACAATCCATATTAATGGCTAAGAAATATAATGAACCAGGGAAAGAACTGTTAGAGGAATAGGAGACAAGCCAGGGGACAAGACAATAGTATCTCCAAAATCAAGGCAGGACAGATTATCCAGGAAGAGACGATCAGCAGTGACAAAGAGGTCAAGGAGTATAGGAACAGAAAAAAATAGCCATCGGATCTAATCATGAGAAAGCAGTTTCAGTAGAGTGGTAGGGATGGGGGAAAAGCCAGATTACTAGATATTGAGGGGAGTGGGTGAGGAAGAAGTGAGCTTTGGGGTGACGGAAAGTTTTGCATATGGAAACTTTTTCTAGAAGTGTAGGAGGCTAGAGAGAAGATATTTTTAGGATTAAGATGACCTGAGCATGTTCTTAAGTACATGGGAAGACGCCAGTGGAAAGAGAGAGCTTGAAATATGCATGAGAGAGAAGACAATTACTAGAACAAGGTGCTGAAAGAGGCAAGAGGGAATGGGAATGAGGGCACAAGTAGAGAAACTCTTAACCTTATCAAACAGTAAGAATACTTTTTCTCAGGAAAAAAAATCCAGAAACAAGAGAGAATGAGCAATAATGGAAGAAGTTTGGGAGCATAAGAGGGGACCTGGCAGAGCTCACCTAAAAGAGTTTCCATTTTTCAGTAAAGTAGAAAGCTGAGTCATCTGCTATAAATATATGCGAGGGTGAGGGGGGTGAGGCTTGAAGAGCGAAAATAGCTTAGGTTCACAGCATTCAGAGGTAGAAAGAATCTTAGGCATCATCTTGTTGAAGACTTTCATTTGTCACCTAAGGAAACTAAGGCCCCCAGAACTTAAATAATTTGCATACAGTCCCACAGGTAGTAGGGAAGCCGGGTGGTACAGTGTATAGAGTGCTGGGCCTTGAGTCGGGAAGACCCGAGTTCAAATCCAACCTCAGACACTTACTAGCTATTTGCTAGTGTGACCTTGTTTGCCTCAGTTTCCTCATTTGCAAAATGAGCTGGAGAAGGAACTGGCAAGTCAGTCCAGTATCTTTGCCAAGAAAACCCCAAATGGTGTCATGAATAGTTGGACATGACTGAAATAACTCAACAAGAGCAAGAACTCATAGGTAGTAAGTAACCGAAGCAGGATTTGAACATTGGTTCTCTGACTCCAAAAAGTCTGTATTCAACCTATTCCACTCAATTGCATGTAACATGGAGTCAACAAAGTTAGAGAGGCAGCCATGGAGAGAAACAGAGCAGACCTGGGTTCAAGTTCTAACTCTGATATATTCTGACAGTGGGACTTTATAGTTCAGGTGCCTCAAGTGAAAGACTCTATATAAGTGGTAGAGCTAGTGTTGATGAGCTTCAGTGGATAGAAGAAATTAATCCATATTTCAGGTCAAAAAGTCAACTAGAAGATTTTGAAATATCAATGCAACTATGTCAACACTGCTGTTGTTCTGCCATTTTCCAGTCATGTCCATTGTTTGTGAACTCATTGGGGGTTTTCTTGACAGAGATACTGGAGTGGTTTGCCATTTCCTTCTCCAGATCATTCTGAGGCAAACAGGGTTAAGTGACTTGCCCAGGGTCACACAGCTAGTAAGTGTCTGAGGGCAGATTTGAACTCAGGAAGATGAGTCTTCCGGACTCCAGGCTCAACACTATATCCACCCATAATTTAAAAGCGACCAAATCATTTTGATTCCATGACATCCTCTGTCAACTTTCAGCAACCGTGGAGTAGGAATGGAGAAAGTTAACGAAGCTTTATCCTCATTTATAAAATGGCCACTCCATCAAAGTGGGAACAGGGAAGATTTTGTGTCTATCCTGCATGTGGCAGAAAGGACACCCTCTTGCACTTGGCAGGAAACCAAGTTTATTAAAAGTAGCAAGCAAATAGAATTTGCTTTCTTCAAGGAGCTATATTCTGAGTGGGGCCATCTGTTATGTTAGTTGTCTTGTTCATTTAGTGCTGGAGGGAGAGGGTCCAGCTCTGCCTTTTGTCTGTCATCCAAGGAGCCTGGCACAAAAGAGGACTACGGGAAACACCAGACATTGGTTTTTTCCTTGTTTTCTTCATCCCATTTCCACACATCTGCTGCTTTCCATCTTCTGTCCCATTCCCTGGGCTGCTGCAGCGGATTCCTCCCCTGGGGCATGAAAGGGAGGCACCCTTAGGCTGTGAAAGCTGGAACTTCATGAGAGTCCTCTGGGGGAAGAACAAAACATAAAGTCTGGCTTCATTTTACCGTCTGTAGTGGACAGAATGCAGGAGGTAAAGACAAGAAGACCTGGGCTCAAATCATACTTCACCTCCACATGAGCTCTTTGAACCTCTGGCTTCTCATCTGTGGGTGAAGGAGGTGGAGCTAGATGGTCTTGAAATCCTTCTCATCTCTAAATCTAGAATTCTGTGAGCTCTCAGTACTTTAATTATTTAAAGGAAGGACACTTAGCCCTGGAGCATGAGATTTCTCCCCAGTCCCTCAGAATCATACAAAGTTTGAGCCAGAAAGGATTTTAGAGGACTAGGTTCAGCTTCTTCACTAAACACTAGGGAAAATTGAGACTCAAAGAGAGGAAGGAAAATGTCCAAGGTTATATAGTGACTCAGGGGCAGAGTTAGGACTGCAATCCAGGTACTCTAACCTCTAGTCATCTGTTCCCTCCTGAGTGTTTTATGTCATGATTCCCACAGTTTGGGGTTGATGCCACTCAATGGTGTTTGGTTTGATTTCTTGACACCCCTGCCCCCAGAAGTGCTGTAGGCTATGCATTTATTTTTAAAATGCAAATTAGCATTCATTGTGTTATGAATAGTTCTGTAAAATTTCACAGTTCTTCTTGAGATGACTGGAGTCACCCTGGGGTGCTATAAAACTAGAATTAGCAGTCGCTAGCTGATATTCCCAGGGCATACTGGAAGAATCAGCCCTAACATCCCACCCGACCTCCCTGATCATATCCTCATGAGGACAGAAATTGGAGTTCCTAACACCAGCAGGGATCAGGATCAGAGCCAGGCCCATCCATGGCCCCCAGACAGGATCAGACTTTGCTTCTTTATATACTTAGTGGTCAATATTCCCTTTTTTTCCTTCTTCCAGTGCCTCCTCCTGCCAATAAGTAGAAATACCAGCAGCCAGAGGGTGATATAATAATATATAATATAATATATAGGATTATATAACAATGTCTAATATATATATAATATACATAATATCTGTTACAAAGCAGAAATCAGGACTTTATTCCTAAGGTATCCGAGAGTTAGGGGAATTGGGGTGGGGTGGTTAATTCTGAAGTACCAGAAATGCCACACTTAATAAGTGCTTATTGAATGAATGAACAATTGAAGCTCTAAAATAAGCTCTAAATAAATCAAGACCAGCATCATGAGTTCCTTTCTTCAGGAAGGCTCCAGCACATTTGTTTTCTACTAGTTAAGAGAAACACATGATCTTAGTTTTAGTGATGAAAAGGGACCTTAAAGGTCCCCCTAAGTGACTTGCCCAAGGTGATGCAAGTAGCAAGGGATAGGACTTCAATTTGAATCATATCTAAAGGCATCCAATATTTTCAACTGACACATCTAATGATCAAAAATCCCTACATTAATTTGTATTGACGATAATGGTGAATTCCCATTAAATCCCCAGTACAATGCCTAGAAGAGCCCATCCAAGGCTTTGCCCCAGGAACCAACATGGGGACAGGGTGATGTGCTACCTTAATCACTCTCCCTTTTAGCAGAGCACTGTCTACATAGCCAATTGGGCTGCTCCCTAACCCAGCCCACTGGATGCCCCCCAAGGGAATCATGGCTTGTCACCCTCTACAAGGGTGGCTGTCATATCTTCTGACACATAGGGCCAAGAGGAGGAGTTGTCATCATCTGTGTTTAATACTACCATTCTTAGACTTTCCATTGACCACCATCATTCAGCAACTTCCCTATTACACCTTCAAAAGATACTCCATCCTGGTGGATCCTGGTGGTTATTAGCTATGAACCTCCTGCTCGCTCTCTTTCCTCCTTAATAAGTTGAATATCTAGCTTATAGTTTCCTGGCCTCCTCAATTCCCATGACCCCTGTCTCTAGTCAATCATTCAATAAAAATTTATTAAGTACCTATTATGTGTCAGGAACTGCCGTAAGTATTGATGATACAAAACAGGTAAAAGACGACCTCTACCTTCAAGGAGCTTACAGTCTCATGGATGAGACAACATGCAAACAAATACATACAAAGCATGCTATATACAAGCTATATAGGATAAATAGAAAATAACAAAGAGAAAGCACCAGAATTAAAAAGGGTTGAGGAAAACTTCCAGTAAAAGATGTGATTTTAATTGGGACTTAAAGAAAGCCAACAAGGTCAGTAGGTAGAATGGAGGAGAGAGAGTATTCTAGGCATGGGGGTCAGTCAGAAAAAATGCCTGGAGCCAAGAGATGGAGTATCTTATTTGTGGAACAGCCGCAAGACCAGTGCCATTGGATGTAGAGTACATGTTGAGGAGTAAGGCCTACCTCAACTATTCACAGGAGTTGTCATCCCATAGACACCACCATCCACAAATTCCTCACAGAAAGAAAATTACCAGTGGTACCAGAATTCTCATTATAGCCCCACTGGATACATCAGTATGGCATAGAGTTGGTCCTTGATGTTTAAAGTTTATTCCAGTGTAACATAATTTCCTGTAGGTCCTACCAAGCAGTAAAGACTTTTTGAGTAGGGAGACAGAATGTCACAGTGGAAGGAGCCCTGGCTCTAGAGAGAGAGGGTCTTGGTTCTAGTCCCACCTTTGGCACTAACTACCTACGTCACCTTGGGCAAGTGACTCAATCTCCTTGGGTCTCAGTTTCTTTATCTATAAAATGAGGAGGCTAGACTTTATGGTGCTATGATCCCTTAGTGATAGACTGTATCTCTTATCTGAAATCTAGATTAGCTAAGATTGGGGAGGCTCTTTATCAGGTTATCTGCAGGGGATTAAATGGTTCAGCTACAGGAATTCTTGAAGACAGACACAGAGGGACTGCAATATGCAAGAAAGGAGAGAGTGACTACACTGACAAATAACTGCTCCCTGAAGTATGAAGCATGATATTACAATGGTGAAGTTTAGCCTGTTAGCAATTCAAAAATGACAGCAATACAAAAGCAGTCCACAACTTTCGAGTAACTCTTTTCAGACCAAAGTGCCCTATGATAGACCTGGCTCTAGTCATTGACTGGTTTTCATCAAGTTAATGAGAGTAGTGGTAATTTAGCAGCCTGAACTATTCTTCTGCACTGCAGGGTCTATATTCAGCTAGGACACATCTCAATTGTGTCCCCAGGTTCCCATTACTAATGATTTCAGCAATTTCATGAAAGAGAAATGTACTTTGACAGATATTGAGAGATCCAAACATTGTCCAGAGAGCCAGAAATGCTAGATGTGAAACATTACTGCCCTACATGGTCGCTGGAAGGAACACTGGAGGTGGAGTCAGACAAACCCTGGGTTCAAATTCCATCTCTGATCTTTGGGATAATATATCATTCAGATCGATCTAGACAGGACAAAGCCAACCCCTTCATTTGAGGTCCAGGGAGATTGTGACTTCCTTATTTTTGCCAAGGGCACCACAAGCCTGCAAGTCACTAAGTTTCCCAAAACTTGGCATTATACTTCACTCCTCATTCTCTCTCACCCCCCTCATAGCCAACCAGTTGTTAAATTTTGTCATTTCTAGATCATAAAGCATAATTCCACCTATCTCATACAGGCTTTCTGATAATTAAATGAGATGATCAGTCAATAAACATTTATTAAGCACCTACTACATGCTAGGCACTGTGCTAAGCACACAGTAGAGCTAAGCACTGGGTATAATGCATATGTAATATGTAACAAACCTTAATGTGGTACTTAAAGGCTAGCTATCATTATTATTTCTAGTCAAAATTCACTAACTAGGGAAAACATTTCTCTGCTAAAAATAGCAGGGATATCTGCACCTCAAGGTCAAGTGGTAGATGAAAGCCAAACATTGCAAATCACTCCACCATCTTCCTCTCCCTCATTGGGTTTCTCTTGGTTTGTTATTCACCTCATCCCCATTCCCTCCTTTCATGCTCACCCCTCCCCATACATACACTGCTCTTGACTTGGACCTCATCTCTCTGTCTTAGCTTTTCAAACTCTGAAAAATGTATTCTCCCCAGTCAGATCATAGGCTCAATGAAGGCACTGAGTGGCTCCCTAGAAATGGGAAATCATTCATATATTCCTATCCCTGAGTCCTCTTGGAGAATTTGCTGCACCCAATTTCCCTAATAACTGGTTTCTAGAATAGTTATTCTATAGCCACTGTGCTTTTTCCTCATTCAAATCAAATAATCAGTCATCCCCAGCCCCTTTTCCCTCTTCCGAAAAGTAAAGAATTTAGATTAGATAAGTTGTTTCCAAACTTTTCCAGGATGGTGACCCTTTCTTCATATCAAGACTCCCCCACATTATATTTGGATCATAGACCTGAAGCAGACCTCAGAAACCATCCAGTGCAACCTCCTCATTTTACAGTTGCGGGAAGTGAAGCCCAGAAAGTTTGAATGACTTCATCACTAAAATAATAAGTATCAGAG
Source organism: Trichosurus vulpecula (assembly GCF_011100635.1). NCBI lineage: Eukaryota > Metazoa > Chordata > Mammalia > Diprotodontia > Phalangeridae > Trichosurus > Trichosurus vulpecula. The sequence goes on along the minus strand of NC_050575.1, from coordinate 226,341,583 downwards.
GCAGGATTTGAACTGTCTCCAGAGCCCATATTGTCTCTACTGTTCCACACTTCCAGTCACACTAGCAATATCCTACTGAATTAACACACACACACACACACACACACACACACACACAAAAGCTATGATGGATGACAAAAAGCTATAATGAATTCAGTAACACTTTTAAATGAATTTCATTTTTAATAATTTTAACAACATCTGTATGGATATAAAAATAGTAATACATGTATGTGTGAGACTGTAAAGGCAAGCAAAGTGGGACTTTTTGTTTTACTCTTTTTTCTTTTGGAGTTCTATTTCCTCTCAGCACTAAGGTAATCAAATGCCTTTGATTGAAACTTGCCTTTCTTTGAATCAAGAATCTTTGATTAATCAAGAGTTTTGATGACCTGCTTAAGTCACAAGAAAGCCTAAGTCACATGAGTTCCAGCCACATGGCTGTGATGCCTTCTGTGGGCTGACCCTGAAGAAGTGTATATATATTCTGAAGTTGGCATTTTGCTTTGGGGACTCACTCATTGGAAGAGTGTTCCTGTGACACGGCCAGACAAGACTCTGGGTAGCCATTAAGAAGCTATCCCCCCCTTCCCCGCCCCCCAGCTATGAAAACCCAGATGTTGGTTCTTCCTCTCTGGTAATTATGTATGTGCATATTGCTATGGACAGACAGTTAGAAGCTCTGTCTGCCTTGTGTTATTTATATTTATATAATTTCTGCTTGTAATTTCTGTTTGTGTTTTCTCTGAAGTTCAGGGTGCTGATTTTTTCCCCTGAACTAAGTGAATGATATATGTATGTTTAATTAAAGTGAGGTTGTAAACCCCTTAAAGTTGCTTTCCTTAGAAAAGCAAATCAAAGAACCTGTGCTAGCAGCCTTCCTATGTGCTAGTGTTATTGGCCTTACACAGCCACAGTAGCTCCAAGTAACGTTGTTACAGAGACGTAGCAGTAATTTAATCTACAGAAGTATGTTTGCTTATTTATTTCATCAAATTATTTAAGAAGATGGACCCAATGCAATAGCTCCATGTATTATCCACCCACTCACACCCAGAGATCTATAGTATATGAACTAGGGACCACTGAATTAGATGATCTCTAACTTTCCTTCTGATTCCAAGATTCTGTGATTCTAACCTACTGCAGAGGGTTTCTGGGCAAGTATCTTGTGGTGAAGTTAATGATCTTTCTAATTCCAGTTAGTCCCCCTACCCCTATCGGTCTTCTGAAACTCCATGTTGTCACCTTTCTCTTGAGTGCCCTTTTGTAAATAATCATTGGTCTGGCTTTCTTAACAAACATAAGGGATTGTTAGGAAATCCCCATAGTGATAATGCCCCAGAATCTATAACCTCTCTTGCTTGGTGATCTTCTCAGTTCTCCTGGGCTTAATGATTCTAAGCAGAGGGATTCCAGCTCTATATATCCAACCCCAGTCTCTCCCCTGAGCTTCAGCCCTGTAATACCCACTGCTTATTAAATATTTCAAACTAAATGCTGCATGCGCATCTCAATGTTGACACAACCAAAAAGAGTTCATTATCTTTCTCCCAAAATCCACCCTCTTCTGAACTTTCCTACTTCTCTCAGTGGTACCACTATCCCTATAGTCACCCAAGTTCACAACCTCAGTGTTATCCTTGACTCCTCACCCCATACCCCATATATCTGTTCATTTGACAGATATTGTCATTTCTACCTCTACAACACCTCTTGCATTCGCTCTACTCACAAAGCCACCATCCTGGTCCCTTATCACCTCTCAGCTAAACTAGCTCAATAGCCTAATTGGTGTATCTTCCTCAAGTCTCTCCCCTCTCCAATCTGTCCTTCATACGGCTTCTAAAGTGATTTTCCCAAAGCACAGGACAGCCTCAGTCACTCCAATGGCTCCCTATTGCTTCTAGAATCAAATATAAACTCCTCCTTTTGGCATTTAAATCCTTCCATCCTATGAACCCAGGCTAATATCCTAGCCTTATTACATATTCATATACTCTAGCAAAACCAATCATCTTACTGTTTCTTTCAAACAGTACTCCACCTCCCGTTGTACTGCCTGTCTGCCAAACCTGAAATGGACTCCCTTTTCACTTCTGCCCCTGAGAATCTCTTGTTTCTTTCAAAACTTAGCTAAAGTACTAGCTTCAATGTGACCCTTTTCCTGACCACCCTCCTCAGCTGCCAGTGTCTTCCTCCCTGCAAAAGCCCTTTATTTATTTTGTAAATACTTTTTATATAATACATTTATGTATATATCAATATGCCCATGTACATATACATAATGTATATGGATGTATGGATGTATACATATACATATACACATGCACGCATGCATGCATACATACAGTCTCTCCCAATGGAAGGTAAATTTCCTGAGGTTAGGGCCTCTTCCATTTTTGGTTTTTGTATCTCCTGCACAGTACCTAGCACATAGTGGATGCTTCAAAAATAACACTTCTTGATTTTTGATTGATTCACAAAGCTTTTTGGCCTTCTGCACCAGAGCTGTCACCAGGAATTTTGGCACCCATGGCACCCATAATCCATGACCAAGACAAATGGTAGGAAGCATGGCCTCAGTTGAGGGTGCTGTGGGCAAGCAGGGAACAGGGACCCTGAAACACTGGCCAATACTGCCGAGGCCACCAGATGGGAGAATAGACACCAGAGGAGCTCATCTCAGCCTGCCATCTGGTAGCTTCCTATTTTAACTAATTATTCTTGCAAAGCTGCTGAGAGACAAGTGCCGTCAGCACCCTCTAAATTTGGCACCCTGGGCCAAAGCCATGCCCTAGCTATGAGTCTTGTTTTGTTTTCTCCTCTCATAGTCTAACTCCAAGTTCAATTCTTACCTTTACCCTGATGGTCCTGAAATATATCATCTCACAATTCTTGACTCTCCTTGCCTAGAACTGATGACTCTGGTATTACATCTGTTAAAAGAAAGCAACTAATATACTATTTCCTGGTTAAAAAAATAGTTCTGCTGATTTGCTCTATATTTTACCTCTGACTTTCAACAGGTGAGTACATTAACAGCCTTATCTTGCCACATTCATAACTGACAACTCCTGAATTTGAAGTGATCCCCAGTCATGCAATCACCTAACACCAATTCAAGAAAATGGAAAGTAGAGGGCTCCAGTCCCCTTGTTTGTGCCTGCACTGCCCAAAAACCTTCAGTGGCTCCCTATTATCTCCAGAGTGAAGTTTAAAATCCTTCACTTAGCATTAAAATGGCTCTAGCTAGTTGAATCTTTTTGTTGATTTGTCATTCTTTAATCATGTCTTACTCTTCATGATCCCTTTTGGGGTTTTCTTAGCAAAGATACTGGAATGGTTTGCCATTTCCTTCTCCAGCTTATTTTACAGATGAAGAAACTGAGGCAAACAGAGTTGGATGATTTGCCCAGGGTCACACAGCTAGTAAGGGTCTGAGGCCAGATTTGAACTCAAGAAGATGAGTTTTCCTAATTCCAGGCCTGGCACTCTATCCCTTGTGCTACCCAGCTGCAGTTTTATAAAAGCCAACATTTTATGTAAAACTTTAAGGTTTGCAAAGTATTTTACAATTATTATCTCATTTTATTTTCACAATAACCCCAGGAGGTAGGTATTATTATTAACTCCACTTATAGATGAGGAAACTGAGTCAGCAGAAAGAAGTTAAGTGATTTGGCCAGGGTGACACAGGTAATAAGTGTCTAAGGCTAGATTTGAACTCAGGTCTTCCTGACTCCTGATCATTGCACCACCTAGCTATGCTGTACAGTCATATTGGAAAACATCCAGAAGAAGATAAGAGATGGGGAGGGGGAAAAGTTGACAGAAAGCCTGGTAACTGTGTGGCAGAAGAGAAGGGTCCAGTAGAAGTGAAGGGTGTGGAGTAGACAGGAGAGGAAATCTAAGGAAAGAGCACACTTCCCTATCTTGGCACCCAAGAGCAATGACCCAATCACCTTGCCCTAATTCTAGTTCTTCGGACATCCTCGTTTGTGATTGAAGCCTTCTTGGATTGGGGAAGGAAAATGGACACCCTGCTTGGTCCTCTAGGCATGAATCAAAGCCATTCTTGGAAAACTAAGGATTAAATCACGAGAAGCTGAAATTTATCAGTAAGAAAAGTCTACGTCAGTACATGAAAAGCTGGCCAGAGCAGGCTGAAGAGAAAGGACCTGAGAGCAAAACAGAAGAGGCCAAGAGTCACTGAGAATGCCCTTTGGATGGCCTCAGGTACAATGGAGAAGGGAAGGGACTAAGAATTTACTATATCAGCTACTATGCTCTAGGCAGTGTGCTAAGCCCTTTATCTCATTTTATCCCCATTTTACAGTTGAGAAAACTGAGGTAAAAAGAGGTTAAGTTACATTGCTGGTGGAGTTGTGAGCTGATCCAGCCATTTTGGAGAGCAATTTGGAACTATGCCCAAAGGGCTATAGATATGTTCATACCCTTTGACCCAGCAATACCACTTCTAGGGTTGTATCCCAAAGAAATCACACAAGCGGGAAAAGGACCCATATGTACAAGGATATTTATAGCAGCTCTTTTTGTGGTAGCCAAGAATTGGAAATCAGAGGGATGCCCATCAATTGGGGAATGGCTGAACAAGCTGTGGTATATGAAGGTGATGGAATACTATTGTGCCATAAGAAATGGGGATGATGCAGACTTCGTAACAACCTGGAAAAATCTACACAACATAATGCTGAGTGAGCGGAGCAGAGCCAGGAGAACGTTGTGCACAGCCACAGATATATGGATCCCGTGAGAACCAACCCTGACATACTGTGCTCTTCTCAGCAACCTAAGGGGCAAGGACAACTCCAGGGGACTCAAGATGGAGAATGCTGTCTTCATCCAGAGAAAGAACTGTGAAGTTTGAATACAGATCGAGGCGCACTACATGCTCGCCTTTTTTGCTTCTCTCTTGTTTTTGTTTTTGGGTTGTTTTTTATTTTTTGGTTCTGTTTCTTCTTTCTCATGATTCATTCCATTGGTCAAAATTCTTCTCCACAAATTGACTAGCGCATAAATTAATTCAATGCAAAGTTATACATGACAGTTATATGAGATTCCATGCCATCTTGGGGAGGGAGGGGGAAGGGAGGGGAGAAAATCTGGAACTCAAAACTATGTAGAACCGTGTGTGGTAAACTAAAAATAAATAAAGAAATTTAAAAAAAAAAAAAAAAGAGGTTAAGTGATTTGCCCAGAGTGATCTAGCTAGTAAGTGCCTGAGGCTGTATTTGAACTCAGGTATTCCTGATTTCAGGCCCAACCCATCCCTTCTGTTTCTCAGAATGATCTGATTCCTCCAGGTTTTGACAGTTGTACTGTTCTATATAGCTGGAAGTCTCAAATGCAAATCTTGAGAGACTGGCTGATTGTCTAATAACTGATGACAAAGACACGATGCTATCATGTCAATGTCCTAATAACAGTGATGCAAATTGGCATCTGACTTCCTGTCCTTCACGAAGCCATTCAGCTGTGTCTCAACACCTCTTATATATCCACTTATCCTGGAAATTCCTGAGGCAGATCTCCCTTGTTATGAGCAGAACAGCAACTTGCCCTCCGCTTAGGACACGGGGCCTGGGACCAAGAATATCTGAGATCAAACCTAGCCTCAGACACGTACCAGGTATGTGACATTGGGTAAATCACTTAACCCCTGTTGGACTCAGTTTCTTGATCTGTAAAATGGGTATAATAATAGCACCTACCTCCCAGGGTTGTTGCGAGGGTTAAATGAGAAAATAATTATAAAACATGTAGCCCAATGTCTGGCACAAAGCAAGCACTACATAAATGCTAGCTGCTACAATTATTATTATTATTAGTTATTACACTGTCCTCCCTTCATTACATTCCCTCACACAAGCCCCAACTTGTTGAATAGGATCTAGAATTTGTTCCACTAAATAATAATCTTCTCCAATTAGAGCACAAAAGAGCCTGTGGGAGACTTCTTACCTGGTTGATGCAAAATGCTTAGACTCTTCCCTGACCCCACTCCACGTTTCTTATATCCTTCTGAATAAGTCTGATTTCCATATCTTCCCAGCCATCTTCCTGCCAACTACATTGCCACCCAGAGCAGAGACCATGCCCTGGAGTACTTAACCTTTTTAGCTTCATAACTCCTCCCTCCTTCTCCCCTCCCCATCACTTTGCTGATGTGGGAGTAATGGATATCTTTTGCTCTATCTAGGTAACTCCAGTCACTTTATCTCCTGGTCGTCTTACCAGCCACCTTGCCGCAAACCCTCTGCCTCCTTCCCTTTCCAGTTCTACAACCATAATTGAGTTGACACTATTGTTGTCACTGGTAAGGCTGTGTTAATCTATTTCCCTATGGCTCCACTTTCCAAACCAAAAGAACCCTCCCCTGACCACCATTACCTTATATATTTTTTCCTTCTCCATTGGAACATATGTTTCTTGGAGATAGAGATTTTTTTCACTTTTATATTTATAACCCCAGCACTTAGCACAGTGTTTGGACACTATAAATGCCTTTTCATTCATACATTCATTCACTATGCCCATCTATAAAATGTGTTTACCAATATTTGTTATTTCCCAGAATGCACTGCATAATAATTAGCTGTCTGAGTGCATTAGCTAATGTTTATTAGGGCGCTAGTTTGAAAAGTATACCCCAATTAGAATATCCTAATAGAGAAAAATATAATGTATTTATGGAAATGAGGAATGGTAACTTTAGAAGAGACCAGATTGTTCTAGACCAATCCAAGACCAAAGGAGCCAGACTGGCCATCAGAAATCCCTAGCTCAACGGGCTGGCATTGTTGTGTCGGCAGGAGGTAAGCACTTCAGGTTGTTAACAGCCCATCTGGGCCATAACAGATTAGACACCATGATCTGTTGGGAGCCTGATCCAGATTGTGTCAGTAGGGCAGATGGTGAGCCTGATGGGAACCCCAGGGAAGTATGCATGAAGTTCTGAGTATGGAAAAAGCCAATATAGAGGAAAAGGTGAACCCTACTCCCTGTTCCCACCCCTACATCTATCATAGATGTGGCACTGAAAGAAGTCCATGACTGTCATACCAGGACCTAAGGTGGGTTGAAAGGAGGACCTTGTGCTTTGGCAAGAGAGCTACACCCATGGAATACCCCCGAAGGTTGGAAGAGATCCTGAGCAGGAGCCCCTGTGCATTAGTAATTCTGCTGCCTCACTCCAGTCTTTGAAATCAGACCAAGCAGAAGCCCATCCTTCATGGGTCATTTCCCCATTGGATTTTTAAAGGCTTCCAGATAAGAGACATTCCCAAAGGCCATCTTCTGGCTATGGTTAAAGACTGGACAGATGTCCCACCTAGCCTATGAGATGAATGAGCTCCCGTTCCAGTGGCCACCTGAGACAGAAGAGAATGAGCAAGGAAAGATGAAAAGGGTGCTTCTCTCCTCTGGGTGTAAGATGACATGTTTCTGAAGCCTGACATAGATTGATAATCTGGCTTATGCTTTTTTATAGAGGGCCCCCAACTGTCCTGATAATTCCATTCCCCATCAGCAGCTCTGCTTGGCTTCCACTTCACGGAACAACATGCCCACATCCTAGGTACTTCCTGGGGATCCCCCTTCCAACTTTGCAACCTCTTTTTTGTGTTATCTTCCCCCATTAGAGTGTAAGCTCCTTGAGGGCAGGAACTGTCTCTTTTTCTTAGACTGTCTTTTTTCCCAGCATTTAGCATAATACCTGGCATATAGTAGGCCCTTAACAAATGTTTAAGTTGAATTAAATCAAACAGAATCTAATAAAGGTCAACTCCTTGCCAGTAGATACAATGTCACTTTTTCTCTACATATCCAAGCTACCAGCCCATCACTTGCATGTAGAAAGGGCAAAATGAAAACATTTGTTCACTTTGTTGAATTGAATCACAGAATCCCAAATTGGAAAGGACCATGGATACCACTTATTCCACTCTGTACCTCAAAAAGCACCCCAGCAAAATCCCCAGCAAGGGGCCATCCACCTTCCTGTGAAAACCTCCGCCAACAGGGAGCTCACTAGTTGCAGATCTTGATAGTTCTAATTGTGATGAATTTTGCCTTACATGGAGCCAAAATCTGCCTCTCCACAAAGTCCAACTGCTTCTGTTAGTTCTGTTCTCTAGAAGCAAGTAAAAGAAGTTTAGTCCCTCTTCACCACAACAGACCTTCAAATAGGACCTGAGTACCATCCTCTCTCTTCTAAGTTTCTTCTTCTGCAGCCTAAATATTCCCCATTCCTTAAACCAATCCCCCAATGGAATTGTCTCCTGACCCTCACCATCCTGGCAGGATCTCTCTCATTTGTCAATATGCAAGTATTCAAAGGATCTGTGAGATGACATGCATCAGACTTGTGGGTGGAGTGGGAACTCCATCCCTAAGATGCAGAAGCAGCAGAGAGAAGGGCATAGAGAGCCAGCTTCAAAACCAGTCAGACCTGGAAACCATCCTGCTTCTGACACATATGGCAAGTCATTAACAAACCAATGCTCTAGGAAGCTCTCTAAAACTAGCCCGCCTTGGAAGGACAATTTTCCTCATCTAACTTTCCTATGCCAAATCATGTTTGTCCTTCATTCTCCAAGAGGACCATGACATCAGGGAGATGATGACATGACTTGCAGTTGACTTTGATTTGAGTGAAGGAGGGCTGTGCAAGGTCACTAGACTCACTTTCTCCTCCAGGAGATAGCTACAGGTAACAAACATTGCCATCCTTGCCCTGTGACTTAACAGATGAGTTTTCTAGCGAGTTGCTTGAGGAGTTAAATGACTTGTCCAGTGTTGCACAGCTAGTAAGTGTCAAAGACAAGATTTGAATCCAAACCTTCTTTACACCAACCCTAAAACTCTATCCACTATGCCAGGCCAGCGCTACATATTAGCTTGTCTATATTCTTCCTAAATTGTGGCACTCAGAACTGAGAAAAATGTTCCAGCTATGACCCAAATAGGGCTGAGTATAGCAGATCTCATCGAGGCTTCTCTTAATGGAGTCTAAGATCAAATCGGGGTCTTTGACTGATACGTGACAATAGGGACTCACATTGAGGTTTCTGTCCCCTAAAACTTCCACTTTGTGTGTTTACTTAGCTCAAACTGTTTTCCTATCTGATGAATTTAAACCTAAATGTAGGATGTGACATAGAATCTAGATTTGAAGTCAATATCTTCCCTTTGCTACACATGGGACTTTGATGAAGTCTCTTCACCTGGACCTCACCTATAAAAATGGAACAGGTTGAATAAAATATCACATTTAAAGATTTGTAAAGCACTTTGCATTTGTATTTCTTTTGATTTTTACAAAAACTCTCTAAGGGAGATGTTCTTATTATCCCTGTTTTACAGATGAGGAAACTGAAGTTCAGAGAGATTAAGGTCACATAGCTACGAAGTATCTAAGACAGGATTTGAACTCTGGTCTTCTGGATTACAAGCCCAGTCCATTATGCCACCTAACTGCCTAAATCTACAAGGCCTCTGTAGCAATAATATGCCAGCAGCTGCTGTAGGGGTGTAAGACTCACCAACAACCACACAGAAAGCTGCCAACACAGGTTCTTTGATCTCCTTTACTAAGGAAAGTAACTTTAAGGGATTAGCAATCTCAGTTTAATCAAATCTATAAATATCATTCACAGTTCAGGGGGAAAAGATCAGCCCCCTGAATTTCAAGGCAAATACAAATAGAAATTACAAACATCAACAGACAGACCTTGCCTGATTCAAATCACAATTCACAGGTACCAGAGAAACACCAATATCTGGGTTGCAAAGCTGGGGGCGCAATTTGCAGCTTGCCCAGAATCTCAACACTCCTTCCATGAGTGTGCCCCAAAAGTCAAACACCAAGCTTTCCTCAATTATATCCTGTTCAGAGCCCTGAGGGCTCTGACCTCACCCAGGTTGGGTGTGGGAAAGTTCCCCATCCCCAGTATCACATCATATACAAATCAATGATTCCCAATTGTCTCAGTGCTGAGAAATACTCCAAGACAAAAAGATCCCACTTTATCTGCCCCATTCAAACAAAGGCCTGAATCATTAAAGGCACTTAAGAGAAGAACAGCAAAAAGTCCTACCTTAATTACTATTACAGCCTCTTTCAGACCTAAATCCTATATTCAATCCCTACCGAAAAAAAACAATCCCAGTCTCCAAGTTATATGAACAGAATGTACAGAATGCACTTTCTTCTATATCCTTCCATTTGCCTTCAAGTGTTTGAAGGAATAGTGGCTGAAAGAAAACAGCCTAATGCCTTGGTTCCATCTTGACAAAGAAAATCCCATTTTAATAACTGGCCTCCTTGTCATGCAGTGCAAATAACCATATTCCCCATACTTCTCTCATCCTGAAACCTCTTTACCCTTCCTCACCCTGCCTCTCCTGTCTTTACTACAAGATCAGTAAGCATAGCATTCCTGACCAAACAAAACAAACAAAAAACAAAAGGAAAGAGCATGAGTAGAGAGACAGAGATATGGAAAGAACCTTCTGGCAGAGCTACAACTAGATATGATGTATAAAGATCTGATTATAAAAAGGGGATTTTTTGATCAGGCATGGGTTAGACTAGATGCTTTCTAAGGTCCTTTTCACCTCTGTTATTTTCAAATATTGTCTCCATGGTGATCCTGATGCCTTGGTCAGGAGAATAAGTGATGGGTGTTGTACCCAGTAGAACTGAAAAATGGTAATACCAAGAAAATGTGTTTTAAAAGGATGTTCAAAAATTATTTTCACAGTTTCTATTTGAAAATACATATACACACACGTATGTACAAATATAATTAATTACCGTTAGGCTCAGACCTCAAGAAAGGCATTGATAAAAAGAAAGTCTTTCATAAACAGCAATTTCTAGCCATACTTCTTGTGGTAGCAGAGAACTGGAAATAGAATAGATGCCCATCAATTGGAACATTGCTAAAAAACATTATGATAAGTGATTTTAATGGAATACTCCTAAGCTATAAGAAATGATGAACACAGAAAAGTGTGGAAAGGCTTATAAGAACTGATGCAAAATGAAGTATGCAAAGCCAGGAAAACAATATACACAATGACTAAAGTAACATACATAGAAAGAACAACCACAAAACAATCTAAATTGAGTGTTGTAAAATTGCAAAGAACAAGCTTGATCCCAAAGAAGATATGAGAAGGCAGAGGTTGTATGTGGGGGAGGAGGGAGGTCCATAGGTGTGGGACATTACATATATTGTAAAATTTGTTCAATATGTTGATCAATTTTGCTGGGTTTTTTCTTCTTCATCTTTTTCATTTTCCTTTCAAAATATCTTTGTTGTAAGAAATGGCTCTCAGGAAAGGGGAGGGAGGAATACAGGGAGAAATTTAGGCAATGTAATAACAAAAAAAAATCAATAAAATTTTATTTTTAAAAAAGAAAATATTTTAAAGTATTTTCTTCTAGAAGAGACTCTTGCCCTTTAGTAATCAGAGGCAGCTTTAAACAACTGCTGGGTGAACTGCAGGGGGCTGATAAAGTAATGAGAAGCTTGGTTACCAGGGAGCCTGACACCTAGCATAAGAAAGCTGTTTGGCAAGACAGACTGGCTTTTTCAGAAGCTCGGTAGTTGTCTTCTGACTGGAAACAAGGAGAATGCTGGGTTTGACACTTCCCAAGTGGGAGGACATTGTGTACTTTTTTCTCCATGGGGAGAGAAGATAAAGAAGAAAAGAAAGAGAAGAAAGAGATGTTGAAATTGCATCCTCTTGCCATTGAGAGAAGATGGGTCTGGGGAAACAGTGAGCAAAACTGCTGAAAACCCACTAGCTGAACAAGTATTCTCCTAGCAGTAGGAAGATCACTCCTTGTGTATCAGCCCCATCAGTTTTCCTGAGGCAGTAATGTAATTGTCACTGGCCTGGTTTATAGCTAGATGTGGGCATAGGCAGGAAGGAGAGTGAGGTGTCAGTGAGGAGCACATAGGAAAGAGAGGGGGAGAAAGGAAGATCAGAATTGGTTCAACCTGCCTATACCCTCCAGCTGCTTTCTTTACCTTGCTAAGATTTTAATAGCGAGGCTATGAAGGCTTTGGGCCATGAGCCAGATCCAGGTGTGAGTGGTGAATTCAGAGAAACAAGCCAGGAAGAAGTGGCAATTGGGAATCTTGATAGTGAGAGGAATAGAGACTAAGGCAAGGAATGGAACCGTAGAACAGCTCCAGTGACATTATTTTAACAGTGTGGGTGTTTCGCTCACCAATGTAGACTAGAACTGCTGTCCAATGGAATAGATGGGTCTTCAAGAACATCAGTGGCCTCCCCCTGCAACTTTGCAGAGGTCAGGACTATGGGTGTTAGATTTTTTCAATATGTTAATGATTCTTGCCGAATTTTTTCTCTTCATTTTTTAAAAAAAGTCTTTGTTATTAAGGAATATCTTTCTAGAAGAGGGTAAAGGTAGGGATAAAGGAAGAAATCTAGGTAGTTTAAAAACAAGAGATAGTATTATTTTTAGAGTGTCTCTAGGCAAAGAATTCAGCAACCTGAAATCAACATGATAGTGTACCTCTCTGGCCCTCAGGTGACAGATATATTAGTCCACTCTCAAGCACACACTCAAAGATTTTTTAGTTTCATAAGACTTGACACAGCATATGATCCTTTCATGTCTATACCACAAGTTACACTGAACTGAAGTAACAGAAGTTCAGTAAAAAGATAGATAGATAGATAGATAGATAGATAAAAAGGTCAGCAGTAACTCTACTTTACCTGTTCATTTATGCAACCAAAGATTTAATCTCCTTATATTAAGCCATTTTGTTCAGTCCATTCTCCCAGGCTTAAGCAGAAGAACTCTTGGAAGGACAAGGAGAACTCTTGGAGCAAAAGATATGGCATATGTGTGGTTTAGGTATCACTTTGTCTTCCTCCTGGTTCTTTTTTATCTGTCTGATTATTCCTTCTTAAACTCCTTTGGTAGATCATCCATCTCCTACCCCCTAAGTATAAATATCCCCCTCAGCTCTGTCCTGGTACCTCTTCACTTTATATTCCTTAAAGATCTCATCAGCTTCCATTCATCTGGGTTGGTCCTTCTGGGACTGGAATCCCTCCTTCCCCACACTGCCCCCAGTCCTTTCAGATTCCAGAATGCCTCCCCTAGAACCTAGTTCCTCTGTCTGTATCCCTCTATGCATGCCAATGGAGTTCCTGACATCATGACATTCTTCAGGATCTCTGCCTATTTCTATTACTGGGGCCTGTCCAATGTGTTGTTTACCCCTCTCCGTGGGTCAATTTAGTCTCCAGGTCCCTCTTCCTGACTTGAGACTGTCCTACAAAGACTGGGTGAGTCAGTCTCTCTCTCTGCCTATATGGCAGCTTCATAAAGGCAATCCCCTAAGATGGATGATTGGCTGAGGACCAGCCTCCTCCCAGCTTCCAGAGAAAGGGTCAGGAGATCAACGTGAACAGGGTAATTTTTCTAAGTATCTTATTAAATCTGTCAAATAAATGAACATCTGTTCCTTTCTTCATGTTTTCCTAGGAGTAGAAATAGCCCAGAATCACAGAGTAGAAAGAGACCTCTGCTCATATATAATCAGACAAAAGCATTATCTTAATTCCCGCCAAAGCAATTAGCAAACCTACTTTTAGCCAATTAAGGACCATCTTACCAGCTTCTAACAATAATGAATGCATCCTTCCTCACTGCTCCACCTCCATTGAGGACCGTTCTTGCAGGAAGAATTTTTGTCACTTAGATATTGCATATGCCGATGGAAAACAGGGAATTTCCCTCACCTGGCCTCCTTTGGGCAGATTTCTCTCTTTAAAAAAATATTTATTTTATTCTGAACTTAAGAAATAAAAGAAGCATTTCCATAACACAGTAGAATAGAAAGGAAAAAAAGATAATTGTACATGAAACTGCAAATCTATTATATACAACTTGCTATTCCTTTTAAATATATAACAAAGTTATCATGTAACTTTTTTCCTTTGTTTCTTCCCTCCCCCCACCCTAGAGACCCATTCAGCACAAATATGTGTGTGTATACACCCACATATATTTATACATATATGTTGTAATATCAATTAAGTTGGGTGTTTTTGATTGAGTCTTACTAGGTGCTAAACCCCAGACCCAAACCCCTATCTACTAGGTGCTAAGCTTATGTGGGAATGAAGCCCTCAGAGTCCTAAGGGGAGTTGCTAAGACCAGAGCCAATAGTAGGAGCCTGAGTTATGGTCACTCAGATGATGTTTGATAACGGCTAAAGAGTGTATAAAAAGAGAGAACAGAACTATTTGCTAGAGGCTCTCACTTCTGGAGGCACAGGACTCTGGGCAGCTGCTTTAAGAGCCTCCCAGCTGAACTCAGATGTTGATGGTTTCTTGGTAACTATGAACTGTATTTGGTCTGTTTATAAATGTATGTTTTTAATTTGGTTGTATTTGCTCTGAAGTTCAGGGTGCTGGCTTTTTCCCCTGAACTAAGTGAATGATATTTGTATGTTCAATTAAATTGAGATTGTTAACCCCTTAATGTTACTTTCCTTAGTAAAGCAGATCAAAGAACCTGTGTTGGCAGCTTTCTGTGTGCTGGTTGTTATTAGTCTTTCACCCCCACAACAGCTGCTAGCCGAATTGTTGCAACAAATGGCGTAGTCATGGCAGGGTCTCCAGATTAAAAGGAAAATATGGCATTTTGGGGTACTGGAATGGTTGAATGTTTCTGTTTTTGGATTTCTCTTTGTACTTGGGGTGGCTATGGTTCTATGGAGCCCCAGGAGCAACAGAGACTCTTTCCCTCTCCCCATGGTACTAGCACTCCAGAAGAGACAGGTCAGAGCAAAGGCTATGGGAGAAAAAGCCCAGGCATGGGGGAGCGTTGGATGGTGGGAGCAAGGGCTCGTGATGACAAGCTCCGGAGGACTGTGCTGAAAGGGTGAATGTTTTGAGGATATATTGTATGAGGAGTTTTGGAACAGGAGCAGAGAACTGCCTTCATATAGAATTGAGAGAAAAACGAGAGAATGGACTTGGGGCAGATTTGGCAGGAGCAGCTGGTGAGGAGAAAGAAGCAGACAGTGGCTGCTGACATACTGACCCAGATGGAGCAGAAGACTGCCTGCCAGAGAACTTTGGAAAGGAGAGAGCTGTGAGCTGCCTTCCAGCCAACTTTGGTGAGGTGAGCACAAAGGTGGGGAACCACCTACATCTGGATTCCAGCAGAAGCCATGCATGTCCAGCCAGAGTTGAACCACCAGGAACCCAGGAGCTTGGAGTTCAGCCCTGGGGCAAGATGGAAACTTTGCTGCAAGGCGCTAAGTGTGCCTCTCTGCTGCCTCGCCCTTGGGCTGTTTGGTACCCAGGAGGGAGGGGTGGATTTGTTTATAGTGGGGTGGGGGAAGTGCCTTGGACCCCCAAGGGTCCCACCCTGTGGGCTTTATTGCCCAGCCACCCCTCAGGACTTGGAAGCGGGGACTGGAACAGCATGGAGAGGACAGATCCCCTAACAGAACTTTGTTTGGACTTTTTCTTTGAGTTGGAACTTTGGGTGCCAAGAGGAAGCCTGCAGTGACAGCGTGGGGAGAAGGACATATCCCCAAGAGAACTTTACTTGGAGTTTTTGTTTGTTTGCTTGCTTTGGGACTTTACTAACTAAAGCATGTCCATGCCTGAGGGTACCGGGAGGAAACCTGCAATGGCAGTGTCTGTAAAAGGACACATGCTCAAGAAGTACTTTACTTGAACACTCTGATTGGTTGAAGAGATTAACCCCCTTTGACCTAGGGGTGGACAATGTATTGTAAACAATTATTTTGGGAATGATTGGTTGAAGAGATTAACTTGCTGGGACCTAGGGGTGGATCATGTTTGTATTGTAAACAAGTATTTGGGAATGACACTGAATGATATGTTTTGTTTTGTTGTGAATGATATGTTTTGGTTTCTTGCTTGATTGGATCACAATGCATAATGCTTCTATTTGTTCCAGGATCCATGGCCATTTAATTTAGATTTTTGTTAAGCCATGGAACCTGGAAGGGGTGGGGTGTATCGGCAATCAAGATGGGCTCTTAGCACGTATTCAACCAAGTGCCCTAGAAGAGTTTGGCCTTTGTTTCCTTGATTAAATTAGGAGCCCTTGATGACCTCCTTGCCTCAAGGGAAAGCCCAATTTACATGGGTTTGAGTAACATGCTTGTGACATCACAAGCATTTAGACCACGTGGGTTTCAGTTGCATTTTTGTGATGCTTTTAGGTCACATGGGTGAGTCGCATGTGTGACTCACCTTTGACCCTGAACAAGGTATACAAACCCAGAGGTTGCCTTTCTTTTTTGGAGCTCTGAGCCACAGCAGGAGTGGCACATGACTCTGGGCCAGCTGTTGTTATGAGCTCCCCGGCTTTGATGTTGATGCTTCTCTGGTAACTGTATATTGTGATTTTGTCAGACAGAAATCTGTCTGTTGATTCGTGTTTATTTGCTCTGTTTGTATTTGCACTGAAGCTCAGGGTGCTGGCTTTTCCCCCTGAGCTGAGTGAATGATATCCATATGTTGGATTAAAGTAAGATTGTTAACCCCTTAACCTTGCTTTCCTTTGTGAAGCAGATCAAAAGAACCTGGGCTTGCAGCGTTCTTGTTGTTGGGCTTGTGTTGGTTCTTCACCCCCACAGCAGCTGCTAGCTGAATTGTTGAAACATATGTATATACATATATATGTAAAACCATTCTACATGTTCTTCTATTTATCAATTCTTCCTCTGGTTGCAGATAGCATCTTCCTTTGTAGTTAATTTGGGTATTTATAATAGTCAAAATGACTTACTCTGAATGCAGATTGAGGCATACTTTGTGCCCACCTTTTTTCCCCTTTTTTTCTCTCTTTTGTTTTTGTTTCTGGGGTTTTTTTGGTTCCGTTTCTTCTTTCTCATGATTCATTCCATTGGTCATAATTCTTCTTCACAACTTAACTAGTGTGTAAATAAGTTCAAGAAGAAATTGTGGACCTGCCCCACCCAAAAGTCTCTGTGCCCCTCAAGGTATGCTGATCATCTGGAAAAGATATAGGGTTGGACTCCAGAACTGATGTTGGTCTCTGCCAAGTTTACTCACTCTGGTTTTATGTATTTAATCATTTCTACTACTGCAAGTTCCTCAGAGATATTCTTGAAGCTAAAAACCTGGTAGTCCCCTGACCTAGAATATTGAACAAGTAAGTCTCTCCAAATGCTTAATTATAACTGAAATTTACGGGTAGGTTTTTAAAAATTCACAATACTCCATACATACATTATCTGATTTGATCCTTACAACAAATAAGTAGCAACCCCATTTCACAGATAAGGAAATGGAGGCTCAGAGTGGTCAGTAATTTGCCTATGATCACTCAGCTCATGTGCCAGAAGGAGGATTTGAATGCAGATCTCCCCAGACTCCAAGTTCAGTGATCTTTCCTCTATGCCATGTTGGCTACATTATTAAATGGTGAAACTTTCTTTGATGCCCTACCAGAATCAGGATCACCTTGAAATTTGTTTTTCCTCTAAAGAGCTCTATTCATTATTGTTAAATAGGAGCCCTATGCCAGACTGGTGGCTGATCTCTGAATGACACTTACTGCCTTATCATTATGATAGCAAAACAAGGGCTTCTGATGTCCATTTTAACTAAGTCTACAATACTATGATTCTACAAATTTCTGAGGCAATAGAACAAGAGACCTAGGTTAAATGTGAGGAGCCCCCCATTTTAGCCACTAGCCTATGCAACCTGGACTCATACACATCGCCTCTGGGGGCCTCTCTCCTCATCTGTAAAACAAGGGATTTGGACAAGATGGTCTCTCTAAGGTTCCCTTGCAAGTCGATTGCTTTTTCAGGGAAATCAATGGTTTCGTTTTTCACCTCGTAGTGGATTTGCTCAAATGTGAATTTTAATAGGGACTTAAGCGGCATCAGCCACAAGCCCCATTTAATTCTCTTGCCACATTAGTCCAATATTCTTAGGAAGAGTGAGTTAAGACATACATGGAGGGAAGTCTGGGTTACTGCATCACAATTAGCCCAGTGCTGCTTTGGGAGCCCCCAAAGCTGCCTCAGTAGCCTTGATCCTTATCATCTTTTAAAAAGACCTTGAGCCCTGGTTTGGGGCTTTTTCTACATAAGAGCATTTTGGATAATCTCTATATAGCTAAAAAGAAGTATGGCACTATGTACAATCCAAGACCAGGTGTGGTTGGGCCACATATAGAGCACAGTGTTCCGTTCTGGTGCTACCTTTTAGAAAAGATATGAGTAGTTGGAGAATATCCAGAGAAGAGTTGTCAGAATTATGAAAGGACTCAAGGTCATGCCATGTGAAGACTGCTTGAGGGAACTGGTGGGATTTAGTCTGCAAACGAGGCCCTGATTTCTGAGTTTTCTCACCCCAAAAGCCATGCCCCCTCCCCCATCCAGCTCTAGCTCAATAGCACATAATTCACATGCTTCCCTGGGAGCTCCATTCTACTTTGGAAGTGAGTGCTTGATTCCTAGCCTTGACTCACAGCTCCCTTTCTACTTTCTACTAGCCAGGGGTCTTTGGGATGACCAAAACAATTCTTTCAGGGAAGAAAAGTTCTGTGTTGGATAAAGCACTATCTAGATAAAGATTTGAAGCACTGACATCAGATTCTACACAATACCCACCCCCAGCCCCTGCCATTATCTCTCACTTCCTCTTTTCTTCCACTCTGTATGAGATAGAAAAGTTGTGTTCATTGGAAAGAGCAACAATATTCCATGTGTATCCCTACCCCCACTACCAGCTATGTTGCCATTAGGAATCTCCTTCATTTGACCACTATGAAAAGAGAGATTAAGGCTACGCATCCCATGGGCCATGCTCAGACATAACTCCAGGAGATGGATGTTATGTGGGAGTCTCCAGGATCAGAAACAAGGGATGTGCAGCATAGAAGCTATGATCCATGCTAATGAGAATGCTTGGTTTTCCCAAAGAAAAAAGTCACAGAATCCACATTTCTGCATGATTTTGGGGCAGGGGCTGGATGTAGACCTGGCTGGGAAGGCAACAGTCAGGCAGCTGCTATGATCACACAGGTTAAAGGGAGAAGTTTACCTACAGAAAAAGCATCCATCAATAACAGCCTAGATGGTCTTCCCAAAATTGGAAACCACACTCCCATTTATAAGCTGAATTACCTATAGCTCTAGTCCCCATAATTTTTTCTTCTGGAGTAAAGTTTATAATTCTGTTATGGGAATGGTCCCATAACAAGTTCCCCACATGACTTATTGTCCACATCCCAGTGGGGGTTGTGGAACCAAATGGACCTTTGTCATCCATTGCTTTCCTCTTTTCTAGAAGTTTATGGGTCTCTCTGCTCTCAGATCAATCAATTTTACTCTTTCTTCTTTTCCTCCTTACTCTTACTAGGTGACCTTTCATGACATTTCTTTCAGATAATAAACAGGTTTGCTGGTTGCTATTGGGACAGAGCCAGACCTAGCTGCAGAGGTGGTTACCCAGAAAAACTGAAATGCTGCTGAGCTACTGGGTCCCAGTCACCTCTTCTCTAAGAGTCTAAGAAGGGGGAGGAAGAAGAAGAAGGTTTGGAAGAAGAGAAATAAAAAAGAAAGAGGAAATGGAGAAAAAGAAAGGAGGTGAAGGGGTGAAAGGAAAAGGGAAGAAAAGAAAAGGAAGAGAGGAAAGGGGAAGAGTAGGAGGAAAAAAGACAATGGGTGAATATGGAAAGAAGGAAGAAGAAATGAAAAATAAGAGGGAGAGAGGAAAAGAAAGGCTCCAGAATGAGAAGACAAAGAAAAGAACAGAAAATGAAAAAAGGAAAGGCAAGAGAAGGAAAGAAAGGGAAAATTGAAAAAGAAAGAGGAGACAGAGAAGGAAGGAAATGACAAATAAGGAAAATAAAAATGAGGAAGAAGAAGAAAACAGAGAAGAAAAGGGAGAATATAATTAGGAGGAAAAAGGAACGTGGAAGAAAGAATGGAAAGAGGAGAAGGAAAAAGAACAAGGAAGAAGGGGGAAAAAGGAAAAATTAGGAGGGGAAGAAAAGGAGGTGAAAGTATAGGAAAAGAAGAAAGAGGAAAATGAAATGAAGAAAGAAAAAAGGGAAAGAGGGGGAAAATCACAAGGAAGAAGAGGAGGAAGAGAGAGGTGGAAAATAAAGACAAAAAAGAGAAAGAGCTCTGGAACATGATTAGGCAAAAATCAGGAAGGGAAAACCAAATCTATTGTAGAATCACATTATAAATAACAGCTCTCTGGGATTAGTAGCATGTTCGTTATCTCCCAATAAGAATCCTGTGCACCCATATTTTTCCCCCTAACCCAGAACTAACTGCCTCTAGAGGAGGTCATTTAATGTAGTATAAAGGCCACTAAGCTAAGAGTCAGTACAATAATGCTACTTTGACATTTCATTAGCTCTATGATCTTCCTCTCTCTGGGACCTTAGTTTCCTTCACTTTAAAATGAGTTAGACTAGATGACCTATTTTATCTCTAATATTCTAAAACCCTTGATTCTTGATGGATGTGAATGGAATTGGACAAAATTTCTAGGAGAAACAGGAAAGCATTCATCTTTCTGTGGGAGTATTAGAGGACACAGGAGACAGATCAGAGGATCCCTTCAATAGACAGCTACTCCCTACCATATTTCCCTTTGGAGCTAAAGTCCCATTTCTGAAGAGAAATTGGAAGAGTTGTAAGTGATGAGACTCTGGGTAGCCGAGGGAACCCACCCACACACACACACCTCGGCTTTGAAAATCCAGATGTTGGTGCTTCTCTTTTTGGTAACTATGTATGTGATGTCTTGATCAGACAAAGCCTGTCTATTGATCTGTTTGTAGTTTCTGTTTGTATTTGCTCTGAAGTTCAGGGTGCTGGCTTTTCCCACTGAACTAAGTGAATTGTATATGTATGTTTAATTAAAGTAAGATTGTTAACCCCTTAAAGTTGCTTTCCTTAGAAAAGCAGATCAAAGGACCTGTGCTAGCAGCCCTCCTGTGTGGTGGTGTTATTGGCCTTACACAGCCACAGTAGCAGCAATGAGAATAATTCCCTCCATGGAGGAAGGAAAAGAGAGTGGAAGGAGGAGGCATGTGAGTACCTGTGAATGAAATGTAAGGATTCCTCATGTGCCCTATAGCTGATGGTGGCAAAAATAGGAATCAACATATTTCAGTTCTAAACCTAAGGTTCTATCTACAGACACAAACTAAGATAACAGAATTATGACCACCCAAAGTAAAAGAGATTTTAAAGATTACCAATTCCACCTTCATTTTGCAGTTGAAGAATCTGAGACTCAAAGAAAGGAAGAGACTTGCCAAAGGCCAAACAGGTAATAAGCAGCAGAGGCAGAGGTGAAATCCAGATTCCCCTGACTTGAAATACTGGACCCTTGGCACTTAACCACAAGACTTTAGAGGTTGGGGGAAGGAAGAGCATCCTGCGAGTATTGTTACATTGAACACAACTACTGCACTACCGGTGGAAGGGAAATATAACAGGGACCAGTGGGGGGAAGGGACTGACGTCTAGTTGCTCAGTTTTCAAATTGCCGATGAAATGTAGGGCAACAAGATATTTGAAGTTATCAGGTCCAAAGGTTGAGAGGGATAAATGAAGCTCTCTAGTCATAACATTCATGCCCAGGTGCAGGAATCAAAAGAGATGAACTGATAGGAAGTCTTTGGTTTAAATAAAAAGAGGAAAATAGTGACAGACCCTCAAAAAAAAGCTTTGTTATAAAGCTCCTAAATATTGCAGAGGTGCCAGGTACAACGTTTGAATGATTTACCTATCAGTTTAGTAGGGATAGTGGGAGATGATCTTCCAGGACATCTGCTGGTGATCTCCCAGGACATCTGCTAGTACAGCAGGTTAGACATTGTTTGACAGACTCTAAAAGCAAACTGTGAAAGTAGAGGGGACAGATAGAGAGCAAAGATAGGAAAGCAGGGGTCATCCTTACTGCTCTACAGCAGTCATCATAGATTTAAAGCTGGAAGGAACCCTAGATGTGCTCATGTCCAACCATCTTTATTTTACAGAGGAGGAAATGGGGGCAAAACACAGGATTTAGGGAAGTTCTCAGGTAATCTCCTTAGGAATAGGGATAATTTCATTCTTTGTATTTGTACTCCTGCTACCTAGCACAGTGCCTATCACATAGTAGGTGCTTAATAGATTCTAGTTAATTGATAGGAAAGGAGTTAAATCTTTCAACAGATTAGAAAGACAGATGGAGCAGATAGATGGAGCTATAAGCAGGTAAACAAGAGAGATGCCTGTGTACACCAGAGGGCTTGTTTCCTTTGTACTTTAGCCCTGCAAATGTAGTTCTTAAAGCATCTTTGTCTTTTAATAAATAATTATGCCCTGAAACTTTAAGAGATTTGATTTTAATATTGAAATCACATCCAAAAGCAAGTGTCCCCATGAAACAAAAGGAGGTTTAGGAAAATGAGCACTGAAACAAGAATGCAGACATCAGATCTCAGTTTTAGTCCAGTTATGTCACTGTAATTGGTCCCCAGCAGGTACTTCGATCTAAGACAGAATCTCTGGACATTCTTCTATGAGAGGCCTCTGTAGCTAGGTGGTAACTGAAAGGCAGATGTGCTGGGAACCAAGATCCCACAAGGAAAGGAGACCAAGAATAGAGTCCCAAAAGACTAGGTGATCTCTCAAGCTATCTTCCCCCAGCAAGAGGATGTAATTGTCAAATCACCCATTTTTCCTCCGCTCTTCTTGGTAGAAAGCAGCCAGTGGAAAGAGTAGTGGATTAAATGTCAGAGGTTCCAGGGTTCAAATCTCAACTCTTCCACTTAGTACCTTTGTGACTTTTGGCAAGTCATATTGTCTCTGAGTCTTGGCTTCATCATCTTTCAAATAAGGGAACTGGTTTAGATGACTTCTAAAGTCTCTTTCAGCTCTAGATCTATGAACCCAGTGGAATATCTGCCACATCCCACAACAAGATTTTCTCAGCCAACTAACAGATACAGCTATAAAGAACAACACCCTATGATTGTGATGGCAGAATCATGTACTTTTATCTGATCCTTAATGTGTTTTCCACCCAACATGAGGACTCAGTCACCATCTCTATTAACATTAGAGAGCCTGAACTATTGGCTTGAAGAGAAATTACATTCCTTACAGCCCCTAGTAGCCACAAGTCCTTCCTATGGTGACCTGGCTAAAACAAGGAAGGTGGAACTCTTCTGGCAGGCACATAGGAGCTAGAGAGGCTGTTGAGAATAGGGAAGTCAGAAGGAAAATGTAATTCTTTCCCCCTAAGTCTTCCATTTTGATGGGCCTCAGGTCAAGAGTGATTTTGATTAAGGAAAGAGCTAACTGGCATCTTCCTTGCCCAAGCTTCCCCCAGTTGCAGTGAAGCTGAGAGACCCAACCAGAGATATTGAGGGGAACTTTACAAATTCAACTTCTTCCTGCTGATTATACCCAAAACTCCACAAAGGACTGTTCTTCTTGGCACAACAGAATTATTCTCTAGTTGTTTGGCACGTAAGGAATCTACTGTACTTCTCTCTTCATTGAGGCCGCACATATAACCTCCTTATTGGAGGAGACAGGAAAGAGGCTCATAATTCTACTCCCAATATACATGAACTATGGTCCTTTGCACAACACGTGGTGGTGGTCTGCCTAGGTTCCTATAACTGAAACCTTCTAACCTGCACACATGGAACCAATTAATAGCTAGCTATAAATTCTACCATGCTGCAGGCCCTGGAATGAAGCAGCCGTGTGGTGTGCTAAGAAGGATGTTAGATTTAGAGTCAGAGCACAGAGGCTCAAATCCCAGTTCTACCATCAGCTACCTATGTGATCATAAGGAAGTCACTTAACCTCTCCTGGCCTCAGTTTCCTTGTCTGTCAAAATGAAGGGACTGGGCTCTGAAGTCTCTTCCAGCTCTAAATCTATGATTCTGTGATATGTGCCACCCCCTGTGGGCTGCCACCCACCTACCACTCACACTAGAAGACTGGTTGCTCAGAGGGTGGCTGACTACCAATCTC
This sequence comes from Trichosurus vulpecula, assembly GCF_011100635.1. NCBI lineage: Eukaryota > Metazoa > Chordata > Mammalia > Diprotodontia > Phalangeridae > Trichosurus > Trichosurus vulpecula. The sequence goes on along the minus strand of NC_050575.1, from coordinate 226,317,476 downwards.
TCAGAGTTCTGTTGAGTAACCATAAGGGGCTGGGTATCCACAGCTAAAACTTTCATTCAGGAACTTCGACTATCATGCTTGCCATTGACCATCGCCCAAATGTAATTAGATTTTTAGAAAGGGCATTTACTCAAGTGGTATAGTAAAATTATTCCATGCAAAACAGTGCCCCCAAATCAATGCTGAATTCCTCCCCACTCCCCACAGAGATAAGATCCCTGGGGAGAGTGGGCTGAAACCTAAAATGCAATGGTAGAAGTCCTTTTCTCCATTCATAGAGGCCTCAGGAAATTCCCCCTTGGATGTAGCTTTCTGCTGGGTTTCAAGAATCAGTGCCTTTGCTGAATCCACAGCTGACCTACCACAGGACTCAGTGATTCTGAACTGGTTTGCTGTTTTATACACAGGCCCAAGAGTATTTCTGATCAGCTAATTGCAAAGTATTTCCTTCATATCATTACCTATCTTTAGCCAATGATCAAAGTACTTTCCTCACAAATTGATTAAGAACTTGTTTGTACCGAGTTCATACTTTTTGAGTAGTTGATACAATAGAACTATATGAGCCTTCTGCCATCATATTAATTAGAGTGAGGGTAGAAAAACTCACCTTTACATGAGGAATAGCTCTCTGAGGCACCAACAAGTCAGCTTGTCTGTCTGCTCTGTGATCTGAGTGACTTAGGACAAGTCATTTCCCTGTTTCTCCATTTGGCATTCAAAGCCTTTTACAACCCTGCTTTAGCCAGTTGCCATTCATAACTCCCAAAAGGCCAAACTGATTTGGCCAAAATGGTCTTCTTGCTGTTCCTCATCCATGCCCCCAACTACTACTACCTGCTCCCATCACATTGCCTTTTATGTCCTTTGTTTACAGGACCCCTGGATCATAGACCTAGAGTTGGAAGATATCTCAGAGGCCATATAGTCCATTTTACAGATGAAAAAACTGAGATCTATCCAGAATAAGTTGCTTGCCCAACGTCATACAGGTAGTAAATGCCATAGGAAAGATTTTAATCTGGGTCCTCTAAGTCCAGAACATTTGTTCTTTCCACTATATCATGTATATTTTGCATATACTATATATTTCCCCAAATAGGATGTAAGTTCCTTGGTGGCAGGGACTATAATTTTTTTTTGTTTTTGTATCCCCAGTGTCTAGCATATGGAAGGGGATTAATAAATGTTTGTTGTTTGGTTCCCTCTCCAGACTCAGGTTTTTTTTTTCACCTGTAAGGGGCCTTCTAAAACCATGATCCTATCCTCTTCTGATGAGTCTCCTTATCGCCTTTTATACAGACCTTGGCCTTTCTCACCTCTGAGTCACTGAATACACAATTCCCATAATACCTCATGCAGTGCTTTAAAGGGAATGAGCTTTCAGTATGTCAGCTGGCTCTTCAATTAAAGAATGGATAAATAGATTATAGTGAATGGTGTAATGGCAAGTAAAGTAGAACATTTTTGTCTTTTGTTTTGGAGTGCTTTTCAGAACTAAGGCAATCAAGTGCCTTTGACTCTTGCCTTTGTTTCAAGCAAGTCTTTGATTGAATCAGAAGTCTTTGATGACCTGCTTAAATCACGGGAAGACTTAAGTCACACGGGTTTGAGTCACATGGTTGTGGCATCCTCTGACCCTGAAGAAGTATATATATACTCTGAGGTTAGCATTTTGTTTTGGAGCTCACTCATTGGAAGAGTGTCATGTGATTTGACCAGACAAGACTCTGGGTAGACATTGGAGCCCCCAAGTTTTGAAGATTTTGTTGCTTTTCTCTCTGGTAACTATGTATGTAATGTCTTGGAGAGACAGCTAGAAGCCTGTCTGCCGATTTGTGTTATTTTGCTCTGTTTACATAATTTCTGTTTGTTTCCTCTAAAGTTAATGTTGCTGACTTTTTCCCCTGAACTAAGTGAATGATATATGTATGTTTAATTAAAGTAAGATTGTAAAGCTTTAAAGTTGTTTTCCATAGAAAAGCAGATCAAAGAACCTGTGCTAGCACCCCTCCTGTGTGCTGGTGTTACTGGTCTTACAGAGCCACAGTAGCGGCAAGTAGCATTGTTGTTACAAATGGATATAATGAAATTAATTGTGCCATAAGAAATAGTCCATATGAAGTATACAGTGAAGTATTGGAAGACTTATGTGAACTGATTCAAAGTGAAGTAAGCAGAATGAGGAAAACAATATACAGATATACACAATAATATAAGTAGAAAGAATGAAAAGAAATGAATGAAATGAAAATGAAAAGAAAAAAATTAACCTGTAATTTTTATTCTCAAGCCCGAGCTCAAAGAGCATATGAGAAAGCATACCTCCTTCTCTTCTTTGAAGAGGTGGCAGGCAGGCCATGGGTGTAGAACAATGGATATACTCTAAGATTCAGTTGATATGTTGATGAGCTTTGCTCCATGGCTTTTTTCTTCTCTTTTGTTATTTTTTGTATAAGGGATTGCTCTTTTAGAAGGGCAGAGGAAGAGATAACCTTTGGAAATGAAGGCAGTATAAGAACAAAAGAGACAAATATTTTTTTAAAAATCAGCTGACTAGTTTGACATTGACAACTGACAACTGGAAACTAACCTCTAGTTTCACTCCCTCCCCAAAGTTCTCCCATTAAATCTCTGCATGACAGCCACGAGGAATGAAACAATGCTATAGAAATGGGTATGTTTTCCCATGAATTTAATTATGCAAGGAGTAAATCTTTGTGCAACTTTTATAACACATTCCACTGTAGCGTAACAAATGTTTATGCACCAATAAATACAGGCTGGAGGGTAAGAATTCACCTATGCTCCAACAGTAAGTCATTTCCCCTCTCAGCCTCAGCTCCTTCATCTGTGAAATGATGTTCTCATCTGCTTAGGTGTTCTCTAAGATCCCTTCCAGCTCTGACATTCTATGGTTCCATGAGTCTACCAGAAGACTTAGAGGCTGACTGTGAGCCTAATCCCTCTGTAATAAGTGGAAATATATCTAAGTCATTCCAGAGAAAATGCATGCCAAGATTGGTATCCTTTTAAAACCTTCCCTATCCTGAGTCTATGTGGTTCTTCATGCCCACCTCTGGCCATAACAGTTGCCCTTTTGACTTATCCATTGATTGGCCATTTATTAAATACCTACTGTGTGTGGAGCTCTAGAATGGCATTAGCAGATACACAACACTGAGCTAAGACAAAGTCCCTGAACTTATGGAGCTCACAATCTAGGAAGAGGATCTAAGCAAAGATAACTACAATACACAGTAACACAGGATAAACACATTACAGAAGGAAAAAGCAAAGTACTACTACAATCAAAGTACTCACCAATAAGGGTTTTTAAAAGACTTCATGTATGAGGAGATATTTTATTAGAGATTGAAAAGGGCCATTTTGAGCAGAGAGAACAACACGATCAAAGGCAAGGAGACATCAAAGGTCAGGGCTTGTTTAGGTACAGACAATAGCATGGTTTTGCTACAGCATAAAGTGTGTGGCAAAGAGTAAGACAAAATAAAGGAAGAAATGTAGAGTAGTACACATTTTAAGGGCTTTTAGCAGCAGGCCAAGGAGCATGAATTTTATTTAATAGGCAATAGGGAGCCATTGAAGATTTTTTAAACTGAAGAACGACATGACTATATCTGTGAATAAGAAAGAACAATCTAGCAATCGTGTGCCAAATGAATAAATTAATGGTAGCCAAAAATCCAGTAGGGAACTATTGCAATGGTCGAAGTGGTTGGTAATGAGGACATGCCCCAAAGAAGAAGCAATAGTAACAGGGAGGCAGGGAACAGATGTAAAAGAGACTTTCATTTTTGCCTTTGTATCTCAGTGCCTAGCACAGTGCCCAACACAGTTTGTGCTGTATGCGTTAATTGATCAGTAGCATCAAGAGATATCATGTAGATAGGAAGGCTACAAGCTACAAAGTAAAGTAAGAGATCTTTTGGGAGGAGTTGGGGGCGAATTTCTTCTGAACCTAAATACCCCCAAAGCATAAATCTATGAATCTTCATTTCATACTATTTGCTTTTTTAAAGAAAACCTATCTAACAAATTCCACATGTCATTTTCAAAGAAGATAGCTAAGTACAACAGTAGATAGAGTCCTGGACTTGGGGTCAAGAGGACCTGAGTTAAATCCTATTTCAGACACTTGCTAGCTGGTGACCCAGGCAAATCACTTAACCTTTGTCTACCTCAGTCTGCCACTGAACCTGTGAAAGGCTGATAATAATAGCACCTACTTCCCAGAGTTATGAGGATCAAGTGAGATAGTATTTGTAAAGCACTTTATAAATGCTAGCTATTATTATTATAACTTCAAAATTGTCTGCTTATCTGTGCTTCCTGGTAACATTTCTTCTGCTTTTTTCTGCCCATATAAAATGTTCCCACAGCCCTTGTTTTTTATATCACCACCACTAATTCCCTTCTCTTCCCCCTCCCTGCAATTAAAAACTGGGAGGAAGAGGTATGGTAGACTCAGAATGATCTAGAATTGGCAGTAAGGGGGAAAGAATGTATCCCATCCCTTCTTCTGTTCCTGTAATTGGAGAGTGGTCTTGGGTAGAAAGGCTTTAGATATATGTGGTTCATTCAGGAGAGAAATTACTTTTTTATTAATGCCAGGAAGTGGAAGGAATGTTGGTTGAAAAGAACCATGTGTGAAGATGTCTGAAAATTTGATAACTGAATATGGGTTAAGATGAATTAAAATGAATTTTCTTGTTCTCAATCCACCAAACCATTTGTTTTGCCATCAGCTCCATCTCTCAAGGGTTCCTCTTGGGATCCATTCAGGGGCAGGAGGAGTACAGGATTTCAAGCAAAAATTAAAATTAAAAAAAAGAAAATTCTTTTAAAAATGAATTCTGTTGGGTACACTAATCCTTGTTAAAATTTAAAGTCTTATGAATATATGACCTTCATTTTCTACTCTTCCCTTTCTGCCCATTAAGTGCCTCAAAACTCCCTAAGGACTTTCTCTTCCATCCACTTTGGGCAGAGCAAGTGCCAGTGACGTGATGTTTACGTGGAAAATTAATTAGGGAGCCAAGCCAAATCCTATTGCATTACAGAGAAAGCCATTTTGATTTCAAATTCAAATGAGTTAATTAAAAAGTGAGTGTGGAGGCTAGATTAAATCACGATGGTGTATCCATTCTCCCCAGGGAAGCTAGAATGCTGCTGGACTCCAAGATGTCTAAGGTCTCCTCTCTCAGCTCTGAGTCAGGCATGAGGAGGTGCTTGTTTGGGTATCAGAGGAGGAAGCATCATGATGCCCCTCTAGGAAGCCACTAAAAAGCCTCCATGGAAATGTCAGTTCTAATAGCCTCAGACTGGCTTACTTTTTTTACCCTAGTGCATAGGGTCTTAAAATTTATGGCTGGCAGGGACTTCAGAAATCATCCAATCTAACCCCCTCAATTTTACAGAAAAGTAAATAGAGCCCAGCTAGGTATGACTTGTCTAAGGTCACATGAGTAACAAAGTAAGGATTTAAATACACATCTTTTGACTTGAAATCTACTTTTTTCTACTACACCACATTACCAGTCTTGGCTATTGCCCTAATCTTATCCCCTAATCCCATACCTAGCCATGGAAAGCTCTCTGCTGCTACTGTAGGGGAGCTCCACTGACCCCTGGCCTATCCAACAGTTTGGGAATCCCAAAAATTCTGGAGTCCCTGGTATTATAGGATTTGTATAAGCTACTTAGAATCATGTGAAACCTCCATTCACAGGCTTAGTCCAGAAACCCAGGAGATCTTGACAGCGTTCCTGTGACTATTAGTCTTTGGAACATTATGTAAACATAATTATGAAAAGGAACACAGACCTATTAGAGCTTCATTTAGTCTGAAAGATATCAAACTGGGTGCCTACAGAAATGTTTCTAAAGTACAATCTATGGCATTGGGCAGCTTCAGGTGACGCTACTGCTGTGTGTATTGACACAGATTCCCTTTCCCACACCAGCCACTACTCTGCCCCTCAAGAGGACACTTGAATAGAATTTAAGAGACAGAAAGGATCTCTACCCCCATCCAGTTCAACCATACCCTAAAAATAATCTGTACTACAACACTTCCAGAAAGTGGTCATTCAGTCTTTGTTTGAAGATATGCCATGAGACAGATGCATTCTTTCCCAAGGCAGCCCAATGTACTTTTGGACAGTTCTGTTAGTAAACTTTTCCTTATACTTAACCTCAATTTGACCAAATGCTTGTTCAGCCAGTCAATCAATAAGCATCTATTAAGGGCCTGTTATTTTTCAGGTCATATGCTATAAGTCTGGAATTGAAGTATCTTGTGAGAGGAACAGAAATACTTCAGAAGGAGGAAGAATTGAGGGGCATGGGCGGAGAGGGAATAATGAATTTGCTTTGTAATATGTTGATTTTAAGATGTCTATAGGACATTCAGTTTGAGATGTCTAATAGGCAATTGGAGATATGAATCTGAAAATTAGGAGAGAGATTAGATTTGGAGGGTATAGGCCCCACAAAAAAAGAATCATCAGCAAGAGATAAACTGAAACTGTGGAAGTTGATGAGATCATCAAGTGAAAGAGGACAGGAAAGGACAGGAAAGGAAAGGACAGGAAAGGAAAGGAAAGGAAAGGAATGGACAGGAAAGGAAAGGACAGGCAAGGCAAGGAAAGGAAAGGAAAGGAAAGGAAAGGAAAGGAAAGGAAAGAAACGCAAAGGAAAGGAAAGGAAAGGAAAGAAAATGAAAGGAAAGGAATTCAAACGAAAGGAAAGGAAAGGAAAGGAAAGGAAAGGAAAGGAAAAAGAAGAGAAGAGAAGAGAAGAGAAGAGAAGAGAAGAGAAGAGAAGAGAAGAGAAGAGAGGAGATGAGAGGAGAGAGGAGAAGGGGAGGGGAGGGGAGGAGAGGAGAGGAGACAAAGAAGAGAAAAAAGAAAAAGGCACAAAACAATGTCAGAGGGGACATCCATCTTTAGGGAACTTGATCTAGACAAAGATCTAGACAAGGACACTAAGAAGGAGTGGTCAGAATGGACTGATTGATTTATATAGAGAATGGAGTGAGAGATGCTGCCAGCCACTCTTCCTATCCTTCCCTTTGGAGGCCATTTAATCTTTTGCCATCCACAAAGTCAACCATACCATTAGTCATATGGGCCCCAAAATCAGATTTCTCATGTTATACTCATTCCAAATACGGAGTTTTGTAAAGGAGCAGAAGGGATAATCAAGAGCATTTTAAAATCAGCAACGTTGTCTTCAAAGACTCTTTACCCTAAGTATTTTCCAATTGTTCATACTTTGGCTTATTCTGCTTATCTCAGTTCAGATATAAGTTGACATCAATCAGTCAATAAGCATTTATTAAATGCTTATTAGTGCCAGACACTATGCTAAGCACTGAGGACATGAAGACAAATGTGAAACATTTGCATTACTATCAGTCTTCCTTTAAAGACCCTGAACCCTTTAGTTGTTTTCAAATGTTCCTAAATTGTGCATTGGAGAGAATCATTGAAATTAACAGAACCATCTGCCTGCCTATCTATATGAACTCGAACCAAAGACTTCTCTAATCAACTTGGTAATTGCTACTCCTGTGACCTCAGCTCCACACCCAGTGCCTCCTTCAGCAAGGATCTTCCAGTCTTGGCCTTCCCTTGCTTCCTAGCACCAAAAGTGACTCTCCACAACCCTACAGCACATAAAGAAATGTCTACCTCTGGACATTCACAGGGGCAGAATTTGTTATCTATCCTACAAGGAAGCCCTCCTGCCCCTATTGTGGGATCTGTTAGATACAATAGCCTTTCTTGAACAGTGAATTTAAGAACTAGAGGTCAAGAATAATGCAACAAAAAACTGGACCCTATAACAAATGAGAAAATTACTCTTTGGGGTGAATGACCACCTAGTAAAAAGAGAATGCCTGTCTGCATACCCAGCTAAACAACTTCATGGGGGTGGGGGGCAATCTGTCAGATCAGTAGCACCCCCAGATATACTTTCTCTTTGAAGTTCAATCTCCCTGGGTTCACTACTCAACCAAAGCTATTTATAGACATACATCCTTGGGAGTTCTAGTCTTAGTGCTCCAACATTGCTTTTCTGGTCTTCCAACTGCTGCCAAGGCAGAATGCCCTGTTTTTGAGTCCATCATACAAGAGCTCAAAGATGCTTGCTTTCAGTTTCATGCAGAATCTGTCAAGAGATCTGCTAACTTCAGCATGGAAGGAGCTCCATACTGGAGACTGTCAGGACATTTCAAGTTCTTGCTGAAGACAGCCAATGGAATCAAATGGTATTGATGGATCAATGTATACAAAGCTTTGTAGATTTGGTGCAACATGAACCATCTAATATACATGTGGCAGAAACTATGGTTCCTGACCTCATCAAGCAATTCACCCAGATCAGAATGCTGTTGACCATGGCAGACTGAATACTGTTATAGTGGAGTTCCAACCAATTCATTCCCTAAATGAGAACCGCCAACCACCCAAACATGGAGAAGCCTATCCAGGGGCCTAAGCTGACTATTGTCATGCAGGCTTCACACCTGGACCAGGGGGCCCGCCCTCCCTGAAGACTTTTGGAACATTACTCAATCCACTGTCAAGCAGAGGACTTGGGGAGGAGGAGAGAACATATGCTGATATATATGCTGATATAACCAATCTCCTGTTCCCAGAGCCCCCAGTCAACCCAGGCCTTTAATCTAGTCATTACCTGTAAATTTAAAATTCTCCAGGCCTAGGTACTTTAGTTCAAAGCACTGGTAAACACTGGAAACTTCAGCATACTTTTTAGACATAGAGCCAAACAAGGAAAAACAGGTATTTCTCTAGCCATCGGCAATTCTGTTAGTGATATATACTGTAGACAGCAAGCCCCTGTAGTAGGAGCCTATAGAACTCACAAAAATCAACAATGAGGGTTCAGGTGAGGAGTACATTGAGCCCTTGGGCTTAGACATCTGCCATGTCCCTGATTATCTTGGGTTTGAGTGATATAATTAATCTGGCCTTGATATGTCCTGTTCCCCTGTGCTTCTGGTTGTCATTGCCTCTACATGGACCATTGGCATGAGTGATTAATTAGGTTTTCAGTGCCCCTGTTAACTCAAGCCATATCTATTCATTGATAGAGCTGAGAAGTAAGTGTCCCAGCAGGTCTTTGAAAAAAAAAGCTTTCGCATTTTGACTCTCCTTCCCCCTCAACCCCTGAGACTCTGAGTTATTTATGAAGAAATATAAAAAACTAAAACTGCATCATGATTGCATGAGAGCTAGACTACCAACAGTGTTGAATTGGACCCCTAATCCCTGATCCCTGACTGGCTGGCTGGTCCAGCTACAGCAAGCACATATTTTCATTAATCTGGATTGTGGGAAGTCTCCAAATTCATCCACGTCTACAAAGAATCTCAGGATTGGAAAAGACCTCAGAGGCCAACTCATTCAACCTCTGCCTGGACAGAATCTATCTACAACATACCTATAAAATGGCAACAACCTTTATTTGAAGAAGTCCTACAAGGAGGAACCAACCACCTCCTGTAATAGCATATTCCACTTTGGGATAGCATTAATTATTAGAAAGTTTTTTCCTAAATAAAAACCTAAGTTGTCCTCCTTGAAATTCCTTCCCATTGCTCCAATTTTTGTTGCTGAAGCAGGCAGAGCACATTGATTACCTCTTCCATGTGACTGCCTATAAAACCTTAAACTGTTATTGTATCCTGCCTAAGTCTTCTCTTTTCCAGGCTAAAGATCCCTATTTCATTTAACTAATCCTCATATGGCATAAGTTTGCTATCCTACACCAATTTGTTTGCCTCCTTTCTGGACACTCATTTACTGCCATCCTTCCTAAAATGCAGCTCTCAGAACCAAACATGCTACTCCAGATGTGCTTACTCAGATCTGAGAGGAGAAGTAGAAAATTAGTTTCAGACTGGTCAGCATGACAGTGGGAAGAGTATTAACTCTGGAGTCCAAAGACCTAAATTCAGATTTCAGCTCTCCTACTTGTATCTATATGACCTTGGATAAATCACTTCACCTCTCTAGGACTGAGTTTCCTCATCTATAAATTCAAGGGGTTTGATTATAAATGACGTATAAATCCCTCCCAGTTCTAAATCTATGATCTATAATTCTAATCTAGTTCAATGACTTTTGGGCAATGTAAAGCCCCAGTGGTTAACGACCTCAACTTCCCATGATCTGCTGGACATGACAGGAGAGAAAGAAGGAGGAGAGAATGCATCAACAATATTTTGATTTACTCTTGGTCAGCATATTGCCTTGTTTAAAATGGTTCTCCTGCTCCTGTCCTAGAACCATCTCTTCATGAAGCTGGAGAAAGGCCAATTCAGGCAGGGAAAATTGAATCCATCAAAGGCAGAGGTAGTCCTACAATGGAGTGCATCCATAAGATAGAGGGATCTGAAGCAACTGGCCACTGGCAGGGACATTAAGGGTCACTGGTTATCACCTATGCTTTATCCCATATTTAATAATGTTAAGGGACCTCCTGAACTTGACCTTTTGAGTTGCCGTATTTTATAGAAACACCAGACCCAGAATATGCAAAAGGCCCTGAACGTGCCAACGAGGAAGCACACCCTCTCCCCAAGCTGATGTGATTTGTTGTTTGCACCCCAAGTTGAATTCCCTGTGTGTCATTGGGAATCAAGACAAGTGCCGGTGGGTCTGCACTAGATTGAGAAACTGCTTGTGCAGCTGGGACTTTTGTAAATAAGCAGACCATCCTACCTTCATAGTCTAGCAGTTCCCAAGGGAAAATAATGCTATAGAACTGCTGCTTCTGCCATCTTAATTATTCATGACTTCTCCTCCCCTGCCACTCCCATTTAGGAGGAGATTTCTGTTTCTTCCTCCTTCCTTTGTTGTAATCTCATAAGTATGTGAGCTTCTGTTTGGATTGTGAATTGTTTGCATTTGCTTAGGGTTCCACATACAAGTTCATTTCTCTTATAATAAATATAATTGCAATGCAATGTCTCATGGACTTGTGATATTCTTTTTGGATAACAATAGTTCTTCCCAAATCCTTCCCAGATTTCCTCAGACTCACAGAGGCTTTTCAGCAGGCCCCTGGTATAGGATCTGCCTTTTGGGAACTAAAACAGTGGTTCACTTTGTCTCTCACAATAAGTATCCAAATTTATGTAAAGCAGTGAGATAGATACAGATGTCCCTGATGTAGAAGTAGCAGCTCCTCATTATCAAGCCAGTGTCTCTCCTTTTTTACTCTATAAAATGTTATGTATATTTGTTACTGGAGCTACATATTGTTCCAACTATTCTGGAAAACAATTTGAAATTATTTGAGAAAAGTTATTAAATTTTTGACCCAGAGATTCTACTATTGGGCATATATGCCAAGGAAGGCAAGCAAAAAGAAAGGTGCCACGAATATCAAAATACTTATAATAGCACTTTTATGCTAGCCAAAAAGGAGAAACCAAGTGGATACCCATCAATCATTGATGTATATTTTGATCAGTGATATATGAATGCAATGGAATAATATTGTGCTATATGAAACAAAGAATTTGAGAAAATGTGTATGAGTTTATAGGAAACAAAGAAAGAGGAAACAGGAAAACAACACACACAATGATCATTAAAATATAAATGAGAAAGACTCCCAAAGGCAGTTGAATTCAGATTAAATGTAATTACCAATATTGATGCTAGAGGATAGATGCTGAAACACTCCTCCCCCAAGTAGGTTGAGAGGGAGGATAACAACAGATGCTGTTCATGTCAAGCTTAGACAGATGTAGTCGCTGAATTGGCCAGTTTTGCTTGATAGTTCAACTTTATTACAAGAGTAATAGGTCCAGGAGGTATAATGGGATTTGACTGTTAATTGTCATTAAAAATATAAAGATATCAAAAGACTTACATTAAAACAGAAATAATGCACACATCGTTCAAGGAAACTGTCACACAGAACTGATAGTATTAAAGGTATGGCAAGCCAGTTAGAGACACACCTCCATCAAGTCCAGTCAGCTCTTAAGAACCAAGAACACCAACAACAGCCCTAGAAATTAAACTAGGGGCAAATAAAGGTATATCTTTTTATCTGGCCAGTTTGATGTTTCTATCATCCACAGCCAGAGTTATTACAGATCTGCAGTTAAAAACCAGTACCATTCAATGAGAGAGTGGACACCTTGTACTAGAAACTATAATGTAGCAAAATTAGAGCCAGAAAATTTGATGGCCACCCAGCCCTAATTAGACATCATAAAAATAATCCAATAGGAGCAGGCTCAGGATATATAGAACTAAGTTCATCTGTCTGACATCCAGACAGGAAAAGCCCCTTGGGGAAAATGAGTATGAGAAAGGTGTTACATGGGCCACTACATCCAAAAACCAGGGTGTATATTCTCCTTCCAACCACTAATCCCACCATGAAGAGTGCCTAATGGACACATCTGTGAATATGCCAAGACAGGTCAATAGTAAGAAAAAGAAGAAACAGCTCTCAGTCACTGGGGACTTCTGCTGATCTTTTGTCTAGCATATCCGTTACTCCCTGACATGTATTCTTGGATCCAGTGACACTGGCCTTCTGCCTGTCCCACAAACAAGACATAGTAGGCACTTAATGTGTTTGGAATGAATGAATGAACCTTAGCATTAATCTTCCATCTACATAGTCACACGTAATATTATATCTAGACCCTCAAATTGCATCACAGTTTTACCCCCTATTATAGAGAATAAACTTATCATAGAGAATAAATTCCTCCAACGAAGGAGCATCTCTCCACTGTCTACTACCCTCTGTCCCATAGCCAGCAAGAGAACAAATGTCAGAGCCAGACATTTACTGACCATTAGTCCACATACACTACCACTCACCATGTACTTTTATTTTCTTTGTGTTTTTTTAATAATGCCACTCCTTCCTCCAAAATGAATATAAGTCGTAGTTTTCCTGGCACTCTTCACCCCAGCTTGTTATTTCTTATCCTACCCCTGTGCCAGTGACTAATGACTACCCATAGGAATTAGAAGCAGCTTAGGCTGGCCAACAGTGGACACAATGTGGCTAATGATTACTCTAAATGGCAAGCAAATAACTTCAGAGCCCTGGGGGAGCCCTCGTGTCTAAGGGCCTGACTGTGACTGAATGCCAGGAATCTCCATAATTTGGAAATCCTCAAGTAATGCGAGATATGGAACTATAGGATGGATTCCCTTCCCACCCCCCTCACCAAAAACCTCCAGCCAAGCATAAAAAGTATTGGCAGCTTTCGGACCCCAGACACCATTGTAGAAGTAGAAAGATCCCCAGTTAAAAAAATAAGAATCATAACTACCATGTATAAGATACTTAAAGATTTGTCTTATGTCATAACCTTATTTGATCTTCCCAACTCCTCAGTGATGTATGTGCTATGACTATTGCTATGCCCATTAAGCAGATGATAAAACTGAGCCTGACAAAGATTAAGTGGTTTCCCCAGGGTCATGCAGCTAGTATCTGAAGGGGTATCTGAACCAATGCCTTCCCTATTCCAAGTCTAGTATCCTACATCACACTGTTCTCCTGAGGGGCACCCTAAGGCCATGCTCCAAGAGTATATCTCCACATGTCTTAGAAAACTAGAAAACCTCATTCTTGGGCCAGGCCTGGGTCTTTCTCCTTCTCCTTCCTCCTCTTTTAATTCAGCCTCTCTTGCTTCTTATGTCTCCCTCCTATTCTCCTCTTCTCTCCTTGTTACCCCACCCGATCTCAATTTCACTCTGTCTCTTTTCTTTTATAAGCTTGTTTCTATACTTCAGCTTTTTTGTCATCTTAATAGCCATGAGCACCCTCTCACTTTCCAAGGCCCCTTTGATCTCTGCCTGAGCTGGGCAGACTGCCATGGGCTGGTTGTGCCTTTAATCCTTCTCACTGCAGATCAGTAATAACTCTGGCCACTTCTTTTTTGAGGTTCTGAGACTGGAATTGCCACTTTCTTCTTTCTTTTTTTTCTGGATGAAGCAACATTTGCTTTGGCCCTGAGTCAAACATGAGCCTGTCCTAGCTCCTGAGTTGTGCATTAGAAATCAGGAAATTTCAGATACATGTTTTTTCCCCTTCAGCATAACATAAATCAATTAACCTTAATCCACAAAGAAATGAAATTGTCCACTTTTGAACGAGTCTTTGAAGTAAGCATTTGAAAAATCTCAGCCATTACTGTTTCCTTTAGCTGGTATTATCAGTCAACTTGGAAGTGATTTTTCTGTTTGAAACATACTTAACAGCCCTATTTTAATATATCTTATGAATAACTCCATATTATTTTGTCCATTTTATTAATAAAGTGAGACAAAAGGACAAAAACAACTTACTTTAAACATTGTACTAAAGAATTAATTTGGAGTAGATGCCAAATTTGGTAGCTACAGAGCTAATAGAACTAATATTAGGACTGAATATCAGGACTCACTGAACTTCAGCAATTACCTCATAAATAAAAGCATACAGGTAAATCTCAGTTAATCACAAGTGACATCAATTAATATTTAAAATGTTACATTGTGGGAGTTTTTGGCAGGGGTTTGGGGATGTTATACTTCTTTCCCTTTCCAAAAACATCTTAACTCCAATAGAACCCCCCTGGTAATAAAGTATATCAGTTGAACAATGCAATCTCCATAGCATACATCTGACAACGTATGCAGCAGTATACATTCATAGTCTACCACTTCTCTATGAAAAAGAGGTAAACGTGTTTCTTAATTAGACCTCTGAAACCAAGATTAGTCATTACATTTTTGGAGTCTCCATTTTTAGAGATTATCTTTAGGGAACCAGGGCGTGGTCCATATCTTTCAACCAGCCAGGGCCAGTGGTAGCCAGAATAAAATACAGGCTGAGAAGAAATATAAATTGGAAATGGTGAGAATTCTCATTTGAGCATTTGGATGTATGCATTTATATGCACATGCGATAGCATCTATTTCACTATTTGTCTATTTGATTTAGAGTTTGTATATGTATGAGGGTATGAGTCTGGCTATTTGTAGTTTACTATGCTTATTTAAATGTGTGCATTTCTTATATATATTCCCCATGCCCATTCTGCACCCCCCTCCCTTTTTCCAGAGATAAATGAGAGGTAGTTGTAGTGATACAGACTGCTTTTGTGCTGTACTACTTGGGAATCCCTGATTCTTCATTTAGAACAGAGCTCTAACTAAGGATTATTCTGCCTGTGACAAATTCATTTAAGCAACTGGTTAGAATGGGCGGGGATAGAGCTATGGAGAGGACGATCCAACTGTAGGCATCATCATTCTAGTATAGAAAGCAGCCTTCCCCCTAGAGAGTCAAGACCATGACCTTTGGGTGTTGAGAAGGAAGTTAGTCCCCAGGATAGGAGTGCCGTGATGATGGGACCCTGAGGTATTGGAATTGTGGTCACAATGGAGAGAAATTTCAGCACCCCAGGGAGGAAATACTACTCCTATCAATGCTTAAGTGCCTTTGGAGGAAGCCTAGGTAGCCCTGTACTTGTTACAGCTCTGATTTAGCATTTCAGACCAGCTCTTTAGATAAAATTTCCAGAAGTATGAGCCTAGCATTTCCTATATTTTCCTTGCTAATGTGTATTCATATCCAATATTTCTCTGTGTCTGAGGACTTATAGATCTCATTAAGCTTAAGATTCAATTTAATTCAATTCAACAAGCATTAATTAAGTACCCACTATATGCAAGGTATTGTGCTAGGCATGTTGAATGCCACAAATCATGGATCCATGGCATAAAAATAATATGTTACAGTCAAACGTGAACTACATCGAACAGGTGCTATATAATCTATACTTCTAAGACCATTTCAGTTGAATTGTAAGGCTGCATCTTTTTCTGCTGTGGGGTTATCTATCCAATATTAACTTTCCAGGGAGTACAATGTAACTGTCTTCCAGATTCATGGCTTTACGTGTTTGCATGTTTCCCAATGGGTCTGCTGTCCAGCAGTTCCAACTCCTGAAAACTGCTGCCACCCCAGTGATTGTTGGAGGTGCACATGTTTCAGAGAGCTGTTAGCAGAGTCTAATTTCAGAACTCAATCTATTGAGACTAACCAATGTTTTTCTGTCAGCATTACTCCCACCCCCAACTCCCCCTCCCTAGGGAGGATTTACTTGGAATAATTCTATTGTCCTTGAAGAATTAATATAAACTTCTTTGGTGATCAGGTAGTTAGATTGCTGTCCAGGGGTTTGATTCAGAATAGAATGTGGAGTTAAAAAGGACATGGAGGGCTCATCTGGGCCACTCTTTTGCACCTAGGTAGTTGAATATAGAAACTAACCAAGACAGATGGTTCTCTTTTATTTTAAAGAGTTTTCATTTTAAGATTCTCTCTTTCTCTTTTTCTTCTTCTCTCCTCCCCTCTCCCCTCCCCTCCCTTCCACTCCTGTCCCATCCTCCTTCTCCTCCTCCTCCTCCTCCTCCTCCTCCTCCTCCTTCTTCTTCTTCTTCTTTTTCTTCTCCTTCTCCTCCTCCTTCTCCTTCTCTCTCTCTCTCTCTCTCTCTCTCTCTCTCTCTCTCTCTCTCTCTCTCTCTCTCTCTCCCCCCTCCCTAAGAGCAAATCCCTCATAAAAGCTGGCCTCTATAACTCACAAATCTGGAGTCTACTCCAAATCAATGGATTCTCTCCAAATTAGTTTGCTGTTTTATACACAGCTCATCAGAAATTGATTAAACTTCTCTTCAGCCAGTCATAAGATATTTCCTATGCAACTCCCTCTGCTTTTATCCAGTGACCCAAAGCCCTTTTGATCCTTTCAAATTGATTAAGGACTTATTGAAACCTAATTTGATAGGTTGATTAGTTCAGTCTAGATCTATGGGTTTTCATTGATTAATTTGGCTGAGTACGGACTCCCACCCCTATAGCATGACCCTATCATGTCTCACAAATGATCATGTCTCCACAGGGAGAATCTTCAGTGATAGGGAGCACTAGTAGAAAGTAGCAGAAGCTGAGATTCAAAACCAGGTCTTCTGACTCCAAAATCATCTCTCTATCCTATTCCTGTTTCCCCACATCTTTTCTTCTTCAGGCAAAATTAGTCCTAATATGGCATGGTCTCCTACCCCTCACCAATCTGGTGATTCTTTTCTGAAATTTCTCTCATTTATTAATGGCTTTCCTAAACCAAACATAGTGTTGGTCTGTTTTGTCTTCCATCACCAGACTGTAAACTTCTTAGAATAGGAATTATGTCTTAGCATTATTTAATCTATCTTCTCCTCTTGCTATAACATAAAGCTGTATAGTCTTCCTTGTCACACTTTGTGGAGAGATACAATTACTCTAGTTGCAATGACTAGCTGTGGTATTAGAGACACAACAGTGAATTCAGATCAGTTGCTATGCACATTGCTGAGACGAGGGAGGTTTAGAAGGTTTAGACCCATAATAGGGAGCATAGTAAGTGGAACATCTGACAGTCAGGAGGATCTGAGTTCATCCTGCCTCAGACCCTTATTAGCTGTGTGACTCTGGGCAAGTCACATAATCTCTCAAGCTCAATTTCCTTATCGGTAAAATGAAGACAATAATAAATAGCACCTACCTCACAGTGAGAATCAAATGGGATAATAAATGCAAAGTACTTTGTAAACTTTTAAATGTTGTATAAATAATAGCTACTGTTATTATTATTCCCGGGATAAGAATATTTTACAATTGCCCAATAAACCATTTTTATGGACCAAATCTCACTGAAAGGCACGCAACTTTTCTCCAAAAGCAGGGGTACTTAATGGGTCGCAGAATGCTAAAGTACATGGACTTGCAGAGAAATTTTTAGCTTAATACAACCAATTATTCATAACTATAGAAAATAATATATAATATATAGTGAATCAATATATAGTTTAATAGTAACCCCAAAACAAAGGTGCCCACAAATCCTGAAGAGAAGAGGCAACTATGTTATATAGCTCATGACTCATTCTAGGCTTTATTAGGTTTGTGTTAAAGGAGGTCTCATGGTCCAGAAGCTCTGAACACCAGTCTGAGGGATGAAGTGATAGGAGATAGAGAGCAAGAAAGAGGAAATGAGATCAGGAGAAAGAAACAAAAAGACAGAGATGGAGAAGAGAACAGAACAGAGGAGGGGATGAGGAAAAAGGGGAAAAGATGTTAGCAAGTCTTCATGATCCCGGAGTATAGGGACTCAATCTACTTTGATAAAGTCAAAAAGGATACAAAAAGGAGAAGAAATAAGATGTGAAGCTATAGTTTGTAAGGGCAGGAGAAAAAGTAGAAAACTAAGCTACCTGGCTTGCAGCCCTTTAAAGAAAGAACAAGAATCTTGGAATGTGTCTCCTTTACTGGATGTCCAATGGAGATAATACTTATTCCATATGCTGGCCTTGGCAGAGGAATAGCAAGAACTGAGGACTCTGTGTGAGTTTTCACTAGTTTCTCACCAGTGTTACAAAACTACCTTCTTGTTTGCTGTCATCTTTACAATATGCTCCTCAGTTTCAGCTAAAATTGGAGGCAAAAATACTTGCTCCCCAATCCAAGCTCTGGGCCAGATCTGATGGTCAATGGGAATGGTAGCCCTTTTAAAGCCCTAGCTAATTTGGAATCAAGAGGTTTCTGTCTCAAAAATCAAAGCAACAAAATAGCAAATTAACAAAGTGAAATCATAGCAAGACCAAAAGAAATAAAAGCATAATCAGAACCTATCAAACACAATTAAATGCTTTTAAAAATAATGAGAAGATAAAATGGAGAGGTACCTTCAAAAATATAAAATACCAAAATTAACAGAAAAACAAATGGAAGTCTTAAATAACTCAGAAGAGGAAAGAGAACTAGCTATGAAGAAGCTAACAAAGAAGAGGTGGGGAGGAAAGGGGAAACTCCTGATGCTGATAGATTCGGAAAAGAATTCTAGGAAACTTTTCAAGAACAACTAATATCAGTATTACACAAATTTTTCTCAAAAACTGAAAGTGCCCTACCAGATTGCTTTTATGAGACAAATATAGTTCTAATACTTAAACCATGGAAGAATAAAGTGCAGAGAACTACAGACCAATAGCATTAATGAATATTTATTTAAAAATTTTATATTTTAAAATCAACATAATCATTTTAAAAACAAAAATATTCTCACACAATTATGTTATTGGATATGTTATTTTAAAAAAGTTTTTGTTGATGAAGTAGAACACTTACATATATGAAAAAACCTCACAAAGTATAGGCATAGAGGGACTTCTCTACTATCATCAAAAGGACCTATCTAAAACTAAAAGCAAATATAATATGCAGTGAGTTACAGTAGAACCTTTTCCAATATATATGAGTAAAACAAGGATGCTTTCTCTCCCAATTATTATTTTATATAATTCTAGAAATGCTAGCAAAAAGGAGAAAGAAATTAAAGGAGTAAAGATTGGTGAAAAAGAGATAAAACTATCTTTCTTTACTGATATGATGGTTTACTTAGAACATCCTAGGAAATGAACAAAGACATGAGTTAAGACATTAGCTTCGACAAAGTTGCTGCTACAAAATAAATCCTCAAAAATGATAGCATTTCAGGGCAGCTAGGTGGCACAGTGAATAGAGCACCAGCCCTGGAATCAGGAGGACCTGAGTTCAAATCTAGCCTCAGAGACTAGCTATGTGACATTGGGCAAGTCGCTTAACCCCAATTGCTTTGCCTTTCCTCCTTCCCCACCAAAAAAAATGATAGCATTTCTGTGTGATAATTGCAAAATCCAGGAGGTAATAACAGAAAGGGAAATCCAATTCTAAGAACTACAGAATGCATAAGGTATCTCAGGATCTATTTGCCAAAACACACAAAATACTTGTATAGATTCCATTTTAAAATGCCTCTTGAAGAAATTTTAAAAACTTAAATAACTGGAGGAATATTCAGTACTCATAGTTTGGCTATGCTAATAGCCAAATAGTTCTAAACTTAATTTACAATCCTAATGCTACCAATCAAATTATCAAAGGGATATAGTCATAACTTGGTCAAAATAATAACAAAGTTCATTTGGAAATGTAAAATTTCTACACTATCAAGGGAATTAGGAAAAGAATCAAAAATGAAAGAGGAATAGCACTTCTACACCTTAAACCATGATGATGGTTTAGCAGTCATTAAAACTTTCTAGTATTATTTTAAAAAATACAGTGACTAAAATAGCCATGCTCTGACCTAGAGATTCCATTAGGAGGCTCATACACTAAGGTCAGTGATAAGAAGTTCCCATATATAACAAAATATTTATAGCAACATTTTGTGTATGTGATTTGGGGATAAGAGAAACAGAAGTCCATCAATTGAAGAACAGTTTTTTAAAAGTTGCAGCATGTGAATGTAAAGGAACATTATTAAGCTATAAGCAATGATAATGTGAGAAATACAGAGAAATATGGAAAGATCTATACAAATTGATGCAGGGCGATGTAAGCAGAGACAAGAAAACAATATACGCAATGACTACAACATAAATCAAAAGAAAAACCACAAAAAAAAAACAAAGATCAATGTTACACATTATAAAGAACAAGCATGGCTAAAAAGAAAATATGTGAGGAGACACTCTCACTTTCCCCTTGCGGAGGTGGAAGAGGGTCCAAAAGTGTTGTATAGTGCACATATTTTCAGACTTTTTCAATGTATTAATCGTATATGCTGATTTTCCCCTTTTTTCTTTAAAAATATTATTTGATACACAGAATGGCTCTCTGGGAAGGGGAAGACAAGTGATACCGGGGGAAAATATGATGATAAAAAAGAAAATAAATCAATAAAAACATAAGATAGAGGGGGAAAGAATTTCCTACTCTTTCAATAGCAGGAAGCCACTTCTGCAACGCAGTCATTTGATCCACTCTTTCTCTGCGACCTATTGTACCAGCTGGAATTGAGGAGAAAGGAGTGCTGAATTATTAAAGCCCAACTTCAAAAAGCTAGACATTAGCAGTGTGTCAATCCATAATTATATTAGGAGCCTCCTGGAATAGGAGTCCCTGGCTCTAGTCCTTGCTCTGTCCCTCACTAGATGAGTGATTTTTAGATAGGGCCTCAATTTTCTCCTCTATAAAATGGAGAAATAAGAGAGAATTAGATAATGGCTGGTATTTATATACCAATTTACAATTTTCAAAGCACTTTACCTAGATCTGGTGGTACAATAGAAAGATCACTGAACTTGACATCACAGGATCTGAGTCGAAATCTTGGCTTTTCCGCTGACCTTGGAAAATCAATAACCTTCTCTGGACCTCAGTTTCCTCATATGTAAAGGGAAGGAAATGGGTTATATGATTTCTAAGGTTCCTCCCAGATTTAGGTCTATAACCCTATGGTACATGTTGCTATGAACATCTTTCCAAATCTCATTATGTCTTGTCTTTCTCTATTAGAATACAAGCTTATGGAGGGCAGGCAGTGTCTTACTTGCTAGCATTTGTATCCCCAGTGCTTAGCACAGTGCCGAGAACATAATGAATTCTTTTAGAAATGCTTTTTATTTATTCAATCCTAATATATGTCCCAGTGATCTCATTTGATTCTCACAATAACCCCATAAGGTAGATGCTTTTATTATCTCAGTTTTACAGATGAGGAAACTAAGGATCAGAGAGGTTAAATGATTTACCCAGAGTCACAAAGACAGAGCTGCAGCACTTAGTATTCTGACTTCCTCTCCTGTCCTGGATAAATCTCCAGCTCACACTTCTCCAACTGCTTTAATAGAATGCTGGAGAAATACAATACACAGTTTGAAACAGAGATCATAGAAATGATGATGAGGCTAACAGGAGTAACCTCTAGCTACTAAACAATCCGCAGAATCTCAGAACTCTCCCTATTAAAAAAAATCTCAAAGCTGTGAGGCACACAGAAGTCAGATTGGAGTTGATAACCATGATTCCACAAGACAGCCCTTCAAATACTTAGAGATAATTCTTCTCTCTCAAGCCTTCTCTTCTCCTGCCTAAAGATATCCATTCCAGGGGGCAGCTAGGTGGTGCAGTGAGTACAACACCAGCTCTTGAGTCAGGAGGACCTGAGTTCAAATCCAGCCTCAGACACTTGACACACGTACTAACTTGGGCAAGTCACTTAACCACAATTGCCCTGCCAAAAAGCAAAAAAGAAGATATCATTCCCATCTTTATGGGGCATGGTTTTCAGTCACTTTCTTATTCTGGTCAACCCTCTCTAGGTATGCTCCAGAGTGTCAGTCAACATCACTCCTCAAAAGTAGTACCCATCACTGGATTGTTCACTGAAGTTCCAGTCTTTCTATGTGACTCATGGCATCACTATTGGGGATTCCCAGGGCTTAAGAACAAAAGGAATTATGCCACTGGTATCTGTCTAAAGTTCTTGTGCCTCCCTGGTCATTTCCTCCTAGGGTTCAGGTGTATTAAACTAGAAGCATAATCTTTGGATTATGACATCAGTGAGAAGGAGGCTGGAGTGAATTTGCCAGGATTGTGCTCTGCACCAGATCTTGGCTGCCCATCTTCTGAGCCACATTTTTCAACATTTGTCAATGCTAATGCCTATATTCCATCATGGGAATCATGTCCCTAGCCTCTTTCTATACTCTTAAGGGTGTGTGTGAGTGTGTGAGTGTGTGTGTGTGTGTATGTGTGTGTGTGTTATGGGGGAGGGAGGTTGTAGCTTGATATTTCTCTGTCTAATTAAAATCCTTAAGTCTCTTTTATAACAAAATGTCCCCTTTGTGTTGGGGAAAGGAAATGTAACCATAACTACACAGCACACGGCTCCCCCCAGCCCCTAGTCTCACTGTCACAGCTACAACTCCTGCAGAAACACAAAGCTAATTGGTTTGTGCAGGGGGCTGTGTGGCAGCTCGTTAATTTCCTATCATCTGACCTTTACCTGAAGAACATGGTCCTCTGGGATAGGGATCATCCCAGACGTGCCTGAGGTGGCTAATGCACCAAATGAGAATCTCCAGGTGGCTAGCTGTTCCAGCACTGCTAGAATAAGTTCTAAAGGGTACAGCCTACTTACCATGGGTATTGGGATAGAATTATGCACTGGGAATGTCACTGCCCTGGGGAATGGGGTGAGAGAACAGGGTCTTCAGTTTCTGTTTTCAGTGAGAATCTCTGACAGCAGGAATGGCATTTTTCATGAGTCCTGAGGCTGGTAGACTCCTCTAAGTCCTTTGTGTAATTTTATTACCAATAGTAACAACAAAGATTTGGGGATGGTTGGGTGGAAGGTGTTGTCTGGTTGGTTGTGATTATGCTAAGGAATGTGACAGTTTTCCTGATCTATCGGCAGACATTCCTACCCCAGCCAGTTTAATTAACTTTTGTCATGTGGTTCAGTGAGTCTAGAAATGCAAAATTATCTGGCTGTGTCCAGAGATTTGTCAAACAAAACCTTAAAAAATAACATTTTTTTAAAAATACCTTTTCTTTACTGTAAATGGGGGGGGCGATACAGTGGGAAGAAAACTCAGAAAAAGCACATATACACATCCAGGTACAAACACAACTATTTTCATACACAATGTCTTTGATTTGACAAATGTGAACCATCTGTCCATCTGTAGAACATAGGAAGAACAAGCTAAACTCCACAATAATGATACATGCCCTCAGCAAAGGTATCATGATTGCCTTGGAGAAATGGAGGAAGAACCAGACTCCAATGGTGAACCAATAAAGACAAATAGAAAATTGAAAACAGAGCTTTTTTTGTCTTTTAGTTATTCACCTTTTCCCCCTTCCCCACCACAATGCCTGGCACATAATAGGCATCTTCATAAATGCTTATTAATTAATTTATTGATTAAAAGACTAAAAAGAGAATGTTGATGAGGAAATGTTTTGCAAGACACCAGCTTACTAACTGGTTGTGGCTTTAAAATGAAAATATTTTCTGTTTGGCAGATCTAGAAATGCCCAATGACAAAGGGAATGGTAATTTCCCTTAAATGTCAGTGGAGACTATGAAGCAGAGATTGGCTTCAGACACCTCCTCTTCAGACAAACCAAAGCTGTGGTACACTCTTTCAGAAAACGTTGTCAACTCTGCATCAAAATACTTGGGAGAATCTTAATATTTGTTTGGATGAGACAAAACAAACAGCCTCTCATCTCTCTGAATTTGCTGTTGCTTGTTCCTGCCTGAATTAGCCAGAGCCTTTAACTCCGTGCCTCTGATAGAAAGACAGACTCAAAAACTTACAATGGAGACCAAGGGCTCCTGGCCCCCTGCAAATCATGAGAGAATCCCATGGGCTGAGTAAAGTTGGAGCTGAGATAGTTCTAGCACAAGGCCTTCAAGGCCAGATCTTCAGCAATGGAGAGACCCAGCCCTTCCTTCAGAGAATAGTTAGTTCTGGTATCTCTGAAATGGGCAACCTTGGAAGTAAGTCTCTTCCTCAGCCCAAGAGGTTGAGTGAGGACAGTTCTGGACCCCTGGAAGGAGGGGAGAGAATAAGGTACAAAATAACATTCTGCCCTCCATCACCTTTTGAATATCAATATATTATGTTTAAAAATTTAATCAGTGTGTTGAGTTTTGAGCATCAGAGTTGGCTACCTGACCACACAAAAAATAGTATGTTTCACCAGGCTAAAAAATTATGAAAAAAGATAGAAAGATAGATAGATAGAATATATATGGCATATATGTGTATATTATATATTTGCATATATGTAATACGCACATATACAATATACAAACACACATTCAGAACAAAAAAGTTGTTTCTGGCTAGAGACCAGCTGCGGAACATCTTGTGCTACACTAAGACCAACATTTAAAGGAAGGGCAGGTCACTAGGCCTCAAGAAGGTACTTTCCTGTTCTAAACCCCATAATTCTGTGAGTAGCGCTAGAGCTGTAAAAAGCTGCTATCCACAGAAAAGGTTAACCAGGAAAACTAGCTATTTTATATAAAAAAAGATTGATGGGCAGCAGGGGATAAGGAAGAAGAAAGAATCAAAGAAATCTTCAGGGTTTGAGCCTGGGAGACAGGAGGCAAATTTCACAAAATAGGTAGAATATAAGTTCTTGAGGGCAGGGACTCTTTTATTTTTTTCTTTGTATATAGAGAGATCATAACCTGAAAGAGAAAGCAACTTCAAGGAACATAACTCTTCATTTCAAAGAGGAATACCAGATATGGATTCGAGATAGGAAGAGACCTGGAGGCCCAGCTGAGTTGTCCACACAGCAGAGATGTTGAACCTAAGGTGACCTGAGTACTCTACAAAGAGAAAAAGGACTTCCAAACCATTTGGTATCAAGAGTTGTGAGTTACCTTTTCCCGTTCATGTAAGGATACATATGTGGCTTGTTTCTTTAAGTTTAGCCAATTATTCTCATGGACACTGAGTATTTATGGTAAAATATACCCTAGACTGGGGAGGGGGCATTGTACCTACTGCTCTTATTATGCCATTTGAGTAAATACCTTGGTTAAGAACTAATAAGCCTCCTAGTTGATTGCTAATGGGAAGGTCTCTAACGGGGGCTTGTGAATTGCAGTAGTAAGAGTAACCAGGGTTACCACTGGAGCCTAAGGTTAATAGCCACACTCTAAAGACCCAATCAACAAGTTTAGGTGCAAGGTGGGGAAGTAACACAGAAGTGTTACATGCATAAGTAAAAGATAAATCACTTAGGTGTGGGAGATCACTATCACCCCCATGTCTTCTATTCTTCAGACTAAGCAACCTCAGTTGATTCAATGAAATCCTCACATGATATGATATTTGAGCTATTCATCATCCTAGTTGTACAGCACAGTGGAAGAAAGACTGGATGAATAACCAGAAGACCTGGCTTTGAATCTAAGATTCCCACTTACTACCTATGTAAGGCTAGGGAAGTCACTTAATCTCTTTGTCATCTTTAAAGAATAGGGGGAAGGGAAGGAAATGATCATTTATCAAGCCCCCATACTATGCTAAGTGCTTTTTACAAAACATCATCACACTTGGTATTGAGGGAATAAGGGTTCAATTAAATTATTTCTAAGGTCCTTTTTCAGCTCTAAAGTCCTATACCTAACTATACAGTAGATGTTTCAGCTTGTGACACTGAAAATGTGGCGATGAAAACTGAACCCAGTATCAAATGTGGTCTGACTGGACCAGGATGATCACCTACCTACTTCTGGATTTATTATTTCAAACAGCACAATCTGAAAAAATCACCTTTTTGGCTGTCGTGTTATCTTTTTAACTCACATTGAAACATATTAAACTTTATCAAATCCTTTTTTGCACAAACCACAATGTTCCATCCTCTATTTGAACAATTAGATTTTTTAACCCCAAAATAACACTTTACATTTGTCCACATGAAATGTCGTTTCGTTACATTTGACCCATCATTCTAGCCTATCATGATCCTTTAAGCTATCCATTATGTAATTTGGGCTCAATAAAAAGATAAGGAAGCTCCTCATCACAGAAGTCTTCAAGTGGAGATAGGAAGATCACTTGTTGTGAATGGTACAGTGGAGTTGCCTAATCAGATACAGGTTCAAGTAGATTAAAAACCATAATAAGAGCACCTTAAGGTTAAGAAAGAGTTTTTTACCACCATTCTGGCAAGGTAAATAGCACAAGTATTTTTATTCATTTCACAAATGAAGAGAGTGAGACTTAGAGAGGCTAAGTGGCAGAAACGAGACCAGAACCCCTATTTTCTGCTTCAAGTCAAGCCTGCTGCATTACAGCACGTGCTTCCCCTAGAGATGACTGAAAGTCGCTTGTAGCTCTGAGAGTCTATGACTAGGAGAGAAAGTAGAGCAAATGCATCCCTTTGTCCTTTTTTACAGAAAGTTTGCTACACATTTTTGACTTCACACTGGGCACAAGCCTCTCTCCCTCAACACACTCCCTGGGAACCAAACAGCCCCAAGAACAATAAGAAGGGTTTCCATCAGCCAAGTGGGCCCATGTTTCACTCAGAAACTTGTTTTACTTGAAAGTAAGGCTCAGCCCCATTATCATTACTTAATGTCAGTGTAATGGCAGCATGAGACCAAGGCTTTATGTAAGATATATCATCTCTACAAACTTCAATGTGAGCAGCACAGAGCAGGAACACTGCATCCCAACTTCCCTAAATGCGATCAACCATTGATATTGATGGGGGACCATCAATCACTTGCACAAGGCTTTTAACTTGTCTCATTTTTAACTGAGGTTTACCATGCATTACAACGGGATATTTAAAACCTTGTATACATTTTATCAAGCCTTCATGACCACTAAATGCTTTCTGGTTTGCAGCTCTAAATATTATTCATTACTTCTGACGAGGCGGTATGGGAAAGCTAGAGGAAACGAGCAAGAGTAGAATTTGATTAAAAACAAGTGAGGAAAGAGAATCCAGAGTGGGACTAGGCCCCCTACATACAGGCCACTCGAGTACTGCTCCTGGATACATCCCACAGGGGGATGCAAACCCTTAGTGATGGGTGTGGTCTGGTAAGGACTGGAAGGCCCTCCTGAGCCATGGGTCTGAAGAAGAGAAAGATCTGCCTCTAGGTTAGAAGGTTGGTGATGGGGCTGTTAAGGCACTTCGCAGGAAGGAAAAATGGTCCATGTCATAGAATCACAGAAATTCCGAGCTGGAAGAGTCTTCAGTGGCCAGCCTTTCAACTGATACAATATTTGAGAGGAATTCCTCATTATCAAGTCAACAGCACCTTGCACTATTCTAAGCACAGGGCATATACATACAAGCGGAAAGATAGCACCTGCCCTCAAGGAACTTACATTCTAATGGAGGAAGACACAGCATAAGAAGTAACAGGTCTCCATGCCTTCTGATTCTTCATAGGAAAAACATGGAAAAACCAACTGCCCCAATATGTAACAATTGGGAATTTTAAGAAGTTAAAAAAACAGACCAGTACTGCATAAAGCAATAGGTCCATATACAATGATGGGTACCAAATGAATACATGATCTAAATATTTCTGAAGTCATATCTTAAGAAAATTAAAGGAGAAAAAAGGAAATACCATTGGATATTTGAGTTGATTGATGATTGGTAAATTCACAATAGAAAAGTTAAAACAATCTTTTATTATATTGCATTTCAACTCACCCAAGGAGAGGTCTTGAACTTAAAACAAAATGCCCAGATGCATGGATATGAAGAAACAAGGGCAACACAGAGAGAGATGCTTATGAGCAAAGGTCTAAGTTGCCAGATAGGATAAATGCAACCAGGTCTCAGTCACTGGAAGGATCTCTCACCTGAGCCTTGAGTGTACTTACTGGATTGGTACTACAGGAGGAATGATAGGATCAGCTGTGACCCCTTAGAAAGACTGAGATGGGACCTGGCACACAGAGTCCACAAATTCTCTGTCTCTTTCTCCTCAACGTGTTGGGGTACCTGGGTCTTGATTTCCTTTACAATAGGGAAGTTCATCTCTTCATGATGGCCATGGCTTTTCACTGGGTTGGGAAAAACAAGCCTAGTTCCTCTCCTCCCTTTAGGCATCACAGCTACGGGAAACACCAGAGCCAAAAAGTGTCTGACTTTATAAACAGCAAACCATCTCCAATAGGTGCATACAAAAAGACGGTAGGGGTGTTTCCGTAATAGTGTGCTTCATAAGACAATTGATGTTCACGTATTTATGAGGCTTTAAGGTTACCAAGTCCTTTATATACATTATGCTGTGTGGTCTTCATAGTAATTTTGTCATGTGATTACTATTCCCATTTGACAGATAAAGGAATTAAGGCTCAGAGAGTTAAAGTGACTTGACCAGAGTCACATTGCTAGGGAGTATGTGAAAGAGGACTTGAATCCAGGTCCAGCACTCCATCTACTACATCAAGATGCCTCTCTATATTTACACAAGGACACAGGGGGTCTTACTACCTTGCAACATTCTGTCGCCAGATCTTTTATGACAGCTTCAATCCAAAATGGTGGCTAGGTGGAGCAATAGATAAAGCACTGGGCCAGGAGTCAGGAAGACTGAATTCAAATCTGACTTCAGATATTTACTAGCTATGTGATCCTAGGAAAGTCACTTAACTCTTTTTGCCTCAGTTTCCTTGTCTGTAGAATGATCTGGAGGAGGAATGGCAAACAACTCCAGTATCTTTGCCAAGAAAATCCCAAATGGGATCATGAAGATGAAGACAACTGAACCTATGGAACAACAACGTTTAACAAAGTAGATAAGGGGTCACGTTGCCCTGAAACATCCTGTTACCCGATAATTTATGACTACCTCCTCCAATTTATTACATTGCTTCTGATCTACCCCAGAAAGTAACAGTCTGAATTATTTTCTCATAGTTTTCATTCCTCCAGTTTTATAGCATTGAAATATCCTCCATTTAGCTTCTCTCTAATGTGTAATAGAAAGAGCCAGGAAAAAAGAATTCAAATCCCTGCTCCCACACTTACTGTTTGCTCTAATGTGGGCAATGAGAGACACCATGATGGAGTGAAAAAAACTTCTGGCTTTGGAATCAGAAGATGTGTCTCTGGATCTCTGCTCTTCTTTTTACTTTGTATGTGACTGTGGGTATTTCACTTCCTCTCATTGTGGGTCAGTTTCCTACTCTGTAAAATGAGAATTGGACAATGATCTTAAGGGTTCTTTCCTGCTCTAAATACTATAACTTAAGTCACTCCTCCTCTCTGAGCCTCAACTGTAAAATGAGGGTTATAATGTTGACACGACCTATCTCTCTGGGCTGTTGAGAGTGCCATGCATAGTTTAAATAATCATATAAAATTCAAGTCACTAGTATGCTGTTATTCTCTGCAGATGCAATTCAATACCCATTTATTTAGTAAGTATTCTGTACAAGATTCTATGCTAGTGCTATGGGTAAAAAGATGAAAAATGTCTCAAGAAGTTTATTGCCTACTGACAATTCAATAAATCCAATTCAATTTGTAGGGAAACTGAGGATGGCACATGACAAGCAGAGGAACACTCCAGTGCAGCAGTCACCGTGAGACTAACAGACACTAAATGGCAAGACCAGCAAAGCCCATTAGGGTTCCATGCACAGCAAAGATGCCACAGCTAATGAGGAGTAGACCCATAGAGAGCAGTTTGATGACATACCCAAAAGACATAGTGGAAGGCAGGGGGCATTACAGTAGCAGAGGTGTGAGCTGCTCCCACCAAACATTTCCCCCACATATGGAGCCCTCATGTGTGATCACTATGAATGCTCATTCTTTTCACTGGTAGTTTTTATATTTTGTATTTGTCAGAGACTGTACTCTAGGCTCATGGGGGGGAAAGGGAATGGGATGTTCTATTGAAAATCTTCTTGCTCTGCTATACCATTAAATATTCTTTGCTTTTGAACAAATTTTGTCCTGTGATTGACTAGAGAAAAAGTGAACATCAATGGAGATCCATAAGGGATAATTTTGAGTGGATGTGAATTCAGAGTAGCACAAACCTAGGATAGATGTTCTAGGGTCCCCACAGGGTGAGCTAACCGTGAAGAGACCAGATTCCAATTCAATAAACACTTTTTAGAACACTGGGTTAGACATAAGGGACTCAAAGACAAAACCAAAAACTATCATCTCTGCCTTCAAGATTCTAATATTCCACTCATACTCAGAAGATACAATATTTAAAGCATGTAAGTAAATGCAAAACAATATGATAACGGAGAAATCACTAATAGCTGGGGGCATCCTGAAGGATGCCTAAAGTGAGCTTTGGAGGCAGCTAAAACTTCTAGGAAGTGGAAGTAAAAAGAGAGTAAATTCCAGGCATGCAAAAGAAAAGAGATTGGAGATGGAATGCTGAGGTTGTCTTCTTTTTAAGGCACTTAACTGTGGGAGAGAGAAAAGAGCCCTAGGCTGGCAGCAAGTCGAACTGGATGATCTATCTGTCAGACACCTTCCAGCTCAAACATTTTCTGGGCTTTCAACATGATCTTTAGGGATGATGACTTTCCTAAAGCCTAGCACATCACAACCAGCTCCTTAAGGCCTTCAATTTTTTTTTCTTTCGGAGAGATAAGTGAAATACAGTCAGGGCCAGCAGTGACCAAGTCTTGGAACTGTTAGAATAGTTTTAGTCTGGGAAAGCTCTTTCCCCAAGCATTTGGGTGAGATGTAGCTAGTCTTTGCTTTCAATTTCAATCAGGATAAAGGGTCTGCCAAGCCCAATCCAGGGCCTAAGGATTAAAAAGACCAAAAGAAGGTAAAAGGCAAATTTGATTCCCTCAAAGAGCTTATCATCTTCTGGGGTTGGGGGGCCAGATGACATAGTGGGAAGAGTTCTGGACTGGAAAATCAGGAAACTTGAACTCAGGTCCCAGATTTTACACTTATTAGCTGTGGCACCTTGAGTAAGTTCCCAAACTTTGTCAAGCCTCATTTTCTAGCTAGGCAGCAACAGCAAAAGGCTAGCTCCTTGCCCATGTTTTTGGATCAAGCTGATATGGACATCAGTGAGGCAAAATAAAGATGCCCCAAAAAAGTCCAGCACAGAGATTCAAAAACTTTAAGGGGATATGTTGTGAAGAGGCTCAAAAGAGTGGTATTACGTGTTTATTATGAAAGAATTGTGGCCGATTTTAAACTGACAGGATGGATCATCTCAGACCAATGACCAAAGTCAATCCGAAAGACAGAAGAGCACTCCAGAGCCTGGCCCAACCACAAGTGGCCATATATCAGTACAAAGGCCTTGTGAACTAATGCTGTTCACAGACTCATTCCCAGCGTCTCCCAAGCAACCCTCCCTGGAAGAAGTTATGAAAAGTGATGAGATCATCTGCATGTATAGAGAAAGGGACAAATGTTTTTGTTTTGTTTTGTTTTGTTTTTATTCTTATGCTTTAGTGATTTTTATCAGAGTCAGATTTTTATCAGATTTTTGAAAGTGGTATCTGTAAGGATTGCGTCATAGTGGAAGGACCAATGTTGTCATAAAATTTCTGGCAAGACCTTTGTTTTTAAAAAGTGGATTAGGTACATGGTGCTAATATCTGTAATCCCTGCTGCTGGAGAGGCTGAGGCTGGTGGATCACTTGAGCGGCATTTGGTCTGCAGTGATTGGGCCATGAGCCCTCAGGAGTGAGGAAGTCACTAGATTGCCTTGAGGCACAGACTGTCCAGCGGAAAAATTGAACAGGTCTAACCTTCCATGAGGATCATCAGTAGAATTGATTCATGAATGGCCACTGTAATTCTAGCCTGGGTGAGATAGGGAGCCCAGGTGATGATAGATACATAGATAGATACATAGATAGATACATAGATAGATACATAGATAGATAGATAGATAGATAGATAGATAGATAGATAGATAGATAGATTTATAGATAGATAGTCAATCAGAGTGAACTGTGTAGCACTAAGCAATTTGCTTTCTTTATCTTTGCTGGGCCAATAAGAATAATAAAGCTTTTTGAGCAACAAAATGAAAAGTCTCAATCTCTAAGTTAACTTGAAACCCTATGGCTCTTTCCAGCTCTAAATCTATGACCCTACAATCCTATGAACTGGTCCCTCCACAAGCTATGGTAGAAAGAGCACACACCTGGAACACAGAGCTCAAGGGCTAACATACAACAAACTCCCTGTGCATAAGGACACAAGGCTATGAAGATCCCTTCAGTTCTTCCAGTGTCTGTTTTTGGAGAGATAAGTGAAGCTCAGCCAAGGCCAACAAGATCTAAGTCCTGTGGCTGACCATTAGAGGATTCCTTGTAAAAAATGTCTTCTCTCTGAGCCTTTGAGCATCAGACAGTGCTTCCTGACTGAAGAAAGACAAATTGGTGAAGTGCAATTTCTCAATTAAATAGTAATTTAGAGTCTGTGTTCTTGTTTTGGGTTTATAAACCATGTGTTTATTAGAGTGAGAAACAGTGATATTTACAGAAATGTTCTCTGGCTGGCAGGTCCTGGAATTTTCATAAAACAGTTTAGTTCATTGGCTTGGGACACCACGACCTCTTCACAAAGGGTTGGTAGGGAGCCTGCCAACCACAAGGGGGAGGGGGAGGCATACATATGTTTTTACATGTCTCCCTCAGGCTCAAGTGATACCAAGATGTGCTTTGGGGAACCCAGGCCTGCCATTGGCTCTATACCAGCAGATCCCTTGTAAGGAACAAGTGCCGTAAGCTACGACTTACCTGGTGTTTACTTTTGTGGATAAAATGAATAAGGACCAAAAAAGGAGCTAAAGTACTCTAAATATTCAGGAAATACAGTGGCTTGAGTGGAAGAAAAAGTTATCACCCACACATAGTCTAGAAGCAGGAGAATTTGACCTGTGGTACATGAAAATTTTTTTTATATTTTGGTAACTGTATTTCAACATAATTGGTTTCCTTTGTAATCCTATATATTTTATTATATGCATTTAAAGACATCTCTTCTGAGAAGTCTATAAGCTTCACCAGACTGCCAAAGGGGTCCATGACACACAAAAGATAAAGAATTCCTGTAATAGAGACAAAGTTAGAGCTACTGACCGGACCCTAGAGAGTTAACCAATGAGAAAAAGGAAGGAAGAGGTTCCTGACCTTTTGAGACCATTTCTCATTCTCAGCCCCCTATCTAACTGATTTTAAAAGCACTAGGGGAATCAGAAAGGATGAATATCCAACCAGCCCTGGAAGGGACTAGGGCCACAAGAAGAATGTCCCTTTTCTAACCTGATAGCTCCATCTAGAGGGTAAGAACCATGGGACTAGACTTGCAACTTAGATCCATAGATTCAAAGAGCATTAGAGCAAGAAGGGAAGAGTCCATTTCATTGCTTGCAAGTCCCCTATCAACCTTCCCTAGGACACTCTAAACTCTTCCTACCCAGAGAATGAGAGCCATTTCTTTGTAGCGCCTCTGCCTCCCATGGCCTTGAACATTCCCCTCCTGGTTTCACTTACCTCTGATTCTAGCTTATTTAACAGCCCACAGTGATGAAAAGCTGTTGTTCCCTGGAGAGATGTGCAGGATGTTAAATGTCCATGGAGCCTATACTTATATGAAGGATTATGTCAGGTAGTGTGGACTTGAAGAAATAAAGAAAAAGTAAAAAGAAGAAATGGAGGTTCTATATATATACGAAGGGAATAAAAGTGAAGAAAGTGGGTTTGCAGAAGCAAAGATGAAAATGTGACTGGGACCAGCATCTGAGGAATTCTAAGTTTAGAATGGCTGAGAAAACAAAGAAGCAAGTAAGGGGTCATGGGCACATTGAGAGGACAGAACGGGGAGTTCACAGAATGGTACTTCATTGGCATTCCCTAACCCCAGGAGTCCAAGTTGAACCTTTCTTACTCTAATATAAAGCCAAGAGGTTTGAATAGATTGCAGCCTAACCCAGGAGTCTAGCAGATTTTCATGCTGCCCAGTGCATGAAGAGAAGAGAAGGGAATGATTGATAGTTTCCTTACAATCTCATAAGTTTTCCCCAGAAGTTTTCTATCTCATCCATTGTCTTGGGATATATAGGATTGCACCCATTGGCATATGGGTACAAGAGGAGTCAATGATATACAAAAGATAAAGAACCCCTGAAACAGAGACACAGTTAGAGATACTGATAGGACTCTAGAGAGCCAGTCAACAGGAAAAGGGAAAGATGGGGTTCCTGAGTACCTTTTGAGAATACTGCCACCACCCCCAACTCACTCAACCACTTGATTCTCTCATTTTTTACATTATTTTTGTATCTTAATTAGGTATATTTTCTATATAGGATTGGTGATTCAAGGATGGTTTAGTAAAAAAAATATCGCACTGGGCATGGCCTCAGATGATGATTTGCACAATTAGTCACCCCGCCAAAAGCCACATTGAACCTTGGAAAAATAGCAGGGGACTCGAGTCAGACTTCTCAGAAACTTTAAACTTTTGTTACACTAACATTCAATGTCTTCCTTAACCTGGGAAGATATTGCCACTCATCTTTTTTTCCACTGTTTCTCAAACTGATTTCTCCCCTTAAGCATATCTATCCGGTCACTATACCCTGAACATGAAGTATTTCTTTCTCATTATGTTCCCCTTTTAAGAAGGCTCACCCACTTCCTCTTCTAGTGCTCTCTGTCTTCCAAGGCCTATCTCTAATCCCACCTCCTCCAGGAAAGCTTTTCCCCACATACTATGTGCATTGGATTATTTTATGGACCTCATTAAAAAAGGGAGAAGTTGTATATGAAAGAACTATAATTCCAAAAATCTATTCCTCAGTTAACAGGGTTTATTCCTTCCAAAGAGAAAACAGAATCTAGCCCCGAGCAACTTCAAGTTCAGCTTATTCAGTCAAAGGGACCGTCAGCAAGCCTGGGTCAGTCTCCTGTGTTTGCCTGGCCCAATCTCCTGTGTTTTCTTGGCCCTGCTCTTCTCATTCATCCCTAAACACAAGAAGTTTTGCATTTTCATTATACTCTCTAGAGTAAGGTCTGAGTATATTAACCATGGGTAGGCCTCAGGGAGGGTGAATGACTACAGATGGTAAATTGCCTGACTAGGGGAGTAGAGATTATTCTCATGGTATCAGAGCCCTGGTTTAGACTCAGCTCCTTGAGAACCCCCTGGCTGTACTGTGCTCCTCTTCAAGTTCTGGGCTCAACTACTGCTGTGAACTAAGAGAATGCTTTTTTGTGTCTTTTTAACTAACAAATCTATTCTCTCTCATCCACTCCCATTCCATCTACCCCATTCCTCCACCCTACTGAAAGAAATAAAGAAAAAGGAAAACAAATTCCTCTTAACAAATATACACAGTCAAGCAAAACAAATTTCCTCATAGGTTGTGTACAAGAATATGTATGTCTCCTTCTACACTCTAACTCCATCCTCTCTTTCAGGAAGCAGATCATCTGTGGCTGTTGGACATCATGGACAGTTATGAGCAGATTATAGTTCTTACAGTTTCCAAGCTGTTTATCTTTATAACGTTGTCATAATAGGATAAATTGTTCTCCTGGTTCTGCTCATTTCTTTTTCTTCACCACTTTGTAGCCATCTTCAAATGTTTTTTTTATATTATTGATGTTTAATATAAATTATTATTCAGTTTCTGCTCAATTCACTCTGCATCTGTTCATACAAGTCTTTCCATGTCTTTTTTAAAATCAAGTATTTCCTCATTTCTTACAGCACGATAGTATTCCATCACATTCACATACCAAAATTTATTCAGCCATTACAAAAGACTATGAAAGGAAGAAGGCACAGACTTTTTTCAACAAAAGGTCACTTTCAGAAGCACCTTCTCTATAGACAAAAGAAATAGCAAATTATACATAGATTTGCAGTTTTGTGTGCAATCATCTTTTTATTATACTGTGTTATAGAAATGTTTGTTTTATTCCATAAATTAAAAACAAAATAATCTTTAAAAAAGAAGCATCTTCAATAATCTTTCATTCTGTATTGATTAATGAATTGATTTATTCATTTATCCTTTCATCCCCAACATATTTGCTGAACAACTACTCTGAGCATTAGTTGAAGGAACTAGAGGATATTCATCTTGGTGAAGAGAAGACTTTGTGGGGATACAGTATCTATCTTCGAGTGCATAAAGAGGTGTCATGTGGAAGAGGGATTGGATGCGTTCTGTTTTGCCCCAGAGGGAAAAACTTGGTGAAAGTTACAGATTTAGGCTTAAAATAGTTATAATATCTTAATATAGTTATAATATATATAAGATATATATAATGGAGTTATCATTTCTTAATATAGTTAGGTTTACCAAAAGGAAAAACTTCTTAGCAATCGGAGCATTCTAAAAGTAAGATGGGCTATACCTAGGAAACCGCTAGAGGTTGCCAAGCAGAGATTGGATTAAAACTCATCAAGAGCATTATAGAA
This sequence comes from Trichosurus vulpecula, assembly GCF_011100635.1. Lineage (NCBI taxonomy): Eukaryota > Metazoa > Chordata > Mammalia > Diprotodontia > Phalangeridae > Trichosurus > Trichosurus vulpecula. The sequence continues at coordinate 226,280,567 of NC_050575.1, read as the reverse complement.
GGAATACTTGCTCAGGAACAAAGTAGATTAGATGATCTATGAGATCCCTTCTAACTCAGATTCTGAGATTTTGGGCTAGGGTCAGAGACCTATGCTAGGCACTATAGGGATGGAAAGAATGCTGGCCTTAGAGTCATGAGAATTCCAGGTTCAAATTCTCCTTCCAACACTTCTTAGCTCTAAGCCTCAATTTCTTTATCTATAAAATGGGATTGATAAAACTGTAGTACCTTCTACCACATAGGGTTGTTGTGATGATCCAATTTTTAAGCATATAAAGCACTATGTAAATGCCATTGCTATTATGATTAGAAATGGGTCTAACAATAATATAAGGTAAAGTGTGATAAAAGAGGTACAAAGTGCTATGAGAGCTTCTAGTCTCATCATTCAACTCAAACTGCTCTCTCCAAAGTTCCTGATGTTCTCTGCCTTCACAAATCTAATGGCCTTTTCTCAATCCTCATCCTTCATCTCTCTGCAATGTTTGACACTATCCATTACCCTCTTCTTGATTATCTTTCCTTTCTAGGTTTTTGTGACTGCTTTTTCCTAATTCTTCTACCTCCTGTCTGTCTGCTCATTCTCAGTCTCCTTTGCTGGCTCTTCCTCCAGACCAGGTCCACTAACTGTGGGTGTCACTCAAAGCTCTGTCCTGGGCCTGCTTTTTATATAAGGGGCTCAAATTTTTGTTTCATGGATCCCTTTGTTAGTCTGGTGAAGCCTATGGACTCCTTTTCAGAATAATGTTTTTAAATGCATCAAATAAAATACATAGGATTAAAAAGGAACCCACTTTTTAAAAAAAAAGGAAGCACCACAATCCTACTAGGCACCCAGATTGAAGACCTTAGTGTTAACCTTGACCCCTCACTTGTACTCACCCACATATCCAATTTGTTGCCAAAGTCTCATCATTTCTAACTCCACAAGATCTCCTATATATTTCTTCTTCTCTCCACTCACATAGCTACCCTTCTGGTGCAATCCTTCTTCATCTCATGCCTTAACTATTGCAATAGCCCTCTGGTTGATTTCCCTGCCTCAATTCTCCCCCTGCTCCAATCCATCTGCCACTCAGTTCAAAGTGATCTTTCTAAGGTGCAAGTCTGACCTGTCACCCTCCTACTCAATAAACTCCAGTGACTCCTTATTCCCTCCTAGATCAAATATAAAACCATGACTGGCTTTTAAAGCCCTTCAAAACCTGACCTTCTCTAACCTTCCCAGTCTTTTCACTTAACTCCCCTTCACAATTCTAAAATTCAGAGAAATAAACTTTCTTATGTGTAGTTCCTTACACACAGCACTCCATCTCCTGACTCTGTACCCTTTCATTGACAGTCCCCCACGACTAGAATTTTCTCCCTCTTTGCCTCTGGCTCCTGGCTTCCCTGGCATCTTCAAGAATCAGCTTAAATCCCACTTCTTTAAGAGGCCTTTCCCAGTACCTCCCACTACTAGAGTCTTTACATGGTTACATATCAAGTATGCTCTGGTTCAGTGTCCCAGAGGCAAGCCTACCACATCTTCCCCCTCAAGGTTTTAGGGATACTCCTAAGGCACTTGAGGTGTCTCTTCTCTATTGCCATAGGTTCAAACTCCAGCTGGTTTTATTCCCCTCACTGTTATGCCTCAGTGACTAGTGCCCCCATTTCCTTTTATCCTCTAACATCACTTAGCTTTTACAAAGGGATATTGACTTTGAATATATAGCAATAACAAAAATATAAACATTTTTCCTAATATGTTTGGAACACCCTAACACCATTCTGGTCTCATCTCTATAGAGAGTGGGTTCGGGCTTGGTAGAGTTTCTTCATAGGTGGCACCAACTTAAAGTCCACTGGTGTCATCATTAATGGATGAGATCTTATCTCAGCTACCACTGGGTGGATCCCAAAGCTCATTTCCAACTGTTACTCCTTGCTCATTGGGGCATTGACATCAGGATGGTTGCCGAACTTGGATGAACTCAAATTCTTGGAATTCTGGAGGCCCAGATTTCAAGAGCCTCCCTTTCCTGACCTTTCAAAACTCATGAGGTCAGTGCCTCCAGATTAATCTTATGCTAAAACAAAAGAATAGTGAGATAAAGGACTGAAGCCTATTTTCATGGGACCACCTGTTGACCTCGGAGGATGAGGGCCTTCAGGCCCTCCCCCACTTTACATCACTATCTCTCACTAGATACTAAAAGAGAAAAAGTTGAACCAAGAATAGATAGATCTGCCAAGAAGATGCCCCCAGTTCTAATTCTGCAGCTGTAGCCAAAGATTCTGCTGTCCACCATGGAATTAACAGACCAGAACCCAATGCAGAATGTCTATACTCACTCTGTAGTCTCTCCATGGTATTTCCATTCCACATCATCACAACTCTCCTGGAAACAGGCTTCCCAGCCTCCACCAAGACAGGAATTAGCATCAGCTGAAGAAAGTGATGCATCATCCCCCTTTACAGTGTTTGTATATCATCTCCCCCTTTAGAATGTGAGCTCCAAGTAAGCAGAGATTGTGTTTTTTACTTTCTTAGTATCTTAAGCATTTATCCCAGTAATAGGCATAAGAAGTGGTTAATATATGCTTGTTGAATCACCGACCTAAAAAAAACATTTATTAAGCATTTACTATACCAGAGGGGCAGGCAGATGGTGCAGTGGATAGAGCTGGGGCCTGGAGTCAGGAAAATCTGAGTTCAAATCTGGCCTCACACACTTACTAGCTGTGTGACCCTGGGCTACTCACTTAACCCTGTTTGCCTCAGTTTCCTGATCTGTAAAATGAGCTGGAGAAGGAAATGGCAAATCACTCTAGTATCTTTGCCAAGAAAACATCAAATGGGATCATGGAGAGTCAGACACAACTGAAACAAATGAACAACAACAGCAGCAAATGTGCCAGGAACTGTGCTGGGCACCTTATAAATATTATCTCATTTAATCCTCACAACAACCCGGAGAGATGGGCACTCTTACTATTCCCACTTTATAGTCAAGGAACTGAAACAGAGAGGGTTAAGTGACTTACCCAGGGTCATACATCTAAGATGTTTCTGAAGCCAGATTCGAATGCCGGTCTACCTGACTCCAGGCCAGCACACTATCTTTTGCACCACTCAGCTGCCTCTGAAAGCTCAGAGGAGACCATTTTTGTGGGGCCAGATAGGAAAGGAGGTAATTCAGTTCATTTATAAAAAAAAAAAAAAACATTTAAGTGTCTATGGTGTTCTTAGTGCTGTGAGGAGTTAGACATTTGATAAATAAGCTTTCAGCAGGCCCAGACTACGGGTTTGGGGGACCAGGAGCTGTACTTTGCAGATTTGGAGAACAGTGGAATGCTTTGTGGGCCTACTCCAATTGAGTCAGCAGGCCCGCAGCTGGGCACAGCACAATTTCTCCACAAACTGATCATTTGTAGCCATGTGGCCCTGCAGTCGTGATATAATTTCACCATCTTGAATTCCTGGGGGTCGGGGAGGGGAGCGATGGGAAGAAAAGTCTCATAAAAGCCTGGTGATATAAAGAGACTGTCAGTAACACTGTTCAGCCTCCGGTCCCTAGCATCCAGGGATTTGGAACCCATTGATGGCTCCTGTCACTGATGCTTGTCCTTTAAGGTCCTAACACAAGGCTCACAAGAATTGGCAGGAGACCTCTTCACATGCAGCTAACAAAACAAAAATATGAAGATCTGCTGAAACATTGCTGAAACATGTCTGCTAGTAAATATGCCTGCTCGTCAAACTATAAAGGAACTTGGCGTGGGAGATGTCATGGCATTTTTTTCAGGGCCTAGCAAAATCCCTTTAGCTCAGAGGTATTTTTTTAATCTCTGGCTGCCAGTAATTAAAGTATCTCCCAGTCAGTCATAAGCATTTATTGATAATAATAGTTGCCTTTTGTATAACATTTTTAAGATTTACAAAGTATAGTAGTAATAGTAATTTCAGTTATTTAACATTGTCCCAATTAATTGGGACACCTTTATACTTGTGTCTCTGGCCATTTATAAACTCCTTGAGGACAGGACACAACGTATAATAATAATATTTATATAGTACGTATTTATATACCATGTGCTAGGCACCATGTTAAGTGCTTTACAGTCATTATCCCATTTGATCCTCCCAAAAAACCTGGAAGGTAGGAGCTATCATTATCCTCATTTTACAGATGAAAAAAACTAAAGCAGGTTTAAGTGACTTGCCCGGGGTCACATGGCTAGTACCTGAGTCAGGATTCAAATTCAGGTCTTCTTGACTCCGAGTCCAGTGTTCTGTCCATCACACTACTAAATATAAACAAGATATATGTGTGCATATTGGATAATGCATCACTCTATATAGAAATATATATATTAGATAATAATATTACTATATTGATCAGAGTTCATCATTACCTCTATGTGCACAAGATTTCCAGACCCACTGGAAGGAAGGGGGAAAAATGTAAGGGAGGGCGGATGTTTTATAGTCTTAACATCATCTTTGGTGTTTGCTTATTTTCTAAGAACTAGTTTTGCAGCAATGACATGTAATAATTACTACACATACAGATATGTATATATGAGTAATACACATATACACACATATACATATATACATATACCTATATACACACATACACATACACATATATAAATACATGTGTATGTGTATGTGTGTATATGGGAAAGATATTTGCATCTGGGAGAAGTAGGAAAGGCTCCTGCAGAAGGTGGGACTTAAATTGAGTCATAAAAACAAGAAAACCAAAAGTCGGAAATGAGGCAGCAGGACATTACAAATACTGGAAACAGACAGTACCAAGGCACAGACCTGAAAGGCAGTGTTGCGTTTTGGGAATTGCAAGTAAGCCAATGTAGTGTGAAGGGGAGAGTAAGGTATACAGAGGCTACAAAGGCACGAAGGGGGAAGGAAATGAAATTTTCATCTCTAAATAGAGGCCTTTAGGCTTCATCTAAGGGCTAAAAAAGAAAAAAAAAACAGTCCCCTGCCCTCAAGGAATTTATAAATGAACAGAGACACTAGCATAAAGGTGTCCCAATTAATTGGGACAAAGTTAAATAACTGAAATTAACATACAATTCTTAGAATGTTTTATATCTTTAAAAAGTGGACATGCAATTTCTTCCTTTTGCTATAATCACTTGTTTTTCACGATTTAGGATTGAGCTCACCCAATTTTTACCCATATTCTTTCATTCTTCAGCATGAAACCACACTTTTTATCCTATTGACATGAAGCATACCTTTGACAAATAGTCTGTGTTTCCAAGTCTAGCCTTGAGTATAGCCTATAGCTTTTCAATAGGGTTTAAATCAGGTGAGTTCTCAGGCCCTGAAGCATGTTTAAGCTCTACCTCTTGAATCAATTTCTTGACCTTGCAATACCGTGCAAGGTCTTGTTGCAAAGTTCCATCCCCCTTGGGAATTTCTGTAATTCTCAGAAAATTCTTTCCCATATATCAGTGAACTGATCAGAGTTCATCATTCTTTCTACGGGAACAAAATTTCCAGACCCACTGGAAGGGAAAAACAGAGTGGAGGAGGGATGTTTTACCATCTCAACCTCTTCAGTCTTCAGTTTCTAAGGATTCTTCAGCTTTGCAGCAATGATATATCATTTCTTGGCATTTCTTATTTTCAATGGCACTTTCCTTTGCATGATGGCATTATTAACCCTGTTTCATTGTGAGCTTGAATGATCTTTTAAATGTTTGATTTCCTCACACTAACATTGCTGGCATTACACAACAGTTGCACGATCATGATGATGATGCCCAGATGGTACAGGCTCACCTATATTTCTCCTGACAATGGTTTTGTTATAGCCTTGCATGGAAGATGTTTCACCAATAAAAATTACCTTTTTCTAATCTTTATCCTACAGTCTTTATGTAGGATATCCCAAAAATCTGACTTTTGGAATACTCTATGTAGTCTTACCCATAACAAATATGGTTTTTTCTTCATAACGATGTTAACAACTTTTTAAAAACCTTTTCTTGCTATCTCTCCAACTTCAGGAAATCTACACCTCACTTTAGAGGAAAAAATAACAGTAGATAGAGTACCTGGCCTGGAGTCAGGAAGACCTGTGTTCAAATCTGGCCTCAGACATTTACTAGCTATATGACCCTGGGCAAGTCACTTCTTGCCTGTAAAATGAGCTGGAGAAGTGTATTGGTAATTAAGGTGGGACTTTCTTTTACTGTTTTCTCTTTCAGCACTTATTTAATGAAGTGCCCTTGAAAAGTCTGGCCTTTGTTTCTTCCATTAAATCAGGAGTCTTTGACGACCTCCTTGCCTCAAGGGAAAGCCTAGGCCACGTGGGTTTAAGACGCATGTTTGTGACACTTTTAGGTCACGCGGGTAAGTCGCATGTGGTAACATCCTTTGACCCTGAACAGGATATATAAACTCAAGAGGTTGGCATCTTCCCTTGGGGCTCTCAGCCACTGAAAGAGTGGCATGGGACTCTGTGCCAGCTGTTGTTAAGAGGCCCCTGGCTTGTAAATCCAGATGTTGATGCTTTCCTGGTAACTATGAATTGTGATTCAGACTGCTTATATTGTGTATGTTTGTAATTTGTTTGTATTTGCTCTGAAGTTCAAGTTGCTGGCTTTTCCTGCTGAACTACATGAGTTATATATGTAGGTGTGATTAAAGTGAGATTGTTAACCCCCTAAAAGTTACTTTCCTTAGTAAAGCAGATCAAAGAACCTGTGCTGGCAGCTCTTGTTGCTGGTCTTGTTGGGTCTTATACCTCAACAGCTGAATTGTTGATACAAGAAGGAAATGGAAAACCACTGCAGTATCTTTGCCAAGGAAACCCCAAATGGGTCACGAAGAGTGGAACATGACTGAAATGACTGAGCAACAAATAACAACCATTCTAGTTGCCAAGTCACTCTGGATGTCTTTGCTTATTTTCTGATGATTAATTAAGATGTTTTGTAGCAATAATGTATTATTTGTTAACATTGTTTTTTTTTGTTTTCATGACACTGTCATTTGCATTTTGGTGTGACTGATTCCATTTTATTATGGGCTTGAATGACCCTTGAAATGCTTTACTTCCCAATACCAACAGTCACTGCAATTTCTCTAAGTCATTGAAGTGTATTCTTTAAGAACTACAGCTATTACAAGTTTCCCTGAAGTAGTTACCCATTCTTTAAAACCACAGAATTAAAAAGATAACCAAAAAAGCAATAAAATGTGTCTACCTCTGCAAACCCAGGACTCAACTAACTGAGAACTAACTAAAGTTGGGAAAAAACAGTTCCATCTGGTTTCATCTAATCAAAGCAGGACTTCTGAATCAGCCTGCTGTCAGAAGCCCACAGGCATTATAACCAATACTATCACAAAATGAAACTATAGCAAAAATTATTGATTATCTCAAGGAATTTATATATTCATGCTTATACTCACTTTGTGCACATACCCTCCCACCTGCCCATCAGCCTATGCACACCTTGTTTACACCTGCATTAAAAAAAGACATGAAACCATACCTTTTACTCACATAAACATTCTGATATTGAGAGATGGCCCTCAGGGAGTTTTGCAGTCCCATTGCAACCTGGACAATGCCTCTGGTATAAGCTCTGTGGGAAAGTACAAACCAAAATGACCCAGAGGTATTTTTAACCTAAGCCCCAAACTAAGCTTGAACAGTTCATCCTGAAATAAACCACATATGATGGCAGATGGTGATCCTTTGCCTCCTTCTCAAGATCAGAGTTTCCTTTCCCTGGGGCAGACATTGGAAGAGGCATGGTGTCCAGGTTATACCAGGACCTTAACCCCTATAGTCTTATTCATCACTTGGAGATAGGTGAGTTGCTTTCTCTTCTGCAATCTCTCTTATCATAGGCACTCCATGAGGGTCTTGGATCATTTCTGGTCTGTAAGTTGACATTCTCAAAAAATAGAAACAGAAATCACAACTGTTAGATGAGGGATTGTGGTCTTCTTCAGACAAAAGAATCTCTCCAAAACCCAAATAAATTTTCAAAAGTAATTATTATTCAACAGCTAGGTATTTTGTCTACCAAGAGTTTGGGTACTATCCTTGGGCCTAAATATTTTTTAATTTAAATTAAAGTATTTATTTTATTTTTCAAAATTGGAGATAACTAAGTGACTAGTTAAAAATCTAACTTAGGAGTCTAGAATTTCATAAAGAAATCTGGTTTTAAAATAATATTTTTATTTTTAAAAATGACTGCAAAGGGACAACACATTACTTTCCACTTGCATGTTGATTTGTGATTGCTTTTCAGTTCTTTTCAAATCAGAGGTATGTAGCCTAAGATGTCAACATTGGAAAAGGACCTCATTGGTCATTGGGTCCAACCTTTATCTGGATACCATTCCACTCTATGACATATATGACAAGGGATTATTCAGTCTTTTGACTACTGCCAATAAAGAGGAACCCTCCACCTCCTAAGGCAGTCCATTTTACTTTTGAACCAATTTAACTGTTAGAAAATTTATCCCAATATAAAGCCTGATACCCTTGCAATTTCTACCCATCACTTCTACAGGGTGTCCCTAAAGTCATAGGATAATTGACAGCAATGTGGAGTTATTGCATCGAGTTCACGTGAATCTTGCAAAGCGCATCAGCCTTTACATCATAAATGATGGAAATCATATTGAAGATGTTATTTGTTAATATTCCAATTAAATAAAATGTTGTTGAAAATTTCATCCATTTCATTTCTTGAAAGTATGCATTTTTGCCTATGTGTCCAGACTTTAGGAACACGCTGTAGTTTTGCCCTTTCAAACCAAGCAGAAGGAATTAAATTCTTCTTCCACATGGTAGCCCTTCAAATACTTAAAACAGCTATCATTTTCCCTCTTTCAAGTCCTCTCTTCTTCACATTCTAAATTATTTTTTATCATTTTTTGCTCTACATTTTCCAAGCTCGAGATGATACTCCTTAGTAGAGAAAGCAGAAGCAAAACAGAAGTTGAGTAATTGTGCCTTCTTTCCATTGTTTGTGATCATCATTCAACCCACCCTAAACAGTGGTCCTCTCCCTTCTCTGACTTTCCTTTTGTCCCTCCTATAGTTTTTTTAAAAGTATTTTGGGGTTGTTTGTTTGTTATCTTCGTCATTTAATCAACATCTCATTTCCTTTTGAACTTTAGTTTTACTGCCACTTCTCACAGGTTCATGTCATTCTTTTGTCTTCATGCTTAGCTATTTGCCCTCCCTTAAAATTAAAGTTGGTTCTTAAGTTCCCTGTATATCTATCTATATGAGATTCTTTAAACAGCTTCCCAGTTCCTTTCCCATTGAAATATTTTGCATTTTCGTTGGCAAAATTTAGTTCTTGAGAACATCCCATCCTTGTGGGTCCACTTCCACTTCAGAATTTTAGACCACAAGATTCTATCCTTTCCCTAAACTCTTTGAAATCTCTTCTCTCAAAGTCTAGGATGCATGATAGACTCTGACTAACTCTTCTCCCCCATCACAAACTCCAACCTGGATGGCTTGGTTACTATCTCCCAAGGTTCGTGTATTTTCTATTTTTATAATTTCTTTATTAAATGGTTCCAGAGTGTCTTGCACATAGTAAGCAATCAATAAATTTTTGTTGAGCTAAATTGAGTCTATTTATTTCCCACAGAAGGGAAAGAGAGAGTTTGTCGGGAAAGACTTTGTCATTCCTCTGGTATTCTGAATGGAAGGAAGTACAGGAAAAATGGCCTCCTTACTCCCCTCCATCCATCCTTCACTCCATATAAGATCCCAGAGCATTCACAGATCTAGAATCCCAGATGCTGGAAACCAGTTGATGAGTGGTAATGATCCAGTTAAGGGCCCACAAGGTGATTCTCAAGGTTAAGACATGCATTTTACCCCATCGGCGGATATACAAAGCCCATCCTGGGGCCTAGACAACTGGATTATGGCTTTGTATAACCACATACATGGTGCCCTCCAGTGGGCAAACGAGGAAATCTGTGAAAAAATAACAATAATAGTAAATTCCTCATCTGTCATCTGCATTTAAGTGAATGTTTTTCAAACTACATTCTTATCCATTATCTCATTTGAGTCTTATAACAACCCTCTGAGTTAGGCAACACAGGGTTTCATATCAAAAGAATGATAGAACATTAGATTTAGAAGGTATCACAGAGGTTACTCAATTCCAACCATACTATCAGACAAGGAAACTTAAACTCAGCAAACTGTGTTATTTGATTCAGCCCAAACAAGCAAACGAGTAGCAGAATTGGGACTAGAAATTGCACTCCTGACATGCAGTAAAGTAGTATTTCTGCCCTAGCAAACTATATACTGCCCTAGTGAACATGAAAACACTGTGCCCTTTAGTATCCAAACAGCAGAATTGTGGAGTTTCATTTCTGACAGTGGAGGGAGGCACATCCTGCGCCAGGGTTAGCAGTGCCATTTGTGGCAATATAGCTTGACTTTTTCTCTGTGTCTGTGGATCAAAAGAGTGACCCAGGCTTCATTAGTCCTCTGCTCTAGCCACTGCAACATCCCACCTCTGGAATGTCAATGTGACCTCTAAGTCTCCATGGACTCACAAACCCCCAGGAAAATGCTGCCTTATCCTTGTGGAGCGGGTGATTCTGCAGTATGAAATCCTTTTGAAAAGGATAATTAGCCCTCAAATTGGTTTTGATTTTATTTCATTTTCTTGCCTTCAGTTGACAAATGGGGAGATTGTGTTACTTCCCCAGCAGCAAGAAACAAAGCTGCCTGATTTCTTCTATTCCTGCAAGATCTCATGACTGAAAAGCCCTGCCCATACAGAGTGCTATGGTTGATGGAAGGAAGCACCTAAAAGCATTTTAATTTCAGTGTGCTCTAGCTATTATGTCCAATTATGGGTATGGGGCAGTCACTACCCTCTCAGCAGAGAAGCTATTCTCTCCCTTCTTAGGAAAGGGAGGTGTGCTAAGGGGAAGGGGGAGAGCTAAAACACTGGATTTTCTTTGAAAAGGGTCAGCTGACCTCAGTTCCTATGGTCACCTGCCAGGCCCACACTAAGCAGCAAAACAACCCTTCCTAAAGGGCCACCCTCAATGGCTGTTACTTCTCTCCTCTATCCCCCAAAGGGCCAAACTAGGAAGCATGGAATTTGTAGAGAGGAAGATTCAGGCTAGATATAGAGAAGAGCTACCTAATGGTTAAACCTGTCCAAAAGTGGAATGGGTTACTTGGGGAGATAATCGGTTCCCCCTCATTCAAAGACTTAAAATAAAGACTGGATGGCTAGTTGCTGAGTATATTATAAAGGTTGATTATTTTTTCTGGTATAGATTGGACTAGATAACTACTGAGGTCTCTTCCAATACTGGAATTCTGTGGTTAAATCAACAAGCATTTACTAACTGCCTACTATGTGTGAGGCACTGTGCTAAACAATGAGGGTACAAAGAAAGGCAAACAGTAGTCCTCAATAATGGGGCAGGCAACATGAACATATATGAGTGTATACAAAACATATAAAATATCATTGAGCATTTATTAAGCACCTACTATATGCCAAGCACTGTGGTAAGCAATGGAGATACCAAAAAAAGGCAAAAGAACAGTCCCTATTCTTGAGGAGCTCACAACCCAATGGGAGGACAATCTGAAAGCACCTATATAAAAATAAGATATAACCAGGATAACTTAGAGATAACGTCAGAGAGAAGGCACTGACATTAAGGAGGGCTAGGAAAGGTTTTTTGCTGTAGGTGGAATTTTAGCCAAAATTTAGAGGAAGCCAGGGAAGCCTGGTTTAGATTTTCCATTAGAGAGATCAAGAATCCAGATCTGGAAAGAATCATAGAAGTCATTTAATCTAAACCCCTCTTATTACAGAAAAGAGACTGAGGTTATATGACTTGCCAGAAATCAGACAGGTAAGCAAGTATAGAATTCAAAATCAGAACACATTAAATTATCCAGAGCTCTTGACAACACTGGTGTTTTCCTCCTTCGTATTAGTGACTCTAACGGTTTACCCTGAGGCTTCAACTTTCCCTGCAGAGCCCAAGTCACCCTTGCCTACCTAACACCCAGACAGAAGATAAAACCTCTCATGTCCTCAGAGCCTTTATCATCCACACTAATTATTTCTCTGATACTCTGGCTTCATAATCACTAGGCCTTCTCACTGTCAGTGATAGCTATCTCCACCCACTGAGAGCCCCTGAAGCTGTATCTTTAGAATGGCTCCAATTCTACAATCTCAAACTCAAAATTTCCTTCTTTGGTCAAAATCTCCTTAATTTTCACTTCTATCATTCTTTCTAAATGCATTTCTCTACTTTATAAGAACCTTTGGCCTTTTGAGTCTTTCCTCTTCTGTCAACCCATTAATTTCCTTCTAGATTCACTCACTTTCCTAAATAGCCCATCTGAATAACAGGGTTGTTATCTTTTGCTGGACTAATCTTTGAAGATTTTTATAAGTCATCTCTTCTCCCCAACCCCATCAGCAAAGAGCATGAATTTCCCTGAGCATTTCTTGGGAGCAAAAGATTACATGAACATCCTTTCTTAGCTCTGATTTCCAGGTAGACTACTCAAATGCCTTCTTGTGGTCCTGACTTAGTAAGTCATATGAGCATTCATTTTCATTTGTATATTCTACTTGCAAGATAACTAGGTACTTTCTGATTTTCCATTTTATTATTTAATGCTGCATTTTTTACCTTTATTGTGCTACCTTTTATCATTCTGTTCCCTGCTAAAACAGGTAGAATTTATTGAGATACGTTTTATTGGTATGTTTGATTTTACTATTCAGTCATTCCCAGATATCCTCCTTACTTTTTTTCTTTCTGATCCAATACCTTTAACTTCTCTTTTTCATTGGTCTTCCACTGAACCCACTTTTTCAATCCCCTAGACTTGATGGTTCCCATGTCTGCATTTTCCATTCCCATACCCACATTAGTGTAGGAAGTTACAAAACCCTGCTGAATACTACCACTACCAGTACATACTCTAACCTTGTCTGGGGTTCAGTAATGCTCAGCAAAGCCTTTATTCATCTCTTGTTGGCTCCCACTTTCATTCCATACAGCAGTTTCTCCTCTCTTCTTTACTCCCAGTCCTACCCCATACCCTTTATTTTCAGCAGATGATATCACCTGTTTCACTGAGAAGATGGAGGTCATCTGCTATGAGCTCCCTCACTTAGCTCATTTCCACCTCAAAACTCATCTGTTTTCATCTATTCTCTCCTTTCTACCTGTTCCAGAGCATGAAGACATTCTCCCTCCATGTCAAGAGTAACCCCTGCACAAAGGCTTTTAAAATATCATTTTCTCCTGTCTCCAGGACGCCTTGCTCCATCCATCACACCTTATTTCTGTATCTTCATTTCCTTTCTCTTCATTAGTTCCTTCTCCTGCAACTACAAGCAAATTAAGCTCTAATTTATGCTTTGATCTTTCACCTTGGTATACCATTTGACCAGGCTACAGCACTACTAGATTCATGTTGTTTAATTGTCTCAGTCATGTCCAATTCTTTGTGGCCCCGTTTGGGGTCTTCTTGGCAAAAATACTGGAGTGGTTTGCCATTTTCTTCTCCAGTTCATTTTACAGATGACAAAACTGAGGAAAGCAGGATTAAGTGACTTGCCCAGGGTCACACAGTTAATGAGTGTCTGAGGTCAGATTTGAATTCAGGAAGATGAGTCTTTCTGATTCCCTGCCCAGGGCTCTTTCTGCTATACTACCACCAGGGAACTTCTCAAGCGGTCTACACTAAATTCCTCCATTGGTTCACAATTGTGCCCTTGCTGCAAGAATGCACCATGAACTGCCTTTTGCTCCCATCATTTTACAAAACTTCTCCCTTTGGGTGACTCCCTAAGCATCAAATCCAATAACCTTTTCTCAAGGTCTTTCTTCTTGACTTCTCTGCAGTGTCTGATACCACTAACCATTCTCTTACTTCTTGAAACCTTCCTTTCTCATAGGTTGCATTAGACTATACTATCTCAATTCCTCTCATCATTCTCCAGCGATTTTTCTCTCTGTTTCTTACAATGAATTTTCTTCTTTCTGCTCTCAAATCTCAAACCCTAGAGCTCAATACTTATCCCTCTATTCTCATTGCCTTGCACTACAGAGTCAATCTACTATAGCCTCTACAAGGATGACTCTCAAATTTCCATCTTTAGCCCTGACTTTTTTCCTCAGATCTAGTCCTGAAGTTCCAATATGGATATCTTTCGAATGCAAGATTCTTAACTCTGAATTCATCAGCTTTCCCCATTAATCAGCTTTCTTGCCTGTCTTCCCTATTTCTACCAAAGGTACCACCATTCTGCCAAGTCTCTCAGGGTGAAAACCTCAGAGCCCTTGGCACAGTCCCCTCTCTTCAAATCCTGATACAGAAAATAGAGCAAGAATTTATTTATCACCTATTTTGTGGAGAACCCCATTGCTTCTTCCTCTCTGTTCATATTGCCCTTATCCTAGTTTAGATCATTCTAACCTATACTTTGGATTATAACAATCTCTTTACCAATTTTTCTAATCTCTCCTGGCTCTACTGCATCCTATGTACTATTATTAGTTTAACTGTCCTAAAATAATTCTTTTTACATGTCACCTCCTTGCTCAAGATGTTTGAATAGCTCCCTATTTCCCCTGAAATGAACTTCAAACTCCTTCACCTCACAGGAGATAGCAGAAAAGAAACTCCACTTTGGGTAAATTCTAATAGCTGACATCTTAATGAAGTATATCAGTGACATGTTCAAGGTAAATAAAGAAGGATATTACTTGTGATGGGTTTTTTCCCCATCTTTGTGATCTCCTGGGATACAGAAGATAATCATTATAACATTAATAATAAAAGCTGATGTTAATAGCATGCTGCAGCTCACAAAATGCTTTATACGACACATCATTTAGTCAAGGAACAAACAATTATTAAATGCCTACTGTGTAGCTGAAAGGGGGAGGGTACAAAGATCTTCACAATAAACCTGAAAATCAAAAGAGATTAAATGATTTGCCCAGAATCACACAGCTAATAAATATCTGAGGTTTGGATTCGAAACAAAGTGTTCCTGACTCCAAGTTTACTATTCTATCCCCTGTATCACAATGAAGAAAAGCTTAATCTCAGTCTCTGGTCTCACTTTTCAATGTCTTGTTTAAGCCTAAACATATTGATGATCCAACTCACCCTGTTCCATGGGTTAGGAGTTAATATTTGGTCTAATAAGCTGTGATTATTTGTCTCACAAAATTAGAGCCAATGCACAAAAAAATCTTCCCCATTACCAGGCAATGTGTTCAAATAGATTAATCCATGAATATTTGTTCCTGATATAAAATGCTTCTTATGATTGCCCACTTTCTAAAACACTCCCCTTTATTCAATGCTCTTTCAGTTCTTCTTTTAGACTAGACTGGGTGTTCAAGAAGGGATAGCAACTCTGGTGTGAGGGTTTGAGAATCCCTTTTCAGGACTGTTCATCCATCTTTGGTATCTGCCTGGCACTCAATTCTCACCTGTGGCTCCATGAAGCTGTATTATATGCAGTGAGCTGCCACACCCAGGTAAAATCATTTTGGTAGGCAGGCTAAACCAGTTGAAGGTAACCAACAGGCTTCAAACCTGTCAATGAGTTAGGGAGATGTCCACCCCAAGCATGTGAAGACTTTCGCTGGTAGAATGGGTGGATGAGAACAATTTGTTCCAACAAGAACAATTTGTTCCAATGGTCATGAAGGCAACTGAAGCAGATGCTGTGGAACACTTAGAGCTTGGTCAGATATCCAAGACACCAAGGTCATCCACTGAATCCTGGGCCATTACCCCAGTCATCCTGACTTTTGTCTTGCCCCTGGACTCTGATGACTCTGGAAGAGAGAGGGAGGCAACTCTACCTCGCTTAAATCCAATTCACGCACAAGTCAAGACATCAGCCTGTGATGTCATTGGCCCTTGTCAAAAATGAAGGACAAACAACAAGATCAGACCAGAAGTCAGGAAAAACCGGGTTCAAATCCCATCTTTGACACTACCTATGTGATCAAAAGCAAGTAATTTACTCTAAACTTCAGTTTTTTCATTTACAAAACAGATATAATAACATATGCAGTACTTAACAGAGCTGTTAAGGGGATCAAATGAGATATTGCATTTAAGCAGTTTATATATTTTTAAATGTCATATAAATTACTACTGCTACTACTACCACCACCAACACCACTACTATAGGAAGTAAGCTTTGTTTAGGTTCTAATAATTTGTAAGTTGATTCTTTAATAGAAGCATGTCTGATGGTATATCCTAGACTAGGGATAAATATGGAATAACCAAAGACTTTACTGAAACAATTTATGAAAGAGAAACACCGGGATCAGGAAAGTGGTTTGAGAAGATGCCTTTTGGCAAGGCTAGATGGTCTAAAAGCCCCAGATTCTGTGACCCAGGCAGGTTAGTATAACCAACCACAATAGCGCACCCAAGTTTTACTCTAGAGTCAGAGGTAGCCAATGATAAGACCATATAAAAGGGAATAAGTAAAAACCAAAGGTAGAATATGGAGCCAGCATTAGGACACAGAGAAGAACAGGAAGGATGACCAGTGGAAGTGTTTCCAAATGAACAGGTTTGAGGATAATTTATTTCAAAGTGGCTACAGAGAAGAGAAAATATATACTTTACTATTATACATACTGACACAAAAATTGATCATGTTCTGGGCCATAAAGAAGACATGGGTAAATACAGAAAAATATAGATTTTACTCCCTACATCTACAGATCATGATGCAATAAAATTTGTAGTAAATAATGATACAATGAATAAAAGGACGGGCCCACAATTTCACTAAAAATGATTTATTAGTGACTGAGTGAAAGAGGAAATTATAAAAACAACGGCAGATTATATCAAGGACAATGACAACATAGATTCTACATATCACAATCTATGGGATGCAGTCAAAGCAGTACTCTGAGGCAAATTTATATCAATGAATGTCCATGTCAGTGGGGAAAAAAGATTAAAAACTCAGAGAAGGAATAAAACAACAGACTAACAAAAATTTTAAGACATATAGAAGATCAGAGCAAAAAATAATATAATTGAAAATCATTCAATTTGATTTGATTTGATTTAAGAATCTAAGAATTTACCCTTTCATCTCTGGAACTCCCACCCTGGACTTATGTTGTCCTGCTTTGTAAATCCCTCACAAGACCTATTATTCTATCTAGCCATCCACTATTATCAATCATTTTACACTCCAGCCATTTTCCATCATACTAGAAAAAGAATAAAATCAGTATTGCCATTACTATTACAAAGGCTGTTTCAGTTTATTCACCCATGGATTTTCTCACCATCATTGTGACTTTTCAAACCAAAACACACCTTCCTGATCACCACCCCATGATATATGTGTGTGTGAGTATGCATATTATATATGTACACATATCAAATATATAAAATACCTCTTCCTGATCACCACTCCACTATATGTGTGTAAACTCCACATATATAGTCTCCCACTATTGAAATCTAAGTTGTATTCCAATAACTGAATGCAAGATAATTTGGGGAAGGGAGAGAAAACTAACAAATGAGAGGATCAAGAAAAAAATTTGCACAAGAAATGGTACTTGCGATGAATCTTAAATATCGGCTGAGATGAGCAGGGAGTACATTCCACGAATGAGGGGCATCATGTATAACGTCAGGAGGTATGAGATGAAATATTGAGTTCATGGAACAGTCTCCTTTGAGTGGAACAGGACATGTAAAGGGGAATAATAGGAAATATTCAGGAAAGGTAGATGAGAGCAAGATTAAAGAGAGTTCTCAATGCAATATTGACATGTTTAGTTTGTATTTTATCCCAGAGGCAATAAGGAACTGCTATACATTTCTGAGCAACATCTGTGCTTTAGGAATATTAATTTGGTGGTAGGATAGAGAGGGAGAGAAATGGAAAGGAGGAAGACCAGTTAAGAGGCTATTGCAATGATACAGGTAATAAAGGCCTGGAATAGGATCTGGGAGGCCAGACAGGCAGCCAGGAAGATCCAAGTTCACATCCCGATGTAGATGTGTGCAAGCTCTATGATCCTGGTCAAGTTAACCTCTAAGCCTCAGTCTCCTCATCATTAGAACAGGGGTAATAATAGCACCTACCTCAGTGGGAATCAAATGAGTTAATATATTTAAAATGCTAGAAAAACCTTAAAGAGCTATTTACAAGTTAGCTAACATTAATTTAGGGTGGTGGCCATTCAAAGGAGATGAGGCACACATGCGAGAGAGGCAGAACTAACAAGACTAGGCAACTTATTAGATATGGGGGCAGGGTGAAATAGAGGAGAAAAGAAATAAAGATGGTGGTACCCTAAAGAGAAATAGGTAAGTTTGGAGGAAGGGTGGGTTTGGAGGTTAATTATTCAACTGATCAGTACTTATTGTTTATGGCACACTTACCATGTGCCGGGAATTATTGTAGGCATGGGAAGGATACAAAGGGGGAAAAAAATGAAACATGACCTTCTTCAAGGTGTTTACATTCTAAAGGAGGGGACAACATGGACATAATTAAGTATAGAAAGAGTACATACAAAATAAATACAAAGTAATTTGGGGAGAGATGGCACTGGATGCTTGAGGAACCATGAATGGCTCCATGTAGAAGCAGTGCTTGAGTTGAATTTTGAAGGAACAAAAGGTTTCTAGAAGGCAGAGGTGAGGAGGAAGTGGATTCCAGGCAGGAGGGACAACCCGGAGTACAAAGACCCAGAGGTAGGTGGAATGGCCTTTGTCAGGAATATCAAGAAAGGTAATTTGGCTGGATAGTAGAACACAGGAAAAGTATTACTATATGTGATTAGACAGGTAGGTTGGAGCCAAGATAGGAAGAATGTGAAATGACCAAAGGAGTAGGTCATTTTTTATCCTAGAGGCAGTAGGGAGCCATTGGAGTTTATGGAATAAAGGAGTGAGATGTTCAGACCTTTGTTTTAGGAATATCTCTTTCCAAGAGCTGGCTACCTTTTCTGTTCCTTCAAGTCAGTTATTGGTGAATAATATCACACCCATCAAAGGAACCTACTACCCTTTGTCATGATCCCTTTTGGGTTTTTCTAATTATTCAAGCCTCCATACACAGTTAAAATAAAGATTTATTCAAGGTAGTAAAAATCACAGTATCATTGAAGGTCAACATTGTCCCATTTACCTACTCATAAAACCACAAGCTTTAATCTCACAGTCCAAACCACTTCATTCCATCTCATCACGGATTATAATAGGTAGCAGAGTGCCAGTCTTGATGTCAGGAAGACTCCTCTTTTTGAGTTAAATCTAGCCTCAGATACTTATTAGCTGTGTGACCCTGGGCAAGTCACTTAACCCTGTCTGCCTCAGTTCTTCATCCATAAAATGAGCTGGAGAAGGAAATGGTAAACCACTCCAGTATCTTTCCCAAGAAAACCCTAAATGGAATCACAAAGAAGTGAACGTGACTAAAAGTACTGAACAACAAATGGGTTATAATGGGTAGCATTTACATAGTGCTTTAAGGCTTGCAACGTGCTTTACAAATATTACCTCATTTTATCCTCACAATAACACTAGAAGGTAGGTGCTGTTATTGTCCCCATTTTACAGATGAAGAAACTGAAGCAGACAGTTAAGTGACTTGGCCATGATCAAACTGCTACTAAGCGTCTGGGGCTAAATTTGAATTCAGGTCTTCCTTACTTCAGAGCCAGCAGTCTATCCACCACAATACCCACGATTAGAAGGTTGGAGTGAATCCAGGACTTCTGAGATCTATTTGTTCTCTTGCCCAAGGAAATACAGCATTTGCATAGTCTGGGAGTTACTTCATCCAATCACAGAAGCTCAACTCTGTGGTAGCTCCAGTTCATCTCTATGGTAAGCTACCTTTCTAGTCCTCTTATACCTTATACTGTCACATATCACTAAGTACTCTGCAACCCAGTAATAGTCAATAAGCATTAAGCACCTGCTATGTGCCAGGCACTGTGTTAAGCACTGAGGGTGCAAAGAAAGGCAAAAGACAGCTCTTGTTCTTGAGGAGCTTACACTATCATGGGAGAGACAACATGAAAACAACTACATACAAACAAGGCATAGCCAGGATAAGCAGGAAATAGCCAACAGAGAGAAGACACTGGAAATAAGAAGGCTGAGAAGAGGCTTCCTGTAGAAGGTGATATTTTAGCTGCGTCTTAGAGGAAGCCAGGGAGCCAGGAGGTGGGAGATGAGGAAGGAGAGAATTCCAGGAATGAAAGACAGCTAGTGAAAATGCCCAGAACTGAGGGATGAAGTATCCTATTAAAGAAACAGCAAGAAGTCCAGAGTCACTGGATCATAGGATTTGTAGAGAGGTGGATGATGCAAGGAGACCGGAAAGGGGGCTGGGGATACGAATCTAGGTTATGGAGGGCTTTGAATGCCAAGCAGAGGATTTTATATTTGATTCCGTAGGTTTGTTGAATAGATGATATCGTCAGAACTGCACTTTAGGAAAATCACTCCAGTAGATGAGTAGAGGAAGGAATGAAGTATGGAGAGACTCACAGCAGGCAGACCAACTAGCAGGCTATTGCAATAGTCCAGGCTTGAGGAGATGAAAGCCTGTACCAGGATGGTGGCAGTATCAGAGGAGAGAAGGGAATATTTTCATTAGATGTTGCAAAGGTAAAATCCACAGACCACCATGATGACAAATTGGATAAGGAGGGTGAGAGATAGTGAGGAGTCAAGGATGACATCTAGTTTGTAAGCCCAGGGAACTAAGAGAATGGTGGTACCCTTGACAGAAACAGGAAAGTTTGGAATGGGGGAGAGTTTGAAGGAAGGTGTGAAAATAATAAGTTTGGTTTTAGAAATGTTGAATTTAAGATATCCACAGATCACCTAGTTCAAGATATCTAACAGGTAATTGGAGATGGGAGACTGGAGGTCAGCATGGATATTACGGATAAATAAACAGATTTAAGAATAAGCAGCATAGAGATGATAATATTGAATATGTAAGAGTTGATGAGATCACCAAGTGAAATAGAATAGTGGGAAAAGAGAAGAAGGACCTGAACAGAGCTCTATGGGACACCCAGGATTAGTGGGAATGACCTGGATGAAAATCCAGCAAGGGAGATTGAGAAGGAATTGTCATATAGGTTAGAGGAGAACTCAGAGACAACAGTGTCCTGAAAACAGACAAAATACTCCATCTCCAGACTCAGCATTTTCGCTGGCTGTCCTCCATACCTGGAATGCTTTTCCTCCTCATCTTCATCTTCTGGTTTCCCTAGATTCCTTCACATTCCCGTTAAGATCCCATCTTCTAAAGGAATTCTTTCCCAACCCCTCTTAATTCTAATGCCTTTCCTCTGCTGCTAATTTCCAATTTATCCCTTATGTAATTTAGGACAGGGACTGTCTTTTGCCTTTCTTGGTATCCCCAGTGCTTAGCATAGCACCTGGTACATGGCAGGTGCTTAATAAAGGTTTATTGATTGATCATTCTGTTCCCCAACCTATTTGCTGCTGCAACTCCTCATCCTAGCCTGCTGCTTATCCATCTCAATGAATTCACTCCCCAAATCTAGATCTCGTTCATTTCCAAAGGGTGTTCAGCTTCACCTTTAAAGTCTCTCACAGGTAAGCAGCTGGAGCATAGAACGACTGGCTCTTCTCTGATCCTCATTTTCATCTCTCTTCTTTTTACCTTCAAAAATACCTGCGGTTCACTCTGTATTTGTGTTCTCCCCATCTGTACCTGCTTCTTTCAGTGCAAATGAAATTTACATCAGCATCTCTGAGCTCTGATATGGCTGTTACATTCATCCCTGCTGAAGAATTCAAGACCCTGGTAAATAGCATGGGGGATACTTGAATATCTATCATAAACAATACAAATCAATGTAGAACATAGTCACAGGAAATTATGCCAACTTATCAGATACATTCAGGTACCTAATACACGGTATTCACATTAAAATGGTATACAGCTGGTATTTGGGCCCCAACAAAGATAATATTTTCATATAATGAATAGAACATACAACAAGAGTGCACATGTTAGAATAGGGACATAATTCTAATGTGATACATAACTTGGAGCATTACATAAGAGAGTTGCATTGCCATTTGCGGTTATTCAGTCAGGTCCCCCCACTATCTTGTATTTAATTACTTTGCATTTATTCTTTTTATGTTTTGCTATTATATATATTTATATAAATATACAATTTATTGTTGTTCAGTCATCTCATGTTCAGTTGTATCTGACTCTTCTTGACCTCATTTGGGGTTTTCTTGGCAAAAGCACTGGATTTGTTTTCATTTCCATCTCCAGCTCATTCTGCAGATGAGGAAACTGAGTGACTTGCCCAGGATCACACAGCTAATAAGTATCTGAGGTATTTGAACTCAGGTCTTCCTGCTTCCAGGCCTGGTGCTCTATTCACTGCACCACCTAGCTGCCCCATGTAGGATCATAGTACACATACAGCAATAGTGCATTCATAACATTGCATACTATTATAAATATAATGCAAGGATAACATAGCAAAAGAAGCTTTATATAGGCTATGTTGCACAAGGTACAGTGGAAAGAACATAAGATTCGGAGTCACAGGAACCTGGTTCAACTAGCACTTCTGCTACTTACTACCTTTATGGACTTGGACAATAATCCAAGCTTAACCATTCTGGGCCACGATTTCCTTATCTGTGAACTGAAGGGATTGGACCAGATAGCCTCTAGGTCCCTTGCAGGTCTATCTAATATTCTATGATCCTATGATCATTATATGCACTCCAACAATAGGTCTCATCTAGCTACACAGGTAATCACTTCTCTTTCTCCTACAGCATCACACAGCCACTGACCATTATCATAGGCCTCAGGCTTCCACCAAAAACTCCTGAACTTGTGAACAGCCCAGTTTGACTATCAGCAACCCAAAGATCATGTAGTCTCTAGTCCCAATCTTTATTATCTTTTCTAATTAACTTAAGCTTCCATGCATAGTTAGAACAAACATTTAATCAAAGCAATAAAAATCACAGTAACACATAAGGATCAATGGGAGTCAGCATCAATTTTCATTCATCAGTTTATGACTACAAATGATCTCCAAACCCAATCTATCTTAGTCTGATCAATCTCCCAAACACGGACTAGATAATCTAATTGCAAGGTAGCCCTGGGAGGGTAAGCTTCCCTTACCACAGAAGATACAACATATTCCTCTGGGAGTCTGGGCCATCAGCCCAACTCTTCTTTAATCTGGTCTCCACTGCACTGGTTGCCATGGCTCCCAAGCGCTGGTAGCTTCTCACTCATTCCTCTACATTCACTGCCCACGCCTAGATCTGGCTCATGCCTAAAAGGGTGTTGCAGTCTCACTATTAAATTCTTAGCAAAGATAAGCAACTGAATTGATAATAATTTTTGGCTTTCTCTTGATTCACTTTTCAAAAAAAATCTCTTTTTTCTACCCTCTATTATAATAGCTCCATTCCTCCTTGCCTGTGCCAGACCTAAAAACAAGGCAAGGGAAATTTACGCCAGCACTTCAGGTGTGCTGTTAGGTCTGTTGTGGGTTGATAAAGTGAAGCTTAAAGAAGGAGAGGTTGATGAGTGATGGATGCAGAGGAGGGTCTGGAAATGGTCTAAAGCTCAAATAGTAGGCCATTCCAACTCCTGACCCCATCAATGTGTACAAACATAAGAGAAATTGCCCCAAAAAGTTGGCCAAGGATGCAGTGTCTTTCACAGGGAGCCAGCTTTCTTTTAATACCAGAAGATGCAGAGTATGAGAAAAGAAGAGAAGATGAAGAAGAGATGGTTTAAAATGGAGCAGGCATTCCAGAAGATGTAGTGGAATCAGAGGAGAGGGAAGCATACTGTCTGAAGAAGGGGTAAGGCTGAGGTAGATAGGGATGACAGTATGGGAAGAAATAGCAAGGGGGTGGGATTTTTGACTCAGAAATGATTAGCATCATGGTATAGTAGAGAGAAGGGGCAGCTAGATGGCACAGCATATAGAGTGCTGGGCCTGGAGTCAAGAAGACCTGAGTTCAAATCTGGCCTCAGACACTTACTAGCTGTGTGACCCTGGGCAAGTCACTTAACCCTGATTGCCTCAGTTTCCTCATCTTTAAAATGAGTTGGAGAAGGGAATGACTCCAGTATCTTTGCCAAGGAAACCCCAAATGGGGTCATGAAGAGTGGGGCACAACTGAACAACAACAAATAGCAGAAAGAACACTGGCTGTAGAGACTGAGGACCTGGGTTCAGTTCTTACCTCTGACACTTACTATCTGTATGACAATGGGCAAGTCCCAAAAAATAGTTAATACGTTTAGCCTGGATGGTCTCTGATGGCCCTTTCTGCTCTAGAGACATGAATCCATGACTCTGGACTGGAATGATAAAGGGAACAAGAGCTGAGAGTTTGGCTGTCATAGGATGGGAGAAGAGCTGACAAGTCAAGATCCCCACCCTCTGCAGCCTTGTAATGACTCATCACAGGGCAGGGATAGGGAACCATAGTGCTGGGCTGTTTACTCCAAGCACAGAGGTATGGGCGAAGACAAGTTGATGGAAGCCGCAGAGAAGTCTATATGAGCATCTGGCTCAGTATTTAAATAATATCTAGGTTCCCTCAACCTAGGTTCACACTCACTGCCAACTCAATAGCTGTATCCCACAATGACAGGAGATGATGTCTACCCAGAAGACATTTGAAGTTGGAACAAGTCTTCAGCTCCCATTCTGAGTATCCAGAAGTCTCCTGCCCCTTTGGTGCCCTGAGACTCAGGATCTCTTGTAGATATGTTCATTGCACAAGAATGAAGTTAAAATAAAAAAGCATTGAAATGATAAATAAATCTAAAAGACTTAATTTTTTAAAATACTAGCAAAATCAATAAATAATTAGCAAGTCTAATACAAAAAGAAGGCAAACCTGAATCACCAAAATTAGAAATAAGGGATCTCAATAAAGGCCAAAAAAATTATCACACATTGCTAGACATAGCTCTCTCCTAATAAATCTTCTTTTTTAAAGTCTGATTGTCTACTGAAATATAAAATGCTAATATTAAAAAATAAGAAGTGGATAACCTAAATAGCATAATTTCAAAACCAGACATCATAGAGGTCACTAAAGATCTCTCCTGCAAAAAGATACTGGGCCTAGATTCACTAGTTATTTCTACCAAACTTTTAAAGAGCAATGAACTCTTATATTGTATATTCTGACAGGCAGCTTAGCTTCATGGAGAGAGCACTGAACTGGGAATCAGGAGGACCTCAGTTTGAATCTTATCTCAGAATGTGTGGTTCTGGAAAAAATCTTTAACTTTTCTCACCCTCAGTATCCTCAGCTTTAAAATTGTGATAGTCATAGCACCTACTTCACAGAGGTATTGTGATAATCAAATGATATAATAAATTCCATGTGCTATGCAAACCTTAATGTGATATATAAATGTTAGCTATTGCTAATATTAATGTTATTATTTTGTGTGGACGGTTTTGAAACAGAAAAGCAGATAGCTGGCTTCCCAGTTCCTTCTATGAAGCAAATATATCAGAGATGAAGTTAAGAAAGAAAAATATAAAATGATAAGAATAATTACTACTTTGATGGATCTATGATCTCATGGATACAGATACCAATTTCAGTTCTGTAGGCTGCAGCTCACCCATGCCTGCCCATCCTTTGCTATTCTCGTCCATATGGGTTTTCTCTTAAATCCTTCACAGTGAGGTGGGGGGCAATGTCAAGTCAACAAGCATTTGTTAATAAATTTATTATTAATAATAATTTACTATTAAATTATTAACAAATGCTTCTTGACCTAGAATACACTCAAAATACTGGTGCTTTTTCTATATATCATGACATTTATGGATGCCAATGGAACATGCTAATTGTCTCTAAGTTATCCCTCATTCTTACTATGTAAATGGTTTATCTTTTTTTCTGGTCACACAACTCACTAAAAACAGAACCAGAAGAGAAAAGGCAGTTGAAGATGAATGGAACGATGGCTCATAGGTTTTTGTTAGAGATACAAATAAAGGAGTTGGCAGAATTGGTTTTATCATGCATCAAAAGGCAGCAAGAAACAACATTGCATTACCACTAATGGAATATTGATGCAGGAATTTTAAATAAAACACTTGAAAACAGAATACAAAACTACATCAAGAAACATTCATCATGACCAAGTAGGATATACAACTGCAGCATAAGGATTGCTTAATTACAAGAAAAAATATTTACATGTACATATATAATCCTATCAATAAGGAAAAACCAGAGTACAGTGTGATATCATTTGTTCTTGTCGTTCAGTCATTTTTCAGTTTTATCTGACTCTTCATGACCCTTTTGAGGGTTTTCTTAGCAAAGATACTGGAGTGCTTTGCCATACCTGTTCCTTGCCATTTCCTTCTCCAGCTCATTTTACAGATGAGGAAACTGAGGCAAACAGGATTAAGTGACTTGCCTAGGGTCGGTCACACAAATAGTAAGTATCTGAGGCCAGATCTGAACTCAGGAAGATGAGTCTTTCTGACTTCTGTGCCTGGCACTCTCTCCACTTTGCCACCTAGCTGCCCATATCATATCATTAAACAAATTAAAAAGCCGCTCATCAAATCCAGCATTCATTTACATAAAAATAATATGCATACATAAGAATAGGATATTCCCTTAAAATGATCCCAAAAAGTTTCTATTATAAATCACAAGTTAATTCTATATACCATGAAAAGGAGAAACATTCAAAGTAATGCCATTTAGAAAACGGTATAAAACAGGAATGCTCAGTCTTACCTGTCCTCTTTGAAACAGTTTTAGAAACCTCATAAATAGTAATAAACCATGAAAAAGAAATTAAAAGAATGAGAGTTGACAATGAAGATGTTAAAGAATCTCTATTTGCAGAGGACACCATAGCTAGAAAACCTAAGACAGTCAACGACAACAAAATTTATAACAGTAACTTTTGTAAAGTAACAGGATATAAACTAGACTAATAAAAACAATATACATTCCTATATTCTACCTTCAAGTACCAAGGAAAACTGATAGGGAAATATTCCTTAAAATAAAAATAAAATATATAAAGTGTTTGGGCATTAACTTGTTAAGATGGAAGATGGTTGTAAAAATTCAAAATTATTCTAGTAGAAGATAAAGAGGAACTAACTGCTCATGGTAAAGTTGAACAATATAGTAAAAAGGTCAACATCTCACCAAACCAATTAACACATTTAATATAATACCAGTCAAAATGCCAAGAAGTTGTTACATAGGATTAAAGTCACAACAAAATCCATATGGATAAGTACATGAGCAAGAATATCAAGAACTCTAAGAAAAAAAAACTGGCAAAGGGGAACTCTCTCTTATAAGACTTCAAAATGTACTCTAAAGCAACAATTATGAAAACTGCCTGCTACTGGAAAAAGAATAGAGAAACCTATTGCAGGAACAGAATAGAGAAACCAAAAATAAAACCCGATGTATACTGTTAGTGTTTGATAATCCTGCAATTTAAAAACACTAAGAAATACAATCACTACTCAAAAAATTCTTAGGAAACTGAATAGATGCATGGGGGGAGAAAGAAGAATTTGTATTCTTATCTCAAACCACATATAATAATTCTAAATGAATCAATAAACTAAAAAAATCATAATGAACTAGAAGAAAGGGGGTATTATATTTATCTCAACTATGGGAAGGAAGCAGCATAAAATAGTGGCTACAGGGATAGCCTTGGAGTCTAGAAGTACAGCCTCTGTCACATACTGTCTGTGTGACCAAGAGTGAGTACTTACCCTCTCAGTTCCTAAACAGCCCTCAAAGACTCCTGACGTATTGCTGATCCTCGTCCTTGAAAGGAATTTCCACACCACAAATTACCCACTCTGATGGAATTATAAATCTAAACCACAAAAGAATGAAAAAGTTAATCAACCCAAAAATTAGAATAAATTATTGGAGATCAAACTAATGGGTTTCAATACGCAAATATAACAACTTGATTCTGGTGACACTTGCTACCTTAAGTTCCACATGGGGAGGTGGGTGTTTGGGATAGTCATGATGACTTGAGCCTCTGTCTAGTACCTTCTTTAATTACAGATGAATCAAGGATCATAAATCAAAAATGAAAGCATCTGATTAGGACCAAATAGTAAATAAAATAAGGGGATATCAAATAGTAGAATAATTTTCCACTCCACCACCACCCAGACACAATGGGGTGGAAGCTCGCAAAGACATTCCCAGGTAATTCATTTTACTGGACTTAAATAGCAGTTAGAAGATCCCTCCTGATTCTGTTTCCTGGCAGCCAGCCATGCCTCCCTACTACTCCACTTTGCCTCCAAAGGTATCACTTCTTTCTGCCTCCATAACTCCCATTAATAGTTTTTTTGTCAAGATGCTACTGCTGTCCATTGGCACCATCAGCTGCTGTTGTAGTTTTTTTCTTCCACACTTAGCTTCTGCTGCCATCTTTTGGAGTTGTCATCCACTCTAAAGGAGTGTTGTCACTTTTTTGTGAGACTTCCCTGGGCCAAAGTGCCCAGGGACTAGTCAACACATTTTGATCTCTTTCTTAGACAAAATACACAGTCACACCTGGCCGGCATAAAAATAGGGCTCTTGGGTAGCTTGCAAGACATTTTTTTCAATTTCACTCATTCCTCCTCAATAAAAAGTCCCCTAAGCCTCACTCTTAACTGAGTTGGGCCAAGTGAATTCCTTTCAACTCCCATCATGTCCCTGGCATCAAAATCATAGTCATGCAAAGTATCTTGAAACTTCCATAAGTCTCAGGAAGATACTAAGCAATGCTAGAAGGAAAGGGCCAGAGCTTACAAACCTTGTTCTGCTTTCCCGCTTCTATGGCAAAGGTGACTGCCTCTCTATACAAAGACAAAAACATAAGAAGGAGCAATACCTTTTTCAAAAATTAAAAGAATCATGTTGAGAGAAATAATATTTGCAATACCTACAAATACATCTGATCAAGGCCCGACATCCAGAATCTCTAAGAAACTGATTACATGTATGAGACTAATAAACCTTTCCCAATGGAACAATAGTTAGAGGATACAAGAAGATTTTGAAGAAGGAAAGCAAACTGTTAATAACTGCATGGAAGATGATTAAATCTCCTACTAATCATACAAATACAAGTCAAGACTACCTCAAGTCACCACATTATACTCATTTAAATATCCAAAGTAGGAAAAGAATTTTAAAGATAAAAGTCAACATTGGCAGAGCTTCAGGAAATAGGCACTCTAATACATTGTTGATAGACCTGTAAACTAGTACAACTATTTTGGAGAGCAATGTTGCAAAATACATTACATCACACAACTGATCATACCTTTTTAAATTTTTACTTATTTTATTTTTAATTTATGGAATAAAAACAAGCATTTCCATAACAGTATAATGAAGTGATGATTGCACATGAAACTGTAAATCTATCATTTTGACCCAGTGATTCCATTGCTAGCATTTTATTTTTAAAAATCACAAGAGAAAAAATATTCAAGGTGCTTCTTTATAATAAGAAACTAGAAAAACCTTTATGTGAATGATCAGAAAATGACTGAATAAACTGTACTGTTACATAATAAGATGTTATGGTACCATAAAAATAATAAAGATTAAGTATACGATGAAATATGCAAAGATCTATATTAAGTAATGTCAAGTAAGATTAGTAGAACTAAAGGTGGTGGAACTTGAGAAGACAGAATTTTTTAAATGTCTTTGTTATCTGTCAATGCACTTAATCTCTCTGCCTTGTTAAATGTCAAATGTTTCTATAAGACTTTATATCTGATTCTGTATGTTTATTTGATGAATTATCTTACTGTTGGTTATTAAATCTCTTTTTAATTTTAAGTGTTTTTAAAAGTGGTTCTAACAAAAATGTGAAGGATCTGTGGTGTGAAATCTGGAGGCCTGGAAGCCACCTCTCCTCTAGTATGTGGATTTAAAATGCCACTTTATAACAACAGGCCATCTTTAGAACTTCACTTTGAAAGTGCTTGAATAAAACTTTTAAGGATTTTGTACTCTTGAATAAGTTAATGGGTTAGAGGGTCGGTAAGATGCCCAGAGAGAAAAATCTCTGAATATATAATGGATTCTGAAACAGGAGGAATGAAGTGTAGCAGGAAGAGGTTTTGATTTAAAACCAAAGGGTCAGGATAAAAATTCCTGGTTCTGCCACCTACTAGCTATCTGACCTTAGACAAGTCATTTACCTTTTTTGCCTCAGTTTCTTCAACTGTAAAATGAGAGGTCCAGATTAGATGACCTCAAGGTCCCTTCCAGCTCCAGATCCTATGAATCTATAATATATTCTGCCAAAATCTTCTGGACACTATCTCATGGCCATCCAACAGCAGGCCACCCAAACTATCACCCAATACAGTGGAACATTCAAGTAAAGAGGTCTTCTTTTTTTCCCTCATTTACTACTAATTTACTTCTAGCTGTACTCACATACATATATACACACCTCCAACCCCATTAGTAACTACTACAATCAGCAAGCTCTTTTCAGTTAATCTGTTCTGTTGTCAGAAAACCTGGGTCTAAATTCTGACTCTGCTTCCTAAAACCTGTATTACCTTGGGCAAGTCATCTAAATTCTCTGGGCTTCAGGGTCTCTGTTCATCAATGTGGGGCAGGGGGCTTTGAATCAGATGAACTCTAAGGTGCTTTCCAGGTCTACAGCTATGATCCTACTAAATCTTCAACCAAAGCCATAAATAAGAGCTTTTGTGCCTAGGACAAGGACCACAAACCATACCTGGGGCAAACAGAACAAAAAGGTCCCTCAGTTAAAAGGGGCTTCCTCACACATTCTGTGGGGAACAGACAGGGGCCCAAAGACATTGACTTGAGACTGCTGCTAAATAAGATATGATAGAGAGTGGGAAAAAGAGTTTGGGAGGAGGGAGTCACCCTAGTATATCATCTGGCATTGTCATTATTATTAATATTAATTTTTATACGAATCATTCTTGCTAGCTATATGCTAAATTCTGTTTCTGCAATACTACACCGAAGCCTCATGCTTTTATATCACGAAAACTTTTTCTGAGAAAGGGATTATTAGGTGCTAGATGTAGTGAGTACCAAATAACATCACATAGCACCAATCAATGGTTGTGGGTGTCACTATGAAAGAGTCAATCACCATCCTTTCTTCCCTACTCACTTTGCCTCTGGAGAATCACTCATACACTGTTAGAACAATTACCTACCCCCCCCTTTTTTAATCTAAGAACAATATAATGACTCCTCAGATCCATGTGGTCCCTTTTTTTGCTTCTTTTTGGAGTTTATATTAAATTAAAAGTTAAAAGTACAATCACAATAGCTTGAAGCCCCCAGTTAGAAAAATTCCTAACATTTAGGAAAATCTAGCTCTCCGATTTGAATTTATGTTTCCTTTAGCTATCCATGTCCTCTTTATGGTTGAGGCAAACATTCAGGTTTACTGAAAACTTTGGAGTAATAGAAATGGGTAGAATATGTTATAGCATATGTTATAGGAGGGGATGCTGGGGGAAGAGCAAATCATTTCCCTCAGTCTTCAAAGAGGTGATTATAATGAATACCTTCAGCCTGTATCTTCTTCTCCAAAATGGCTCTCCTGCAACCTTTCTTGCTGTACTGCAGCTCATGCCTACTTTTGCTTTTTTTTTTCATTTTTCCTATTGCCCCTGTGACTGATTCTTTCTAGCTCAGTTCTTTCAGTCCCTCCCCCTTTTTTTGCTCCACCTGCCTTTCTAAGGCTACTCATCTCTTTAAGAACTCTGGAATGTGACTTAATTCTACCTTTAGGCTCAAAGATCCTAATAGTCCCAAACTGATCTCAGAGTTGAAAGGAAAATGCTTGTCTCTCAAATCTTAAGATGGCAGTATGTTCTCAATCCCATGGGATAATCACAAAATAAATGAAGTAGATAATATTTTTAACAGATGAGAAAAGAGTTGTATTGTTGTGGGAGTTGTCTCTGGATCAAATCTGTACAATCAGAACACTGGTTTTTCAGGGCAAAGATCAGAGTAAGTAAAAGTAAAGAAGAGAGAAGAATGAGAAAAATACATGATATATACTTAAAATGACCTTATCCCAATTTACTTACACAAGTAATTAACCATGAAAAACATTTTGGAAAATGGACCACAAAAATAACACGAACACCAATTACATTGATTTATGTCAAAATTCAACTGTTGAAAATCTATTGCCACAACAAGGAGACAAAAGGAACCCAGAAAAAGGCTTAATCAGCAAACAGCTGAGTTGCTCGCCAAATGCAGAGAGATGGTTTCCAGAGGCAACACCAAGTTAGAATGTAAACATGTTTATAAAATGTTATGAAGGAGGCAAAATGACATCTAATACACAATTTCGATATCTCTTAAATAACAGAAACACCTGTATATGAAAAAAAGAGAAGCTATCAGCTGTAATAAGGAAGTGGGCATTTTTCCCATAGTGGGGTCATTGGAGCTTTTTGTAAAAGTTATGATAAGTATTAGAAAGAATACAGTGACATGAAAAAGGAGGTATTGATAGCTCCTATGGCATTTACTGTTTATTTCCTACTCAAGTATTCTGTGGCTTACAAAGAGCTCAAATTTGAATGGAGACAAAAATACCACAGAGGAATGATAATTCTACATGACAATTTTGTACATTTGGGTCAAGAGAGACCATAGCTAGCAAAAAAAACAGGCTTGACTGAACAAAAATGACTATATGAAACATACGAAACATGAGCTTTGTATCCAATATTTTCAAAGGAAAGTGCTACCAATTTGTGCTGTATAACTGTAGAAGAGAAACATTAGCAAGCCATCAGAGCCCATGTTCTATAAATTTTTAAGTCCCTCACAGAAGATCAGAAAAACACAGGCAACATTCAGTAAGCTGGATTCAGATCTCCATCTCAGCTATTTGCTATGTTGGAAACCATGATTAATCATTTTGTCACTTTCATCTCTAGTCTCCTCATTTGTAAAATTTGGGGTGACAATGTCGGTGGTACTTATCTCAGGGGTTTGCTATGAAGATCAAGGGATGGTAGATTTGCATTTAGCAATGTACATATAATGCTTTTTAAATCTTAACAGGATATATAAATTTCAGCTATTAACAGTATGACAGAGGAAATAGTATGAAATAGGGCAGGACAGATAGGATGACACTGAATTGTGGGGTTCCCTGATTTCCAGAATCTGACATTTATGCTTTATTTGGTTGGAAATTATGAGCCAATGGTTGTTGTGGTAGTGGTGTCTTTTTTAAGTTTAGTACAAGAGTGACAACTAAGGCAGGCAGGTGCTTCAGTGGATAGAGTGCCAGGCCTGGAGTCAGGAATACTTAAGTTCGAATCGAGCCTCAGACACTCGCTAGCTGTGGGACTCTGGACAAGTCACTTCACCCTGTTTGCTTCAGTTTCCTCATCTGTAAAATGAGCCGGAGAAGGAAATGGCAAACCACTCCAGGATCTTTGCCAAGAAAACCCCAAATTGGGGTCATGAATGCAAAATGACTGAATAACAATAACAGCCAAAGTGACAAGACGATAGCAGTGCATTAGGAAGACTGTTGTGACCGCTGCGTTCATTAGGGATTGGAGCTGGAAGAGACTGAATTCAAGGAGACCAACCAAAAAAGTGTCACAGTAGTCCAAGAGAGAGGCGAGGCGGACTTGAAATCAAGCTGGTAGCTTTTTGAGTAAACAGCTGAAATATATAGAGAGCTTCCCATGATCTCATCTGAGCCCCATAAAAACCCTGCGAGGCAGGTACTATAGATAGTATACGCATTTTATTGATGAAATTATTGCCTGTGGTCAAACAATGAGTAAACATGAGAGGAACGATTAAAACCAGGTCCTTCTGACTCAACTCAAGAACTCTAACCGTTATACCACACCACCACTAAAGATATTTCAGAGAAAGAAGAAAAGAGATTCAATGACTGATTGAGTGAATAAGATGAGGGAGCATCAAAGAAGCCTTGGGAGATTTGGTGTCTGGGTGACTAAGAGGGGGTCTCCCTAACAGGAATAGGGCACTTAAGGGGCAGGCAGCCTCGTCTGAGACTAACAGAAGCAGTAGAAGAATACAGACCTTACAGTTAGTAGACCTCTTCAGCCCCTGTCCAGCTCTGTAATCTCTCACTGCATGAATTAACCTATTAACCTGATCTATTAACAACTGACAGCCTGGAGCTGAGTGGGCAGGGGGAGGCAGAAGACTTTGAGTTGAGTCCCCTAGAATGCACCATACACAAAAAGAGAAAATGCTGCATTATGTTCTACAGCCCTAGCTCCCTACTGAGCTCAAACTGCTCCCGAGCCTCAAGACTTTTATTCTTGAGTGGGAGCCTTCACCAAACCCTAGAGAATTTATCTTGGCTCATGCTTCCAACTGGGCTCCTGCTACTTAGCAGTGCCACCTAGTGGCCACTAGGGAGAATAATGGCCTCTGTTGGGAGGCAGAAGAGCAGAGGCCACTCGTCACTAATGGTTGCCCCTCACACACACACACACACACACACACACACACACACACACACACACTGACAAATGGAACCTACAATCGTGCCAATAGTGCCAAGTCACCCAGCTTTTATTTAAAACCTTTGAACCATGGACCCCGTATCCCCTGGCTGAGAGTCAGCCTGGCAAAGGGGATAATGAGCTAGCCTCTTGAACAGGAAGATCTAAATTTCAAGTCTTGCTGTTGACATATATTGGCCTTATTAATCTGAGCAATGCATTTAACCTCTTATTTCCCCAGGCAATTCTTAAGTTTTAGAGCTGCATTTCTAGGGGACTTTTCCTTACACAGTAAATCACAGGGCTTTGACAATGACCCAAAAAATGCCTCAACTGTATACAACACTTTTCTAGGAGCTGATGATAACAAAGACCTAAAAGTGAAACAATTCCTGCTCTCAACGTGTTGTAAAGAAGTCTTTTCTCTTCCAGATACAGATCCTGCCCCCAAAGAGATTAAGCAAATCATAGATCCAGAGTCAAAGGACTCCTCTCTCAGTCTCCTTTTACTCTCTATGACCTTGGGCGAGTCCCTTTTCCTCCATAAGCCTCAGTGGTCTCATCTGTAAAAGAAGACACTGGACAAAATGATCTCTAAGGTCCTTCAAGCTCTGATATTCAATGAGCTTCTGATCTTGACTAATACTCATATTTAAACTGTTTGGCTCGAGACACATCAAAGCTTCTGGCAGCAAAAACAGCCCAGCTTTGCTTCCATCTATTTGATCTAAGCAAATAAATAAGTCACTTTCATTTGCAGTTTAACATAAGAAGAAAATTTTACATGATAATTTGCTTTTTTAAAAGCTAGCTGTGAAGTTTAATAACAGCATGGGAAACAGCCTGTCATTTTGTATTTACATTCCACCCAAGTTTCACTGGTTCCCTGTGGCTCAGGAGAGCTTCCCAGGAGATATTTTGGGCTACTTTTTCATAATCACAGGTAGAAAAATCAGCTCCAAACCTGGATGGAAAAAAGACTCCCTCTTCCTCCCCGCTTCCCCACACAAACACCTCACCATCACTATTCATGTAAACTGTTTGGAATCTGTTCCTGGTTCTCTTCTCCATCCCCTTTCTTTATCATTTTATTACTATAAAGTTGAGCATTGGACATGGAGTCAAAGGACTGGGGTTCAAATCCTACCCCTGACATTTATAAATGTGCAGCTGTGGGCAAGTCATTTAAACCTCCCCAGGTCTGTAAAAATGGGAAATATTTCTATGTTTACAAAATATTTTTAGCACATTATTTTTTCAGGTAATGTTAGCAGCTACATGAAGTCAGAAAGACCTGGGTTCAAATCCCACCTTTCACAACTGACCTGCTTAAATAACTACTTCTACATGCCTCCAGCCATTCCTGAGGTCTTACCTACTAAGTTATGGAGTAGTTGCAATCTTCATAATAGATATTCTTTGCAAATGTATATATCTCACTTAGTAATTCTAATAAAAAGAACCTTGAATTTAGAATCAGAAGACCTGATTCTGTCCTAGGTAACCTTGGACAAAGCATTTAACACCTTTGATCTGGAAATTCAAAATCTTCAACTGTAAAATAGGGAAAATCATAAATAACCTGTATGTCAGAATCTGATTTTGAACTGTCAGACCATGTTATAATTTGATGGAGGGATTGTTCTTAATTATAATCTCTGTGGCATATCCCTAAAGCTAAGGTCTCCCCTGGAAACAATTGAATTTGGCTCATTTCATTTCAAGGACCACCAGATCCACTGCAAGCACTCAGGCTAACAAAGATATGTGACAGATTTATTTTTAAAAGAGAAAAACATAGAAAAGATTTTTATCTGATGTCCTTAACAAATAATTGTGAAAGTCCTTTTTGGTGGTCTTTTTTCTTTCACCAGAGAGCTATGCAATCTCATAACACCAATTATTGACTCCCCTACATCCCTAACAGAATCACAGGTTTCTGGAGGCCAGAATAGCAGCACTGCCTAGAGCAGATGTCTTCTTCCCTCCACTGGGGCTGCATTAGCTCCCTCGCTCCTAACATGGCAATAGCAGCCAAGCACAATTCCCTCTGCCCTTTCTATACCTTATTCCTTCACTCTCTCGAAATTGCTCACTACTCATTCATTCATTCAACAAATTTATTAAGTGCCTTCTCTGTTAAGTATGGCTATTAGGTACTGAGCATACAAAGACAAAATGAAAGCATCTCAGCCTTCAAGGAACTTACATACTCTAGAGGGGTGGAGAATGTATACAAAAAAAAGTATATATAAAAGTCATATAAAGTAAATTTTAAAAGTAATTTTAGAGGGGATAACTAGCAACCAAGATGACAAGGATAGTTCTTATTGAGGAAATAGCAATTCATCTGAGCCTTGAAAGAAATCTGGGATTCTGAGAAGTAGAGATAAGGGAAAAGTGCATTCTAGGGAGGAGGGACAGCCCGGGCAAACATAGCAATGGGAGGTGGAATCAAGTATGCAAGGGAGAACAAGGAGGCCAATCTGCCTGGAACAAAGAGTGAGTAAAACAGCATAATACACAATAAAGCCAAAAATGTAGCCTGGAGCATAATTGTGAAAGACTTTGAATGCTAAACGGAGAAGTTTATATTTTATTGTTGAGGTACTGGGAGCATCCTGAACAAGAGAGTCACATGGTCAGAACAGTTCACTCCATCTCTTAAGCATCATCAACTAATTGCTTTTTGGTATCTTTTCCACTATTCTTCATTGTGTCTCAAGCCATCCAAGCTAATCCAGAAGCTCTGGATTCCATGGATGGAAGTGCCCTCAGGCTTCTGCCTAGTAGGGTGGGATCAGGGACTAGCCCAATTGCCATGGGCACATGTCTACTCCACATAACTTCATTTCACAAGATTGCTCTGAGGAAATCACTGGTAAATTTCTATGTAAATTATTAGTGTAATTCTTCCACTAACACGTCCACATCCTTCTACAATGCCTCTTCATGGTTTGGATGCACACTTCATCTCTTGAAGGCTATACCCATTGAGAGAAAGCTTGAGCCATCTGTATCAAGTTAGAATGATTTTAAGTGTGGACAAAGAGATGGACAGTGTCCCTATTTTCTGAGGACTAGCCTTGCTAAGTTTAGGGAGATCACCAGGAGGTTGGTCATTGAGGATAAAATTGTGGCCATAGCAATTCATTGATCCATCACTCAAGGCCTAGGATTGGTATCTGCATTGGAAGATGAAGTATTCATACTGATAAAATCATGGATCCATAAAGTATTGAAGATCATTAGTGATGCTTCTTCTATACTTCAGTTGATCTGTGATTTATCTCTCCCCAGCAAAGATCAAGAGAAGAAACATGATATGGTGGATAAATCACTGATTCAGAGTCAGAAAGACTTATGTTCAAAACCCACCTCATATACTTCCTTCTCCAATCAATTGCTATCTAACTGATATTTATAAAGCTAATGTATGATCATGCCACTCCTCTGCTCAAGAAACTGTAGTAACTTCCCATGATAGGAATAATGTTCTTACCCCTATTCCCATGCAAGTTAGCCTCATCTGTAAAATAAAGAAGTTGGACTAGATGACCTCTAGAGTCCTTCTAGCTCTAAATCTGTGGTCCTATGATGAAACTTATGAACTTCCCCATCCCACTCAAATTTACAAAAATCTAATAAAACTCAATTCCAAAATATAATAAGCCTGATTCTTTCCCTCAGCCCAGAGAGTCACTAATGATCCCACCATCACCACCAAATTTCAGAGGGAAAAGGTGAGAAAAAGAGCTTCTGCTGTACTGTTACCCCTATATTCCCTCTCCACTAGATATTCTGGCAGTGGATTCTGTAAAAGGAACTCTATCTTTGCGACACACACACATATTCACCTCCACCCTCTGCCAAGGGAAAATAGGCCTTAGGGGGCCTAAGCAGGATCATACACCCAGAGTGGGGACAAGGCATGGCACAACCTTCTGAATCCTCACTGTCCTGTCTATAGTAGTGGCCCTTTTCAATCACCCATCTAAAATCACACTACCCCTATCCTGTGTTATGGTTCTTGAGAAGCTGAATCCTATTTCTTCTTTCTTCTTTCTTGGATCAAAATCTCCTTGGGGGTGGGTAGTAAGAAGAAGCCAAATTCCTTCAACAGAATTCAGAAAATTCATATGATCATAGTCACCTATACCAACCCCTCATTTTACAGGAGGAGAATCAAGCCCAGAAAGATTATGTCAATCAAAGCCCTCTGATTCCAAGTGCAGTCCCCTTTTCCCTATACCATACTGCTTCTCATTCTCAAAGCAAAAATAAATTTAATTTGTCTTAATTTCAAAAAAAATAAATGCATGCAAAAGAATTAGCATATATTGGAAATTAACACAACTTTGAGGTTATTCCTTGGACTCAGATTGTCAAAGATGACAAAAAGAAAATTATAATTATTGGAGGGGATATGGAAAGACAGACACACTCATATAGTTGATGGAGTTGTTAACTGGTCTAGCCAATCTAGAAAGCAATTTTTAGGATATACCCTGCAAAAAAAAATCCCTAAACTGTCTATACTCTTTGACCAAGTAGTAAATCGTCACTTGGGTCTTTTGAGAATCATGAATCCTGTGACTGTTTCCAACCATGTGGTGACCCAATATTGAAAGATCTTTGCATTTTAACATTAAGTGGTAAAACCTCGGCAGTCCCTTGACAGACTCATCCCCAAGCCACCCTGTGACACTGGCAGGGTAGCAGGGGAGAGTGGGGTACTGCATCTATTAAAATAAAAAAAAATACTTCAAGCCGGGTCTCTAGGCTGCAACTCTCCAGATGTGATTCTAGTGGGATATGGGAAAGAACAGGTCCTTCTCTAACCCTTTATTACAGGGGCCGCACCCACATGGTAACTCTTTCAGGAGGCTGCAGCTAAATAAGCTTGAGCCAGGGTC
This sequence comes from Trichosurus vulpecula, assembly GCF_011100635.1. NCBI lineage: Eukaryota > Metazoa > Chordata > Mammalia > Diprotodontia > Phalangeridae > Trichosurus > Trichosurus vulpecula. Next base: position 226,240,959 of record NC_050575.1, on the reverse strand, counting down.
CCTGACTTCCTTTGCCCCACATGAATATTGAAAGTCAGAAATGAATTGAAGCAGTGAGTCGGCCCCCAAAAAGTACTCCCCTACTAGCTTGACTGTTTTACTCTCAGAGTTGTAAAGACAGTGCTAAGCTGAGGTGAAATGCAAAATGCTCAATTAGCAGTACTGCTGATTGCTTTATATTCTGATGATGTTTCAAAATTAACCTTCTAGCATATTGTAGCAGTTGTTACATTGTTACTGAGGCTTGTTCATTCTAGTAATGAATGCTTTTAAGTGCTCTATGTTTAGTGTTCCTTTTCTGTGTAGGACTAAATGACCTGTCACATATCTAATTTATATTGTACATTGAGTTCCTTTTACTGCCCCCCCCTTTCAGGGAGGCCCTACATAAGAGCCATAACTTAAGCCCTTCTTCCTGAAGTGACAGGGTGGAGTACTCAATGAGCCAATAAGTATGAGAAAAGGGAGCTCCCTTTCATCAGAGGTAAGGCTCCCCAAGATTGAGCCAATCCAAACCAATGCCAGGATAATAACAGGGAATAGCACAAGACCCCAGCTTCCTTGGACCTAGCAGTGATTTCTGAAAATAAGAAATACACAACTCCAGAGGGCCACTGATAAAACATGCTTCCCATGTCTTGACAAAGAAATTATGTTCCGGAGATGTAGAATGAGACATATTTATAAAGACATGACCAATATATCTATGCTAACTTGTTTCAAGGGTGGGATATTTTTAGTTTAGAGAGAGTGGGATCAATTGGGGAGAAAAGGTTGACAAGAAAGAAAGAAAGAAAGGAAGGAAGGAAAGAAGGAAGGGAGGGAGGGAGGGAGGGAGGGAGGGAGGAAGGAAGAGAGGGAGGAAGGAAGGAAGAGAGGGAGGGAGAGAGAGAGAGAAAGAGAGAGAGAGAGAGAGAGAGAGAGAGAGAGAGAGAGAAAGGAGTGTAGGAGGAAAGGAGGGCAGAAAGAAGTAACTTATAGATTCCAAAGGAGAATCCCATGCAACACAAGAATCAGGAATTACATCTAGACAAATGACACCCTGGGAAGGGAGAAATTAGTACAAGATAGGTCCAGGATAACAACAAGACGTCTGGGGCTTTTTATTGGAAAGGTGAGGTACATATGTTCATGCTTTGTAGATGCTAATTGTTGGCAACATGGTTAGATGGCTCAACAAATTGAAACTGACATCAACCTGCTCCATCCATTTGCCATCTTTCATCATCAGTGTAAAGAGTGCATCAGCGCAGTGAGGCTGCCATCCCTTGGGAGGCGGGCATCTAGTTTCCTATTAATGATCAATTTTGTAAATGAATAAATTGAGTTAACACATTAAATTTCATCCAACTAGGCCAGCAAAAACACCAGCTTGGAAAGAAAAATACAATTTACAAAAGTCCAGAGGAAAGAAAAACTTTCCAATCAATCCCTTGACAAACACTGAGCCCCTACACTGTGCAAACATTGAAGTTGCAGAGACGAAGGGGTAGTGAGCTTCCCTCGAGTGGCTTATATTCTAATATGGGAGTTACACACAAAAACAAAAAATATTGAACTTTTGTAGAGTGCAGTGTGTGATGAATTGCAAATGAATGCAATCAAGAGCAAATGCTTTTAAAGCTCTTAGAAGGAAAGGATAATTTTGGACTGAGATAGGCAGGAAAAAGGAAAGGTTTCATGGAAGAGGTGGGGTGTTTAGAGGCAAACCAGCTTCAAAAAAAAGACTCACATCTGTGGTCAAAAATGGTGAGTACCCAGGTCCACATCCAATATATGATTCATGACCATGAGTCAACATGGTACCATGGAAAGAGCACTGGTTTGGGAATCAAAGGACCTTAATTCTAATCCCAGCTCTGCTTGTTCCATATTATCTGCATGACCTTTGGAAAGTCATTCATCCTGTCTATTCTTCTCTAGTCATTTCAGTCACATCCAACTCTTCATGACCCCATTTAGTGTTTTCTTGGCAAAGACACTGGAGTGGGTTGCTCATTTTACAGACGAGGAACAGAGGCAAAACAAGGTTAAGTGACTTACCCAGGGTCACAGGTTTTGGACTAGATGAACTTGGAGGACTCTTACAATTCTAAATATATGTTTCTATGATCTTATGAGTTTGTGTTATATTTTTGACCCCAAGATGAAGCTGAAATGGACTGGAAGTTATCTACTTGAACTTCCCTCTTGTGCCCAACTCCATTCTTCAGAATAAGACATTCATCAACTATTTCTCCACTCACTACTTAGAAATCTTTTTTTTTCCAGAAATGACAACCATAGCTTCATTTCCCAGGTGTTCACCCTTTTTTTAATCCTCTCCACATCCTGACACCACCACCACCAACACCCGCACACGCACACACTCCACAGGCTGGGTATGCAGTGTAGGCCCTCGGTCTTGGCTGGGAAGAAGTTGGTTCCCTGGCAGAGAACCTCCCCCCTCCCTCCGAGCTCACCGCCCAGCACTTGCTGGGACAGAAGTTCCATGGGAACAAGAAACAAGCTGAGAGGACAGAATACCAATTCTTTCCACAATTGTCACTGTATGGGAGACAAAGTGTCTCTGGGGAGACTTGGACCAGAAGGAGTAGAACTCTCTGGAGTGGGGCTTCCATTCCTCCAGGGGCATTACTGGTTGAGGTGCTAACTCTACTGTATTCTACTCAGTGGTCTTTTCCAGAATCACTCATGGCATGGGCCTGAGTCTGCTTGAGAGCATACCAGTTTTCTGTAGGAACTACAGAACTACAGTGTGGGTCTGTAGCCTTCCTCAGGGCAAGTGGCTCAGCTCCTCAGGAAGAGACATGAACAGATCTAGAAATGCAGGCAACTCTCCAGGCAAAAGCTCAAGTTTCTCGCCATTTGGGGATATACTTGACAGATAGTTTATGTATCTGCTTGAAGGCAATGATGAGGTTTCTATTTGCAGGTTTGGCTGGGCTAGATTTGGAGGGGTTGGTCTTGATCTGTGTATCCCAGGTCCCAGAGGCTTTAGAACTGATCTCTTGGATGGGGTCTGGGGCCTAAGGTGGGAGGTCTCCCTGGGAGAAGGATTTTTGCAGAGAAGTTGTGTCATTGGCTTGGGTTGGCTTCTATAGAATGGATTGGATCAGACTTAGATGTCGAATCACAGCAATAGTGAAGATCTGGGAAAAGGCAGCAGTCATTGCTTCTTCCAATTGACAGAAGTGAGCTAGGTGGCTCAGTGGATAGAACACTGGACATGGAGTCAGGAAGACTTGAATTCAAATTCGGCCTCTGATACTTACTAGCTGTGTGACCATGGGCAAGTCCCTTCACCTCTGTTTGCCTTAATCCACTGGAGCAGGAAATGGCAAATCATTCCAGTGTCGTTGCCAAGAAAACCCCATAAAACTATGGTCCACAAGGTCATGAAGAATCAGACATGACTGAACAACAGTGCTTCTTCCAACTGGTTGGTTGTGACTACCTTTGTAGCTAGGTCTGTCCACCTCAATGGAGGCTGGAACTTCAGCCTTATGAAGCTTCTGTTCCTTCTGGCAGCAGCAGTGTTCCTGTTGAATTATCTCCCAGGGCACACAACACTTCAACTGGAGGAACTTGTGGATCTCAGTCTCAATCCCATGGGGCAGCTTCTGCCTCAGTTCCACCACCACTGGTTCATGCACCCCAATCTTGTGCCCGCAGTAAACAGAGGAGCTATTGCTTCTCCATTGGGGTCCAAAGCTTGAACATTCAGGCTCTGGCTGGAAACAACTTCTGGTACCTCATCAGGGAGCTCGGGCGGCTACATAGGGGGCTTCATGGTGGCCAGAGCCATTCCTTAGAAATTTTTAAAAGATCTTAATGGGGAACTGAAACTCACCTTTACAATTGCCACCCATTATTCCTAGTTCTATCTTCTGAGGCCAAGCAGAACAAATTTTTTGATCCCCCATCCAATGTAGCAGCCTTCAGATATTGTCCCTTCTAAGTCTTCTCTTTTCCAGTCTAACATCCTAATTCCCGCAACTATGCCATGGACTAGGGCTACAGCCTAAGGCACTTGACCTCACAACCCCAATACAATCTAGTAGGTCTAGAAAAGTTGATATGGTTGAAAAGTTAACTATATGGCATAGTAAGGAAGCCCTGAGCTCCAGTCCTGCCTCTGACACATACAAGCTGTGACCCTGGGCAAGTCACTTCATCTTGAAGACTATGTCAGCAGACAACTCTGGTAAGTCCAACTTAGCTGGCAAAAGCTTCAAGAATGGATCTCCCATCAGGCTGTGTAGCTGTGGCCTGAGGAGCAGCCTAGCCAAGTTCAGAAAGGCTCTTATTTGCATTAGTTTTGAACTGGACTAGAAATGCAATTGTCTTAAGGAAATACCAGCATGGAAACCTCCTATGTCCTTCTCCACAAGTTATAATCTTAAAGATTTGCCTGGGACATGGAGAGATTAAATGACTTGCCCTACATCACTTGAATGTCAGACCCTCCCTCAGTATCTTAGGCTTCCTCTTTTAAACGTGTTACAGTTTATCAATGGCTTTTCTTTTAAATGCAGTTGGCACCCAGAACTGAACATAGTGTTTCTGATGTGGTCACATCAGGGAAGACTATAATGGGACTATCATCTGAAGTATTTAATGGACTGAAAATTCAATATGGGTTTATTCACTTTGAGTGTGAGCATGACTTGCCATGACAGTCAAAATGTTAGGATGCATGAAAAATAGGATAACAATCAGTTTTAGGGAGGCGATAATCCTATTCCACTATACTCTATACTCCCCCTGAAGTATAATGATGAGGTCTGGGCACCATAGTTCAGAAATGACATTGATAAGCTGAGAGATTATCCCGAGAAGGGCAACTAGAACAGTGAAAGGAATTCCTATCTTCTGTGAAATGAGGGGCTTAACCTAAGTGACCTCTAAGGATGAGACTATCTAAGAGCTTGGGATCAGCAAGAAAATCAGCTAAAGGAACTGAGGCTATTTAACTTAATATGAAGAAAGAAGGAAGAAAATTGGGAGAGGCATAATGGCTGTATTCAAATATTCTAAGGACTATATAGTAGAGATATGAGGCAGTTTCTGATTAGCCAAGGAGAGAAGAACTAGAAACAGGTTTAAATTTGCATTTGAACTAGACCTTGAAGGATAAGTAAGATTTTATCAAATGGAGATAGTCAAGGAAGGTAAAGCATAGCAGGTGAAGGGGAAAACATGAGCAAAGCCTAGGTAGTGGGTAACAGGGAACATGTTTGGGGAATCAAGTAACCCAGTCTTGTTAAAGGGTTGAGTATATGTGGAGATGAAGCTGGAAAGGTAGATGGAGCCAAACTGAGGAGAGCTTTGTCTTCCAGGCAGTAGGAATGCAACATGGGTTTTTGAGCAGGAAAGAGTCATAGTCAAACTTGCACATCAGGAAGCTTACTCTGGCAGTTGATAAAGGCAGAAGGATTGGATAAGGGAGAAACTGAAGGGAAGAGAATGAAAAGACTATTGTGATAGCTCTGATGTGGTATTATGAGGGCTCAGGTACAATAGAAAATGTAAGAAGGAAAGGTAAGAACAGATGTGAGGAGCATACCCTTCTTACTGCCAAGGAATGATATTTAGGGATGTCAGAATGGTTCTTGAATTTAATTCAACAAGAATTTATTAAGTACCTCAAATATTCAAGGCACTGGGCTAGGCACTGAGAATATAAAATGAAGAACAGCGACAGCTCTCAAGAAACATACATTCTGTTGCCTCATAATGCAATGACCACACCACCAGTTCTCTGCATGGATGAAGGTTTAATCAGAGCGCCAAACACCCTGGAATCAGGAATCAATTAATAGGAAATATCCTGACCTTTGAACATTATATTGTTATTATTTATCCTGCAGCTTCTTCAAAATCTTTATTCAAGGAAATATCATTGAGTTGATTTATTGTGTTTTTTATAACATACCATTCCTTTTCTGATAGAAATGTAAGAAACCAAATCTGGAACTCCTTTCTCCTCTTTTTGGCAAAAGCCCCTGGTACTATCTACTGTTGAATGTCATTCAGGGCTAGGCCATTCCCATTTCAGTCACAAAATGCTCAGCTGGGCTGGGCTCCTCAAGGGTACACTCTATTTAGTGCCATGTCCGCATTCCTCAGCATAGGACCTGGCCTGGTTCTTTTGCCTTCCCTCCATAATACACCACATTCAGCCCTCTACCTCTACAATAAGAAAGTTAAAGAAGAGAGCTCTGGCTTCAGTTCCACCAGATCCTTCTCTCTTTTGCTAAAGCACCCATGGTAGGCTCTCAGCTTCATTTCCAAGAGCCTGGGAAAGGGTTGTCTGGCAATGGATTCATTACAGCATTTGATTACAAGAAAATAATTCGATAGTTGCATGGGGGGTCACCATAATGGGATTTTAGCTGTCAAGTTTCACCTGCAGGGTGGAGAGAATTTATGGGGAGAGAAGCATTTCAAAATTTCCATTGGGCAAAGCATTTGGAAAAAGCCTCCGTACTTTGAAGCTTCAGTTACACTTCTGCAGGGCTGAAAAGGCATCTTGAGTAGATATAATTGTTCCATTAATAAGATGAATGTCATGCCTGGGGATATAGATTAGTGACCAAGGGGAGTGACCCAGGCAATTATGCTAAGAAACTCACATCAATTCTGGATTCTTACCCACCAGCATAGTCTCTGGGTTTGTTTGTTTTTTTTTAATCTATCTTTTCATCAGTCTCATAATTCTTTCCCTTGTGTCCTGGCAGTATCTTTGTGGGTCTTCTACACCTTTGCAATACCTCTAATGATGGTCAAGGGGTGTTTATGCTCTGACTTGAGAACATAATTATAATTTCAGCATTATTTCATCCTAAGATTCATGATCCCAAAGTATTAAGCAAGGAAGTCTTGTAAGCAATTTCCTTTAACTCTATCTTCCTTCTTCCCCACCTCTTTCAGCTCATCCTTAGAACAGCCAATAAGCCCACCACCTGTAACCTCTTTTCTCAAAGTCAGATATTGAATATTGACAGCAGCAAAGCTAGCTTTGAGTCTCTATTTTTCCAACAATTACAAGAGAGAGGATTGGTAATATGTAATGCAGTGATGGCAAACTCAAATAGAAACAGGGGCCAATTAATTTTATGTAAGGATCCCTGTGGGCTACATAGTCTTAGAAGACCATGTACTAACATTATCTATGTTTTATCGTACTTTTGTTTATTTTGTTAAATATTTCCCAAGTACATATTCATCTGATGATGACGGCACTTAGGGGTGATGTGGGCCACAATGCAGCCCACAAGAAGCATGTTTGACACCTCTGATGTAGCAAATAGAATACTGGACCTGGAGTCACAAAGATCTGAGTTCGAATCACATCCCAGATGTTTACTAGCTATGAGCTACATGAACATAGCTGAGACACTTAACCTCTGAGACAGAACCCGGAGGATTACCTGGCCCTATAAAATGAGGATAGTAATTATAGTACTATCTACTTTATAGAGTCATTATGAAAAAGACAACAGCTAGGTGGCTCAATGGATGGAGTGCTGGGCCTGGAGTCAGGATGACCTGAGTTCAAATCCAGTCTTAGACAATGACTAGCTGTGTGACCCTAGGCAAGTCACTTAACCACTGGAGAAGGAAATGGCAAACCTCTCCAATATCTTTGCCAAAAAAACTACATCGACAATATGGCCCATGGGGTCACAAAGAGTTGGAAATGACTGAACTACTGAATAACAAAAATGAAGAAGACATCCCCAAACCTTAAAGTACCACATAGATTCACCATTGTTTGATTTGCCAGTGAATGAGGAGTGATTTCCTATTCACTATAGTGGCTATTCCATCTCTATCTTCCCTGTGAAGGGAATTGACAAGATTTTGCGCTAACCAGATTACAGTGCCCAAGGCCAGAGTTTGGATGGGTTTGTTCTTGATCGATATACTTGCATATAAATCATTGAGGACTTGAAAAGCAAAGTAGACTTGGTCACCCAAGTCTCTATGCAGGTCCTGTGAAGTATTTTCTTTTGTTTTGAGGAAGAGGATATAACCCTAAATTGAATAGTTATCAAGAAGCACAGAAAGCTGGACATTAAAATAATAATCTTTTCCTTGGGCATTCTGACTAGCTTTTGATCAGCTGTCCTTAATTAAGTATGGTGACTCATAGTCTGGTCTATGGACTAAAGAGCTATCAGCCTGTTTTGACAGAGTAGAGGCCATCTACTCACTACAGTTTAGTATATGGGAATACAGAGCCAGTAGACATGTTTTATTTACTTATCTGTATACATGTTGTTTCTCTTAATAAAATGTAGGCTTACTAAAAGTAGCCACTATTTCATTTTTGTCTTCATATCTCCCTAGTGTGTAGAATAGTGCTTGGCATACCAGGATAGGGACTAAATAGTGACTAAAATTATAATTTCATACATCTAAGGAGCTCCTAATGAGAAAATTCCTCTACCACTGAAGTTAGGACCTTCTCAACAACCTGTAGACTTAAAGAGTTGAATAGAACACAGAGAAGTTGACTTACCCAGAATCAATCAGTATATTTCAGAGGCAAAACTTGAGTCCAGGTCTTGTTAGCTTCAAGACCAATTCTCTAAAGCCACATTATTTATCACCTGACATGTAGTAGGTACTTAATAAATGCTTGCTGATTAACTGATTAAATTTCTGTGGTATTAATGTGATTAAAGAGCTGGGGGGGGGGGGGCATTTAATAGGCCTCAGGTGGAGCTAGTTAAGGGAAGTTTGATTAGAGGAGGCTTGTTTGTAGGAAAGTCCACACCCTTTTGCTGATTAAGGTACTAAGCCCCAGGCCCACACCTTTTTGCTGATTAAGTATGAAGCCCTGGGGCCCTAAGAAGGGTAAATATACCCTGAAGGTAGCTGTTAAGCTAAGATGAGAGAACTTTGAGAGAGATGAACTGGAAGAGACAGAGAAAAGGAGAGACAGAGAGAGAGCTAGAAAGGCTAAGAGAAAGGACTGCAGAGACAGGAAGAGAGAGAACTGGAAGGGCTCTGAGAACTGCAAGGGCTTTCAGAACTTCTAGAGGAAGCAGGCAAACAGTTAGGATTCATGAGTGTGTGTTTATGGGAAGGCCCTAGCAGAGGGGAAGGTTACTGGGTGGCTAGTCTCCTTGCCGTGATTTTGTGCTTTAATTTCCTTGCTGTTACATCGAAGTGGACTTACTGGTTTGGGGATACAATTGTTGCTATGTTGAATTGGAATTATTGGTTTTGGGATTTGATCCTCCGGCGTCCGAATGAATATTTTGCTTCTTCTGCCTTCTATGTAGAGAGTTTCTTGTATTTTGCAATTCCGAACTATACAGGCATATTCATGGTCACCATCAAGATTGTGAATTTTGCTGTACTGATACAATGTCCCAAAAGAGCTGGTAAGTGGTAACAAAGAGCAGTTTGGCAACCAGAGATGTCCAGTGGATATTTGACACAAAGCAAAGGCACAATGTCCTCAAAAGAGAAATGCATGCCTAGAAGAGAACAGAGACACACAACTACCAGGAAGCAATGTGATGATATCACCAAAGGACAAAGGCACTCCACAGGATCAGACTACAAGTTGCTATAGCCACATATATTCCCGTATGTACCTGTGCTAGTCAGGCATATTGCATAATGTGATCCTCTCACACATTCCCTGACCACTTGTGTTCCCTATATAAGTGTGCTCTATGTATGTTCCTAGGTTATTTATGTTCTCTGTGTGTATGCTCTCCTTCACTGGTACTATGTAAGTTTCTCATATGTTCATGGTAGGAATCTTTTCTAGTCCTATTATTTGCTATACTGGTTGATTAAATATATATTTTAACTATTCTCTGGCTAGCTGGTAAAATAATAATAATAACCATCACCATCATCGTCATTATCTCATCACTAGGGACTCCTGAGCTATGGTTTTCAGTTAGTGCTGAACCAAAGAGTTTCTTAAACTTTGGGTAGCTTCTCTGGGAGTACATGCTTCACTCCTGTCAAAAATAAGATTATATCCACCAGGAGGCTACAGATTGCAGGACAAGGAGCCAGGAACAGGAGAATTCGGATGAGAATAGAGGAATGATATGGAAGTAGGTCACACCCAGCAGTGACCAGAAGCTGGTGGTCAAGGTGGAATGTAGAACTGGACCCAGGTGGAGGATGTAAGGATGTTTCCATGTACCATAGGAAAGAGCAAGGTCATGGGTCAGGACAAGGTGAGCAAGCTAGGATCAAAGCAGACAAACAGAGCCCAAGAGGACAAAGATACCAGAAGATTTAAGCAAGGCTAATTGTCAATTTCCAGAGGAACCATAATATGGGAGGATCTAAAAGGTAAAGGGATAAGAGGAACTGATGAGGGATTCATATATAGACATTGTGAACTGAGATAGATTCCACTTCGGGCTCAAAGTCTTATATGGTAGCTATTGAGGAAGTGACTTGAAGTTAGGCCCTGCTACTAAGAGCAAGTCATGGGAGCCTCTGACTGAGGTGAAAAGCATGGTGGTAGTAGAAAAGGGTGGCTCAGGCTACAGAAGCAATCTCTTGCTAAGGTTCCTAGTGCATGGGCTTGGCTGGGTCGGGTTGCTCTGATAGAATACTGTAATAATGCTAGAAGATGCTGGAGAAAGTTGGTTGCACATATGCACTTGGCAGCCTCACGCATGGGGATGATAATTAAACCTATGGGATTGGAGGGACACCAAGGGGGAGAGAGCTGAGAGAGAGAAGAGAGCGGGACCCAGGAGGACGAAGCCTTGGGGGCAGACAGAAGGACCCTGAGGATTTCCCAAAGCCGACTGAGAAGGAGCACGCAGATGGACTGGAGGAGAACCAGGCGGCAGCAAGGGGAGAAAAGAGAGAGTCCGAACTGGCCAGCAGTGCCACCAGCTTCAGAAAGCTCAAGGGAAGTAAGGATGGAGCTCCTGTGGGTGGTCAGTAGGATCTTCCCTAAACCAGCCAGGGGATGCAGCCTCTTGAAAACGTAGGAAGTTTAGGCAGGGTCCAGCACATGCTTCCAACCTCTAGGCCATAGTTCTACACTATCCCATCACCCCTTTTCTTCAGGATTCTGGCAAGTTGTGGCTGCAGGATAATGGCACTCAGAACTATGCAATACGCGTTATTTGGCAGCTTTAAAACATTTGTTGAACTGAATCCATGTGGCTAGATTATGAGAGGGCATGGACACAGAATGAGCAGGCATGGAAGGGTGGCAATCTGCACTATTGGTAGAAATCCCAATGGAGATGAAATCATAGATTCACCTGAATAGTCAAGAACTAAATACTGTCCGGCTCAGCTCTCCCTCCCAGCTCACAGCCTGCTTGGGTGGAAGCATTGCAAGGTAGTATTTTCACCACCTTTCTTTCCACATGTGGGGTTGAAGGAATCGGTTTTCCTCTCCTGGGAGAATATCCAGGGCCATGAACGTCCATTACATACCCATCAGAGAACTCTGTGCAAAGCTGGAAAATGAGAGGAACAAAGGATTGTCCCTGTCATTAACTCACTACTACTATGCCTGTCATGGGGTGGTATGTTCTGTATACAAAGGGGAGGATTCCACTGGTTCTCTAGCCATGGCTCACCAGATGATCATCAATCATTGTAGAGGGCCAGCTTTGAGAAAGTCCGTTCTGGGATAAGATATAGGCCCGAGGCCTGTTCTTGCCCTTGGGCTGATAACTCGGCATGTGGGCTCTCCATCTCTCCTTTGGCATGCACGTGCTGCTCAGGATGAAGGCTCTTCAAGCCTCCTCGGTACACACATGCTCTCTCAAAAACCTCCATGCCACACACAAGCTAAATACCACCTGTGGGCTATTAACACAATATTGTTTAAGGCAAAAGGGGAACAAAAGCAGGAGGAAGTCATGCATTATGCAAATGCCTGGCATGTGGATTTGTTGATTCTGCTTGCCTAAAAGTTATATAAGCCCTGTCCCTCAGCTAAATAAATGGGGCTGTTCTTTACTCTCTCACCTGGCCTGTGTTTTTCTTTTCACTCTCCAAGGCAATCAGCCATCTCGGCACCACAGCTGCTGGTGGCAAATCATCGCTTCTGACCACGTACTGCCATTAGCCTAGACTTTGTAATGTCTATCCAAAATTGCAACATATAGTGGGGAAAGTACTTATTTTAGAGTCTAAAGACCTGGGTTCAAATCCTAGTTCTGACACTCACTACACATGTTACCATGGGCAAAGCATTTAAATTCTCAGAGCCTCCATTTCCTTATCTCTAAAATGAAAAGGGAGGTCTAGATACTCTCTAAAGACTGCTTCAGTTCTAAATTCCATGATTTAACTAGAGCCTTTAGTCAGCATTGCTTGCAATGAATGGGTGTTAAAATATATTTTCTGGAATCTGGGTATGCTAGAGTTTTTGAAGTGTTCCCCTGCCCTTTGAAAGTTTCATGATCTAATCCACTGAGGCCACTAATAAAGAGTATAATCTTTTTATTTGCTTACTTCATTGGTCAATTTCATATTGAAAACCATGATCTCTCCTGCGAACACTCAGCTCTCACCTCCTCCCTGTCTGTGCCACTGAGCTCACAAGGGAGGTTTATGAGCTCACACCCATACCTCATTTCCTGTGTTGTATGTAATGCCCATTGAACTCAGCCACAGCGATGATGTGGTAATGGGGCTAGATCGAAGCTGAGGCAAAATGAAAAGCTCACTTCACAGGGGGCTTTGCTAGGAGCTTCAGGAGGCATTATGGTGTCCTGGAAACTGGCTTGGTTTTAGGGTCAAGGGAACTGAATTCAAACCCCAGCTTGGCTACTTTCGACTTGCATAACTTTGGACAAGTCAGCCTCTCTGGACCTCAGTTCCTTCATCTGCAAAATGAGGATTTGGAGCTAGATGGTCATTACGCTCCTTCCAGCTTTAAACACATACTCTTCTGATCAGAAAGGAAAGCATATCCCTAAAAGGATAAAGAAATCTCCAGCTTCTACATACGTATCTAAGACCTCAATTAGTCATGCAACAAGTATTTATTAAACAGTTACTATGCCTTAGCATAGGATCTTAGGATCTGGGGATACAAATACAAAGAATGAAACAACCCCTTCTCACAGGAAGTTTATGTTCTAATGGGGAAGACAAGTAATGATGACGATGGTGGTGATGACGATGATGATGATGATGATGATGATAGCTACCATTTATAGAGTGCCTACTATGTGCCAAGTACTGTGCTAAGCACTCCATAAGTATCTCACTTGATTCTCACAACAACCCTAGCACATAGAGGTTAAGTGACTTGCCAAAGGTCACACAGCTAGTAGGTATCTGAGGGTGGATTTGACTTCAGGTCTTCCTGATTCCAGAACCAGTTCTCTATCCCCTGCACTACCTAGCTATGCACATAGAAAAATATATACAGCATAACTATAAAGCTAATAAACAGAAACATATATAAAAACAACCAAGGGGAGGGAGAGAAGGTTGACCCAGGCCAGATGAAACATCCCAAGCCCTGCAAAAAAGACCTCAGGAAGAAGCCGTGGAATCCATTTTTCAAAAACACTTCTCTCCTTAGGAGGACAGTCCTTTGTGACCAGAGACCTAAACAAGGCCAGTCTTTCTGATGGCAAACATTGCATCCTAGATTTAACAATTCCCAAAGCTCCATCCCCTAACCACTTGACATTTTTCTCATGGCTTAACTTGGCAGAGAGCACATTTCAGCCTGGCTCATTACCTCAGGGCACAGTCAACTGGAGGGAGTTTGCAAGGCCACATTTAAGAGGTTTTATGTACCAGCCTTTAAATTTCTCAAGAATAGCAGCTATTAGTCATTCTATCTGATTGCCCCATAAACCTCCCTCCCTCTCCCTCATCCCCCAAGATTCACAGACTCCTAAACTCATAGAATGTCAGAGCTGGAAGAGACCTTAGAGACCTTAGATCATCAAATCCAACCTCTTCATTTTACAGATGGAGAAACTGAGAACCAAAGAAGGGGACATAACTCCCCCAAGGTCACACAGCAGATGACTGGCAGAAATAGGACTCCCAGGACTCCTAATTAAATTCAATGCTCTTTTTACTAATACTAAGCAACTCACAGGGATTCTAAGAAAAGTGCCATCTAAATGTGAACTATTCTTGTCATTCTAGGCTCAATATTGGAAATGATATAGTGAGTGTCACCTACAAAGAGATGATAGTTCAATCCAAAAGAGCCCATAAGAGAAGATAGAGTGCCAACCTTAGTATCAGAACAACCTATGCTAAAGACCTCTGAGGCCTCTGAGACAAACTAACCATCTGACCCTGGGCAAATCGTTTAATCTTTCAGTGCCTCCAGGCGATTTCTCAGATTCTAAATTGAGAGGCAATATGGTTCAGTGGAAAGAAGGATGGATGTGAAATCAAAGGATCTATGTTCAAATTCCAGGTTTGCCTGCATGCCCTCGAGCAAGTCACTTAACCTCTACAGGCCTCACTTTCTTTGTCTATCCAATGAAAGGACTGGACTAGATAGACTCCTTCAAAGGCAGAAGTATCCAAAGTAAAGGCTGAGATGTGGGCCACACCCTGACCCAGGGGAACAGTGGCCTAACCCCAACAGGTAAGTGATCGACCAATCAGAAGATGGGAACATGTTCCTTGTGACTGCCAGCCAATTAAGGGGATTGTCTCCAATACAATCAACCATACCTTCATTTATTCCCAACACTGTCTTATTCTGCCCCCTGCCATCCACCTGCGCAGGCTACCAGATTCTCCCCTTCTTAGCTTAGCATTGATCCCCCCCACAAGTTACAACCTAACCCCTACTGGATACCAATTTACAGCAGTTGCACAGGCGCCATTAGGAAAATCTGCCCCCACCCTCACCCAGTCTGGACTCTGCGGCAGTGACCAGTGAGTAAATGCCTTACCTTGATCTCTTTCAGTTTGGGGTGGGAAAGAGTGAGGCTCACAAGATGAGCCGGTGTGAATGGGTTGTGGTACGCATCTTATATCTTTCTATTTTTCCTCAAAGCTGCCCCACTTCCAAAATTCCCTATTTCTGACTCAACACCTCTTGCCTGGAGTATAACTTCCTAATTGGTCACCCACCTCAAGTCTTTTCCCTTTCCAATCCATCCTCCACACAATTGTCAAAATGATCCGCTTAAAGCTCAGGTCTGATTATATCACTCTTCTACTCAATAAACTCCAGTGATTCTTAAATGATGCTATGATCAAATATTATTTCATCTTTATCTCATTCTTTTAAAATGTAGGTTTTTATGTAAGCTTTATAAAGTACATAATTATTAGCATAGTAGAACTTGTATATAATTTACAAATAAGTAAATATATTATGGCAGTTAGGTAGGCATTGGGTAGAGCACCAGTCCTGGAGTCAGTAAGACCTGAGTTCAAATCCAGCCTCAGACACTTACTAGCTGTGTGGCCCTGGGAAAGTCACTTAACCCTATTTGCCTCAATTTCCTCATCTATAAAATGAGCTGGAGAAACAAATGGCAAACCACTCCAGTATCTTTGCCAAGAAACTCCTAAATGGAGTCTCAGTGTCAGACACAACTGAAGCAGCTAAAGAACAAAAATATATACAAGTTGGGAGTATATGCTCAAAAAGGATTTTTTTTAACAATAGGAGTGTGTAATCAAATCCATTTGAAGACTATTGCTCTAAAGTTCCTTCTAGCCCCAAATCTATGATTCTATAAGTTATAGAGGAGTTGTCAAACTGTGTTGATAGAGAGAGATTCCATACTGGGAGCTCCCTACACTGATAAAATTGAAGGCTTGGACCAAAAACTGAAAGAAAAACAGAAAAAAGGATAATTGTTGGATTGAACATTTTTAAAGCTGAGATAGCCCTGGAGCTTCTAGTCCAACTTCCTTAATTTACAGATGGAGAAAGTAAGGCCCATAAAAGTTAAAGGACTTGACCAAGGTCATAGAGATGCTTAGTAGCAGTACAAGGATTCAAACCCAAGTCCTCTGACTTTAAACCCAGCCTTCCTTCCACATTAACCTCATTGTTAAGTGAGCAAAGTACAAGCTTGCAGAGAGTTAACTGGTCTATTTCTGACAAGCCTCCACTGCTCATTTCCCAAAAGGGAAGCATCTATCTCACTACCTCCCTTCTCATTGTCCTCTTACTGAACAAAGCAGACTAAAATCATATGTTGTAATTACAACCGCTTAGGTTGTAATCTCCTTGAGGACAGGAGCCCTGTCTGATCACACACGCCCTCAAAGCAGCCCCTTGGCTTTCATGAGATGAGCTCCTTATCAAAGATTTCCTCTTTAGCTTTAAGCCTGCCTCCTTACCCAAGCAAAACTGGGAAAACTCATTTCTGTCTAATCCTACATCCAGTTTGTCATTAGCCGGGGAGATTAAGCCCTTTCAAAGTCTGGCATTAAGGAGATTATTGCAAGGTTGAACTGATCATCTCAAATACACTGCAGTAACTTCCTGAAGCCCATCTCGATATTAGAGGTGATTTTATGCCAATCTATGTTCGAATTTAGCATGACGGCATTTAAGTCTAACACTCAATGCCCAGACAAAGACAAAGACAGAAATAGCTGATGCAATAGGGTCACCAGTCCTTCACTCAGTGTTCTGGCTGTAGCAACCTGCGTAGCAAGGAATTAGTCTTTGTCTCAATAAACCTGGACTCCCAACTTACCAGTGCCCCCCTGCCCCTGCATTCTTTCCATTGCCACCCTATTAGTTCTTCTCACCACTTGGCTTTTTCCCATCCTCCTTCCCAAACCATCTCTCATCAGCTGACTGGATTTTCCCTTTCCCCCAGGATCGGATTTGTTTTCTCTTTATTGCTCAGACAGAAACACTCCGTGAATAATAAGAGGGCAGAATCAAAGGCCAGGGCTGCAGCTGTGAATCTGCTGTTAACCCAACTCCTATGCAGACAGCTGCCACATTTCGCAGAGGACCAACCTTCCCAATTAGGCCAGATTTCAGGTGTCTGGGGGTGTTGTCTCTGCCAACTACAGTAAAATGTCAAAGTCAGAGACAGCAAGCCCAGGGCACACCAAGTCTTCCTATCCTGTGATGCACTAGGCAGGGAAGGATAGTGATGGTCCAGGACAACACCTGTGGTGAGTGGCAGAGACTGTATAACATGCTTCTGGAGTATCAGAGACCAAAAGCCCATCACACAGCAGGTGTCCATCCCGAGAGATGGTGCCTTGGCTTCCTCAGGCCAATGAAGAGACAGGTGCACTCAGATGAATGGCTGAAAGCATGGCCCCTCACAGATGGGTGGTCTGATGGCAGGAGGCCAAACCAAATGACACTGCCAACAGGTTCAGTTTGGAAAACATAACGAGGAGGTCACCAGTGACCTTTAAGAGAACTTTTCCAGTACTTCGATGAGGCAAGAATTGGACTACATGAGAGACAGTAGGTTCAGATTGTAAGGCAAGTCCTACAGAAGGTTTCCATAGAATCACAGATTCAGAGCTAGAAAAGATGTTCAAGGTCATCTTATTTCATTACTTCATTTTACAGATGAGGAAACTAAGTTCCAGAGAGTTTAAGTGATTTACTGAAATTCATAGAAGTATTAAAATGGCAGAGATAGGATTTGAACCCATAGCTTCTAACTCCAAATTCAGTATTCTTTTCCCTACATGAACTGGAGAGGAAGATTAGACTTTTTCTTTCTTGTAATCTCAAGGTAGATACTGTTTATTTTTTTCTTTTGTCTTTATCCTCAATACCTAGCACAATTCTGGGTCCTGGTATTCACTTAACGCTTGTTGATGGTTCAAATGACTTTTCCTTCTCCCTTCTCTCTCATATCCAATCAGTTTCCAAATCCTTCCAATTTCATCTGTACAAAATCTATCTCATCTACCCCTTTCTCTCCAGTCTCTCTCCCATTAAAACCATTCTCCTAAATTATTACGTAGCCTTATCTTTTCCTTTTGAGGCAATTGGGGTTAAGTGACTTGCCCAGGGTCACACAGCTATTAAGTGTCCCAGGCCAGATACGAATTCGGGTCTTCCTGACTCCAGGGCCAGTGCTCTATTCACCATCTAGCTGCCCCATTATATAGCCTTCTCACAGGTCTTTCTACTTCCTCTCTCTCCACCCTTCAGTTCATCCTTCATTCTACCACCAGAGTCATCCTCTGCTCAAAGCCCTTTATTAACTCCCTGTTGCCTGTGGAGGTCATTTCAAATATTTCAGACTGTCATTCAAGGCCCTCCACAAGCAAACACAACCTTCTCTTTCCTAGATCTCTGATGCTACTCATGTATTCTACAATGAAAGACTTGAGATCACCAGCACATTACCTGTGTTCCACTGCCTCCAAGCTTTTGCCCACACTGTCCTGTACCTGGAATGTGCTTCCTCCCCAGCCTATCTTATTCCTACCAGTCTTTAAAGCCTAACTCAATTACCACCTCCTTCTAGAATCCTCTCTGAAGACCTTAGTTCACAATGACCTTCTATCCTCTCATGAAACTCTGTTTTGTACATCTGGGATGTACTTATTATGCTTGTTGTTTTGGTTTGAGATTTTTGTTTTTGTTTTTGTTTTTGTTTTTGTTATTAATACAGACCTGGTGTTTAATTGGCATAGAGAACTCCTAAGGAAACTCCTTCTTCCAACACAATTGGTCACCTACTCTGTAACTTAATCATAGAAAGTTGCCTAAAGCACTACGAGATTAAGTGACTTACCCATAGTCAGAAAGCCACTTTGAGCGGAGGGAGGACTTGAACCAGTCTTCCAGACTCTGAGGCCAGCCCTCCGCCCACTTTGCCATACTGTCCAATGATAATAACAATAACTAGCATTTATGTAATGCTTTAAAGTTTACAAAGCCCTTTATAAAATAATATCTGATTTTATCCTCACAACGCTAGGAAGGAGGTGCTATTATTAACGTTGCTTCATTTTGAGGCAAACAGAGATTAAGTGGCTTGCCCAGGGTCACACAGCTAAGTAAAAAATCTAAAGCTGGATTTGAACTCAAGTCTTCCTAACTTCAGACCCAGGGCCCTAACCACTGCTCCACCTATCTGTGTAATGGGACCTTACAGCACACCCAGATCACCTAACTGGGAAGTACCTGCTTCTCTGCATTCCCCTACCATGTGGATGGGATTAGCCTCCTTCAATTGGCTGCATAGTTGGAACAGGCTGTTTCTTTAAAACTGCCAGATTGCGACAGTCTTGTTCTCTTTTCTGTGTGCTCTTTTCTTGCTGCATGGACAGAATGACAATCACACACGATTCACCCACAGCTTAGATTGAACCAGGAAAGGGTGAGGGCGGTAAAGACCTTTCCAGCTTCCTCTTCTCTTTCTAACCCCTGGCCTGAGGTGTTTCAGTTCCTGTGCTGTTTTATTTCTTTCTCAGCTTCAAGTGCAGGCATTAATCTCCCAAAGTTCCAAGTCATGGCAGCCTGGGAGCCAGGTTTGAGCTGCGGTGTCTCAGCCAACTAGCCTGATACAAGAGCCCTGAGAAACCAGGATGCCTGAGGACTTGAGCCCAAAGGAGTTTTGGGGACTCTTAGAACTTGAGACCGTGTTCTCAAGGAATTAAACTAAACTATAAATCTATTACCTTCCCCTCCCCAGACACTGAGGTGTTGGGGGTAGGGGGAAGAATTGAGGGATTAAACCCTATTTGGAGAGTAAGTTTGTACGTTTGTTTTATACTTTTGAAGTAAATATTTCTTTGTAAAAACTAAACTGATGGTTAGTGACTAAATGAAACTAGGGTGCAGGAGACCCAACCCTATTATTTAGGGAACACCATCTGTGGAGGCTGGAGCTGGAGAAAGAGAGAGTTTAGACACACCCTTAATCACCCTGAAGGGTACTGAAGAAACCTGGAGGGAAGGGTGAAATATAGCATTATCTGGCCTTCAGTTAGGGCCAGGATAGCCAGTTTTACAGCCTGAAAAGGTACTATTCAATTCCATCTTTTTGTATGAACAAATGGGATAACACAGGGTGATCTGCTAAAGCTAAATCAGAGCTGGAGGGGGAAGCTGGGAGGCTAGGGTGAGAGGGCGAGGTACTGGGAATTGAGATAGAGTGGAATCCTCCGGTGTAGCAGAAGTGTATGGAAGCAGGAAAGGAGAGGAGCAAGCAACAAACCCACTGTTTCCCACCCTACCATCCAGAAGGAGGGTAGTAAGGCAAGAGATGTCTGGCTGGCTGAGACTATAGCAAGACTGAATTAGAAAGAATCATTCAGAAACTGCAGAGGAAAAACTCAGTGGAAGATGAGAACTATTTCTAATGTTTGAAGGTAGGGTTTTTTTCCTGCTTTATTCTAGAGTATAACCCACTCTATCTTCCACTGCATTGTACACTGTGATGTTTACAAGGGCATCTTCACATGGTGGAGAAGGGGCAGGGCCCTTTGGAAACACACAGGTAAAATTCAGAATTTCCCAAGAGCTGGATCACTGAGTTAAGTTGCAGAAAAAACTAAGATCGAATCTAGAGCACTTGAACCAAATCTGAGCTCCTGAGTCCCTTGCGTTCAAGCAAGCAAGTTAACAAGCACTTATTAAGTACCTATTGTGTGCCATACCCTGAAGATACAAAGGGGGAAAAATGAAACAATCTTTGCCCTCAAGCTTACATTCTATCTTGAGCTGAAACCAGCCTCTCCAACTTCCATCAATTGTTCCTAGCTTTGGCCTCTGTGGCCAAGCACAAGTCTAATCCTTCTTATATTAATGCCTTTCAGACACTTAAAAGCAATCATCATGCCCCTTTTCCCCCATTAAGTCTTATATTTTCCAAGATAAACATCCCCAGTTCTTTCAAAAGATCCTCATAGCTAGTCTTATCCTTCAACCAAGCCAGCGCTCCATGACGACCAAAAGCTAGGCTGGCTGCTTCCCAGCCCCTTACAGATACTCAATCTGAGTAGAGGAAGTGAAACCGATTTCTTTTCAATCCAGTTCTGGAATAATACCCTTTAGGACCTCCTTTTGCAGAGAACTAGCTTGAACCTTCACAGACCAATTAAGCTCCTCGAGGTCAGGAACTATTTCATTTTGTCTTGATATTCCCAAGATCCAGCACATAATAACTGCTTATTTATTGGTCCATTTCTGATCAGAGCAGAAATTTAAGCCGCAGCAGCACAGGGAACCACAGAAATTATGCTTATTTAGTTCGCAAAGTGTTTTACTTACATTATCTAATTTGACCTTCACAATAACTCTCTGGAGCGGATGCTACAGGTATTATCCTGTTCTTACAAATAAGGAAACTGAGTCTCTGAAAGGTGAAATGATTTGTCTATGATCACATGACTAGTAAGTTTCAGAGTTAGGATTTGAACCTACATCTCTAATCTATTCTGTCCATTCCATCATACTTCTCTAGTCAATGTCTTTTTGTTGTGTAATACAAGGAAAATTAGGAACCCCTGAGTAACCCCTAGCTACTGACAAGCCCCCCCAGAAAGAATGGATTCAGATATCTTTGGTATTTAGCAAACCCCCTGGGACTCCATGGCTCCTTCCTGAAATGTCAATAGATAGGACCATCCCACTGAGAGATAACCTGGCAGATCCTGTCTAGCAGATATCCCTGAGACTCCTTGGTTCCTTCCTGGAATGTCAATAGATAGGACCATCCCACTGAGAGATAACTTGATAGACCCTTCCTGGGAGATATCCCTGGGACTCTGTGACTCCACCAAGGAATGTAAATGAGATTATCCCACTAGTACGATAACCTGACTGAATCTTTTGATCAGCCAGGACCTTTGTTCCTCTTCCCCCCTACTCTGTACCCCCATATCCTATATAAGCCAAGCCATCACCCCAACACATTTGGCCATTGATTTGTGGTGCCGTACCCCGATGGCCGCCGGCTAATAAATTCTCCACTTAAAACTTATACTCTGTGGTGTGTCTCGCTTGCTTCTGGTACAACATTTTGGAGGCCCCAGCGAGATGAGGCGGTATTTCGTGTTACCGCCCTGGAGACACACACAGAATTCCGGACCTCAACAGAGAGTCTCTGCCCCCGATCCACCTTCTCTCACTTCAGAGGGCCGGCTCCTGGGGATTTCTTTTCCTAGGACTCTGATGTGGAGTGATGGTCTCGGAGAATGGGCTCTTTGCTGACCTGTCCCTTTTCGGCCTACGGAGAATTCTGGTTTGTAGACCTCTAGAGGTAAGGTTTTTTCTGGTTTGGGGCTAGCCATTTGGATCTCTGATACCATGCTAAACCCTGACGAGGCTGTGGTACAGAGCTAGGAAGCTGGGACGCCACCCTTCCTACTGGGGTGTGGGAAGATTGGGGGTCGTATCCTTGAGGAGGAAATCTTTCCCCTGAGAGGACTTGTTTAGCCTTCAATCAGCTCATGCCATTTGGTTTTCTGTTTTGTGTTTTGGGTGTGGGGAGATTGGGGGTCGTATCCTTGAGGAGGAAATCTTTCCTCTGAGAGGACTTGTTTAGCCTTCGATTTCACCCACACTGTGTGGTTCTCTGTTTTGTGTTGCAGTGTGAGAGAGATTGGGGGTCGTATCCTTGAGGAGGAAATCTTTCCTCTGAGAGGACTTGTTTAGCCTTCGATTTCACCCACACTGTGTGGTTCTCTGTTTTGTGTTGCAGTGTGAGAGAGATTGGGGGTCGTATCCTTGAGGAGGAGATCTTTCCTCTGAGAGGACTTGTTTAGCCTTCGATTTCACCCACACTGTGTGGTTCTCTGTTTTGTGCTGAGGTGTGAGAAAGATTGGGGGTCGTATCTTTGAGGAGGAAATCTTTCCTCTGAGGGGACCTGCTTAGCCTTCAATTCGATCCACACCGTGAATTTTGTTGTGTTTTGAGTTCGTCTCTGTTCGCGTGTCTGTGTTAATTGTGAAATGTCTATGTTTTGTTAAAAAAATCTGAAACATAGGCAGCCAGAGATATCAGGCTGCCACTAGGGAAACAGACTCCCTTCCTTGTGGCTCCCGTTTGGCCAGCGTGGAACTACGGGGAATAGGTTAAAATCTGGCAAATTCTGGTTTTTAAATTGTTAAAAAGTTTGGAAATTGGTTAGTTGAATTTGGGAAGAAAGAACTCCTGAAATTGTAAATCCATTCCAGGAGCTCACTCTTGCTGAAAACATCTCCTCCCAATGAATGCCTTGTGGCTAAAACCTCAGTTAAAGTCTTCAGTGGGACTCTCGCATTTGTCCCAGTCCCTGATTCCCTTAGATTCAAGTACAAAGAGGTTTTTGGGAGTGAGCAAGGGGTGAAGTTTTACTTGAATTACAATCATTGAGATCTTTTCACTAGGGCTACAGTAAAAGTTAGAGCAGTTAAATCAAACTCTTCTCCTCCCGGATCAGATTAGTAGAGAATGCAGGAGAACTGTAGGGAAAAACTTAAATCGCCCTGCCCACCGGGCAATGAGGAGAGGGATAGAAATTCACAGACTGACAGTCAGTCCTGTGCCCCTGAGTACCTTTGTAGCCCGTCCTTGTGGTAAAGTTTAAAAGGTGAATTTGTGAAAGAGAGAGATAGAAAACCTGTATAAGGAACTTAGGGGGTGGTAGAGCAGCAGCTTGAGATTACCTGTCTAGTCAGGAGTCCATGTGCTCCTCTTGGCTGCCATATGCTGCTCCGGGTCTCACCCTTCCCCCACCCTCCACAGTGAAAGGTTATCAGAGCTGAAGCTAAAAGGAAACTTGTAAAGAAATAGGGTTGGTCAGTTAGTGCTTGGAAAGGTAGGCTCCTTGCCCTCAAGGGGCTGCCAGGCCCCAGCTAGGGAGGAGCCCTTTAGAAAACTAAAAGGGATTTTTTTCCTGCTCTTATCTTCCTTGGGAGTCCGAAAAAAAAAAAAATCCTTTTAGGCATTTTTGTATAAGATGAAGCTTGGAAAAGTGGGTGCAAAATTAAGTTTCTCTTTCTTTCATAAGTTCATTCATGGCCAGGCAAAAGTTCCTATACCTGGGCCAGAGGTAGTGGTGCTGAAGAATATACAGCTAAATAAAGTGTATTTGGGATGTTAATGTATTAATATATGTGATACATGTATTTATATATTAATACATTAACATATAATACCAAAAGTAATAAGCTGAATAATTTCTACATGTGTATCTGGACATGCAATAGATGTCATCTGAAAATTATTGTTTCTGTATTTCTAAACTTGCATTGTGTTCCCAAAAATTCTCTTAGATTGTGAAATTTGAGAAGACCATTGTGTGGTAAGAAATGATATTATAGCAATTTTAATCTGATTTTGATATATGTGAATTGGGTTTTTTTAAAGGGATGTGATAAAATTTGGAACTGTTATATGTGGTTATAACAAGTAAATAATTAATAATACTGATATTTAACCATGAGAACAGACTTTTTGCGTGAAAAAAGTTTTCTATTATGAGAATATATCTGGTGATTTAAAGTTATAGTTTCAAATAATGATATGAAAGATTCTCTGAGCAAGGAGATTTAGAAATGTGTTCACCTAAATTGATAAAAGGGTTGTTTCAAGTTTTAAAATGCATAATTATGTTTAGGGCACTGGTACATTTCTAAATTGTGTAATTTGACAAACAGATGTATCAGCAATATTGAAAAATGTGGTAATCTTTTACAATGCAGAGAATATTGGGCCTTAGAAATTAAAATGTTACCACTAGTGGTTATAAATCAGATTTGATTTGCTTATCCAACTCAGTTATGATCACTAGATTGGTAATTAATTGGAATCTGTTTCAAGTCTTAGATACATGATAATTGCTTGTGGTGTACTTATTTCTAAGTTAGTTATTATATACAAATTGGTTAACATCGCATTACCTGTGCTGTTAGAGAATAATTTCTCTTATAATTTGGATGTTGTTAGATTAAGAATCGTAGTTAATTAAGAAATTGAGGTTATTAACTGAAACAAGAATTTTTGAAACCATCTAGTCATGAATTCTTATCAATCTTGTGTGAGTTTTCTGTGTAGAGGAATTCTTATGGAAAAAGCTTTTTTAAGTCCTGGTAAACCTTATTGTGATAAGGCTAATTAATTGAATATGTAATTTATAGAAATTAAGTGTCCTCCCATTATAACACTTTTTGATTAAGGAACTTTGTAATGTCTAAGAATTCTGTGCAATATTTGAGAATGAGGACATTTGGCACCAACTTAGTGAATTCCAGCATTTGAAGGTTGTTTTGCTTTAAGAAGGGAAAATACTTTTGAAAAAAATGTTCTGTAAAATCTTTTTGTATAATTTTAGAAGGCCTGCTGAATTTCCACCTGTAAGCCAATTGGTTGCAGTTCAAACCTATTGTGAGTTCTCAGAGTTTCTGGGTGAGAACCTTATTAGAATTATTAGAATTAATGCTTATCTATAGAAGAGTTGAGAGGGAGGTTGAAGGCCCATTTGATGTCTTATTCAAGTTTTTTTTTTGAGTAAGGAGGTTCCAAACGACAGTCTGAATTCCTTACTCCTCCCTGCCCTTAGTTTAGATAAGGAGAAAAGAATTTCACCTTAGCCCACCTGTCAGAAGGGAAGGAAAGGGGAGGGGTAGCAATAAGAGTACGGTAGGGGCCAAGAAGCCTCCAACCTGGCTTTTTAAAAAAAAAAACTGATAAGATTAGACTAAGACTTGAGATGGGTTTGGCCTAGTAGTTTAATTAGTGAAGTCTGCCAACTGATGGAAAAGAACCCACCTTCAGGGGGAGATGAGATGGCAGATCTTTTTAATAAGTGTTCCTTCTTTTAGAATGAGTTATCACGAAAAACAAATCCCCTTTTTTGTGTGTCTTTGTGTGTTTAAGAAGCTGGAATGGGATTCCAGTATACACAGTTATGACAACGAAAGTACTAACTTATGAGTTGTTTTGTCTTATGGTTGAAATGTAAAGAAGACTTAGTACTAGGTTTGAAAGATTTGGAAAGGTGAATTAAGGTTGAGGGAAAATAGGAAAGGCAGATAAGAAAGTTTGGGGACAAATGGGAGTTAGCTAAGCCTCTCTTGTCCCGAGAATGATAGTTTCAGATGGTCAAAGTAAGTTGGAGATGAGTGTGAGGAAGTATTTAGAAGATGGAAAACTTATGTAGCTTGATTTGATAATTGTTAGCTCAATAAAATTTGGGCAGTCTTATCTGAAGGATATTTATTTGCTATTTAAGATTTTTGGGACTACAATTTAATATTGTCTTAAGCTCTGATTACAGGACTAGGTCACATGAAGCCGGTAATGGCACACCAGGCATTACAAGCTGAGAATTTTTTAGGTGGGTCTGCCTGGGAGCAGTCGTGAAGACGACCTTGGACACAGCCTAGGTAGGATCTTCCTGACTTTATTTCCCAACTCTGCTATTTCCTTTCTGAAAAGGAAAGTCCCCACCTGGTTACACCTAAGCCCTGCTTTCAGCACCTGGTGACTATAAGATTGGCTATCAGATATGACTCGTGCCTGGAATCAAACAGAGCTAAGGAAGTAAGTTCTTTCCTTCTGTTAAGATATATGACATAGTCCCTCGTTTCTTTCATAGCAAATTTAAATTATCAAGAAGTTTTGTAAGCACTATGCTAAATCTGTTAGGTAATAGATAGATGAATACTGAAATATCTCTGAGTTATTATAATAGGATACAGGTATGAATAGCTTACAATTTTAACTTAGGTTCATGACCAATAAGACATTGAAATAATATAGGGATAACATCCTCCGAAAGGGGAAAATGATTAGGCAAAGCAAATAAGGCAAAGATGTAATGTGATAAATGTCTAATAAAAGGAAGGGATAGCGAATTTTGAAAAAAGGCAATTGATTGATTCCCCTAAGAATTATATACAGATGTGTATGATTGGCTCTAAAAATTTATCAATTCTGGAAATTCGAGCTGTTAAGTGTGTTTTGGTAATAAGATCTTAAATTTGGATGCTAATACAAGAAAATTGTATAAGATAGTGGTACAGGTGAAAATATATCCCCTTTGTAAGGTATCTGTAAGTTATAGTAAGTTACAATTGTCTGAGAATTTCTAGATCTGAACCAGAGAAGCAGAACTCTCTTTTACTATCAAGGGACCAGATAACTACAATCAGGCATCTGGGATTTTAAAATACTGCTTTAAATGAACATTGTGAGGAGTGGACATCTGGGCCTATAGAAGACCTCGCCCTGCGGTTCCAAGAGCCTGAGAGGGACAGCACCGGATGCAGACGGCTTTCTCACGGGATCCGGAACCAGAACCTGAGCAAAGACCTGCTTTTTTCCCTTCTGCGTCCTTGTGTTCCCAAGACTGTTTTTCCTGAACTTTTATTATGTTCCCTCTGCTTACTTACAATTAGTTTACAATTTCTGCCCATCCCTGGGGATGTCCAAATACAGAAAAGGGAAAACCTGACTCCACCTAGATAGGGATTTTAAAACTTCACCCTGTGGAAAATAGAGTTGTTTTTTTTCCATACCTTTAATTGGTCTTTAGGCGAAACTTTCAGTTTGCCTTTGACCAAAAAGGGGGAAATGTGGGATGTTTTGGGAAATGTGGGATGTTTTATACCATTTTTTAAAAAATTTCTGGAGTGCAGTACCTGGGGAGGCTCCTTGGACTCTCCTTGAGTCTTCCAACTAGGTCTGGCCTTCCCCTGGGGCCAACGACCTAGCTTTCCTTTTATTGTCACCCCTGCTTAGCGTTTTGGTTGCCCTCCTAATTTTATTGCTATGCCCCATCAGGTCGTTCCTTTTTCAAGGATTTGAAATTCCCATGAAGAAAAAAAGTGGGGAATGTAATACAAGGAAAATTAGGAACCCCTGAGTAACCCCTAGCTACTGACAAGCCCCCCCAGAAAGAATGGATTCAGATATCTTTGGTATTTAGCAAACCCCCTGGGACTCCATGGCTCCTTCCTGAAATGTCAATAGATAGGACCATCCCACTGAGAGATAACCTGGCAGATCCTGTCTAGCAGATATCCCTGAGACTCCTTGGTTCCTTCCTGGAATGTCAATAGATAGGACCATCCCACTGAGAGATAACTTGATAGACCCTTCCTGGGAGATATCCCTGGGACTCTGTGACTCCACCAAGGAATGTAAATGAGATTATCCCACTAGTACGATAACCTGACTGAATCTTTTGATCAGCCAGGACCTTTGTTCCTCTTCCCCCCTACTCTGTACCCCCATATCCTATATAAGCCAAGCCATCACCCCAACACATTTGGCCATTGATTTGTGGTGCCGTACCCCGATGGCCGCCGGCTAATAAATTCTCCACTTAAAACTTATACTCTGTGGTGTGTCTCGCTCGCTTCTGGTACAACAGTTGTCATTCAGTCATTTCAGTTATGTCTCACTCTTCTTGGCCCCTTTTAGGTTTTTCTTGGCAAAGATTTCTGGAGTAGTTTGTCATTTCCTACTTCAGCTCATTTTACAGCCAATGTCTTACACTTTATCTAGTCCAAGCCCTTCAATGCAGGAATATCCTAAGGAAATAGCAATAAGCATCAGCAAGCACTGATAGATGCCTCATCCATTCTCTTCTCAGAACTCAAAGCAGAAAATCTTGGCTCAACTCAGACAAGGGTTCAAGTTCACTTGAGAAATTATTCTGAGGTACAGGTTTGGGTGGATTCAGAAAATAGGCTACTTTGTTTTCCTTGAAATTGCTTCACTGGACGTTTCATATTTAAGATTAAAAACATTGACAGTCATAGATATCCACTTACACACTCGACAGTGTAATGTTGCAATGAACTCCGTCTATCTCTTAAGGAAAAATAAAGTGCAGAAAATGTAAAACTTTACTCAGAAACAATAATTTCTTAATACTTCAGGTCCATGTTGTGGCAAATTAAGTGAATATGTTGCTTTTTAATACAAATACATAATTTTTAAGTGGATTTCTTTCTAACCTAATTGTTTTTCTTCTTCAAGATAATACCTATTGACAAGCCTTCCTAGTTATGTGGGAGTACTCCCTACACTAGCTGCTCACTGTTTATTCTTGGAAGACTTGTCATTTGCTGAATTACATGAGAAGTACTAATTCATGGGAGTTTTTGTTCTACTCCTGTTACTTCCTAAAAACATAAGAAAACTGAAATGAACTCAACTAAATTGGATATACAAGAAGAATGTTCCAGAAAATGTCCTTTCTGGGATTTGTTGCTACAGCACCGTTCATTTATGTGATGGATATTTCAGATGTTTTCCAGAGCGTGCTGGAACACCCCCAAACTGTTATTGTAGTCTAAAAGCATGGTGGGCATAAGCTCCAGTGTTGCTATGAGAGAGACAGCAACTCACTCTCTCTCTCTCTCTCTCTCTCTCTCTCTCTCTCTCTCTCTCTATCCCTCTCTTTTTCTCTCCCTCTTTCTCTCTCTCCCTCTCTCACACACACACACATACACACACACACATACACACACACACACACACACTAGGAGGTGTTGATATATGACCCCTCCCTTTTCTAGGTGTTTTGTGGAAAGTAGAACTGGGTAATTTGAATAACCTGACCTAGAGGAAGATGGATGATACACTTGAGAAGAGCATGGGTTTGTTCTTCCTGAGCCTCTGAACAATCAAAAGTGATGACACAAGCAGGAAAAACCCTGCCCAGATGCTGAGGAAGAGAGGGAGCAAATGCTAATGTTGTAAAGTTCCTTCATCTAGTTAAAGATTGAGACCTGCCTGTCTGATGTAACAAGAGATTCTAACCAGGGGTATGATGGTAAATATTTAACAACCAGCTCTCCATGGAGGAAAAATGTACACATGACATTTTTTAAGTTTGATCTACATTATTAACATTTTTTCTATTATTTTCTTAAGTTTAGAAACCAACAGAATGATAAATCAAGCCCTAGCCTGTAGTGCTAGCTGATTTCTAAGGCATAAATGCTCATACTGAAAATTTAAAAATCTTGCTTCTCCTGAATAGGTCTGAGCTGGCTCTAGCACACCCTTGCCTAAAATCCTGAGAAGCGTCTCATGTGGCATGGGGGCTAGTGAATATTAAAGGGCTTATGGAATAATAGAGGTGTTATTTTGAGATATAAACACACTGACCCATCTTTAAAATTCAGGCCAGTTTTCAAAAGCATCAATGCCTTTAGAGCAGGAATAAGCACCATCTGGTGGAGGCTAAGAAGGATGACAACATAATGGAGAATGTTAATCGGCCAGTGACAATTCTATCACCACCAGCTGGGCATTGAAGAGAGCTGCAGGAAGCAACAGAAAATTAGAAAAGAGTGAATGAGACCCACGATGCAACAACCACCTGCTCAGGCCTGAGGAAAACCCCAGGAAGGAGAGTTTCTAGAAAGTAGGCTCTAAAGGTCAGTAAATGGGGTTGACGTAGAAATGACCAGCTCCTAGAAGCTGAGGAGAGCTTCAGAAAGGAAAATTGTGGAGGGATTATCTACCAATGATATCTGCTAAGGACAGCAGGAGATGAAAATAGTAAGAAAGGAGCAATGCTATGCAAAGGACTATGGAGAGAAGTAGCAACATGGAGGAGCACGCCCCAATTATTCTTCAGGGGAGCTCTACCAGAGCAGTACTCCAATTCAAGTTCTGTTTCTAGTAATTTATAAGTGCAGTAAAAAGTGTTTATGTCTTGAGTCTTGTGAAGCTGTGCACTAGCAAGGGGAATCGGTGGCTACACAGGGAAAGGGAAGTAAATGAGAAAAAAGAGGTTCCCAGAGTATCCAAATGGGCACAAAGTACCAGAGGAAAGTGAAGTCCCCAAAGTGTTTCCAGGCCTTTCTGTCAGGAGGGCTACATTTCCATTGTAAGAAATTCTCCCTTAGTTAAGGATGGGCTCTCATCTGAAATTACTTTTGTATCAACTCTACTTGGGAGAGCCCAAGTCCAATTGGCTGGCCATGTTGTTTGAATGGAAAATGTACTCTTGCCTAAAAGAGTATTTTATGGAGAACTCACACAGGACTAGCACTCACATGGTATCAGAAGAAGTGATACAAGGACATTCTCAAGCACACTCTTGAGAACTTTGGAGTTGATTGTGTGACATGGAAGACACTGGCACAGGACCGCTCAGCTTGACATGCCTGCATCAGAAAAGGGGCTGTGTTTTATAAGCAAAGCAGAATTGAAGTAGCTCAAAAGAAACATAAGATGTGCAAATTTAGAGAATTCACCCCCAAATGTTCACATGGCCTATCTGTGCCTGACCTGTGGCAGAACATTCCAAGCTCATATTGGTCTTATCAGCCACAATTAGACACACTGTGACTTGATTCTAGAATCTTAAAGAACGAAGGACAACAACCAACCAAGCAGTCAACTTTTGTATCTACCTTAACCTTACAAAGTCCAAGAATGTGACTGCCTCTTGAGCACAGGATGAATAACCCTGTGTTTCTGTGACCAGAATGGCCTTTGATTTCTTTGGGTGGCTCAGTTTATCTCATTGGGCCTTGCTGGGTGCTAGGCCTGCGGCTTCTCTTCCAGGGCAGGAAGCCCAGAAGACCATGCCAGGAAGCAGAGAACTTCCTGTGTGATGAGTCATGGGGCTGGCTGAGGGGAAGTGTTGACTCCAGAGCCACGCCCTATTGGGTGTTAACATAGGGGAAGGGGCCAACTCAAGAACCAATTGGTCCTGGTCATTCAGGCGGTGCTTGATGATGTCAAAAACTCTATAAGAGGGGAGAAGACGGCTTGAAGATCCCTTTTTTTCCTTTTCCGGTTGGAGCCAGAGATGCCTACAGCCGAAGCTGACGCAGAAGCTGCCGGTAGCAGAGCTGACCCACATGTGGAGCGAGGAGTGCTGAGCAAGGACTTGAGGCCAGTGGGTAATCTTCTTACCATAGAGGGGAAACATGTACATAATTTTGCTTTACACCATCATGCTTCTCTGTGGCCTCCTGATTACTCTTGTGAGGCGGACTTATTGGGCCTGGAAGCTTTTGATCAAAATATCAAAATGGGGACGCTGGTTTGTGGGTCTGTTACTGTGGAGTTTAAATACATGCTTTAGTTCTTCTCCCTTCTACCTAGAGAATTCCTTATATCCTGAGGTTCTGAACCTTTCAGGCATATATATGATTCTCTTTGAAATCATAAATTCTGCCTTCATAATACAGCCTCAGAGAGGTTAAATGACCTCCCCAATATCACAGCCAATAAGTGTTGGAGTCAGGATTTTAACCTACATCCCCTGATTCCACTTCCAGTTTTCTTTCCTGGGTATGGTACCAAATGGTTTAGGCTGCTAGCCTGCTATTTGGGTAAGGGTTGTGTCTTCGGGTATCATCATACAGGTCTTTTACTCAGTTTAGTAGGTTCAGAATCTCAACTTGATCAACTCATCAAGACAAGATCAGGCTCTGGGCAGGGCTGATGCATGAGGACCAGATGTGTTCTAGGTCAACTGAAGCAGTCAGCCAATCAATGAAATCCCTTTCCCTTGAGTCATGGCCTGCTTTCCAGGTACCTTGCTATTAGGAAGAGAGTATCCTGTATAACAGAATCAGAGCATCAAGCTACTTGTTCGGTTGAATGATCTTTGAGGATAGTTCACCCAGTTGTAGCGGGAATAAGTGGGGTGTATGGGGTACTCAGAGAGAACTCTGGTGTGAGGATTTGCTGAGCTCTTTTCGGGGCTGCTCATCCAATTTTGGTGTCTACCTGTTACTCACCTATGGCTCTAAGAAGCTGTAGCTCACACAGCAGCCACACCCTGGTAAAACTACTCAGTAGATGGGCTAAACCAAGTTGAGGGTGACTGACAGTTGTTGAACCCGTGGATGAGTTAGTGGAATGTCCACCCCAAGTATGTGAAGACTTCCCTGGTGGAATGGGTGGATGAGAACAATTTATTCCAGCGGCTATGAAGGTGACTGAAGCAGGCATTGTGGGGCATTCAGACATTGAAAACAGCAAAGTCATCCAGATTTTTGTCTTGTCACTGAACTTCAATGACTCTGGAAGAGAGAGTGAGGCTGATGACGTTATGCAACTCTGCCCCACTTAAGTCCAGTTCCTACATGAGTCAAGATATTACCCATGGTGTCATTGATCCTCTTTGAAAATGAAGGACCAACAATAACAACAGAGGGAATAAGTATGTTAACTTAGGATGAGCCTCCATTTTGTGACTAAATAGTTATTATAGAAGCTATCTTTCTATAATAAGATAAGCACTTCAATGGTATAGTTTGGCAATGAGGTATATGTAGCCCCCAAGTTTGGTAGACAACAACTAATGACACATCACATGTGACTCCCAAATTTGATAAACTGTTAATATGTATGTCCCCCAGATCTGGTAAACAACCACTAATGGGTTACGAGTGTGTGTGTGTGTGTGTATGTGTGTGTGTGTGTGTGTTCCAAATCTGGTCAACAACTGATAAACAGTTGCTAATGTTGTTAGCTTTGAGTTGACAGTTTCCTTTCGTCATAAGCTCAGGCAATCAGAAAATAGGTGTAACTTGTAAACACCCTCTGTCAGAACCATGAAAACCTAGCAGAGATCCCAGGCATCAGCTTACTCCTGGGTCATGACTAGGACATACTCCTACATTCCCTAAACTTAGAAATGTGAGCATCTTGTGTTCATTCAAGAGTAGCACTGATTGATGGAGTATCACCAGAATGCCACCTCAGAGAGAGACACAAGAATTCTGGCTAGGCAGAGAAGAAACCTTGTCATGAGGACCAGTACAAGACACATTTAGTAGGACCCTCTAGGAATCAGGTTGGTGGTTTGTTCCTAGAGGGTTTGATGTTTGTATTATTGAATAATCAATAAAGTTGAATTACGAACACTCATGTGGGTAAATCTTATTAGTGTACTATCATCATTAGTCCTTAAATACATAATGGTAAATTGGTCTTATGTATACACTGTGTGTTACACCAGTATAGTCTGTTGTGGAGCCTGGAGGGGTATCTTCAGTCCATTGGAGAGCTAACAGATCTCTCTAATGGCTGGGGTACTTTAGGTCAAGTCACATGGTTTTTCCAGTAATAGAACTGGAAACACATTGAGAAACCCTTATTCCTTAGTTCTCTTCTTTCATCGTTCCCTTCAAATTAAGAGAATTCTCCACCATCCCAGCATGCCAGGTTATAATTTCTTACATTAATTGAAAGCATTGTAGTATAATGGAAGGAACTGAATTTGAACTCCAGAGACCTGGGTCTGAGTCCAGCCTTTACCTCCTACATCCTGGTTAGTCACTTAACCTCTCTGAGATTTCATTTATTCTTCTGTAAAATGGAGCTAATAATACTCGTGCCATCTACTCCCTGAGGCTGTTGTGGTGATCAAAAGAGAAAATATATGCAAAGCATTAAATGGGAGCCAGTGAGATCAGAGATTTAGATCTGGAGGTGCTGTATTTAGAGGCCGTCCAGTCCAACTCCTTCATTTTAGGGATGAAGAAACTGAAGCTAAGATAGGCTAAGTGACTTCCCAGGAAGTAAGTGGCAGGGGCAGGATTTGAACAAAAGGCTTTAGACTCCAAATACAACACTCTTTCCACTCATGATATTATGATGCTATTAGTTCTCTTCTAGAGTTGTTGCTGCCAACTGGCATCTTACATGGAAGCTATGGCTGGGTTATTAACCCACTCTCTTGCCTACCCCAGCCCCTGACAACCCCACCTCCCACTACTTACAAATTCTTTTCAGCTCCAGTTATAGAGTGAACTACTTCCTGGCTTTGTCTCTCTATCATAGGTTAAATCCTGTTTGGCATCCTAAAGCCACCCATCCGCTACATACAAAGGGAAGCTTAGATTCCAGGTTCAATCTCCTCAGTGGGAGCATGTCAGAGTCCCAGGCAAGCTGTCAAACTGCCTGCTGATGCTATTTGAAATTCACAATTGGATACATTTTTACTCTCAGAAATAATATGGCCCGTTCCAGTGAGTGATATGTGATACTTGCTTTTTAATTCGAGGCTCCTCTGAACCTCTGTAAGCAGAATCATAGAATTTCAGAGCTAGAAGAGACACCTAAGGTTACCTCATCCAACCTGTCTCTGAACAGGAATTCCCTCCATAGCATTTCCAACACTAGCCAGCTTCTTCTTGAAGATATTTGGGGATGGGGATCTCTCTCTCTCCCAAGGCAGCACATTCCTTTTGCGTGTTATGATACCTGCTTTGAGTTATACACTAATTGTTCTTGGCATGGCCTTTATCCAAAAGGAGACATTCTGACATAGGTCAGACCACAAGGATCACTGTATGACAACAATACATTCCGATACAAAAGAAAAGTCAATAATAGTTCCACCTATGCAAGCCCTGGACACAACTTCCACCGGGTAATGGAACAAGTTATGGATTCTAGTCATTCCCATGTGCTCACAAGCAAGTTTTAAGCCCTTCTGGTTGCAGCTCCTTCTCCCTCCCCATAGTTCTTCTGCCTGTCACCCAGTGACTATGCTTTACGCCCTGTGATTACTGACATTTTAACACTTTTCATGGAAGAGACGTAGGCCAGTAAAAGTGATTAAATAACTAAGTGGACCTTGTACTAAGTGAGTTATTTCTTGGCTGCCATTATGTCTAATTCACCGCAGATTACTCAGTCTGAGGGCTTTTTAGAATCATAAGTAGCCAAGATCGTTTTTCACCTCATCATCCCATTATCCATAATGAGAAAATACTTCTAAACACGAAGATTACTCTTCCCAAAGATCCCAGGAGAGCCTTCTGGTAGACATTAGCAAAATGTATTAACTGTTTTCTGGTAGCAGGAAAAGGACTCAAAAGGATGCCCACACAATACTGGCAGGCCCTCCCAGAATTTGCATGCCTTCCTTCCCAGTTATAAAGTTACTCCACACCGCAGAGGAACCTGTCATGGTGTAGCCTAGCAAGCTGAAGACATGCAGCTTTCTAAGGGGCTTCAGGGTTGCTGTTCAGGGGTAAATAAGAAGCTAAGAGTAGGGTGGGAGAGCATAAATAATCCCATATTGGGGAACAAAAGGAATTTCCCATTACCTAAGATATTAACTTTTTAAATATATTTTATGCATGCAATTAGTCTTTATGGAAGTTACTTCCTACTCCTCTCCAAACTAATCCCTTCCTTGTGTCAATGAAAAAAGAATTGAGCAAAAAACATGTGATACAGAAACTTCATTTGACAATATATAAAATAGTTTGTCCTAGATATCACCCAACTCCATCATCAAGGAGGAGGTAAATTTCGTGATCTCTTCTCCATGACCTTCATTGGTTTTTCCATTCCTTAGTGTTCAGCTTCCTTTTGTTACTGTTGGTGTCATTGTATATATTATCTTGGTTCTGTTTATTTTGTTCAGTATCAGTTTATACAAATCTTCCCATGTTTTCTGTATTCCTTATGTTCCCTATTTCTTACTGCTTAATAATATTTTATTACATCTATATGCTATAGTTTTTTTTAGTCATTCCCTAATTATTTCCTAACTTTGTTTCCAGTTCTTAGCTACAAAGAATCTTGATATGAATATCTTGGTATTTACTGGCCATTTGTTTCTGGCTTGGACTTTCTTGGAGTATATACTCATTAATGGGACTTACCCTCATCTAGAACATTGACTGAAGGCAGCACTTAAATCCCTAATATCAGGCTCTCAAGGCCAAATAAGAAGGCCTTTGAAAAGATCCCCCCTTCCCATACTCTCCCTGGCATTTGGCTTGGATACAAAGAACTGTTTTCAGAATTTAAAGGGCTTTCACGGACAAGATGGGTTAGATATATTCAGAGCTGGAATCATCTAACCTACCCTGCCCCATGCCTTATTTGACCAGAAAAGAAAAGGGACAACACCAAGGTCATACAGATAGTAAGTAGCCAAACCAGAACTTGAAACCCAGGTCCCCGATTCCAATTCTGATATATTTGGTTCTCTGAGGCTGATCCAATCCATTCCTTTTAGACATGTGGCCTGATCAGATCCAAGTTCATGAGGTTCTGTCCCCCATTCTGGTCTAGGAGAATGTTCTCTCTTTGCTCTCCTAGAGCACAGAGAGCTAGAGGTTCCTTCTGCCTTTCCTACCCCAAGTCATCAAAGGAAGCACATCAAATGACATCATCATTAACCTGCCCTATCAGAAAGCCCCTCCGATTGTACACAACATGAAATCCTTCCTACTACCTATGTGGCCTTGGACAAATCTCACTTCTCAGGACCTCAGTTTCCTCAACCAAAAAAATAAAAGAGTTGGACTAGATGGTCACTGGGGTCCCTTCCATTTCTAAATCTATGATCCTATGATGCTATGCATGGGTGTCAGGGACCTGTGGGCTCTACAAGAAGAAGGCTAGAAGCAAGTTTCTATAACATGTGTTTTCCCATTCACACTGCGTCCCAATCTCACCTCATTCCCATCCTTCCATTAGATGGATAGAGCTAAAAACAGATATTCCTCAACCCTCTCCTTTCCATTACAGAACGATGACAATAAGATTCATTTCGTGGGGACTGATTAGAAGAAATGACTAGTCTTCCCTTAGATATACATTCCAGTTTTATTTCAAAGCAAGCCCCACAGAGGAGCTGTAGATAGGGGTTAATGTTAAATCCATCAATGTGGGACCTTTAGAATTCAAGGGGACCATTTTTCCAGTAGCCTCACCCACTAATTCTCATAGACTTTGAAAAATGCCTGTGTAAGTGTATGTGCTTAAACACTCTAGTTTCCATCAAAGCCTGTCTGAAAGGGCCAGAGGGAGAAAAGGGTAAGGCCACTATAGGTTAAGCATTAAAAAAAAAGGAGCAAGTCAGACCAGAGCATTATTCTTTTTCAACTTTTCCTCAGTTTCTCTCAAATTTCTCCTCCCCAAATTCAATTTCTGGCCTTCTTCAGCAGTCCAAATCACCTTTGCAATTTCTTTCCCCTTCTTAACCAGCTGAAGTCCTTGTCTCCTCTTCTGCTCGTTCCCTCACAGCTTTCCTCATAGAAGCCACAAGTAGATGACAAAACTGAGGCCCAGAGAGTTCAGTCATTTATGAAGCACCTACTACACATTCTAGGCCCTGTGCTAAGCACTGGGGATACAAAGAAAGGCAAAAGACAGTCCCTGCTCTCAAGGATCACACTGTCTAATGGGGGGAGACAACATTCAAACAGCTCTGTCCAAATAAGACATCTACAGAATAACTGGAAAAAAGAGAGTGAAGGCAGTAGCATTAAGGGGGATCAGGAAAGGCTTCCTGTAGAAGATTGGGATTTTAGCTGGCAGATAAACTGACCTATCCAAGATGTCAGAGTTAGGCTGTGAACTAGGACCCTCTGATTCCAAATCTAGCATCTCTCAACCATCTCCAAGACAAAAGTTCAGAAGAGAAGTACTAGATGCTATTTTTAAAAATGTGGAGAGACTAAAAGAATTATACCTTGAAGGGACTTCAGAGACCATCCAATCTAAGTCCCATTGCTTCTGGGAGAGGATTCTGGGAAGATGGTGGAGTAGGTCAGAAAATTCCAAGCTCTCAAGATTTTCCCCCACAAAAGAGATAAAAAAAGCCCTCAGGGCAAACATAGAGCAGTAAAAATGAATAAGAGTAGGGCAGAACAGGGGTCCTTCTGGGACAATTGGAGGAGATCTGAAGAAAAATCCAAGGATGAGGTTTCCTCCCTGTGAAGAATAAACACCTCCAGGCTAAGGACTGCTTCAACAATAAGCAGCAAGTCCTGGGGTTAGCTGGGTTGGGAGGCTGCCTCAGCCCCAGCCACAGGAACTTTTACCCCCTTAGTGAGGGGAGTTGGACATATGAGCTGGAGAAGATTGAGGGAACCTCTGCTGACAAGGAACACCAGACCCAACTGTGCTTCAGAGATACAGCCAGGGCAAGAAGGAACCAGCACATGCCCTGCGAATGCAGAAGCAGTGAGGCAGGAATGCCACTGACTGTGGGCACTTACAGGAGGCTGGAGATCTTGGTTTGAGTTCCAGGCTAAGGGGAGAACTAAAGGAAGATCTGAGGCCAGAGGGACCATACCCCGTACCCCAGGACTAGGGGTAATTATAAAAACTAAGCTACCACAAATTTTAAAAATGCACAGGCAAAGGAGAAAGAATTCAACCATAGGGAGTTACTATGGGAATAGAGAACCAGAAGGTTCATATTCAGAGGAGGATACTGAAGTAAAGAAACCCTCTTCTACCCCCAAAGAGTAATGTCAAATGGTCACCTGCCCAAAAAGAATTCATAAAACATTAAAAGACTTTAAAAAATCAAATGAGAGAGAATGAGGAAAAACTAACATATATAATATATATGTGTGTGTGTATATTATACATATATGAATGATTCAAGAAAAATAAACAGATTAATAAAAGGAAAGTCAACCAATTAGAAAAGGAGATCCAGAATCTTAAGGAAGAAAACAACTCCTTGGAAATCAGAATTGGGCATGGAGAAGCCAGTGAAGTTATAAGAGATCAAGAAATAATAAAACAAAATATAAAGGATGAAAAAATAGAAGAAAATGTGAAACATCTCATAAGAGAAACAACTGATCTGAAGAACAGATCACAAAGAGAAAACAAGAATAATCAGACTACCTGGAAGCTACGATCAAAAAAAAAGAACCTTGATACAACAATACAAGAAATAATTAAATAAAATTGTCCTGAAGCATTAGAACAAGAGGAGAAAGTAGAAATAGAAAAAATCCACCACTCACCACCTAAAAGACATCCTGTGAAGATATATCCTAGTCAGGAATATCATAGCCAAATGCCAAACCCCCCAGGTCAAGGAGGAAATATTATCTAAATATGGTGGTGCCACAATTAGAATCACACAAGACCTACCAGCAGTGACACTAAAAGAGCACGGGTCTTGAAACACTATATATCAAAAAGCAAAAGAATTGGGGTTTCAACCAAAAATATCATACCCAGAAAAGCTAAGTATAATCCTGAAAAAATGGACATTGAATGAATTGTCAGACTTTCAGGACTTTTTTTTAAAGGAAACCTGAACTTAATAGAAGATTTGACATGTAAGAGCCAAGAGAAATATCAGGTACATACCAAAGACTAATTACAAGGGGCTCAATAAGAACAGACTGTTTACCTTTTATGTATATAAAATGTAACATGTATGTCTAAGATTGTTATTAGTAATTGGGTAGTTTGTAAGAAAAATTGGGATAGATTTCAAAAAGTGAAACTGTTGAGAAGTAGCTAAATGAGTAATTATCTTATACAAATGAGGTACAAGAGGAATAACTGACACAGGAAATAGATGGTAGAGGAGGGCTGTTCTGGAAACCTACTTTCACTGGGAATGGGTTCAAGAGGGAACAATACATATGTCATATCATATACATATATACATCATATACACACACACACACACACACACACACACACACACACACACATATATATATATATATAAAGTCTCCTAAATTCCAAAAGAAATAAAACACTGAGGGGATAAGGAGGGGGGAGAGGATAAGGGAGGAATCTCGAAAGGGGAGGGTGAGAGAATAGGTTAAGGGGGGTATAGAAGGGTGTTTAGATTTATGGGAATGGGAGAATAGGGGAGAGAACCTGGTGGAGGGGGTGGTGATGAGGAGGTTGAGTGGTAGAAGGGCAAGGTAGTGGGTAGAAGTGAAGTAGAAGAGTCAGGACAGATAG
The DNA here is from genome assembly GCF_011100635.1 of Trichosurus vulpecula. Taxonomy (NCBI): domain Eukaryota; kingdom Metazoa; phylum Chordata; class Mammalia; order Diprotodontia; family Phalangeridae; genus Trichosurus; species Trichosurus vulpecula. The sequence goes on along the minus strand of NC_050575.1, from coordinate 226,200,367 downwards.
GAAATAAGACACAAACAAAACAAAGATGAGGAGCAAAATTTGTTAGGGAAAGTTTATTTTTATATACGTATATATGTGAATATATGCATGTATGTGTATATATGTGCATGTATATGTATACATCTATGTCTATGTAGAAATATATCCATGCTTAATTGTAGCCTTCAGGGTGGAGGAGGGGAGAGAAAGCAGGAGAAAAGAACAAAGTAAAAAGTGCACAGCAGAGAACAAAAGAAAATTTACAAGGAAGCAAGAACAGATGGACAACTCTCAACACAACATGTAGTATCTATTATATAGGCTTTCTTGAAATGGAAATTTGTTGCAATATATTTTGAATATTTCTCTTACATTCTGCTGTATACATGACATGTTTTTTCTTATTTTGCTTTTTTTCTTTTCTTGTTTTGTATTTGTTTTAATATTTAAGTTTATAATGTTTCTTTTTCTTTTTTATTGCATATTTAAGTTTCAGTAATAAAAAAGGCAAAAAAATCACTTGTTTCCCAAGAAGAGACTATCCAACCTCTTTGTTCCTCCAGTGATAGAGAACTCACTACCTAACAAGGGAAACGATTGCATTTTCAGACAGCTCTAATGGTTAGAATTTCTTTTCCCTTCTATTAAAGCCAAAATCTGACATCATCTCCGTCTATTCCTCCTAATTCTACCTTCTGAGCAAGTCTAATTCCTCTTGTGATTCAAATAGATAAAGCAGCAACCATACGCTCCCCCACAGTCTCACTTCTCCTGGCTTTTTAAATATCCAATTTTCTTCAACAGACCTTCAAAGGACATAGTTCCCAGAAGGTAGTGTGACATGGTAGAAAGAGAACTAGACCCGGCATCCCTAGAGACTTCATTTTTAATTCTGCTCCCATGTAGCCGTGAAACCATGGCCAAATCACTTGAAATACTCTAAATGTAAGTTTCTTCATCTGTAAAATGGACATCAAAATACCTACAGTATTTCTCTCAAGTCAATAAGCATTTATTAAGTATCTGTTGTATACAAGGTTCTGCACAGTGATACTGGAGGAGGCACATTGGATAGAGTGCTGGGGCAGGAGTAGGTAAGAAATGAGTTCAATATCTGCCTCAGACACTTTCTAGCCATAAGACCTTGGGTAAGGCACTTAACCTCTGTCTGCCTCAGTTTCCTCAACTTTAAAATGAGGATTAACAGGATATTTGCCTCCCAGGGTTATTGTAAGGCCCAAATGAGATATTTGTAAAGTAATTAGCACAGTGCCTGATACAGTAGGAACTTCAATGCTCGCTTCCTTCCTTTCTTTTTTCTTTCCTTCCTTCCTTCCTTCATTCTTTCATTCCTCCCTCTGTTCATTCCTTCATGTGCTAACTCATAGGGTTGTTATGAGACTCAAATGGAATTATATATGTAAGGTACCTTGCCAGTCTTGAAGTTCTATTTAAATGCTGGCTTATTCAAATATTTATTAATTCAATTCAACTGAGTATACAGAGATGAAATAAAACACAGTCTTTGCCTTCAAGGAGCTTATAGGCTGGTAAAAGAAATGAGATGCACTTGAATATCATGTTCTAATTGGTATTACAGTTAAATGCAAAAAGGAGGTCCAAAGTGCCAAGAGGATTTAAGGAAGACAAAGCTCACTTCCAGCAAGGGAGAATCAGGGAAGTCTTCACAGAAGAGGTGGCACCTGAGCTAAACATTGAAGAAATGATAAGATTTCAATGATCAGAAGTGGAAGAAATCCATTCTGAGAAAATGAAGGTAGAATAAGTCACACAAGTATACAAGAGAAGGAAGAAGCACAGAGGCTGGACTGCAGAGTGCATGAAGCAAAGTGGTAAAAAAAAAAAAAAAGGCTAGAAAGGTAGATTGTAACCAGATTGGGGAGGGCCTTGGATTCTAGGCTAAGAGGTTTGCAGTTTATTCTGTAGGCAATGGGGAGCCACTGGAGGGGTTTGAAGAGAGGAACAATGGAATCAAAGCAGTGCTTCAAAAAGATTAATCTAGCAACATGTAAAAGATGGGTTGAACAAAGAGGATGGAGGCATGGGTAGCAATTAAAAGGCCCTTACAATAGTCATGACGACAAATAATGAAGGCCTAATCCAGAGTGACATTAGGAGAGAGAGACAGCATGATGTAGATAGAGGGGTATGGTTTAAACAAAATGGACAGAAATTGGCAAATGGCTTCATATATAAGTGATGAGAGTGGTACAGTGGAAAAATTACAGAGTCTGGAGTCAGAGGATGTGACTTCAAATTCCACCTCTGACATTTGCTGTCTCTGTGACTTTGGGCAAGTCACTCAACCTCTCTTGCTCTCAGTTTCCTCATAAGATAAGAGGAAAGGGGCATTCATGTCCTCTGAGTTTCCTTTCAACCTATGATTCTATAAATTATGAGGCTGGAAAGCTGGGACTATGATGAGGCAAGCAACAACAAGGAAGTTGGAAGAAGGGCAGGCTTGGAGGAAAGGTGATGAGTTCAGTTTTAGACACAGAATTTGTGTAACCAAGAGGACATAAGTCTTCATTCCTTAAGCACATAACAATTTATAGAGGAAGAGACTGAAAACACATTTAGAAAGATGAGAAAACCAGTCTAGAGGTAAACATTTTCTGTAGAGACTCCCCATGGGGGTAATTGAGTTCACTACAAAAATGCTTCTGTCCTTTCATGATAAGAATTTTCTGGGTTTGCCAGCCCAGACATACATGAATAATGTCAATTTACTACTGTGCCTGTTAAAATATGAGCTGGCTGGTTCCCAGAACTGAACACATATTCCAGATTTGGTTTGACCAGGGACAGAACTATCATCTCCTTCATTGTGGATGCTATGTTTTCTCAATGCAGGTGAAGATCACATTAGCTTTCTTGGCTATCTCATCACATTGACTCTCACAGAGTTAACAGTCCACTAAAAAGATCCTTCCCCCAGTTCTTTCTTACATGAACTGCTATCTCATTATACCTGTTCCCTTAATTTTATGTCAATGTTCACCCTTTAAGAAGGATGTTAATAATTGGGAGAACTGATAGAAGAAAACAGTCAGGATAGTGAAGGGCCTGAATATCATGTCAGTAACAGGTGATGTTTAGCTTAGAGAAAAGAAGATTCAGGGGAAACATGGCTGCTATCTTTGAGTGTCTGAAAAGTTGTGCAAATGAGATGTTAGATTTGTTCTGTTTGACTCCAAAGAGCAGAACAGGAGCAATGTGTGGATGATGGCAAGAGGCAGATTTAGGCTTGGTGTGAGGAAGAATTTGCTAACAATTAAAGCTATCCTAAAATGGGAAAGGGATGCTCTGGGGTATGATGGGTATCCCTTCAATGAAGATTTTCAAGCAGAGCCTAGGTAACCATGGTAGGTAAAGTCCCTTCCAACTCTAAAATTCTGTGATTCTGCCATCTCCCCCCCGCCCCCAATGTGTACTTCTTTTGAAGTTGGGCACATACATTTATCCCTATTAAATTTCATCATGACATTTAGCCTTTCAAAGAGAATTTGCCTCAAGTTGACATTCATATATTCATCAAAGACCCTTTAGTTTCAAGTACTCGAATACATCTGTGATCTTATTGATTCCAGAATCCCCTCCAGTGATACAGGTCGAAACATTTCCATGCCTGCCCATCCTTCATGACTCTCATCCACATCCTCCCAAGAGTTGACCACTGGGGTCAACATGCTATAAGCATTCTTTAATTTCTTTTGATCTCACAAGAGTACAATGGAACACTCTAGCTCTCTACCAGGGTAAGTTCATCACCTGAAATCTCATCAGCATGGAAATTGGTCCAAATTCCTTTTTAAAAGTTCTTTGTTATAAAAGGAGGAATACAACAGGAAAATTAATCAATATAAAATGATATCAGTAAAATTTATTTTTTAAAAATAAGAGTTAATAACACCATTTTGATTTATTTAATTATTCAAATGAGAAGCATACCAGTGGGGGCTCAGGAACTACAGTTATGAGTTGTAGACATATAACTCCCCCACACCAAGTCCCAGCTCCTTCATCCTAAACTGTCTTCAAGAAAAGCTTCACTAACCAATTCAGAGAATCCCTTCCCCCAGACAATTACTACATCTCTCAAAGATAAGCCCATGGAAAACTTAGTTGCTACTGGAAAAAAGGCAATTTTGACACTGGCTTTTTCTCTGTCTGCAGTTGCCCCCTCTGAGTACCCCAGGCCTATCAGTATGGGTACAAATGAAATGATTGAGTCAGCTCCACTGCAGAGAGAAAGAAAAGTTAGGAGCTGGCCCCACACACAAGCTAAAGGTATAGTAAGTAAAATAAGTAACTCAGGTTTACATTAACCAACATTTTTATCTTGGGTTAGGAACATTAAAAAAAAAAAGAAAATGTTTCAGGGAAAGATGGAGAAAAGACATAGAGGAATCAACTAGTGCCAGGAAAATTCCAGGAAGGAGACATAGGAGCAGGGAAGAGAAAGAAGGGAAGCATATTCACTATCCTACCCCTTGCTTTCTTTGGTCTATTCTTCTTCAGTCTCAGCTCTTAACCAAGAGTCTCTGAGTGCCATCTGCCTCAAAATATGTTCCAAACTTGAATGACATCTTTTGTACCACCTTTTGGCTCCCCAATTGCTTAGCTTCCCATTTGTTTCTGCAACCCACAAACTCTTTAACCAAAAAACGTAGGAATCTGAGCACTATCCATACAACAAACCAGGTCTCTCCCCCAAGTTTTTCTCCCCAACTTATGGGCATAGCTAAGCCAGGGCTACATAAAGAAGAATAATACAGGTCCTCTTTTGGTGAAGTTTCTAGGAAAGGGAAGGGAATACACATTTATATAGTGTCTACTTTGTCCCAGACACTGCATTAAGCAACTAGTTGTATCCTTACACATTTGATCCTCACAACAATTCTGAGAGGAAGGTGCTATTACTATCCCCATTTTATGGTTAAGAAAACTGAAGTAAACAGAGGTTCAGTGTCTCACCCAGGTTCACATATCTAATAAGCATCTAAAGGCAGATTTGAATTCAGGTCTTCCTGAATCCAGGACCAGCTCTCTATCTATTGTGCCACCAGCTGCCTAACCTTCTAGTAGTACAGAGAAATAAGTTATATAATACAAATACAACAAATATATTACAAATTAATATCATATGAATTAAAAGATATGATAGTATTAAGTATTATAAATACGATGAGTATTAAGCAATATAATAGGACAGATGAAATACAGATCAATTCCAGTGTCTTTATAATTTGCTGTCAGAGGGCAGCCACCTCTCTTCTATAAGGAAAAGCAGTTTCAGAGACTTTCTCTGGGTTTCTCAGTAAATGAGCACAAAGGTGTCCCTTGGCTTTAACAACTTGCTCAAGTAGCTGACAAAGATTCTCTTTGTCAAGTTAAAAAGCAGCTCCTTCATCCTAAACTGTCTTCAAGAAAAGCTTCACTAACCAATTCAGAGAATCCCTTCCCCCAGACAATTACTACATCTCTCAAAGATAAGCCCATGGAAAAACTTAGTTGCTACTGGAAAAAAGGCAATTTTGACACTGGCTTTTTCTCTGTCTGGAAGCCACAGAGCAGTTTGAGGAGTAAATCCTGAATGCAGCTCAGAAAGAAACAAATCCCCTTTTTTAGTTTGATCCTATGTTAGTCTCTGCTGTTCTCTTTTGTTGTGTTGTACCTAAGAGATAGGTAAGGCCCTAATGCACTATGGAATTCTGACTTAATCCAGGACAGCAGCCAGACAACATGATAAGCAGAACAGTTTTCAGTAAATAAACATATCTGGATCCTAGAGAAACCACAAGAGATCACCTAGTCCTGCTCAGTGCCTCTGAGTAAAGTTGCATTATATCCATCCATGACAGCTGGGTACATCTCTTCTATCCCTAGCAAAAGGGAAAGAATTGCTTCAAGATCAGCCATTCTCTTACTGCTTAACAAGCCTAAGTTTATGTCTCTGTACATTAGAAACAGAATGGGCAGTTTTCAGACAAAAAACCAAAGCTATCTATAGTCATATAAAAATGCACTAAATCACTATTGATTAGAGAAATGCAAAGAAACAACTTTGAGGTACCACTTCTCACCAGTCAGATTGGCTAATATGACAAAAAAGGACAGTTATAGATGTGGGAGGGGATGTGAGAAAACCAGAACACTAATGTATGTTGGTGGAGTTGTAAAATGATCCAACTGTTCTAGAAAGCAGTTTGGAATTATGCCCAAAGGGCTATAAATTGTGCATACCCTTCGATCCAGCAATACCACTGCCAGGTATATCCCAAAGACATCCAGAAAAAGTAAAAAGGACCTATTTGTACCAAAATATTTATAGCAGCTCTTTTCTTGTGGCAAAGAATTGGAAATCAAAGGGATGCTAATCAATTGAGGAATGGCTAAACAAGCTGTTGTATATGACATAACAGAATATTATTGTGCTATAAGAAATGAGGAGCAGGATGATTTCTGAAAAACCTGGAAAGACTTACATGAACTGATGCAAATGAAGTGAACAGAACCAGGAGAACATTGTACACAGTAATAGCAATACTGTTCAATGAAGAACTGTGAATGACTTAGCTATTCTCAGCAATACAATGATCTAAGACAATCCCAAAGGACTAATGATGAAGCATACTATCCACCTCCAGAGAAGGAACTTATATTATTTGAATACAGATTGAAGCATGCTATTTTTTACTTTCTTTCTTTCATTATTTGTCATTTATTTGTGTCTTCTTGTACAAAATGACTAATATGGAAATGTTTTATGTGATTGCCCATGTATAACTTATCTGATTGCTTACCATCTCAAGGACAGGGGCGGGGGAGGGAGGAAGGAATAGAATTTGGAACTCGAAACTTAAAAAAAAGTTAAAAATTTGTTTTAACATGTAATTGGAGGAAATATATGTATACGTATATGCATATATATGTAGACATACACACACACACACACACACACATATGCTTAAAAAAGAAAAAGAGACAAAATGTGCCATGCCTTTCATCCATTGTGACCATCAATGTAAACACTCCCACAATCCATTAAAATGTGTTGAAACTAACCGAACCAATTTAAATCAGTTTGAACTGAATTGAACCACATCGAATATAGGGCCTTAAATATATAAATGCTTTGGTAATTAGGCAATTAAGGCCTTAGGTGCTAGGCACTTAGGTAATTAGATACATAGATACATAGATAATTAAGTACTTAAGTACATAGGCACTTAGGTAATTAGGTACTTAGGCACTTGAATCCTTAGGTAATTAAGTATTTAGGTACATACTAGCTATTTAGGTACTTTTGGACTAGATTGAATCTGATTGAGCCTGTTTAAATCTGTTGGAACTGTTTGAACCAGAAAGAACCATTTTGGTTTGAACCGAATTGAAAATAGGTAGTTAACTATATAAGTACTTTGGTAATTAGGTCCATAGGTAATTAGGCACTTAAATACTTAAGTACTTAGGCTCAGGGTCCTTAGCTAATTAGGTACTAAGGTACAGAGGCACTTGAGTAACTAGGTATGTAGGCACTTAAGTACTCAGGTATCTGAGTTGGGTATTTAGGTACTTACTGGTTTGAACCAAACAGAGCCAGATTAAACTGGATTGAATTGGTTTGATTTGAAATGGATTGAAAATAGGCTCGTGAGGATATCAGTACTTCTGTAATTAGATATATACATAATTAGGTACTTAGGTAATAAAGGATTTAGGTACAAAGGCGCTTAGGTAGATAAACACTTGGGTAGTAGGTGGTTAGATATTTAAAATTAGGTAATTAAGGACTTAGGCACCCAGGTATTTAGGGACATAAGCACTTAGAAAATCATATAATTAGTTCCTTAGGTATTCAGATATTTAGGTACACAGATACTTAGGTAAGAGGAGAACAATTAAAGTGGTAAAAAATAAATCGGAGGAACATGAGATCATCAATTTGGAATTAAAAGGGGCCTCTGGAACCATCTAGTCCAACCCATGTACATAGAGAAGATAAAAACCTCCAGGAGCTGCAAAGTTTGCTGAGAGAAAGTGAAGAGAAGAGAAAAAGGCCTAGGCCAGAGGTGGGGCAGGTAGAAGAGACACCTTAAGTTAGACATAGGACGAGGATCCAGCAAAGAAAACTCAAAAGGAGCAGTTAGATTTAGGAGAAAAGAGAGAGCAGTGCCACCAAAAGCCAGGGGAAGAAAATATACCCAATAGAATATTCCTGTGGTCACCTGGAGAGTAGGAGTTGTTTTATTCTTTGTATTTGTATCTCCACCCCCTGGCAGGATACATGGCATATGGGAGGCACTTAAATGTTTCTTGCTTGATTCATTGACAAAGTATGGTTTAGGATGAGTGGATTGAAGAAGAGATAGAAAGATGAAGGATTGTGATTAGATGAAGGAGCTTCAGAGTTCTTGATCTTGAACACAGAAGAGTTATGGGGGAAGACAAGGTGAAAGGTGTGGCAATCCCTGTTTATAACTGGGGTGGCTGAGGGGGCTGATAAAGATAATTTCTTATAATATCTCCATTATATAAAAAGGACAATTCAATCAAAAACAGTCAATTAAATTAGAGGTAAGAGAGAATTCAATTGAATTTATTATTTGAATTGACTTCAATTCCATCAAACAGGTATCCCAAAAATGTTATATATGCACAGCCCCAGTCCTGCCTCAGCTTTTGTTTCTCTAAACAAACCAAAATCAATACCTGTATCCTGTTCTTCCTTCATCAAAGACCCCACTTTCCAAAGTTTTCAATATAATATCCCCTTCCTTAGCTTGTCCCATTTTCCCCATGTTTTTTAACATAGTGATTAATTCATCCATTCAATAAGCACTGTATAGAGGGAATTCAGGCCTCAGGTAGGAATTAGATTCAATGACTTCTCAGGGCTTTTCCAGTTCTGACATTCTAAGATTCTTTGTGAGTACACATAATTAAGAGTATGAAGTGTTCTGCCCACAAGGCTTCGTACCGATTTAGATAAATGGCTTAAAGATAGGGGAAGTGATAGAATACATATACTTAAGTCACCAGCTCTAGCAAGATAATGGCATGGATGGAGACTGGATAAGAAGATGCAAAGCTTCCTGGCTGACTTCCTGCTGCTTCCGTATAATATGGCTCAATGACAAGTTCCGCATAAAGATCAAGGCAGAAATATTTAAGTATACGGACCTGACTACAGCTATCTATTGGTCAGAATACTAGTTCACAATGCAACAAAAAGAGCAGAAATTCACCATGACCCGACATGCGATGAAAACAACGATGAGCAAAACCTATCTTCAGGGCCAGTTACCTATGAGTAACTCCCCATACAGTTGGGGATCAGAAGTCAGGGAAGACTTTCTCAGGTGGTTCACATAGCAAGGAGTGGCAGGAAGACAATAACCCAGCTAACAGGTTGTATCTTATGGAATGGCTGGTGGCCCATCACTGAACCAAAAGGTCTTTGGGATGATCTGATGCTCAGGCTATTTAAATAAAGCTGGACAAGAAGGCTTGGAATCATTGATTTTTTTTTTGCCTAATGAATTTGCTCTCACATAGCAAAATAAAGTAACAGCTTTAAACAGGAATGAATGTGTATGAAATTGGAAGGACCCAGTGAAGGAGGCCAATGAGCCCAAGAGTTCCATTCTGGGGGAATGTTTCTAACTTCCATTAAATCTCTCTGGCGCAGTAAATGCCATGACCAACATCTTCCTCTCAGAGTCGTACCATGACTCTCTGGGGCAGCCTCTGTCTGCTCAGCCTGCTGCATGACTATCACCTATGTGAACATTAACAGCATTTCCACAGGAAGAATAATGAAGGAATATAAAAAAGAAAAAGTATATGTAGAGGAGAGAGCAGTACTGTGGACCACAGACAAAGATGTCATCTAAAACTAGTGGACATATACAAAATGGACACTGGGGGGAATAAAGTGTGTCGGTAGATGGAAGAGAATTCCCTCAGGTCACTATGAGTCCTGCATTTTAACCACCATCATCAATTATGATTAAGTATCTGTGCAGGGCTTTTGTGTATGTGGAAGGGACAGGGAGGTTTGGTAGCTAGGCAACAGACTGGAACCTCAAAGTTTGGGAGTGATTTTTTTTCTTGTCCATAAAAGTGATAAGTGGCCTTAGGCAGAATAACCTCCGCATTTTTTTCTTTATCAGAAAAACATCACCTTCAGACTTCTCCCCATCCAAAAAAATAAAATAAAAATGTGTAATTCTGCTGGAAATGTGAGCTCATGTAATTTTGCAAATGGAGGATGAGATGAAAACTGGTAGACCTTCATAAGTTTAACCTTGTGGATCTGGGCACATCACTAATAATGCATGCCACAGGTCACCCATCTGACTGGGTTCATGGAGGACATTAAAGTGGCCACAGGGTATGGTGGTATCTTATGTTTTTGTTGCCATTGATCCCATAAGTTGCTTGACTGGAAACAAATAGCTTTCACCAAGAAAGAAAGCCCTAAGTTTTATATATCATTGGCCCAGGAGTGACCGAACTGCCTTGGGAGCTCCCTGCAACCTTTCTGACACCCCATTCCATTTCCCCATCCTATTTTCTTTTCCTTAAAAAGTTTTATAATAATTCTAGCTAGTATTTGTGTCTCATTCTGAGGTTTAAGAAGCATTTTACAAATACTGCCTTATTTGATCTTCACCATAACCTTGGAGGTAGACGCTATTATGATTTCTACTTTATAGATGAAGAAACTGAGAAAGTTAAACGGTTTTACCAGGGACACACATCTAGCAAGTGTGTGAGGCCAGATTTCAACTCAGGTCTTCCTGACTCCAGGTCCAGCACCATCCACTGTATCACTTACCTGATATCTTTTGTTTTTCTATTACAAACATCTACATACTATTCCTACTTTATAAGAGGCCTCTTATAACAAGAAAAACAGTTAAAACTAATAATACATTTATCTCTTCTGAAAGTCCATACATTTCACATCTTCTGCACTTCTTACTTCCAATACTCTATTTTTTTAATTAATGGAAATCTATTTTCTCTGTCTCCTATACCATACCCCACTGGGAAAAAAAAGAAAAAGAAAATCAAAAAACAGAAAGGTTGATGTGTGCCAGAACTTCAGGCCTGGAAGTTCAGTGCTTTCAGTAGGGAGGCCTGTGTACTCTGGGAAGCAACAAGAAAATCACAAAGCCAGGTCCTTCAAAGCAAGTACACACATACACACACACACACACACACATATACATATACATACACATACATATATACATACATATATACATATATTGTAATCCAGAAAAAAAAACAGTCCAGGTGGTTTGATGATTAAATCACAGTGACCATCCCCTGGGCAGTGCCCTAGATGCGAGTGTCCCTTGGTTCTGCCACCAGTCTGATTCCAAAGCATTTAGACACCCTCTAGATGAGCTATCAAAATGAATGGCTCCAGTATCTAGAATGGGGGAGGGGGAGAATTATATTTCACAAAAACTAATTGGAAACTTGTTTTGGACTAAAGTAGTTATTATTTCCATCATGGAGAGATGAAAGCATAGAGATTCACTTTTATCTCACTCTGCCTGATGTCTTACATTATTTATTCAAGTGAAAATTAAAACCTGACCAAATCCTACCAAGGCATTTCATATCAGTTAAGGATTATTCTTCTGGAAAAGAACTTTGGTTCAAAAGTTTCATTATACAGCTACAAACGAATTTATTATTTAAAAAAATGTGACACATGGAACCCAGCTGTCTTTCTCCCGGCTGCACACGAAGCTCGGCATCACATGTTAGGCTTCACTCTTCCTTTCTGTCTCGGAGGGGCCCAGGCCCACACCATCCCAATTACTAGTTGATGCTTCCAGATGTGTGACCTTGGGTAAGTGATTAACCTCGCTGAGCCTCAGTTTCCTCATCTATAATAGCTGTCATTATCTACTTCGCAGGGATGGATGTTGTGAGGGTCAAACAAGAAAAATTATGGAAAGAGCTTTGTAAACCTTAAAGTGAAATGTAAATTTCAGCTATTATTATTATTCCACCTTCCTCTCAATCTCCCAGGCCCCCTGGGAAGCCCCACAACCACCTCATCATCTGTGCATTTCTGACTAGTATTTATATTAGCTAGTGTTTATATTTATATGCAGGGCGCTTTACAAACATCTCATTTATCCTCACCACAACCCTGGGAGATAAGCGCTATTATTATCTTCATTTTACAGATGGGGAAACTAAGGTTAAATGACTTGCCCAGGGTCTCTTAGCTAGTGTCTAAAGCCAGATTGGAAACCAGGTCTTCCTGATTTGAAGTCCTGCACTCTATCTACTGTGTCATCTAGCTGACTTTCATGACTGCCCCTCTATTTCACCTTCTACTTTCACAAGGGGCTTCCTCTACCCTTTGCTGTTCTCTCCTGGGTCTCCCATATCACCACTATGGCCATGCACCAAGGCTTGTTCTGCCTGCTGATCTTCTCCCCTTCCCATTATGAAACCTCTATGAAGGAAGGGCAGGAGAGGGGTGGAGGAAGTTAGGTTTCTATGTCTCCTGGGATTCAACCGTACATTGCTTGGCTTTAAGAGAAGAAATTGTCTTTTTGAGGTACTCTTCACACCAACCCAGCTCTGTTCTTCGGCCTTGGTAAGGGTTGAGCTTGCAGACCCTCTTTTCCTGGTCATGTGGATTATAACTGGCCTAGACAATTAGCTCTAGGTAGGCAGGCCTGGCTCAGTCCTCGTCACTATCTCCTCTGTGATCTTACTGAGTCCTACCTTGAACACCCCCCACCATCTCTAGCCCTTTCAAAGTTCACTCCTGTGAGTCCCCCAGGCCTCTAGACTATGGTCATGTCTAACTCTGGATCCCAGTTTTCCCTCTGGCTTCATGCTGTAGTAATTTCTCTATACCCCAGTCTTGTTTTCTAGCTTTTCCTGCACAAAGAAATGCCTTTATGAGGCCCCCAAAGGTCACTCTCCTTGCCTCAGGCTATACTGTATTAACCTTACAACTTCCTCCTTTATCACTTGCTACAGTTCTTCTGGCCATGAGAATCCCTAAGGGCCCAGCAAAAGTTCAGTGGAGTCAGGTGCCAAGTCTTAGGAGCAGGTTTTCACAAGATCATGTGACATGAAGGCCATCATCTCTGAGGCTTCCTGATATCCCTGGTAATAAGCTTTCCCTGTCCTCTCCCTAGACCATTTTGGAAGTGTTAGTCCTGACCTCAGTGTAGGGGCTTTGCAGGCTGCCCTACTACCTTTCCCTTACCTGTCTCCATCTCCAAGCCCCTGAATAGTACACGTCTTCATCTCTTAGTAAATGCTTGCTAACTGACTTAAACCACATGGCCTTAAAACTACCACATAGAAGGGCCTCTTTCTTTTAGTATTCCCAACACCTAGTTAAATGGGATTCAGGCAGAAAATCATATTTGTCTCAGCTTAACGTCTTTCACACTGAAAATCTTTGTGAGGTGTGTTGTTTCACTCCCTTGCTCTCCTGAGCACAGCTCACAAAATACAATTGAGCTTTTGATGATTCAGTTTCTTCTAATACCTGAGGGTTATCATCAAGCATGATCCTATGAGACTGCATTAGAGAGAGACAGAAAATGTTGGGAGTTGGGGTTCAACTAGACTATCCCTAGTATGTATCTTAGCTGTATACACAAAAGATGGAAGCGAGAGCACACAACCAAATATGAATTCAAACAAGTGACCTTCCTAAAGCAAAGACTCCCCCCTACACAATGGTTATATGGTTGGTTATATGATATGGTTATAGGGTGGGCTGACCACGTTGTTCAAATGCCAAACATTTGCTTGCCTAAAAGACTAATTTATGGAGAATTCATACAGGGCAAGCCCTCCATGGTGGCCAGAAGAAGCGATACAAGGACACTCTCAAAGTCTCTCTCAAGAACTTTGAAATCGATTTGTGACATGGGAGACACTGGCACAGGCCCAGCCAGCATGGCGTGCCTGCATCAGAGAAGGGGCTGTGCTTTATGAGCAAAGCAAAATTGAAATAGCTCAAAAGAAACATAAGATGCACAAATTTAGAGAACCCACTCAAGTGTTCACATGGACTATTTGTTCCTGACCTGTGGTAGAGCATTCTGAGCTCATATTGGTCTGAGCAGCCACAGTTGAAACTTGACTCTAACTTGACGATGTCATTTTGGCCCTCTTCAAGAATGAAGGACAAGAGCCATGTTCAAGCCCCTGTATAACCTGGCTCCTCTCTACCTTTCCAGACTTCTTATGCCCTACCCCATCCCATCCTACCACACCACACCATATATTCATCAATCCAGTGATAAGGCACTCTTTACTGTTCCTCAAATAAGACACTACCTCCCAACTTTGTGCATGTTCACTGGCTAACTCCTTTACCTGGAATGCTTTCTCCCTCATCTCTGCATCCTGGCTTCCCTAGCTTCCTTGAAGTCCCAGCTAAAATCCTACCTGCTACAGGAATCCTTTCCCAATCCTTCATAATATTAGTGCCTTCCCTGTGTTGATTATTTCCAATTTATCCTGTATATTGCTCATTTGAACACAAGTGTTTTCATGTTGTCTTCCCTACTGGACTGTGAGCTTCTTGAGACCAAGCACTATATTTTGCCTTTCTTTGTATCCCCAGAGTTTAGCACAGTGCCTGGCGCTTAGCAGGCACTTAATAAATGCTTTTTGATTGACTGGCTGAGCCTGACCTATAAGAATTATGTCAGAAAGGCAAAAATCCATAATAAGCTGAGGGTTATAAAAACTAGACAATAAAATGGGTTTTTACAAATATGTTGTTAGGGGTGGGGAAGAGAAGGGGAAAAAGTAAGGAGGAGATAACATGGCCCATCAGAAGTAAAAGTTCCATTTTTATAGTAGCAAAGAATTGGAAACAAGGTTGCTACCCACCAATTTGAGAATGGCTAAATAAATGTCTTACATGAATGTAACGGGATATTACTGTACCATAAGAAATGATGCATATAAAGAATGCAGAGAAGCAAGGGAAGTCTTCTATGAACTGAAACAAATTGAAATAGAATCAGAAAAACAATATTCACAATGATTACAACAATGAAAATGTAAGGGAAAAAAGGAAATTCTAAGTAATTACAATGAACAAACTTGGACCTTAAAATTAGGTAGGAAAAAAATGTATCTCCCTCAAAACTTTGAAGAGGTAGGGATCTATGGATATAAAATATTGTATATATTCTCAGACTCATGTACTGTATTGGTTAGTTTTGTTTAATGCTCAGCCTCAGTATTAGCCCCAAGGCCTTCCTAGGAATTCCTACCTGGATCTAGGACATCTGCCTAAGGTCCTCATTCCTTCCAAAAATGTCACAATTTTCCTAAGGCTTTTCCCAGACCTGAGTTACCTTGAAATGCTGGTGCCTGCCTACTGTGAATCAGGTCTCCAGATATCACCTGCTGGACCTTAAGGGAAGATCCTGAACATCTGAAGCATCTAATCAACACCCTCCCTCTCGATGGTCCCATGGCAGGGATGATGGGGTGTGTCAGCAATCAAAATGGGCTCTTAGCACTCAGTTCAACCAAGTGACCTTGAAGAGTTTGGCCTTTGCTTCCTTGATTAGATTGGGAGTCCTTGGTGACCTCCTTGCCTCAGGGGAGGGCCTAGTTTACATGGGTTTGAGTGGCATGTTTGGGACATCAGAGGCTTTTAGACCACGTGGGTTTAAGTCGCCTCTTTGTGACCATTTCAGGTCGCGCATGTGCGACTCACCCTTGACCCTGAAGAAGATATAAAACCAGGGGTTGGCTTTCTCTTTCTCAGAGCTCTGAGCCACAGGAGGAGTGGCGCGTGACTCTGGGCCAGTCATTGGCAAGCTCCCCAGCTCATGAACTCAGATGTTGATGCTTTTTGGTAACTATGAATTGTGATTTGGTCTGTTTCTAATGTATCTTTGTATTTGCTCTGAAGTTCAGGGTGCTGGCTTTTTCCCCTGAACTAAGTGAATGGTGTTTGTATGCTGGATTAAAGTGAGATTGTCAACCCCTTAACGTTGCTTTCCTTAGTAAAGCAGATCAAAAGAACCTGGGCTTTTGCAGGGTTCTGTGAGCTGGTTGTTGTTGGTTTTACACACCCTCACAGCAAGCTGCTAGCCGGATTGCTGAAACATGGGGTTTTTTTTTGTTGTTGTTTCTTTCTTTTTACTTTTTTTGTCTCCTCAATGCCAGATGCATAGCAAGTGCTTAATAAAAGCTTGTTGATTGATTGAGCTGCTTTTTTTTTCTTTCTTCTCCTTTGTTACAGTGAATGGCTCTCTGGGTAGAGGAGTTACAGAGATATACATTTACATAAACATACATATGCATATGTATGAGCGAAAGTGATATAAAAACAAAATATATTTTTTATGTTTGACCTACAAAATAAAGTGACGATAAATGAAGCTATGGAATGAATGAGATTTCCAAAAGAGAGACTATAAACAGAGACAAGGGAAGGATAGAATCCAGAACTGTAGGGAACGCCCATGTTGAGGGGTAGGGAAAAGAATGAGAAGTAAGGAAATAAGACAAACTCCAGTCACAGATTAAGGAGAACCAAGAGGTTGTACAATCTGTGAAGGAAACACTATCTAGTAATATCAAGCGGTCAAAAATGTCAAAAGTTGAAAAAAGGTCTAGGAAGATGAAAAAAAAAGACCACTGGATCTGATTAATAGGTCACTGATAACCTAAGTCAGAAGTTTTAGTATAGTAGTACAGCAAAAGCCAGGCTGCAAAAGACTGAGGAGACAATAGATAGTAAGAATGCAGAGGCATCAGGTATAGGACACTTCTTTCAGGCATTTAGCAATTAGAGAAAGATGGGATTGATTCCAGATGAGAATAAAGAGACAAAGGAAGACTTTTGTTTTAATTTAGAGTTAAGGAGATGAGTATGTTTGTGGATAAGTAGAGAGAGCGGTGTGGTAAGGACAGAAGATTCATAGGAGTTAAGGAGGCTGGAGGGAATGGAATCAAAACTAGGGAGAGAGGGTTTAGACAGATTGTATTGAAGTGGAAAGAGTGCTGCATTTAGAGTAAGAAGACCTGGGCTTATCTCCCAGATCTATCATCTATGGAACCTTGAACAAGTAACTTAATTTCTCTGAGCCTCAGTTTCCTTATCTGTAAATTGAGGGGGTTGGACTGGATGAACTCCAAGATGCCTTCTAATTCTAAGTATATAATTTTACTATGACAAGGCAGTGATATTTCTCTTCTGGTCAGAGGAAAAGAAAGAAGTAATGATCATGTTGAGAAGGTTTTTGGAGTGATGAAGGACTCTGAAAGAGCTTATTCTGGATGCCCTAAATCTTCTCAATGAAGTAGAAGAATAATTCATTTGCTGTAAGTGTAGGGGTTAGGGATATCATTGAGGGTTAGAGGAGAGGGAATAAAAGGTTTGGAAAAGTTGCTGCAAGAAATTAGATAAGGAACAAATAAGGGCAGAGTAGAAAGATTGTTGAGAACAGCAAAAGCCCAGCAAAGGTCATGTACCATATATTTGTAGGGAATAAAATCAGCTCAGTTTCATACATTTTTCCAGCAACATATAACAGCCCTGAAGTAGGAACAGAGAAGTCAGATGGTAAACTTATGAAGTTCTAAGAATTCACAGATGGGGAATTCTATTCAATTGAGCAAGAATTTGTTAAATGCCTACTCTGTTCAAAGTATTGTTCAAGCCCTGAGAACATAAAGCCAAAAACCCCAATTCTTGCCCTCAAAGAGCTTAATTTTTGCTGAGAGATACAATAGTACACAAACAAATAAATACATGATAATTGAAAGAGGAAGGATATGAAAGAGGAAGGAGTGCTAGGCCTGGACTTGAGTTCAAATTCAGCCTCAGACACTTACTAGTTGTGTGATCCTGGGCAAGTCACTTAACCCTGTTTGCCTCAGTTTCCTCATCTGTAATATGGGGATAATAATAGTACCCATGTCCTGGGGTTGTTATGAGGATATAATGAAATTCTATTTGTAAAGTGCTTAGCCCAGTGCCCGACACATAGTAAGCACTGTACAAATGTTAGCTATTAATATTAATAATAAACATCATATTCGGAAAAGGCCCCACATAGGACACATAGGAGGTGAACCTGAGTTAAACCTTAAAGGAAGCTAAGCATTCCAAGAGATGGAAGTGAAGAGACAGTACTTTCCAAGCACAGGAGACAACCCATGTAATAGAAAAGAATGTCTAGGTCAGGAAATAGCACGTCTGACTGGAACAAAGAGAATATAAAGGAAAACAATATAAAGTAAGTTTAGAAAGGTAGACTAGAGCCAAATTGTGAAGGTCTTTAACTGCCAGCTTGGTGTAGGGGGCAGGGGGGGCGGGGTCTAGCCATTCTGGAAAGCAATTTGAAATGATGTGAGAAAAGTGACTAAAATGTTTGTAACCTTTAAAAGTCAGCAAGCATAGTTTGGAAGAGATCCTAAAGAGGTCAAAGACAGAAAGAAATATTCTTGTCAGGACTTTTTTGTGGTAGCAATAAAGTGAAAACAAGGCTGGTACCAATCCATTGGAGAATGGCTAAACAAGTTGTAGTATGCTGATTTGATGGAATATTATTTTTACCACAAGAAACAATACTTATAAAGAATTCAGAGAAATATGAGGTAACTAGTACAAACTGAGGAAAGCAGAACTAGAAAAATTATATATAAAATGTTTCTAATAACATAAGTGAAAATAATACTGAAAGGCAGTTAAGTTTAATACAACTACAGAAGACAATTGATAAAACATCTCATTCACTCCCTCTCAGTGGAGAAAGTAGGTACTGTGGATGACAAATGTTACACGCTCTGAAAGTCACTATTTCAGTTGGTTTTGCTCAATTTGGTTTTTTTTGTTTTGTGGTTGTTGTTCTTACAAAGGCAGATACTGTGACAAGCACATACTAGAAAACTGTTGGGGTATAACTAGCAAAAGGCATCACCAAAGCTCCTTAGAGTCTTTTTTTTCCTTCTTAGTACAAAGCTGAGAAGTTTGTGCTTTAAATTGCAGGCAACAGGGAGCTATTCATAATTCTTGAGCATGGGAATTACACATTCATATCCACCCTTTAGGAAAAGTATTTTCACAGCTATTGTAGAGCTGAGGTGCCAAATACATGGCCCCAAAGAGTCAACACTCCTAAGTGTTGCCCAAGCCAGATTACAATGTTCCTAATTGGGAAATATTTAACAAAATAAATAAAAACATGAGAGAGAGAGAGAGAGAGAGAGAGAGAGAGAGAGAGAGAGAAGGAGAGAGAGAGAGCATCTAGTCTAAATCACACTTAGCCAAGAGTATGCTCTATAGCATCTCCAACTCGGGGTCATCTTGCATTCCTCAGAAGATTTTAAGCAAAGGAGAAACTCCTAACTGTCCAAGACAGCTCATTCCATGATTAGACAGCTTCAACTCTAGAGGGGGTGAAATACATATTTAGATACATAGATATGCCTATGTAAATTTTTATCACATTCATTTTCATATATATATTTTCTGGAAGACCTCTCTGTATTTGTATATGTGTTTACATGTACACATACATGTATAATATATTTATGACATACATGGTGTACATGTGTATGTACCAGTATGTGTCCATATGTGTATATAATGCATTTACATATACTGTGTGTGTACATATGTATGCAGTATTATGCATATAAATATATAGAAAGGTCTTCCAGATAATGCAGAGAATAAGTGCAGAGACTATATGTACATATATTGCACACATATACACATACACATGCATATACACATACATGTACATATACATATAAGGCAGTTAGGTGGTATAATGGATAGAGTGCAGGATCTAGAGTCAAAAAAAACCTTAATTCAAATCCCATCTTAGGCACTTACTAGCTACGTGACCCCGGGAAAGTCATTTAACCTCTGTTTGTCTCAGCTTCATCATCTATAGAATGAAGATAATAATAACACCTACCTTTCAGGGTTATTATGATTAGGAGGATCAAATGAGATAATAATTATAAGCATTTAACAGTGATTGGCATACAGTAAGTGCTAGGGAACTCTTACCTCTTATTATCTATTATCATTATTGTTATTATTATTAATCATATATTTTCTGTGCTCTCTGGAAGACTTCTCCGTATACGTATATATGTGTGTTGTGTATATCTATATATCACCCCCTCTTGGGTATACCTTCTGAGAAAGGGTATATATATATATACCCTTTGGGCATATATATGTATATATAGACACACACACATATACACACATATTTATATATATATGTGTGTGTGTGTATGTGTGTGTGTGTATCTATATACCCATTTATATATAACATATAAAATTATGTTATATATTATATTAGATAATGATATAAAATATTGCATGTAATATATACATATATTATGTATAATATCACATATAGTTATATATCCATATAATGTATTCCTGGAAGGAGTACCCTGGAAAGGGTGAGATAGATAGAAAGCATTTTTGCATATATGTAGCTAAATTATACATATGTAGGTATTTACATATATGTATTGTGTACAAATACATACTTAGCTGTTATCTCCCCCAGCTAACTTCTAAGATACTTAAAGAGATATATTCTTTCACTTTTTTCTTTGTACATTTGTTAATGTTTCTTGATTAATTAGTTGATACAGGGTGACTCAAATTCATATCTTTCATGAGTCTTCAATCAAAATTTCTCATTTAGGAACAAAGTTCCTCATTTCAAAAGGCACAGTGCTTCATGCTGATATTGTCCCTAGCCATTATGGTAATGGGAACCAAAAATTCTGAATTGCATAATAAACAAACCAGGTTACATTCAAAATTGCCCTTGTTAATTTCAGTATATCAATCAGGAAAGTGTCTTTACCTACCCAGTTCCATGGGAGGCCAACTGACTTTCAGACTCACCATGTTCTAAACCTAAGTCAGGTTTAGTTACAACTGTGTTTGTCCATCAATAGGTACCCCGTGTGTTATGTTTGTAAAATGTTTCTGCTCAAGGACATAATGATTAATAAGCTGAGGATCTAGGGTTTCAGCAATTCTACAGGAAACAAAGGACATTTTCCACAAAATCTTCATTAATCAGGGCAATATCTACTATGTTTTGCTAGATTCTCTCACAAGCTCTGACCTTGAAGATATTAGGCTATGAATAAACCAGATACCCCAGATGGGTTTTGGTTTAGTTTTGGAGCTGACCCGAGATGTATGTGAGGGTTCCCAAGAAGAACAAGCTTCAACCTGAGACATGAACTCTTTCAAAGCAATGGAAACCCCTCTTACACAGTGAAGTTGAATTGCCTACACAGGTGGCACTAATTAGAAAAGAAGTGATTTGTCAATGAGCTGAATAATTTACATGCTTTGGCTGCAAATATATAACCACACTAGGTGAATGAAAACCAAGGTCCATATAAACTATGAGAGAGAGAGAGAGAGAGAGAGAGAGAGAGAGAGAGAGAGAGAGAGAGAGAGAGAGAGAGTGAGAGAGAGAGAGAGAGAGAGAAAGGGAGGGAAGAAATGAACGACAAGAATACAATGGGACTGGGTCTTCAGAGTGCCATCTACACAGGGGTAAATGGTGAAAGAGTTGGAAGAGGTCCTCCTCCTGCTCCATTTCTGGGATTGGAACTGGATCCTACAGTTTGAGGGAGGGGGGAACTTCCCAGACTCCTTCACATTGAGCCATAAGGATTAATCAGGACTGTGTCTGGTCTCAGTTGGTGCTTTTCTGCCTAGGGATTGATGCTCACAATTGACTTTGTAGGGCACAGAGAAAGAACACAACTATTTCTCTCATCATATAACTAATAAGGTTAGAAGTAGGACTTAATTGATGTGTGCCATGATATAATGAATAGAAACTGAGCCTGATTAATCAGTTAAGAAAATGAATAGTAGATTTCAAACACCAACTATTCCATGAAACCTTCCTTAATTCCTTACCCCCAACCTGGTCTTCCTGGTTGAAGTGATCTACTTACTCTCTGTGAACTCTAAGTATGTTCTCAGAACCTCATTTATTCACTTTTATCACATATGTGTGTTTGAGTAGAGGAGAGAGAGAGAATGAAAGAGAGAGAGAGAATGAGAGAGAGAGAGAGAGAGAGAGAGAGAGAGAGAATGAGAGAGAACACCTAGGTTGAAGTCTTACTTCTGGCATAGGCAGGCTGCACAAGCCTAAGTGAGTCACTTAAAATCTCCATGCCCCAGAAACTCTAAAACCTATAAATTGAAGAAGAATTGCTGATCTCCATTGGTGGAGGAAGTTTCCTCACCAGAAATTTCCCTATATGAACAAAACCATAGCTCCATAATAGCCACAAAAGTAGGGAAAGATCTATATCCCTTAGAGCCTTGCACACAGTGGGTCTTTAATAAAATATTTGCTAAATGGGTAAATGAATGAAAAAGAGGAGGAAAACTAACACACAAATTATTTCATTATGTTCATGTCAGCACTATGGAAGACACTGATCTTTCCCTAAAATGGAGGAAATGTTTGTCAGTGAGGGGCAAAACATCACCAAAACTGATTATACTAAACTTTATCATCTATGAAGATCTAAAAATGGATATTTCCTTCCTTTACTGAAGAATCAGGCATTTATTTTGCAGCAACTCTGAATCTCAATGAATTTCCAGGAGCACATTCACATCCAGATGTACATTTGTAATGGATTTGCATTGGTTATGGGCTCAATTTATCTAATGAGTTACTAATGAGGTCAATTGTTTATGCAAATTAAGAACATGCAAATTTAGCAGTCGCTGTATTAAAAAGTAATGTGCTACCTCAATATATTATGACATGAATCATTTCTTTTTCATTTAATAACCTTTTTTGTTAAAGGGTCATCTGCATCAAATGAACAGCTGTGAGGATACTTGCTAAATCTGTGTGTTCTTTCCTCATATATTTCTAATATAGTTTCTATTAACTCTAATGATAACTGACAGTAGGGCTTCAGTAAACATAATGGATGCCACGGCCCCCATCAGCATCTCACAGAGGTTAGTACAGTTGTTGGCATGAGTAGCATAGTTTGCCACATACAAACCAATAGTCTCTCTGTTAACATCTTGATTTCTGTAACAAATGCTGTTTGAGTCAGGGATAGGAAAAATTAAACATGAGCCAAAACTGAATACGTGATCCTATGTTCCATGCTTGCCAGGTTTGCAGAGGGAAGACTATCTCCACAACATCTGCCATATCCTTTCTACCTCAGGAAACATAGAATCATAAATTTAGTGCTGGAAGGGACGTCAGAGGTCATCTAGTCCAATTCCCTCATTTTACAGTTGAGGAAACTGAGGCCCAAGGAATTCATAACTTGCACAAGGTCACAAAGGTAGTTGGTGTTGGAGGTGGAATTAGAACTAACATCCTCCAACTGAAAAGCTGCTGCTCTTCCACAGTATCATGCTGTCTGCAATCAACCCTTGACTGGACTCTCTTGCCAGCCTTCTAACTGATCCCTGTGCCTCTCCTTGTCCTACACACAGCTGTCAAAATTATCTTCCTAAGGCCCAGGCCTGACCCCATCATTCTCCTGTTCAAAAACTTTCCTACTGACTATGGAATAAAATACAAAATCTTTAGCTTGTTTCACAATACCCCTGACTCTACATCTCAGCCAACCTGAACTTTCGTCTGTTCCCCAAACTCAACATGCCACCTTCCCCATCTGGGTATTTGTACAGGCTGTTGCTTCATGCCTGGAATGTACTTGTTCCCCATTTCTTTCAGAATCCTTCTCATCCTTCAAGGATCAGCTCCTTGTGAAACTTTCCCTGATCACTCCTTCCTACCACCTAGGATTAAAATGCTATCTCTTTCATCTAACTTCCATAGGACAATTTAGCTGGGTCACTTTTGCTGATCACACTCTATATTGTATTATACTTAGCTGGGTACATGGTCATAGGATCATAGGAGCTGGAGTGACTTGCCCAAGGTCACACAGGTAATAAGTATGAGAGGTGTTGAAATTCTTTCCCAGACCATCCCCATGTAAAATGTAAGCTTATTGAGAAGACAGGCTATCATTTTCCATCTTTGTGTAAGGTTGTGTCTCTTTTAAAGTATTGCCCTTTTCACATAAAAGTGGTTTTGTGTTGAAAGGACCAGAAAGAGGACTTTTGGGTAAAGAAAAATAGGTATATCAACTGGTAACAGATGTATGTTATTGCCTCTGCCGTAGATGAACATTGTGATGCCTGAACAGGAAAAGAATTTTTGGTTCAAAATACATGTTTAGAGAAATAAATTTCAGATGAGGTTTGAGCAGTCTTAAACATAAAGTGAACCGTGGTGTTAAAAAAAGACCTAAATAACTTTGTGAAAGAATGTTTATGAAAAGTTTAAGAATAAACTTTTTCATGGAAAGGAGATAATTATGTGCCAGGCACTGTCGTAAGTGCTTTACCTATCTAATTTGACCCTCACAATAACCACTCTAGGTAAATGCCAATATCCTTATTTTACAGTTGAAGAAACCGAGGCAAACAAAGGTTAAGTAGCTTACCCATGATCACATAGCTATTAAGTGTCTGAGGCCTTCTGACTCTGGGCCCAGGGCTCTAATTACTGTGCCATAAGCTGCTTCTGACGAATTAAAGGGACATAAATATAACTTCTATTTATTAAAAACTAGAAAAAAATGTGAGCTTGAAGAAATAGTTTCAAAGTAACAACTGAAATAGTAAACTGTGTCAGGAACTTAGAACTTTGGGACATTATGGCCCTTTACCTCATTTGCATTCAGTGATTTTAAGACTTAGACGGGCAAAACCAAAAACAAAGAGAAATTATCTAACTATCTGGAGACCGCGTACAGTCTCCAAAATAGGGAAATTTCATGAATTGTCACATTTTAAGTGAAAAGTGAGTCAGTGAGTTCCAAGACTTGCTGATTTAAGGCACTGAGAGATATGGGGTATCTAGAAGGCAGACTGAGGCTGATCTGGTGAAGAGATTGACAAACTTGACGGAAGAGGATAAAAGGACAATGGGGGGTTGAAAAAGCAGCTTTGTGGACCTGGATGTTTGAAGAGACCAATACAAGTAGGAGCAATCGGAAGTCTTCAGCTATGTGACTCTTGATTGGCTTGAGAGAGGCTCAACCTGGTTGGATAAAAACATTAGTTTCTAATATTACTAGTGAGCACTCTTTAGAGCTAAAGAGAGGTGAATTCTCTCAAAGTATGTGTTTCTCTTTGCTGTCTGGTTTGAAAGACAAAAACAGAAAAATGGAAAGTTTGGCATTGTAGCTACTTTGCAATGTAGAGCTGAGTAGTCTGGCTTGTTGTCCCCAAAGAATCAGTTTGAGATTTTTGTGATAAGCTCTGTTCTGATTGGATAATACAAGATCCTAGGGCCGCTAGGTGGTGCAGTGGAGAGAGTGCCCCAGTCTAGAGTCAGAAGACTCATTTTCTTGAGTTCAAATACAGCCTCAGACACTTACCAGCTGTGTGACCCTGGGCAAGTCACTTAATCCTGCTTGCCTCAGTTCCTCATCTACAAAATGAGCTGAAGAAGGAAATGGCAAACCACTCCAGTAGCTTTGCCAAGAAAACCCCAAATGGGGTCATGACTGAAAATGACCTAACAACAGCAAGGTGAGTGAAATGTTAGCTGGGCTAGTCTGTAATTCCCAGAGATAGCCAGCTTGAGGGGGTTTGCAGTTTCCTGGCTTAAAATGGAACTACTACCAAAATTCAAACACTTTCTAAATCCCCTTTTAAAGTTAATTATAAGTTGAAGAGAGCTACATTAGTTTGAGTATAGCAGAAAAGAACATTGACCCAGCTAAAGAGAGGTGAAAAGCAGCTACATGTGATAGAGATGTTCCTGTCCAAAGTTCATGATCCATAGTTGTGAGTTACCCTAAGTACATAAATTTTCCTCTATCATGTGCTTCCTGAGAGTTTCCTACAAGTCTACCTTCCTTCCCCTCCCACCTCACCCCCCTCCCAATACTGAGTGCATCGGTGGGAGAACACAATTCATCATTACTTGTTGTGTTATATTTTATTACTCATTCATTTGCTTGAATATATGAGTATCTGTGATACTATAATTGCTTTTGCCTTATTGGTAAGTAAATGGCTATAAATAATATCTAAAAGTGCCATTATTGTGAATGAGTGGTTTTTGTAAATGGAAATGCATTGATGGGGGCTTAAGAGCTAATGTGGTGAGTTGAGAAAGTGTATTTTTCCTCAAAAGAGTTACCTCTAGAACCCTGAGAGACTTCAAGTACAGCTGCATAATGGCTACCTAGACCGACTAGTGTAAGATCTGGTTGAAGTAAAGGACCCAATCCAGTAAGTAGTAAGTGTTCACACAACCAAGTAAAAAGAATGAGGTACTACGTGGCCACCACAAACACACTGTTGTTCCTGCTGTTGTTCAGTTGTTTCAGTCCTGTCCAACTCTATGTGACCCCATTTTGGAGTTTTCTTGCAAGGATTTGTCATATCCTTCTCCAGCTTATTTTGCAGATGTGGAAACTGAGGGAAACAGGGTTAAGTGACTTGCTGACAGTCACACAGCTAGTAAGTGTCTGAGGCTGGATTTGAACTCAGGTCTTCCTGACTCTTGACTCCAGGCCCAGGGCACTCTATTCACTGCACCACCTAGCTGCCCCACCCAACATATAGTATATTACATGTATATTCCCAGTGCCTAAAACATATTAGGTACTTAATATATATTTGCCAAAATTGAATTGAATGAAGCAGTCTCCCAGATCATGAAACACTGCCAGCTCCTAAGCCCATGGAAAAGTTCCAGATTTAGGGAATTTGTGTGAATCCTCAGAGAAAATTACTGCAGGCAACAGGACTAAGCCATCTGGATCACCTGGAAAGCTGGAACATAGTTCGTCTACACTGTGGAACTTTAACATTTCATTTGATTTTTTAAAAAACATTTATTAAATGCCTATCTTATGCAGGGCATTGTGCTAAGAATTAGGAACACAAAAAGGACCTTATAGTCAAGTGGAAGATAAGATTTGCATATAAATAATTTTAATGAAGGTTAGAATATAGAATACGGAAGAGGTCAAAAAGAAAGGGATGAGAGATTGGAGAGGGAACAATCACTTTTACAAAAGGGACATCAGCAAAGGCTCTATGGAAGAGGCAGCTCCAGAGCTTCACTGTATCCTGATGCTCACCACTGGGCATGTCTTTTTCTATAGACAGGACATTGGAAATATGCTCCACTGGTGCAATTTAGAGAAAGTGCTATGTTTCACCTAAAATGCAGTTTCACAGGAGGAGTCAAGATGGCAGATGGCAGATTAAAGACAGCAATCCAGGCAACTCTCCCAACATTCCCCTCCAAACAACTTTAAAAATAACACCTCAAATCAAATTTTGTAGCGACAGACTTGACAAAAGGTCAAAGAGAGACATTTTTCCAGCCTAAGACAACTTAGGAGGTCCACAGGAGAGGTCTGTGATACCAAGGTGGGCACCAGCCTAAATCTCATACGGTGACAGCAGCAGTAGCAGGCCTTGGAGGCAGCCATGACAACAGCAGCAGACAGGGGACCCTTTGCTGGCACTGGGTGCAACTGGCACTGATTGGCAACTCTTGCTCACACACGGTTCTGGGTCACAGTTTCAAGGTGGAGAGGAACATTTGTGATCATTCACAAGGAGGCAGGGGCCATGGTCACAGTTACAAGACAGAGAGGAACACTTTTAGCTGAAGGAGAGCAGGGGGACCTGGTCACAGCTCCAGGGACATAAGAAGCATTAGTGCCTCAGGCTGCAGAGGAGTAGGAGCCCTTTCTGGGTAAAGACCACAGTGATCACTCCTCTCCTCAGGAGGACCCAAAAACTTGCAGGACCCCAGAATTAGCTTCAAAAACAGTAGAATAAAAAAAGCCTGAAACTTGGGACAGTACTTCTCCCCAGGTAAGAAGAGCCCAACTTTAACAAAAGTTCAAAGTCAAGAAATATGAGCAAACTAAAAAAAAAAAAAGAACTTGACCATAAAAGGCTATTATGGTGGCAAGTAAGACCAAGACATAAACTCAGAACAAAATAATGTGAAAACCCCTACAACCAGGGGTGGGGAACCTGCAACCTTGAGGCCACATGTGGCCCTCTAGGTCCTCAAGTACAGCCCTTTGACTGAATCCAAACATCACAGAACAAATCCCCTTAATAAAAGGATTTGTTGTATAAAACCTGGACTCAGTCAAAAGGCTTCACGAAAGGACCTAGAAGACCACATGTAGCTTTGAGGCCACAGGTTCCCCACCCCTATACAACCAAAGTCTCAAAGAAAGGTGCTAATTGGACACAAGCCCAATGAGAATTCCCAGAAAAGTTAAAGAAAGAGATAAGCATAAGTGGTAGAGGAAAAACTGGGAAAAGAAATGAGAGTGATGAAAGAAAATTATGAAAAGAGAATTAACAACTTGGCAAAAGAGGCACAAAAAAATATTGAAGAAACTACCTTTAAAAAAACAGAATTGGCCTAAAGGTAAAAGAAGCACAAAAATCCACTGAAGAAAAAAATCCTTTTTGAAAAATATTTCTATTTATTTTCTTAAATATTCCCCAATTGCATGTAAAAATTGTCTTTAACAATTATTTTGTTAAAATTTTGAATTTCAAATTCTCTCCCTCCCACCCACCCTTCCCCCTTCCTAGAGAACACAAGCAATTTAATTTTGATTATACATGTGAGGTCAAGCAACACATATTTCTACATTAGCCATGTTGCAAAAGAAAATGCAAAATATAACAATAAAAATAAAGATAGTAAAAAGAAATATGCTTCAATCTGTATTCAGAGTTCATGAGTTCTCTCTCTCTGGTGGTGGATAGCATTTTCCAACATGGGTCCTTTGGAATTGTCTTGGATCATGGTATTGATCAGAGTAGCTAAGTCTTTCACAGTTAATCATCCTTACAATATTGCCATTACTGTATATAATGATCTCCTTGTTTTGCTTACTTCACCTTGCATGAGTTCATATTAGTCTTTGCAGGTTTTTCTGAAACCATTTCCCTCATTATTTCTTATAGCACAATAGTCCTGTATCACAATCATGTACCACAACTTGTTCAGCCATTCCCCAATTGATAGACATACTCTCAATTTCCAATTCTTTGCTACCACAAAAAGAGCTGCTATTAATATTTTTTGTATAAATAAGTCCTTTTCCCTTAAGAAAAGACTTCTTAAAAAGCAGAATAGGGCAAATGGAAAAGGCAGTACAAAAATTCACTGAAGAAAATAATTCCTTAAAAATTAAAATTAGGCAAGTGGAAGCTAAGGACTCCATGAAACATCAAGAAATAATAAAACAAAGTTGAAAGAATGAAAAAAGTAGAAGAAAATGTAAAATACTTCATCAAAAAAAACTGACCTGGAAAATAGATCAAAGAGAGATCATTTAAGAATTATTGGACTACCTGAAAGCCATGTTCAGAAAAAGAGCCTACACATCATACTTCAAGAAATTATAAAGCAAAACCGCCCCAATAGCTTAGATCCAAAGGATAAAATAGAAATTGAAAGAATGTATTGATTACTTTCTGAAAGAGATCCCAAAGTGAAAACTCCCAAGAATATTTTAGTCAAATAAAATATTACGAGCAATATCATGGAGCCACAATCAGGATCACATGAGCTTTAGCAGCTTCTACATTAAAGAAATGGAGGGCTTGGAATATGATGTTCTAGAAAGCGAAGGAGCTTGGATTAAAACCAAAAATCAATCTAGCCAGCTAAACTAAGTATAAACCTTCAAGTGAAAAAAATAGTTATTCAATGAAATAGAGGGCTTTCAAACATTCCTGATAAAAAGACCAGAGCTAAATAGAAAGTGTGACATTCAAACAAAAGATTCAAGAGAAGCATAAAAAGGTAAACATAAAAGAGAAAAGAGACTAAATAAGGTCAAACTGTTTACATTCCTATATCTTTCAGGAATATACATTATATCTCTTTCAGGAAGATAATACATGTAATTCCCAAGAACTTTATCATTATTAGACATAATCTACACAGAGGGTACAGGTGATGTACCTGTGGGGATGATCTCCAAAAAAATGAAGGGATAAGAAAGGGTGATGCACTGGGAGTAGGGGAAAGTAAGAGGTAGAATAGGAAAATTTTTCTCACATAAAAGAGATCAATAAGAAAGAGCTTTTATAGTGGAGGGGAAAATGGGGGCGGGGAGGAATTTGAACCTCATTCCTTGGAATTGGCTCAAAGAGGGAAAAATAAAGAGAGAGAGAGAGAGAGAGAGAGAGAGAGAGAGAGAGAGAGAGAGAGAGAGAGAGAGAGTTGGGTATAGAATATCTTCCCAACAGAGAAATAGGAGAGGAAAAAAGAAAGGTGAGGATGATAAAAGGGAGGGCAGGTTAAGGGAGGCAGTAGTCAGAAGCAAAACAGACTTTTGAGGAGGGAGAGTATGAAAAGAGAAAGAAGGATAAATAGAAAAAAAGAGGATGAAGGGAAATACATAGTAATCATAACTATGAATGCTAATGAGATGAGCTCACCTATAAAATAGAAGGACATAGCAAAATGGATTAGAAATCAGAATCCAACAACATGTTTACAAATGACACATTTGAAACAGAAAGACACACATACAGAGTTAAAATAAGAAGCAGCAGACTCTATAATGCTTCAGTTGAAGTTAAAAAAAAAAGTAGTGATAGCAATGATGACCTCAGACAAAGCAAAAGTAAAAACAGACCTGATTAAAATAGACAGAGAAACTATATTTTGATAAAAGGTACTATAGACAATGAAGTATATATAAATATATATACATACACATACATATATATACACATATACATATATATTTATGTGTCTATACATATACATACATATATACAAATATACATATATGTATATACATATATATGTGTATATATATAAACTTACAGCAAGTTTCTCTGATAAATTCCTCTTTCCTCAAATATATAGGCAACTGAGTTAAATTTATTAAAAAAAACCATTCCCCAACTGATAAATTATAAAGGAATATAAACAGGCAGTTTTCATAAGAATAAATCAAAGCTATCCACAATCATATAAAAAATACTTTAAATTACTATAGATTAGAGATAGGCAAATTAAAATAACTCTAAGGGACCACCTCACATCTATCAGAAATAACAAATGCTGGAAGGGATAAGTGAAAATAGGTACACTAATGAACTATTAGTGGAGTTGTGAATTGGTTCAACCATTCTGGAAAACAATTTGGAACTATGCACAAAGGGTTATAAAACTGTGCATACTCTTTGACCCAGCAACAGCACCAATAGGTCTATACCCCAGAGAGATCAAAGAAAAAAGAAAAGGACCTATGTATACAAAAATATTTATAGCAACTCATTGTGGTGGTGAAGAATTGGAAATTGAGGGGATGCCAATCAATTAGGAAATGGCTTAACAAGTTATGGCACATGATTGTGATGGAGTACTATTGTGCTATAAGAAGTGACAAGGGAGATGGTTTCAGAAAAACATGGTAAGAACTATATGAACTGAAGTAGAGTGAAATGAACAAGAGCCAGGAAATCTTTGTACATAGTAACACCAATATTGAAAGGAGTATCAATCTTAAAAGACTTAGTTACTCTGATAGATACAATGATCCAAGACAATTCCAAAGGATTCATAGTGAAAAACGCTATCCACTTCCAGAGAGAGAATTGATGAACTCTGGGTACAAATTGAAGTATAGTTTTCTCACTTTATTGTTCTTGCTTTTTTGTGATATAGCTAATATGGAAATGTTTTGTATGATTTCACATGTATAACTGATACCATATTGTTTGCCTTCTCAGTGAGTGTGGGAGGGACGAGAAGGAAGGAGAGCATTTGTAACCTCAAAAATTTTTAAATGTTAAAAATATATAAATAATAAATATTTTTAAAAAGAAAGCTAATTTTCTTTGACAAAGGGAAATGCAGAAGAAAAATAAAATACAGTTTCATAGGATTTTAGATGTACATCTGGAAGGGAATCTTCTAGTGAGGTTCCATTTTAGAGGTAAGGAAAGCAAGGCATAAAAAAGGTTAAAATACGTAGTAAGTAGTAGAGCTGGGATTCTAACCCAGACCCTCTGACTCCAAATTCCATCTACTTTCCACTAAACATCTCTGCTACCTTACTCTTTGCTCCTCCACTTCAGGTGTGCACTGTTTACTGCCTCTGCAGCAGCACAGACCTCAACACCGAGGCCACAGGAACCGCCCCCCCCCCACACACACACACAGAAGGATAAAGATTTAGGTTTCAGTACCATGGGTTTCCCAACTTCACAGTTCTACCCAGTTTCAGTCAAGCTCTGCCTGTACCCACCCCACTCACTCTCACCACATCTGCTAACCACCTTGTATAAGCTGACATTTATATATAATAATAGCTGACATTTGTAGAGCATTTTATGGTTTACAAAGTTCTTTACATGCGTTATTTCATTTGATCCTCATAACAACTCTGTGCAGTAGGAAGGGAAGGATATGGTTTCATCTACTGCAAGACTATAAACCCTCAATTATCTGTAATAGTGAAAGAGTAGTGGCATTGGAAATCCAAACTTCAAAAATAATTTCCAACTGGTTCAGGAATACATTATAAGAGAGGTTGGCCAAGGGACTACCATCCTAGTTAGATTTTGCTTAGATTTAGCATAGGAGAAGGGAAAAGGGTTGGTCTAAATCAGGAGTACTTAACTTTGGTTCCATGAACCTGTTTCTTTTTTTAAAATATTTTGATAACTACTTCAATACGACTGGTTTCATTTGTATTCCCATATATTTTATTTTATGCACATAAAAGCACTATTCTTAAAAGGAGTCCATATGCTTCCGCAGCCTGCCAGAGGGATCCATGACACCAAAGCAGATTAAGAATTCTTAATCTAGACTTGTGATTTTATCACTGTAAGTAATGCCCAGTATGGAAACTCCTGCTACCAATGTAAGTCTGTACACCTGTAATTTATAGTCTTAAAGATATGATTAGAGGATTTGAGAGATTAAGTGACTTGCTCATGGTCCACAATTAATATACATGTCAGAGATAGTACTTGAACCCAGGTCTTTGTAGTTCTTAGGCCTTTCTCTAGCCACTATACCACACTGCTTCCCTCAATTAGATTAAATGATAAAATTAAAGTCCATATGCAGGCCCTTTGCAACAACCAATTGTGGAGTGTGATGGTCCAGAAGCATTCCAGGTGGTGGGGGGGGAGGGGTGAGGGGAGGCAGACTAGAATTAAAACATGCTGCATATAAAGCAAGTGAGTTGATTCCCTGGATTCTCATTTTTATTACAGTGAACAGTTTGTTTACTTTAATGATTTTAAACATATCCCAAACAAATGTGTTGGTTGGTCTCATTCCTTTTCATTTACCATTTCTCTGCAATATGTTTGTGGAGTAGACAAATTAAGGGAACTACTCTGTGTGGGAGCTTTCCATTTGGCAAGTAGGCTGGGCATATAGAGAAATGTGCAGCAGTCAAAAATTCAAAATTAAAATCATATTCAACAAACCTTTACTGTGCTTTCTGCCTAAAGAATGCTGTGCTGCACACTGTGGGAGATGAGAGATGAATGAATCCCTGCCTTCATGGAGCTTAAAGTCTAGGGGAGGAATATGATACACAGAAAAGTAAAATATAAAGTACAAAATGATAAAGTCTATTGAAGATACAAATAAAATGCTGTATGATGTCAGATGGGGAAATGATCGACAACCAAGGGTTTGCTGGTAAATGTTTAATAACCCACTCTCCAAAAAAGCTTTATCTGCTTCAATAACATTTTCTCATCACTTTCTTAACTCTAAACAATCAACAAAACAATAAATCAAGCCTTGGTTTGCAGTATTTCTGAAATTTCTGAAGTATAAGTGCACACACTGAAATTTTAATAATTTAAAAATTTATCTAAACACTTACCAATTAGAAGAGCAAGTTGGAGCTAGCTCCAGCACAATCCTATAATGATGAGATCATGTCTAGGGTCTCCTTAGGTCGTCAAGAAGACATTAATTTCAATTCAACTCAATGACAAAGACACAAATATATGTGTGTGTCTGCGTGTGAGTGTATAGACATAGAGAATATGTATATATACATATGTATATAAGAATATGTATATATACATATATGTGTGTGTATATTTAGATAGAATGCAGTGCCTTATGGTGGCATTAGGAATACAAAATGAATAAAAAATGAAAAATGACTTAGTCCATGCCTTCAGGAAGCTTACACTCTAACCCAGTGGGGTGGGAGGATGACATGTATGGAAATAAAGATGAAATAAGGTAGAATGAGATAGAGGCAAAAGAGAGATCCAGACAAAATGCAATGGGAAATTTAGGAAGGAAAGAATCAGAGGAAGAATTCTGAAGGAGGTGGTACCTGAGTGGAATCTTGAAGAGAAGTACTTCATCAAACAAAGTGGAAGAAGTGAATTGCAGTGGTCAAGGATGGTTTGCACAACTGTAAGAAGGAGAAAGATAGCAGGATGAGTTTGGAAGAAAACTAGGAGTCCAGTGGGGCTATTCATTGCCTTGAGTCATGAAGAGCAGTAATGTAAAAACTACACTAAAACCAGATCGTAGAAGGACTTAATGTCTAGCTAAGGAGTTGATATCCCATCCTATAGGCAAAGACACTGAAAGTTTGTGAGTAAGGAAATAGCATGGTTAGACCCATGCTTTGGAAAAATTATTTTGGAAGCTGTGTGAAGGAAATTTTGAAAAGGGAAGAAACTGGAATTAGAGAGATAAATTAGATGATTATTGAACATCTGCTGGGCTCCCAAGGACTGGAGTACTCCCTGTTCTGTGTGCAGTTTGGACCAGGTTCAATCCCAGGGAGTCTCACTTCTCATGAGACAGGTCAGGATCCCTTTTATCATACTCCAGTTCATTACAGCCCAGTGCCCCAGAGATTATTTTACTTAAGTCGTGCCTCACATCTAGTGTTTCCCCCAAGGGAGGAGAGGGAATAAAAAATGTACAATATGAATCAGGCATGGGTCAGATAATTTATTCCTATACGTACAAGGAATGCAAAACATAAAAGACTCAGAAGTGCACATTAACATTAAGTTAGTGTTGGTTAAGTTACAAGTTCACTGATAACTACTGTTGCAATCCATTGGGAAGCTTACACTTAAACCTCATCAGAACATAAACCAATTTGCAAGATGGCTAATTAGGCAATTTACATTTTACCTTAGCTAGGCATTTTCCAAATGACTCCCAGTACCTGCTGGCTTGCAAAGCGGACCTTGAGCCAATCTGCTTCCCCTGCCACTAGCCAGTTCTAATCCTATGTGACTGAAGGCCTCCAGAGCTCTCAAACCCACAAGGTTACGTCCAAGCTTGGACATGTCCATCTCAGGATACTTGTTCACCTAACATCAGAGAAGTACAAATATAAGAGAGGCAGCCCAAACACAGACCATGTGCTTATGGCTTCGTGGAGGCACAGTGTAAGCTGCCCCTTTTCCCAATCCCTCTTGGGAAGCAACTCAAAACAGTCCTAACTGGATTCATAGTCTGTCTCTCATAGCTAGAAAGCCAACCCTCCTCACTGCTACCTTTTCAAGTCCTTGGCTCCATTCAGGATGTAGCACAAGGGTCACTTCCTATAACAGGCCTTTCCTGATTACCCTCAGTTGTTAATGCTCTCCCTTGTCTCCCAGAAAATTATTTCGTATTTTTGTGGGAAAAGTTTATTATTTAATAATACTGTTTAAACCTAGCTTTATATGGCTAGAAAATTTTGTAATCCAAAGCTTACCATAGAGCTCAGGCTGACTTCAGGGATACTCCAATAGAGACAGAAGGTTTGAAGGAATGCTTAGATCCCACCTAGGACTTGTTTTGGGTCTACCCAAAGCTTGTGTTTTGGGTTCCCAAATAGGGGTGTTTTGACTTTACCCCAATGTTTATAATTACCTGCTGATATACATCTCAAGCAATATTACCTGGGAACTGCCTTTTCTGAAAACTGCCTAACTGCTTGTATGCCAACCAATTAGCCCTTTGTCCTTACACCTTTGTATGAACTCTGTATGATGTAAAGCTCACAGAGACTCAAAAGGGAGCCACACTTTTTTCTGGCTCTCCTTCACCAAACTAACAATAAGATTCTTTCTAAAACTTATTAGGTTTGGGGGTTTGTTCTTGACGTTGCATATACAGTTATCCCTTCCACATCATAACTTTCCCCATCATGGTTTCAATACATCGCAGGTCAGCAAAAGAAATTAAATGGGAATTTTGGAGGAGTTTTGTGGAAGCCACAGATGACACACAGGGCAGCAGATGACAGAGAAAATGTTTAGAAACTGAGAAATGCATAAAATATATGTATTGTATTATATAATGTCAACCAAAATTTTACAATAAGGTACTGTGCACACCCCATAAAAGAAAAAGAAAAAATTCAGACCATCTCTGGTATAAAGGGAGGGTCAAAAAATCGTACAGGGATTTTCCAGATTGCAGGGCACTGTGCCCCAACCTCCTAAATGTGGAAGGGATAACTGTACTTATCCATGTACATGTTGCTTTTCCTCAGTAGACTAAAGCTCCTTGAGGTTATAAAGGGGGTTTCATTTTTATCTCTGTATCCTTGCACCTAGCATGGTGTTAAGCTGTGCTTAACAAATGATCATAGAGTTGAATTCTATAGGTCAGTGCGATGAGTGGCTCCTTCCACAATTTCTGTCTCATGAGAGAAGGGACCAGCCAACACACAGAATTATTAAGCCCCATCCTCCAGGAGACACCAAGAGAAACATCCTTATACACCACAGAGAGATACAGTTACCATCTCCCCGACACAAACACACACACACACACACCCCTTACCTCCTTATAAATACAGATCAGAGGGACTCCCTTGTTTACTCTGAATAGAAAGAAGGGAGTCCAGAAATGGGTAATGAACTAAGAAAATAGGTAAGTGGCCCCACAGGGGAAGTCGACTGACATACCCTTTCAAATAGTAAAGCAGCAGTGATTTGATTATAGTTCCAGAACTAAAAGGGGATGGCGGTAGGGGTGGGGAAAAGTATAATATGTATATGACAACAAAACATGGAATAAATAGCTGGGGAGTAAAATGAAACAGGCTTTATATGATAATGACAATAAGAATTCTAGCAAAGCACTTTACATGTCATCTCATATATGTGTGTATACATATATATGTACATATGCATATATATGTGTGTGGCCATATAAGGTACTTAAGATTGGGGGAAGGGTGGAAGTTCTAGGCCTAAAAGGATTAAATCTTCCAGGGCCTGGTCTCTGGCCCTAATAGCAAAGTCAGAAGGTAGCCAGGTTATGAATATGAAGGTCACTAAATTTTAAAAGTTTTATGAACTGGGAGCTCAGAGGTTTATCAACATGAATATTGAATTTACCAAGGATAAGGGGAGGGATTAAGGTGGAAAAGAATGTGAGGCCAGTGCTGAGTTGAGTGAGAAGAATAGAAGATCAATGTGGAGGTTGGCAGATAACTACAGCAAAGATCAGAATATAATCAGATGGCACAACCTTAGAAAGTAGGATTGGTTATTGAATGACAGAAGGACCTGGACTGGAAAATGGGGAGTGATGAAGACACTGATGACTCCTTCTGGCCTTGCGAAGTGGGGGAGGGGGCAGGTAGGGGAGGTAGATCAAAAGAATGGACAAGAGTGGAAAATGAGGGATTAGGTCATGGACTTAACCCAACCAAGCAGAGCTTAATGAAACCTCGGTGGGGGGTGGGAAGCGAAGTTTGCAGCTAGCAGCATCAACCACAAATAATCATCTAATCTCTACAGCATCTGGGGAATTCCTAATTTGAACTAAGCCAAAAGGGTGCTGGGGTTTTACAGCATGCAGAAGACTGAATTCTACATTTGGAGGTCATTCTACTTGAGGCATAATATTTGGACAGGAAATCATTGAGAACAAGGTAAAAGAAAAATTCTCAACTTGTAATGTCTTTTTCCTCCCAAGGATTGACAATCGTAGTGCTAAATTTGCAAGTTTGCCAGGTTTGGTTGACTTTAGTAATGATTAAAGACTAAATAAGCATAAGGAGCTAGATTGTCTCTCCCTCACTTTAGAAATTTCACTGCTAAATGTCTATAACAAAAACTTGTCCCCTTAAATCACAGCATTCAGCAACTAACTCTGAACATGACAATTTAATCAATCAGGTGCAGCCTTTCCAAAAACCCCTACCTTCCTAGAAACACAAGCAGCTGATACTATAAAAGATTCAATCACACTAAAACAAGCCCAGAGCATCAATGTTTATTAAAGTTATGGGAGCCATTTATTGACCTGGGGAAATTGCAAACCATTGCAATTACTGCTGGAATTGCATTTTTACAGTTAACAAATGAATAGTGATGTTTTTCCTTTTCTCTTTTAATTGTGATTATTGCAGCTGGATAGAAAATCCACAAAAGCAGAAGCCCTCTAGCCTAGTTACTTTCAAGGAAACCAAAAAGAATTAGTCAATTTTTAACCTGTTTCTCAGTCTTGTCTGTGTGTCTGTGTGTGTGTGTTCCTTAACAGAAATCACAAAGCTTATTATAATCTGAAGAATTCTCCCTGAACCTCTAACTGAAGGGAACCAAAAGGTTTTTCTTTCGCTAACTCACAAGTCAGCTTCTTCTAGGGAAGTGCAGCCCAATCACCACTAAACAGTGAAATAATTCGGTCATTGTGAGAAGGCCCAGTTGGCTGGGAGGCTGCAGAGGACTCCTGTCTGGAATCTCGCCATACCTTTTTTTCTGTGTCCCCTAACACTATTGGGGCAAACAGATAAAAATGTCTGACCATGAATGAGGGAATGAATCATTTATTCAATGCTTGCTATGCACAAAACACACTGCTAAGCATTGTTTACACAAATCTCTGCATTCAAGTAGCTCACATTCTAGTAAGGGGAAAAGAAACATTTAGGAGGTTTCAGATGCCCTGTGGTCTTTAGGGTGCAGTGGCGAGGCAGATGGTAATGCACCATCTTTTATGTTATTTTCCACTGTTTAAATGATACCGATTTTAACACTGAATCATTTGACAGTGCCAAGACCTCTGGCAACAAGCAGCTTCTTCTCCAGGTGTTTAGGAGCTGCAGTTGCTGAGGAGTCAGGGGCTGCCCAAGCAGTTGCTAGGTCCCCTTTCCACAAGGGTCGAGTCCCTGGATGATGGCTATAAAGACTGGACTAGAAGCAGGGTCAGTGATCTGGCCACTGGTATTGCTGAGGCTCTTAGGCTCAGTCATTGACTATCTCCATCCATTTCAGTCTGAAAGGAAGTGCTTATTGAAGTGGTGGTAGCAGTTTGCCTTGCTTAGTGCCTGTGTTGCCCAACTCTCCTTCAGGGTGCCTTGCTGATTCGGTGCAGCTGGCTCGCCTGCTGGCGACAGTTGGTCCTGGGCTCTTGAGCTGGCCTGCCAAGAGATGGCAACTGATCAGCAGGTGGTTTTAGTGATGGCAAGGATGGCAGGTGAATGTGAGAACATCTTTGACAAAACTGTTATGTCAACTGTGATGTTGAAGGCCCAGCTCCCAGATTTATTCACCTTTCAGGCAGCTGTAATTCAATCCAATCCAATAAACATTTAAAAAGTGCCTACTGTACGACAGGCACTGTGCATGGCACGGTGATACAATCAATAGATAGACAAACCGTGCCCTTAAGGAACTTACAATAGAAAGGGGGGGACAACACACAAAAGGAGGCAGGAAAGTTGGGGGGGGCCGTGATGGGGACAGCAAGGGGTATCCAGTGAGGGGATACCTTGTTTTGTGGAGTTGAAACCAGGCAGAGGAGCAAATACGAAGTGGAGTGAGCTACGAATCCAGTTTCTACCCTATATAAAGCAAGACATTGGGGAGGTGTTTGGTATTCTATGCTCCAGCCCTCCAGTCAGAGAGGGAAAGGAGACGTTGTCAATCAAGGCTTCAATCAGCAACATGGTGGTGAGTTCACAAATGAGCTTCTCCTGGGAGGGGCATTTTGTTTTGTGGAATTGAAACCAGGCAGAGCAGTAAAAGCAAAGTGGAGCATAAATACTTACCAAGGTGGTAGCTATACATCCAGAGTAAAATAACCCAAGTCATAGGCCTGTTAGGTTAAACTAAGGACGTAGGATTTTTTTTCTATACTAAAACCATCTTTTAGTAATATTTTTGACTGAATGAAACTTTAAAAGATGATGCTTTGGGTCCCAAAGAAGTGATATGGGAATATATTTCCACACACACCATCCTTTGCAGAAGTATGAGGTCCAAGGGTGTGGCATATATTTCCATACATTTTTGCATATTAATTGGTCTAATTATTTTTTTGTCTCTACTTCCTCTTTTTATCTTATTTAAAAATATTTTGTTATATGGGTTGGCTTTCTGGGCGGGGCAAGGAGGAAAGAGATACTGGGAGAAATTCTAGCATATAATAAATAGTATAGTCTAGTATAAAATAAAAAAGATATCCACAAAATGTATTTTTTTAAAGATGATACCTTTAAAACAAATTTTGAAAGCAACCATACATATAATTAGTTATCGTTTCTTTTTTTAGAAGTTATCACTCCTAGCCTTTTTCCTTTAATCCCTATCTAGGACCTCAAAAAGAAGCCCTTAATTCCTTTCCTTCACTTAATTAACATATAAAATTCTACCCAAAACATCCCTGGGGTTTATGTTTAGTTCTTTAGGTTTCACTTGGTATCAGAGCCTATCTTGCTTCTTTCTCAGCTGCTGGCTTTTTCCTGGTCTCTCCAACTCTCTAATACAAGAAGAATTTGCCAAAGGGGAACTCTCTTGATCTCTTGGGCTCCTTCTTGCTTGAAGATTCTATGATTCCTATCGATGAAAGAGATGTTATAAAGAAAAAGTAAAGAAGACATGGATATCAGAGATGAAGAAGAATCAAAGCTAAATCTTAAAGTTTTGAGCATGGGTACCTGATGAAATAGTGGTAGTGAGAAGATAGAGCAGAAATGATAAGCACAATTTTATATGTTTTGAGATTAAGGTGACAAGAGGGCATACATATGGAGACATCTGGTAGTCAATTAATCGTATAGGCCTGAAATTATGAGAAGTTGGGGCTACAGGAATTTATTTGAAGGAGACATCAGAAGCTAGCTGAACTACTCTTTTTGGGAAAAGCTTGAGCCTTGACTAAAGACAGGTAAGGAAGTGGTTGGTTTGCATTAGAGAGAGACCTAAATATAGGATGTGCCCATAGCATCAGAGATCATAGGTCTAGGGTTGGAAGGGAGGTCAACTAGTCCAATTTCATCATTTTACAGATGTGAAAACTGAGGCCCAGCTTAAATGACTCACCTAAAGTTATACAAGTAGCAAGTGTCAGACAGGATTTGATTTAATGTTCTCCAATTCCAGGGCCAATGATCTTTTCACTACACCACAATAGTCCACTCATCCGCATCTGTCCCTGTGGAATCAGGGCTGGTTGGGTCATTCTT
Organism: Trichosurus vulpecula; assembly: GCF_011100635.1. Lineage (NCBI taxonomy): Eukaryota > Metazoa > Chordata > Mammalia > Diprotodontia > Phalangeridae > Trichosurus > Trichosurus vulpecula. The sequence goes on along the minus strand of NC_050575.1, from coordinate 226,158,793 downwards.
GCCTAGTTCTACAGAAAGGTGCCAGGTCACATTCCCTAGTACAGAGGATATACTACAGAAAGGAATGAAGATTTACAATGCCCCATCTTGCTGTCTTGGACATGAGCACATGACCCTCCTTTGGTGTAACAGGGGCCTAGCCAATGGGCATGGGGCTCAGCCTGCTATCAGCCCTCATGGGGCCTTAAGGAACCCACTGAAATCTGTGATGACATGTAAGGAAGGTACCTGGCTCTCCACTTCAGAAAGTAAGGTGTTCTGAGACCACTTCCTTTCTCCTTACTGAGAGGCAAAGAAAGGGCATTTGACTAGCTGCTGAGTTAGCTCTGTATGTGCACATGAAAGGCACTAACCAACCAATTGTATTCTCTCTTGCCTGGTAGCGAGTGAGTCAACAACTGCTATGGGCTTCTGCTACTTTTGTCCCTGTTGTGTCTAGTCTTTCCTGTTCTCAGACCAAAGAAGGCTGGAGATGAAATGACCTTATGAGCTCTGAAAGACTGTATGAGCTGGCAGAGACTGCCAGTAGCTTTAGCAAGCACCTATTCCAGCAGTGACTCAAACCAGCAGTCAAGACACCACATCCTACAAGCAAGGGAGTTATTCTATTCACTACTGATACAGCCATTTGGAAGGGAACTTGTTTGGGCAACCGTTTTGTAACAAGTTCTTTAAGTCCATCCTCTTCAAGGACTGAGGTGTAGAGGGGAGGGTATATCTCCTTTTAGGAAGATACTGTATTTTGGTTCTCACTGTATCTTTTAAATAAATATCCTTTTGTAAAAGCCAGCTTATGTTTCTTGCTTATCACTGACACAGGAGATATCAACTAGTTAAAATGATAGTGGGATAGTGATCAACGGAATCAAATAACGAGACAATATTACTGGCACTTACAATTGACATGAGGACATGCCAGAATGGGGGTCAAGTTAATAGCATTAGAAAGACATCCCTGTGGCCCTCAGACTACGATTTACTAGATCCCCAAGATGATGTAGTGGTGACACAAAAGAATGCCAAGCCTGAAGTCAGGAAGACTCATCTCCCTAAGTTCAAATCTAGCTTCAGACACTTACTGGTGTATGACCCTGGGCAAGTCACTTAACCCTGTTTTCCTCAGTTTCTTTATCTGTAAAATTAGCTGGAGAAGGAAATGGCGAACCACTCCAGTATCTTTACCGAGAAAACCCCAAATGGGGTCACTAAAAAACAAGTGAACCACAAAAAAACAAGAAGAGGATCTAGTTGCCTTTTGGGGACCCAGACTGTCAGTGTGAATGGAATTGAGATAAGAATCTCCCAGCCTCTCTAAAGGTTACCTAGGGTTTCTAAGAATTTTTACTGCTAGTATCTACAAGGAAACATACAGAGGTTTAGATTAACAAATAGAAAAAAAAGCTCAACGTAATCATAGTCCAATGAAGCTGAATCGTAGTGGGGTAATACTAATTAACACCTTGGGGTTTAAAAGGTATATTCCTCACAACTTTCTGGGGTGAGTAATATAAGTATTATTCTCGCCAGATGAAGAAACTGAGGACCAGAGAAATCAGATGATTGGCTCCTGTCACACAGCTAGTGTTTATCTAAATCCTCCTGATACCAAGTTCAGTACTTTATGATAGATTCTTAAACTTTAGCTCTGATCATGTCACACACACACACACACACACACACACACACACACACACACACACACATTCTCCAATGGATCCCTATTACCTCCCGGATAAACTATAAAGTACTTTATATGGCATTGGCCCCTTCCTCTCTTTCCAGCATTCTTTTGATTTTCTCCTTTCCACATACTCTATGATCCAATTACAATGAGGTAACTTGCTGTTCTTAGCGTAGGACACTCCATCTACTAACTCTGGCATTATGCTGGTCATCCCTCGTGGCTGGAATGTTCTCTCCCCTAATCTCTGGCTCTCACAATCCCTGGCTTCCTTCAAGACTCAGTGCAAATATGACCTTCCACAAGTGGCCTTTACGTATCCTTCCCAGCTACTACAGCTTTCTCCTCTAATGTACCTTGTCTGCTCTGCATGCATCTTGTAAACACCTAAGTATTTAGAATTTGTTTCTCCCAACAGAATGTAAGCTTCTTAAGAGCAGAGACTGTTTTTGCCTTTTTGTATATCCTAAGCACCTAGCACAGCGTAATAAAGGTAGTATATAGTACAATGATTTGTTTCCTCAATTGTGGTGGATGCTGATTCATTTGAGTATGGGAAGATCCCTCCTAAGAAGGAGATCTAGCCTTATTAATCAGTCAATAAACATTTATGAAGCACCTACTATGTGCTAGAGCTGCCCACTTCTTTCAGCACTGGTCCTCATGCTCCAAAATTCTCTTTGGAAGCAGAGCTCTCCAAAAATCACTTCCTTTCTTTAGAAGCAGAGTTCAGTACACTGCATTCTTCACAGAAGCTATGAGACAGAGTCATTTCAATTCAGGAGCATTGAGATTAAAGAGATATACAATTTATACACAGATTTAGAGCATTAAAGGATTTAATAGACTATCTAGTACCACCCTCTCATTTTACACAAGAGAAAACTGAGTCTCAGAAAGGTTAATGACTTGTCTGAGATATCACAAGTAGTAAATGGCAGCCCAGATTTGAATTCAGACTCTCTGACTACAAATCTCAGAAGGAAAGAGTTTCAAAAAGCAGGAGGTGGTTATTAGAGTAAAGTACTGCAAAGATTTCTAAGAGGGTGAGGCTAATGAAAAGGTTATTACAGTTGGCAATTGGGAGGTTAATGCAAGACTGTTTCACTAAACTGGTGGGAAATAACTAAGGGGACATTGAGTGGCAAAGTGGAATCAGTTAATCTGAGAAGTTTGGCAATAAACTGGTTATTTATACTTGAGGTTATTTCTACAATGCCAATTGTTCTTCATTTTTTTTAAATGCATAGCATATTCTTGTCAAAACAAGGCTGAACTCTGACATAGCAAGCTGTATTTGCTTGAGATAAGAAAAACATACTTTAGGAAGCTTTATTTTGGTGAGAAATACCTACCTGAAATCTTCTGTATTCTTAGATGCGGAATTCAAGTCTTTGCAGCTCCAGCCCTCCCCATACCCAAATTGAGATCCAAGCCAAGGCTAGAGCCTCTAATTACAGAGAAGGCCCCTAGGGCAGTTCTTCAGGGGACTAATTAGCATTGGTCTGTAGCAACTAATTAGCATTTAGGTTTCCCAGAATTCTCCACCCTCCTCAATCCTTGTTTTTCCCTGAATGAAAGCCATAGCTTTTTCTAGCAACAGAAAAAGTTTTCATTCTAAATAACTCCAAGTTACTTAATTCTTCATGTGTTTGACCCAGGGATCCCACAACTGGTTTTATAATCCCAAAGAGAATAATGTCAGAAATATCCCATATATAAAGTAATATTCATTGTTGCACTGTTCATATTAGCAAAAAGTTCAGAGGAGAGATGATGAACCTTAGCACCTGCCTAAACAGAAAGCAACAGAATCAAGAGATCAGGTGAAAGAGGAAACAAAACTATCACTCTCTGCAGATGTTATGATGCTATACTTAAGAGAATCCTAGAGAATTAACAACTTTATCAAAGTTGCAGGATATAAAAAAAACCTGTTGTGGTTTGGGTGCTGGGAACCCCAAAGGTACAGGGGGTCTGCCTTGAAAGAATTCGACCACTCAAGACATCTTTCAGTCAAAGTACTGAGGTTTGTTTGTGATGCCAATAGAAGCAGGCTAGATTCTAAGTGAATTTGAGCAATTTGAGTACATATATACAAGAAAAGACAGTGAAAAGATCTGGACGGGATTAAGGAGTGGTAAATGGCCTGGGGTAAACCAGGTGTAGACAATGAAAGAGTTAAGTGGTCTGAGCTGGGTGGGAGAGCCACAGTGAAAGGACAGCTAAAAGCATTATTGAGTATCTAGGTAGGTTGGGATGGGCGAGATGCCTCAGGTGAACCACCAGTGTGGGAAAATTCAGGGGCTGGGTTGATTTCAGAGATATGGTCTTTTCCTTTAGGGGTCTAGGTCCCATCACCCCATCAAACCTGCATAAATCATCAGCATTTCTATATGTTACCGCAAAACCTGGCAGAAAGAGATGAAAAGAAAAATTTCATTTAAAATAACTGCAGACAATATAAAATACTTGTGATTCTACCTTCCAGGACAAACCTGGAAACTATATGAACACAATTATAAAACACTTTTCACACAAATAAAGACAAATCTAAACAATTGAAGAAATATTCTCATAGGTAGGCTGACCCAATATAATAAAAATTACAATGTTCCCCAAATTAATTTGCTGATTCAGTGCCATACCAATCAAACTGCCAAAAAATTATTTTATAGAGCTAGAAAAAAAATACATCTGGAAAAAACAAAAGGTCAAGAATACCAAGGGAATCAATGGGGAAAAAAATGGGAAGAAAAGTAGCCTAGCAGTAATAGATTTCAAACCATATTACAAAGTGGTGATCATGAAAACAATCTAGAACCGGCTAAGAAATAGAGTGATGGATCAGAGGAATAGGTTAAGCATACAATGCACAGTAGCAAATAACCATAGCAATGTAATGTTTCAAAAACCCAAAGAGCTAAGTTTTGGGGAAAAGAATTCACTATTTATGAAGATTAAAATGGGCAGAACCAAGAGAGCATTGTATATAATAACAACAATACTGTTTGAAGAATAAATGTGAATGCCTAAATTATTCTGAATATTATAAATACTCAAATGAACTACGAAGTATGACATTTAAAAAAGGTTCAAGTGACATAGTTTCTACGTAATTTAATCATTTTATTAATAAGGCCAGCAGGTTATTGATAAAAGGATGGTCATTAAGTTTTATATAAACAAAACCAATGCAGCCAAGATTAGAAGGAAAGCAGGCCCAGATAAGAAGGAAAACAGGAAACTAGGGATAATCTTTAAAGCAAGTTTCTCTGACAAAAGCCTTATTTCTCAAATATATAAAGAATTGAGTCAAATTTATAAGAATATAAGTCATTCCCTAATTGATAAATGGTCAAAGACTATGAACAGGCAGTTTTCAGAAGAAGAAATCAAAACTATCAGGAAAACAACAAATGTTGGAGGGGATGTGGAAAAATTGGGACACCAATTTACTGTTGGTAGAGTTGTGAACTGATCCAACCATTGTGAATAACAATATGGAACTATGCCCAAAGGGCTATAAAACTATTCATACCCCTTGATCCCAGCAGTAGCACTAATAGGCCTGTACCCCAGAGAGATCAAAGGAAAAAGAAAAGGACCTATATGTACAAAAATATTTAGAGCAGCTCTTTTTTGCAGTGGCAAAGAATTGGAAATTGAGGGAATGCCTATTAATTGGGAAATGGCTGTACAAATTATGGTAGATAGTTTTGATGCAGTAGTATTGTGCTATAAGAAATGATAAGCAGGATGCTTTCAGAAAAAACCTGGGAAGACTTATATAAACTGATGCTAAGTGAAGTAAGTAGATCCAGGAGAATATTGTACATAGTAACAGCAATATTATATGATGATCAACTGTGAATGACAGCTATTCTGATCAATACAATGATCTAAAACAATACCAAAGGACTTATAATGAAAAATGTTCTCCTCCTCCAGAGAAAGAACTGATGGAGTATGAATGCGGATAGAAGCATAATTTTTTCACTTTATTTTTCTTGCTCTTTTTTTTTCAAAATGGCTAGTGTGGAAATATGTTTTGTATTATTTCACATATATAACTAATACCACATTGCTTGCCTTCATAATGAGTAGGAAAGGGTGGAAGAGAGGTAGAAAATTCATAACTCAAAACTTTTTTAGTTGAATGTAAAAAATAAATAATAATTTTTTTTTTTAAGAAAGATCTGGTGGAAGTAAAATCAGACATCAATTGGCAACTGACTGGACATGGTTGCGGACAAAAGGGAACAGCTGAGGGAGAGGGAAGGGTCCAAAACATGGAAAGATGGGTGAAGGACAAAGAAAGGAGAACCCTGGGAACAATACATGAAAAGATTACCGTAATGTAAATGAAGAAGTCATTAAGGCAACAGCATTCAGGTCATTACCAAGGCTAGTTCCAGTAGACTGATGTTAAGACATATATTCTTCCTCTATTAACAAGAACGTAGACTCATAAGTAGAAAATATTTTGTTTTGAATCCCTATGGCTCTATCAGAGAGTTTTACTAGTGTTTTGCTCATTTGTTTGCTTTATGAAAGGTAGGGAAGGAGGGGCTATAGTGGAGTGATTATGCTCAAACAAAACTATCACCTGTGGCCCACGGCTCCCCCAAAGACCTTGGGTTCACATGGATTCAAGACCCCCAAGAGTTCAGTTTCTTTTCTTGGCTCATTGCCCCCATCCCTAAATAAAACCCTGAGGAAAACTGACTAAAGCTTAGGTGTACCTAGGTTCTGGGTTTCCCTACATATGGGTAACAAGGTCCCCACTGCCACAAATATGGGTGTCAGGTATAAGACAGCCTTTATTTCAACAACTACAGAAGATGAATAAGATGCAAAAAATCACTAGAGTCCAAGAACAAATATAGAATCATAAAGCACTCATATATCTGTAATGTTTTATGTTTGAGAGACATAGTTCTTAAGTAATTTAATCATTTTATTAATAAGGTTAGAATGTTAATAATAAAAGAAGTCAGTGGCACTCTCGAATCCCAAAGACCACTCATGACAGTGGGCTCACAGTTTATATGCCCTTGGAAGAGTGGATGTTCCTGCCCGTGGCAATCAACTTGGATTGGTTAACAATTAATGAGACAATGAATATTACAATGAGAAGTGGGCTCACTCCAATGAGGGGCAAAGAGAGTGCATGTCACTACTAGACAAAGACCACCTCTATACCAATCTAATCAAAGAATTTATCCTCACCCAAACCTGAGTAGAACACAATGAGCTTCCTTACCTTGCATTAAATTCTTGCAAATTTGGGTGGGGTCTGACCAAAATTGAGGAGAGAGAATTCAATGGCATTGTGAGTAATGTCCTTCAAGAGACTGAACTTTGAAATGAGGACTACAGAAAACAGGGGAACTCTAGATTTCCCCAATTCATTGGTTGTTAATAATTATTTCTCTCGTATCCCATTGGAATCCCTAGGGTCCTCTCTCTCCCTGTGCATCCCCAAAGTGAGTCATTTTGTGGAACTGGGAAACAAATACTGCTCATCCACCCCCACCTGCACCTTCTGAGTAGCTGACAGCAATATTATGAAGGATTAGCAGAAACCTTATCTACTGCTCCACCTCTAAGATTGTGCCTTTATTTCTCCAGGTACAGTACTATCCTATTTCTTCTCCAAAATTATATACAGTTCTAAAATCTTTTCCCTTTTGGAAGCCAGTACCCAAGGCTCAAACTCAGGAACTTAAATCTCTTGCAGACTCAAGAACTTGGGAGTTCTCAGACTCAGAATTACCCACCAAGGCTGCAAATATCTCTTCCCAGCGTTACTAGTCTCTGACCTGTGCTCAAGGAAACAGAAAGGCAGCCAGGACCTGTAAGTACTGATGAGGTACTTGTGCTTGGACCCCAGCCCTAGGACCATATCTCTCCTCAGCCCAAAGACCTTATCTTTGGCAGTAACTCAATGAGTGGGCCCCAGTAGGGCAAGCTATCTCTCCGTTACAAGAACAAGCTGACCTCTGTAAAAATTTCCCTCCTATGAAGACGACTATGTTGTACCAATAGAGCTATCGTGTACTGATTCACACAGCTACCATATACAATCCAGAGGTCAAGTTAAAGATTTCAACTTTTGAGGCTATCTTGTTATAGACATAGCAGACCAAAAACACCCCTCCCCCCTCAGAAGTCCCTCACCCACCCAGGGTTTCCATTAGTGAATAATACCTGCACCCAAAGTACAGAAACTGTACATTCACCACCTAATTAGCGTACTTGGCACACAATGTAGTTTTTCATATATAAACTTTAGCATCCCCCCCCCCTTAAGTTGCAAGTTCCCTATGGAAATCTGCCCCCTGTATTAGCATTATAATAAACTTTTTTCCACTCGACTGGAAGACTGCTTGAGTCTAAGAATTCTTTCTAGATGACTCTGTACCTCGATAGTTTTAGAGTCCCTGTGCCCCTAAATCACATCATTTAAGGTACAACCCTCTCAAACTCACCTAATCAAACACAGGCCACTCATCATGTGCTTCTCCTATGTCTCCATCTTCTGCTTGTGGAGGTAGAAGAAAATCCCCTCCCTACTATTCTTGCTTCACCCTGGTCTGGAAACCTAAAGGAGATAAAGCCTAGGAAAAGAAAAAAGGGGGAAGCTGTTTCACAGTTCATTTTTATATACTACAGGGAATAGGTAACTCTTTCAACAAGAGTCTGTCTCCTTTTACTCTCAGTTGCCAATCCTCTTAGAGGCAGCCAAAATCACTAGGAACCAATCAAAGGAGTTCCCTGTATCTCCTCAACAAGGGTCTAATGTAGATGTGGTTTCCACAGGAGCTAACCCTTCCAACAAAAATCTACATCTGTAATCTCTTCAGGTGTATTGGAAGATTCATGAAATTATCATAGGCTCCCCGACCAACTGTCACAAAGTGAAATGTATGTATTTTAACAATTCTAAATAACTATGCATCAAGGGGTGAGGGTTATTTTCAAACTGATTCCATTAACACCCCCCTCAAAACCTTAAAATTTTAAAACTTCAATTTTACTTTGTATTACAGGGGAAAAATAGTTTTCAGTTTAATAATATAAAATTATTCTATTAGGCTAAATGGATAAAATTTACACTTGTTCTAATAAAGCAAACACTTAAAATTTACATTACATTTCCATACTGTGTCAAGTTAAAGCAGAAAGACATCAGGAGAGGCAAACAGAAGAAGTTGGGGAGAATGACACAAAGGAAGGTAGTTGAAAAGATGGATACAGGAAGTCAAAAAATTAGAGAAGATTTCATTCTACAAAGAGGTAGTACAAGAAGGGAAAAAAATTAATTCAAAAGTGATGAATGACAACACCAAAATAGATAGTAAGAAAAGCTGGGGATATACAACTGACTTTTAAAGCTGACTTTAGTGGACAATCAGGCCCTCACACAGCGTATCTCTTGGTGCCTGTTAGAAAAGTAGGCTACTAAATGGACTATGGCATCAGACCCAGGGTATATTTCCTACAGTACCCAAGACATACCTACAGAGGAAGCAACAGCCCTGAGAAGCACTAATCAATAGAAAAAGCATTCGCTTTGGAGTTAGAGAACCTAGATTGGAATTATTTATAAATCGTGTGCCCTTGGACAAAGTTACTTTTCTCTGGACCTTCTCCCAAGTTCTTTGACTCAAGATCCAGCACTGTTATTATCCTGGGCAAGTCACTTTCCTTTTCAGACTCAGTTTCCCTCTGACATAGTTGCTAAAGTCCCTTCCGGTCTTGACTTCACGTAAGACCAAGGCAGACCCCAAATTAGATGGAAAGCAACCCTGACTTTGGAGCCAAAGAACCAGGGTTGAAATGCTGACGGATGCCAAGCAATTTACTTAACCTCTCTGGGTCTCAATTTAATCATCTTTTAAATGACCGAGTTGGTCTGGGTGACTGCTTAAAGCCCTTTCAGCTTAAGCTACGTAATTAACGGTAGTTTTTTTCCCTCTTTCTTCTCCTCCGCTAGGCAGGAGGGGTATCTTTGCCACCCTCTCCAGGGTTAGCAATCCGCGCAGGAGGATGACCTGCTACTGGCATCGCGGTCTTGAAGGGGAATGCTTCTTTCCCTAAAGAAATGACCCCTGGAAGTCAGAGAAAGCGAAGGGTGACCTGCCGAAAGCGCGGGCCCGGGCAAACACTGGGTTGGAGAAGGACCAGGTGACAAGAGGTCCCAGCCCCAAGCGCGCAGCGAGGTAAGGCGCTCAAACCAGACTGCACAGCCGGCCCTGGGTACAAGACTAACAGCTAGAACCTCACTTCAACTCCACAGTCTGCGCAGGCGCATCAAAGGGCTCAGAGGAAAGCGTCTCCCACCGGTACCGGTCCCCACCAAGCGCTGGAGACCGGTGGCGCGGCAGAGTGACGTAAGCAGAAGCGACGCAGACAGATTTGCTCCCCGAGCTTTTGCGTGTAGTTTAAGAGGGTGAGGCTGGTGGAAGCGCCATGGCGGCCACGTCTAAACCCAAGCTGTCAAAGAATCTGATGCGGATGAAGGTAAGAGATGTCGCGGTGGAAGATAGTGCGAGGTCCCCGAGGGAGACTGAGGATGCAGCAGTGGAGAGGGGGTGAGGCCTTAAGGCTAGTCTCAGAGACCGAGATCTGGGGTGGGAGAGGAAAAGTGGGGCCGGACCGTGGAGGGCTTTGACTGCCAAACTCAGAGGGCCGGACTTTATTCTCCGAGCGATAGAAAAAAAGCCTTTGAAGGTTTGCTGCCGGAGAACATTCCTCCGCCAGCAAGGCCCTCTTCCACATGTCTTTGTAATCACTTTGTGTTTCCTATTTATTTACACCTCTAGGATTTTTTTCTTTTGCATCTAGTAGAATGTAAGCTTCTTGAGGGAAAAGGCCTTTTTTTTTGTTAGCCAGTCAATACAATATTTATTGAGCTCCGATTTTAGTCGATAGGGCTAAAAAAAAAAAAAAAAACAGCCCCTGCTCTCAAGTTCACTGTCTAACGGAGGAGACAACGCGCAAACAACTATGTACAGACGCTATATAGAGGATAAATTGGAAAGCGTCGGCAGAGGAAAGACGCAAGGGGGATTGACTTCCTGTAGAAGGTGGGATTTTAGCTGGGACTTGAAAGGAAGCCTAGATGAGGTGGGAGAGAATTTCATTTTTTCTTTTTATCCTTAGCACCTGGGACAGTACCTAGCATATAGTAGGCTTACGGAATAGACTGGAATAGATGAGTAAATGAAGGTTCAGACTGAATTGGAGGAGGAGAGGCTGGAGGCAGAGAGAACCGGTAGGAAAATTTTTTAGAAAGAATCCAGGCAAGAAATAATTCAGGCTGTGTGAGTTGGAGGTGATAACGAGAGAGTGGAAAAAATAGAATGATATGCTTTAGGAACTATTAGCATGGTGAGGGAGTATAAATAGTGAATTAAATTTGATGCTGAGATTTGGTAACTGGGAGAACTGGGGATACCATTGACAAAAAGAGATTGATGTGAGTGGAGAATGGTGATGGTAGGAGATGAGTCTTGTTTTTAAGTTTTAGGTGCTTGCAGGACATCTGGCTGTTGAAGATTTTCCGAAGATGTTTGGAAATGGTCAGGAAATTCAAGAGAGAAAAATTGGAGTTGAAGATAGAAATTTGGGGATCAGCACCAAGATAAGAGTTGTTTAGCAGCTTTGAAATTCATGGCAGAGTTTTAATTTGTCTAAGAAGTAATTAATTTGTAGCCATTAGAGGCTTCAGAGAGAAAGGAAGAGAATTCTAGGCCTTTTTATATATCTTTCCTCACTTTCTTTGTCTCTCAACTATCTTTGTCTTTCTTTTTTCCCCCTCCTTTTAATTTGGCCATAAAATGGAGTTGAATCTTTAAAATGTATTATATTTTCAAATCAGATAAATTTAACTTTGTATACATCCATCTCAGTATTATAGTAGTTATGATCTACAAATGTATTGATGATAGCCTTGATGAAAATGTGAGAAGGAAAAAGTCTTTAATTTTTCTGTCACAATCCATATCTACAACCACTCAATTGACCAAAAGGTGTAGAAAAGACAAGATTCCTCTTTACAAAGACTTCTTCATTAAAGAATCTCTCCCATGTATTTTAAGATCATACAAGATTCCTTGGTATATGCAATCACAGAGATAATTCTTCATTGACCTTCTAATTATTGTCAAGTAATTCATAAAACTAGAAAACACCCTCACCAAAACTACCAAACGTTTTCATCGTCCTTGTCATGGAAGACATACTACCCATAGTTCAGTTGGAATTCCCTATAGATGATGAGATTTTTTGGATGCTTCCATTTTCAGGTTATATGCTGGTTGCATTGAGCCCCAGAACTTTAAGAACCTCATGATCAGTTAAAAGAGGTGGTACTGTAAATTTATTCAGGAAAATACAAATGAATGGCAAGTGCCTGTTGTCCAGATTATGATACGAATAGTTAGATGCCTGTCTCTTGACATCAATACTTATATTTGTCATAGGCATTGCAGATGGACAGTGAGTTAGACCCAGAAGTGAATAAGAAGAGTGGGTTGGATTACACTCAAGATTTTTTGCAGTGCTTTTTATGATTCTAAACTCCTGGACACACACTCATTTTTTAACATTTGTCTCCTCTCACCAAAACTCTATGTTTGCAAAACTTGTAATATTATCTCCTTAGAATCAGAATTGCAATTAACCCAAAAGGCAGTGGAGTGACACAAGTTAAGTAAAAATGGCATACCTCATTTTCTTACACTTCTCTTTATTGCACTTCTCACATACTGCATTTTTTATAAATTCTAAGTTTGTGGCAACCCTGCATTGAGTAAGTCATTCAGTGCCATTTTTCCACCAGCATGTGCTCACATCGTATAACATTTTGAAAATTTTCTCAGTATTTCAAACTTCATTATTATTATTATATCTGTTATGGTGATCAGTGATCTTTGATAATACTATTGTAATTGTTTTGGGGTGCCATGAACAGTACCCATATAAGACAGCAAACTGAATCGATAAATATTGTGTGTGTGTCCTGACTACTCCAACTGTTCCCTATCTCTTTCCCTCTCCCTCCCTTTACCTCTCCTTGGGCTTCCCTATTCCCAGAAACACAACAATAATTGAAATTAGGCCAATTAATAATCCTACCGGGGCCTCTAAGTGTTCAAGGGAAAGGAAGAGTCAATCTATGTGGCAAACTTCATTGTTATCTTATTTTAAGAAATTTCCACAGCCACCCCAGCCTTCAGCAACCACCACCCCGATCAGTGAGCAGCCATTAATATCAAGGCAAGATCCTCTACCAGCAAAAAGATTACTACTTGCTGAAGGCTCAGGTGATGGTTAGCATTTTTCTTTAGCAATAAAATATTTTTTAATTTAGGCATATACATTTTTAGACAATACTATTGCACACTTAATAGACTACACTTAAGTATAAATATAACTTTCATATGTACTGGGAAACCAAAAAAAAATTTACATGACTTGCTTTGTTGCAATATTCACTTTGCTGGGGTGGTCTGGAACTGAACCTGCAAGATCTCCAAGGTACGCTATATTTCTAATGATGACCTCTGCTTAAAAGGATGTTTTAAGGGATGTCATACAGAAATGTATGATTGCAAAAGAGGTGGACCAGTCATGTCCATAAGAGATGGACAGATAGATGAACACCCAAGAGAAAGAACTCCAGATTGTTTAGCAAATTCACTTGAGTCAGTCAGTAAACGTTTATTAACTATTTACTGTATTCCAGGTATATGCTAAGGATAAAAAGAAAGTTAAAAACAGGGTTCTTTTCCTCAAGGAGCTCATACTCTGATGGGGGAGACAAGATGCAAGTAACTGTGTATATATCAGACATATACAATGTACCCAGAAAATTATCTCAGAGGTAGGGGGCAGGCAGGAAAGTCCATCGGTAGAATGTTGGATTTGAGCAAAAACTCCCAGGTGTATGAGGACTGAGAAGTTGAAGATGAAGACTGAGAGCATTCTATTCCTGGGGGTATAGCTAGTGCACATGGAGTCATTAGGTGGAATGTCAGGTGTGAGGAACAGCAAGTAGGCCAATGTAAATGGAACTTACAGTTTGTGGAGCGGGGTGCGGCGTAAAAGACTCAAACGATAGAAAGGGGCCTGACTGTAAGTGGCTTTCAGTGCCAGAGAGGATTTTCTGTTTGATTCCAGAAGTAATGCCTGGATCTTATTGAATTGCTGTGTATTGGGAGAATGGGGGCAGGGACAAAGGTTGGACCTTTGTTTTAGAGAATGGATTGGTGTGGGGAGAAACTTGGGACAGGAAGATAAGTTAGGAGTCTGTTGCAGTGATCTAAGAATCACACAGAGATGACTTTCAGTCTCATGCCAACTGAGGAAATAAAATCATGGATCCATGGAAGTATTAAAGTTAATTAAGTTAAAAACTGGCTTTAGTTCATTACTTGACTAATCATATTGTTTTTAATCCAGTTCATGCAAAGGGGGTTGGATGCAGAAACTAAAAAACAGCTAGAAGAGGAAGAAAAGAAAATAATCAGTGAAGAACACTGGTACTTGGATTTACCTGAACTTAAGGAGAAAGAGTAAGTTTATTGGAATTTGAATCTGTGATGTCTCATTTATCCAAAAGAAATTTTCTGTAAATGAGAGTAAATTAAATGCAAATGAACTGCCTAAGAAGATTTGCTAATCTTTTGCTTTCTTCATTTTGATGCTATTTGCTGGGGGGAAGATTTATGAGGTAGTATATTCAGACTTGATTTTTTTCTTTAGTTAAGCTATCTCTGCCTTTTCCCTTGTGTCTACTAAGAACCTAAAATTGGCTAGTTTTTCATTTTATTCTTGGCTTTTATTTGCTACTCTTTATTGCAAATAATAAAGACATGGTATTCATATAAATATATTTCCCCCTTTAGGAGTTTCATAATAGAGGAGCAGAGCTTTATGCTTTGTGAAGATCTTTTGTATGGAAGAATGTCATTCAGAGGGTTTAATCCAGAAATCGAGGTATTTAATAGTTACTCCAAATCTGAGATTTTTCTAATTTAATTACTTCTACCAGTAATGGATTTTTTAAAAATAATTTGTCCTTATTGGAAGATAACAGGTCTTAGAGTATATAGGACAGCATCTGGTCTCATTGTCATTTGAAGATGGGACTTAATAATCCCAGTCTTCTGTAAGAATAATCAAGATTTTGATTCAAATGATGGTATTTGTTCTGAAATTTTTTTCTCGCTGGTCTTTATATATCTTCCTTTTATGAACCTGAAGTTTCCCTTTAAGTTATTGTGTAAATTAAATTTAAATTCTTATGTATAGGATATAAAGACAACATATGACAAATTCTTTTATCAATCCATAGAGTGGTTATTGCCAGAAGAGACATTAGAGGTCATCTGGCCAGCCTCCTTATTTTGCAAATGAGGTAAGTGAGGCCAGAGGTGAACTGATTTCTTTTAAGGTCACACAATTTATAATTACCCGAGCCGGAATTGAAGCCAGCTTATCTAACTCAAATTTAGTGCTCTGTCTATTATATCATGCTTTAAACAAATAATCATTACCAATTTACCTATTTCATTCATCTGGGTTTTCATATATCAGTTTTGTGATAAAGTAAGCATATGCAGTAAAGATTTGTTCCCCTTTAGTTTGAGGAATTTTAATGGTTTCATTTAATTCAGCTAATACTAACTGCCTACTGTGTAACTCCTGTCATGGCAAGGGAAGCAGTGTAGAGATGAATTTGCCACTCTTCCTGTCTTCAAGGAGTTTATGATTTGGTAAACTAACCAATGTGGTAGAGAGAAGGCAAGAAGCTAGGTAGAAAAGGGATACAGAAAAAATGAGTGGGAGAGAAACCCAATCATAGGTAAAGACTATCTTAAAGATAGGTACCCCCTAAAACAGAAACCATAACCAGATGAAAGTTGGTAGGAAGCAGTCCTAAAAGAGAAGCAAGGAAAGTGAATCAGATATGCCTGAGAAATGAAGACGTTCCACCATGCCCTACTTGTGTAAAAGTCTACAGAATGCACCAGAAGACCTAGGGCTCATGATCAGGATGTTGGGAGTCTTGGGCTAGCCCCTTAAGGGCCTTGGGTCTAGACCTACAAGAAGCCCCATTAACAGGAGAACTTTCCTCCAAAGTATTCTCTTAAGTTTTTTTTTCCCAAGGTGAGTTAGGAAGTGTCACTGTCCAAATGGGCAAGAGTCCATTTCCAGAGTGTGTCTGGCGTCTCGGGTCTACCAAACTAGGTACATCAATAAAATAAATGGCTCATCTTTGTGGAGCATTTCAAATTTTATAAAATACTTTGTATTCATTCTTGTTTGATCCTCACAACAGTCCTGGAATTATCAACATTTTCCAGATGAAGAAATAGGTTCAGAGGAATAATGTGACTTGACCTCCATCACAGAGCTAAGAAATGTCTTAA
Organism: Trichosurus vulpecula; assembly: GCF_011100635.1. NCBI lineage: Eukaryota > Metazoa > Chordata > Mammalia > Diprotodontia > Phalangeridae > Trichosurus > Trichosurus vulpecula. The sequence goes on along the minus strand of NC_050575.1, from coordinate 226,142,665 downwards.
GCAAATTCTACCTGAGGTCTTTTCATTGTGTGCTCTATTCACTGAACTACGTTATTTAACTTCGGGTTTTGTCATGGCTCTGAGCCATACCTACTCATAACATAACAAAGCTGCCATCAGCAGCATGATTACAAGAAAATGCAGTAAAAATTCTGCGAACTGATACCCCTTGGTGTGTGCCTCAATTTCAAACACACAAAGATCTGCATGTGTAAGCCCAATGTTGGAAAACTATGCTGGGACAAGTTTCTGTGCCCTTCTGAGCAAGAGTGAGACCCCAGGAAAAAGGTGAATATCAAGGTTTATACTCCCTCTTCAGTCTTAGGGAATGCAAGGGCCCCAAGAATTTCTATGTCCTAGATGGGGTAAGACTAATCCACTCAGGACTGACTAAGGAGTATTTAATGTGCCATCATGACAACATCTGGGAGCACCTCTGAGTGAACAGTACAGAAGATATTTCTGTAGTGGTCTCATACAAAAATGTCTTCTACCTGTCAGTCCTATGTCGTTGCCTCAATTAATCTGGAAAAAGCTCTCCAAATTGGAGCTGCTAGAAAGTGATTTATCATTTCAGGCTTTTAAAAAGGGGTAGGATGAGGGTAAATTCTGATATTTCATAGATTGTCATGTAACAGAAGCAGGATTTACCTTAATGGATGGTCTAAGTTTCACTGCTCTCCAGGAAATACTAAAAATATTATAGGAAGACTTACAGTGTTTGGGGCAAATAATTAAGGATGTGGGCAATGGTCCAAGAGAGAGGACATGGATGGCTTATAATCAGTACTAGTGGAATGACCACTTACACCAGTGAGATCACAAATCCACTAAAGTAAATTCTGCATCAGAAGAAAACTTTTGAAATCTATAGTGATTTTTATCTGTAAATATTATATTTATTTGTTTTGGTAGACTTATAGCTTAGGTGGGAGAGACAATTTAAAATGGAGAGGAAAAAACCAGTAGAGAAGAAAGAAGTTTCAGGATCTGGGTAGGAATTTGCACTAGACAGCCAACTCATAAGGTTTTGTGGTCACTTTTATTTTATCTCTGAAATTCTATGATTCTTAACTAGAGGTGCATCAAGTGGGGATTTGAGAGTTTCACAGAAAGTAGGTTTTCTACCTTTAGTCTAAAACATACCTATAATCTGGGTTTTCTTTAGAAGCTTATAGCAAAGTAAGGCCTCTACTAAGTTATTAGATTTCAGTTGCTGCTACGTGGTTAACTGCTTCACCAAACATCTTGCAGTGGCATTTACAGATTCTGGCAGTGTTTGTAACAGAGAGGGGACTGGAGGTAACAAGTATTTATTAACTGCCTACTGTATGCCACGTGCTGTGATTTACAAATATTATCTTATCCTCACAACAACCGTGGAAGGTAGCTCTTATAATCCCCACTTTACAGATGAGGAAACTGAGGCAAAGAGGCTAAGTGATTCACCAAAGGTCCACAGCTAAAAATTATCTGAAACTGTATTGGAACTCAGGTCTTCTTGACTCTAGGCCTGGAGCCCTATCCACTGCACCACGAATACCATAATACAACCTATTTGTTCTGTGGTTCGGTCATCTAACCTCAAATGCAATAGCAGCCAACTGGTTCAGTGGAAAGACCACTAAACTGGAAGTCAGGAATCTTCTCTCTGCTACTGACTGTGACCACTTAACTTCTTTGAGCCTAAGTTTTCTCATCCATGACATGAGGGTGATCTCTAAGGCTCTTAGTTAAAGTACTATGAATCTGAATCCGAAAAGTTTTCAGGTAGATGTATCTTAAGTAATTTTAAATGGATTTCAAGAAAACCTGAAATTCAGGTAGAAGTTAAAGATACTTGTATTTTGAGAGGGGAAAATGGCATCATAAATCAAATGGACTTATTGTAATAAAATTCGCAGTCAGTATAAACATCCTTGGCCATGTTTTATAGTAACACACGATAATTTCATCTACATAGGAAACTCTGTGTGGGAAACATTTAACATTACAGATCATATTTAATCTAATAACTCAGGCAACCAGCCCTTTGAGGTACTTAGAAGGTGAGGGACTTTCCAGGAACACATAGCTACTAAGTATCAGATGGGATCTGAACCCAGGCCTTCCTGAAGCCAAGCCTAACACTTGATAATTCCAGACTGCCTTATCATCCATTTTTTATCATTTAAAAATGTTATTGATGGTTTGCAACATCTTAATTTTTATACAATTGCTATGAGTATGGTTTATAGGTAATAGAATAGCTAGGTGTCCAGAGGATTAAAATGTATTCAATAAGAAATAGTCTGGGGACAGTACTGCATAGATTGAACAGAAAAGCAAACTGATTTGGGATTTATTCAAAACAAAATAACCTCCTTTAGAAGATCTTTCAAACCACTCTGTGACCAAATTCTATCACATAAAACCAGGGAGAAGTTGTTATTTCTTATTCTAGCAAAAATCTCAGCATTAAACAGGTGACCTAAGTACAATGTACTTCTTGCAGATAAAAAGCTTAACCTTCTGTGTCCTCCTTGGTAATCTCAGTTACTTCACTAAAGTGTGTAATTTTCTTTTTTAAAGTACTGATTTCCTGAACATCTGTGGGACAGTATTTTTCTGTGGTTGGACTCAAGGTGCTTACTATTACCAGCCCAGCAATAGTCCGTAGCCAGGGGTTGTACAAAGAGATAGTGTGTGATAGTGACAAGAGTTACAGATTTGTAGTTAGAAAACCTGGGTTTCACTTTTAGGTATATTATTACTAATGTGGGCTTGAGCAATTAATTTCATCCTTCCTTTTGCAAATAATTGCAGAGGGGCAGAAGAGATTATATGCTCTCTTAAATCCCTTCCTAACTTTAAGCTTCTTGTTTTCAAAGAAAAAGCACTGGCCTGGAAGACATAAATCCTGCATTCTTTAGCCCATCTGTGCCATTAACTTCAAGTGTCTTAGCATTTGTGGGCCTCTATTTTCCCAGTAATTCAAACTTGTTTAGGAAAATCAAGAGATTAGACTAGATAATCTCTAAGGTCCCTTGTAATTCTTAATAATTTGTGATTCTATGACTTGCTCACTTTGCATGTTGTAATAGTATGTAGTTTAAAATTGTCTTCTGCACACCCAGGATTCTTGCTGAGATCAGAGAACATCTGGGTCATGATGAAGTTGCTTAACTGCATAGGGAACTTCAGAGCCCCCAACACACACGTTTTACATGCTTTGACATAGATACCATCATCTTCAGAAATGGCCCTAAATCAGCTTCATGCACCTGGAATTGGTCACTCTGTCCCTTTCTAGTTCCCCCATACCTACCAAACCAAAGACCCCCATCTATGTATAGTTTGCATATCTCAAGCAGCCATTGACCTTCCTATTAAAACTATGTATGGGTATCGTATCCAAGCTACAAGCTACAATTTGAAAATGTTTCCTTTAAGGTAGGTTTGTTTTTGCTTTGTGATATTAAGTAGTTCACTTTATTCTCATTTCCTGACAGTAAGAAAAGGGCTAAGGGAATCACATGATCCTTAAAAATAAGGAGAAAATCCTTATCTACATTTATTAATTTCTAGTAGCATGACATATTTAGGACCTATTATTTTGGCTTGGGGTTTTTTTTTGTTTGTTTGCTTTCTAAGCACTGTTAGGTAGCAGAGAGCTAGAAGTTGACTTTACTTTAATCCTTTAAAAGTTAAGGAAAGTGGTTTGAAACTTGATTTCTCTCCTGCTTTTTCCTGCTCTCCTCACTCTCCCTTTTTGCCAGGAAGGAAGCAGTCCTGCTTAAGGCCAGAGCTGGACCAGCTCTAATGCTCTGTTTCTTTTTAAGAAATTAATGGTCCAAATGAATGCCAAACACAAAGAAGAAGAAGTTGAAGATGTAACAATGGAGGCTGATGTGTCTGATGAAGAAATGGCCAGAAGGTAACTGGACATTGCTTTACGAAAGCCTTTTAAGAGGTTACCAAGTGTACTCCCCTTACACTGGCGTTTCTGCCAGTAGTTCTCCCCAGGAGTTGAAAGGTTGGCAGGAAGGGGGAGCAGAATGGGAAGATGACACTGAGAATACATGATTTTTTTTCTAATCCCAGCCTTAAGTTGTTCACCCAGGATGGCCAGTCTTAGTGCTTCTTGATAACATGATGATTAATACATAACTCATTCCTTTAATTTAATAGGAAAATGAAAAAAGTAACAGTGATTTCTTGACAATGAATTTAAGTATTTTGCCCTAGGTTTGCAGAGTTCTGCCTATTCCAAGTCTCCACTGCACATTCTAGGCTTCTCCTAGTACTGGTTTTGATTTTGCTCAGTAATTTAGTGTTACAAATACCACTTGGGATTATTGACAAACCATAATTCACAGTACTTATAATGGAAACTGAATTTGCTATTATAATTTCTTTCTAGATATGAAAGTTTGGTGGGCACAATTGGAAAGAAGTTTGCTAAAAAGAGAGATCGAGCGCAGTATGATGAAGATGAAAATGGTAACATAAAACCAGTTAAAGCTAAGAAGACATTTTTAAAGCCTCAGGAGTAGACTAAGCAAAATATGCAAAAAGATCTCTGGTATATTTTGAGACTATTTCTAACTAGACTTGGTTGTGTAATTAGTAATGTTATTATACTTATTTGTAAAGAATTTGTAACTTTTGAAACATATGCTGTTCCAGAAACAGATGTGTGATGGATGTTATACATCCTTTGCTGAGGGGTTGTCATTGACCATGGGGTCTTTAGTCTTGATCTGTTAAATGTGATAGGCAATTGTTCCCTAAAGCATTTGAGTTGAGAGAATAGTTGTTTCCTTATCATTTATTTCAAAATCTTGGATATAAAATGACAGTACCATTTAAATTGCTTTTGATATGTTTACATTTTATTTTAAAATATTAATTAAGACAAGCCAATAAATTCATTTGGGAATAAGGAAATTTTATAGCACAAGTCTTTTATAGGGAATTCATTTACGCATACATATGGACAGGGTGGAAATGTTATCATGAATCGTGATAGCTCCCATTCCATGAAATAATTTACTTGCTGTCAGATGAGGTTACTGCTTCTGGCATTCTGCATATTTGTCTTGATGAATGTTTGCAGCTCCTAAAGATGGAAAAATATGTCCTGAAATAAATTTTTTTCTATCATGTGCTTATTAGTTTTTTCAGTCAGCAAATTAAACCCTATTATGTGCAGTCTATTGTACTGGACCAAGGGGAACACAAAAATAAATAAGACCAAGTCATTGTCCTCAAGCTGTTTACAATCTAGCAGGGGAAATAAGATATTAACACAGATGAATACAGTACAGTTTAAAATACAATAAAGTATATAAGTGATATATAGTACAATGAGATCTGATTGGGGAGAAGCACTTCCAGTTGGGGAAGTAATTTATACTTTCAGGCAATTATATTTCAATTCAGTAATTTAATATCAAAAAAGCAATTTTTAAAGTTCCTTGTAACTCCCTCAGTGCTATTATGAGAAACAAATTAGATAAAATGTATATAAAGGTTCTACAATAGAAGGTAGCCTAAGTAGCAATAGCATAGTCAGATGTGAAGTATATTTTTCATCACAACAGCCTTATGAGGTAGATTGTGCAAGTGTTATCCCCACTTTATGCATGAGGAAACTTGAAGTTTAGAGAATGAAAGTGATTTGGCTCTGGCTACATAACTCCTGTCAGGAGCTGGATTCCTCATCTTGTTTTCTTTCCACTAATGTGCTCCACTGAGAGGTAGATCCTTTATGAGTAACATTCAAAGGCAATACCATAACTGCTTAATTGAAGCAGCTTAGAATGGTGGCAAATCAGTCCACTTAGATTTATTAGGCATCTACTATATGCTAGCAGGAGCACTGGATTTGCAGTCAGGAAGAAGACCTGGGTTGAAATGCCATGTCCAACACAGTATGACTCTGGGCAAGTCCCATAATCTCTTGGAGCCTCATATTCCTCATCTGTCTGGATCTGTGATTGCTCACAGATGACTGGTTCCTCATCTGCAAAATGAAATTAATCCTGCCTGTAGTAGCTACCTCACAGAATTGTTGTGAGCATTAAATGAGATAACCAAGCATTTATTAAGCACCTCCTACTAAGCACTAGATACAAAGACCAAAGGGAAAGAGTCCCTGTCCTGAGAAGGCTTCTATCCTACCAGGGAGACAACATGTGCATGTACAGACATATACAAAATGGCTGTAAGGTGACTCTGCATGGGAGAGTACTAGCATCTGGGGTTCATGTAACAAGGAAGGAGCACTTTAACGGAGTCTTAGGAATTCCAAGAGGCAAAGGTAAAGTGGGGATTGAAGGGTGCTCGGAGCAAAGAGTGGAGACAAAATTGGTCAAGGAGCATTTGAGTGCCTACTGCATATCAAGCACTGCGCCAAGCACTGGGGATACAAAGAAAGGCAAAAAATACTGCCTGCTCTCAAGGAGCTCCCAGTCTGATGGGAAAGACAAAACAAGATAAACACAGAAGAAAATGAAGATAATCCAGAGAGGGAAGGCACTAGCATTCAGGAAGATTGAGAAAGGCTTCTTGTAGAAGGTGGAGTTTTAGCTTCAACATGAAAGAATGAAGGGAGGCAAGGAGATGGAGATGAAAAGGAAGAGAATTCCAGGCATGGGGACAACCAGTGAAAATGCCTAGAGCTGGGAGGCCAGTTTGATTAGACTGTAGAGTACATGAAAGGGGTTAGTATGGAATAAACCTTAAGAGTGGGGGGCAGGGTTTGAGACACATTCTAAAGGGCTTCAAATGCCAAACAGGTAAGTTGACATTTTATCCCAGAGGTAAGAAGGAGCCACCAGAGTCATTAAGTAGAGAAGTGACATGGTCAAACCTGGGCTGTAGGAAAATCACTTTAGCAGCTATGTGGAGGATAGACTGGAGTGATGAGAGACTCGAGGAAGGAAAACCATTTAGAAGACATATTAGAAAAGTCCAAGTAAGAAGTCATAAGGGCCTAAATTAGAATAGGGGCTGGGAGGGGGTGGGGGGAGAAGGGAATTAATATGAGAGATGTGTGTGGGTAGACAGAGGATTTGGCAAATAAGTGGATGTGTGAGCTGAAGAATGGCAAGTCAGGGCTGTTCACCAGTACTGCAGATCTGGGTAACTGGAAGGAGTATGGTAAAGCACTTTGTTAATGACTAATTTATAGTGCTTTACATGTATTCTCATTAGATTCTCATAACAACCCTGTAATATAGGTGCTAATATCTTCGCCATGTTACAAATTAGGAAACTGAGCCCAAGAAGTAAAGTAATACCCACATGTAACTAAATAGTGTCTGAGGCAGGTTTCAAACTCAGGGCTTCTGACTTCAAGTCCAACACTACCATATCATATGCTGCCTCCCAACTAAAAGTCTCATTTAAGTCAGACAAAAGTAAAGGGAGAGATTGTAGACTGATGAAACAACTTGGCCTCCCTGAAATTCTTCACCAGATTAGCGATCAGATAATGTGTAGCTATGGAAAAAGAGCCCTAAGGTGCAGAACACATCCCCAACACCCCTTCCACTGAAGACAGAAGTGATGGGAGAGATAGATTGTAGGCTGATGAAACAGCTTGGCCTCCCTCAAATTCTTCACCAGATTAGTGATCAGATAATGTGTAGCTATAGAAAAAGAGCCCTAAGGTGCAGAACACATCCCCAACATACCTTCCACTAACTGAAGAGTCCTTGGATTAAAAAATTCTCTAAAACACCACTCCCTCAAGTATTTGAATTACTCACAACTCAGTTAACAGTTGCTATTGTCAGGTCAACTTGACCTATTAATCTGAGGGGAGGTAGTCATTTTGGAGCCCAGGGTGTTTTTTTACACGTTGAGGTGGCAGGTGAGTAAATATGATCCAACAGAGGACAGCACAAGGATCGTAAAATGGAGCAAACAGTTCAAGGTTCACTGGGATTTGGAATGCCTCGGTTTTTACCCTGGCTTTGCTGTAACTCAGATGTGTGAACCAGGAGAGGTTCCTCCCTTGGACTGAGGTCAAGGCTCTGTAGGAGAAGAGCTACCTATGTTTTCTTCAGTATCACCAATGGCCTCCTGATATCCAAATGTCAAGAGCACTGTATTTGAAGTTGTTGAGGTTTAGGGGTGCTGGATCCCCAAAATACCGACACATGAGTCCTGCCTGAATGAATTCGACCCAAGCCAAAGAAGAACAAAGTTTATTAAAAATCTGCCATATTGGCCAGACTCAAGGAATCCAAGCATTGGCAGACTGAATCTGAGCACTTTCAGGGAAACAAGATGGATCTTATATACAGAAAGACTGTGGGAAAGATCTAGGAGTGGCCACGCAGCCTGGGGTGACTGGAGGAGGGGTCCAGGGAGGATCTTGACGGGAAGGGGGTCTAGATAGGCTCAAGGGTGGGAAGTAGCCAGAGGCAATCCAGAGGTAACCCAGAATGGAGGGAGACTGGGGGTAGGCTACTATGAAAGGCCAGTTGATAGCCTCAGGTGAATGCCAGAGACTTGACCTTGTGGCAAAGTTCAAGGAGAGTTCAGTGGGGTTTCCAGAGCCTATACCTCATCAAAGTCAGTTCAAATACCAACCCTGCTACTTTTCTCCCTTTTTCCAACTGCCTAACAGACATCTCTACTTGAATGTGCGACTGGCACTCTCCTCTCCTGACTGGACCCTTCAGGGGTCCAATAGTAGAATGAGCTAAGAGTTGGTAGTTACCCTATCCTTGGAGGTCTTCAAGCAGAGATTGGACTACTGTCAGATATGTTATAATAGAGATTCTTTTCATATATGGGTTAGGCTAAATGGCCAGTGAGATTCCTTCTGACTCTCAAATTATATGATTCTCCTCTCCATCTAAATTTCAGGAATTAGTAATTAAAGGCTCTGACATTCCAGGGACTAAAAATTTTTCCGATATACTTTTGGTAATGAGGTTTCTGAAACCTCAATGCTACTCTAGTAGGCAGTTTTACCTAACTGTTTTGGGGAAATATTTCTGTGGAAGTCAAGTTAGGGAAGTGTTTTTTGTTTTTTTTTTTGTTGTAAAGTGTTTTTTAACCTCAAAATATAACATACAAAAGTTATCAACAAAATGTTTTGAAAACCTCATTGTCATGGCGCATCTATTTCCTCACCCTAACTGCAGCACTATAGATTTTTCCCTTACTAAATGGTAAAAAATCTATCACCATGCTTTGGGACAAGCTTTTTCTCTAGGGAGATGTTGAATATATCCTTCAGGATCTTCTCAATATCTTCATACTCCAGAATCTTAAACTCCACCAAATCCATGTTTTCCTTGTAATTGAATCTTCTGTGAGTAAGAGTCCAGCCAACTAAACAGTAAACTCCATCTACCGTCTGCAGAGAACAGAAAGACTTGCTTGTAAACACAGACTTAGGAGAAGTCTGAAGGTAGGTATTTGCAGATTCAAATTCTTCTATTGTTCGTGGCTGGAGAGTAAAAGAGTAGATATGACGGAATTCATTTTTTTCCAAGAGATCAGAGTTTTCAAATTCTGGGTTTGGAATGAATTGTTTCCGTCTTATTTGGTCCAAGTACCAGATTCCATTGTCTTCTTTCAAGCGGAAGATGCATGGAGTCTGAGGTTGATCCTTTCCAGAAACCAGTTCCATTGGCTGCCATATTTGATGAGACCTGCCAAATGCACCATCCGCTATATAGGCTCTCTCACCTATTGTGACCTTTAGAAGCAGGTGAATCATGGTGCTATACTGCCTGCTTACGGTACTATAAACATATCCCCCTAAAATTGTAGTCTCATAGCCCATTGTGGTCAAGACCCAAAAGAGAAGGTGATTGATTTCTAGACACCACCCACCCCTCTTCCTCCTCACAATCTTGTCATATATAGCCTCTAAGCTCAGTTCTATGGGTACTCCACAGTGAATGTCCAAGTTCTCAAAAGGCACAGCTTGGATAGTATGGTACATCACTTCAGTTAAAGTCTCCAAATCCGGCTTCTTACTGGAATGATTATAGCCAATCCTTTCAAAGTATTCTCTGATGTCCATGTTCCCTGTAACAAAGCAGTACAGCTTCATTTTGATAGAATACTGGGAGGGTAGCGTGTATGAAACAAGACAGGATAGCACCAGGTGGTAGAGACTTTGATAGCCAGTCTAAGAAATCTGAGCTTTACTCAGTAGACAATAAGTAGCCACCAAGAGACTTTGAGCAGGGGAATGAGAGGATCAGATTTATGCATGAAGAAGATTTGTTCGGCATCACTGTGAATGATGGATTAGATAAAATGGGGGGGGGGGGGGGAGTCGAGCTATTGTAGTAACCTAAATGCATGGTAGTAGGGATCCATGTTAGTATGGTGGTAATACAGATGGAGCCATTCATAATCTCCCTTAATGCTAATGCTTTCCCTCTGTGGTTATCTCCAATCTATACTGAATATATCTAGTCTATACATAGTTGCTTGCATGTTATCTCTGCCATTAGACTGTGAACTCCTTGAGAGGAGGGACAGGGTTTTTTGGTTTGGTTTGGTTTCCTTTCTTTATATCCCAAGGGCTTAGAACATTGACTGATGCAGGAAAGGTGCTTATTAATAAATATTGATTGGCTTCACTTGATGTGGTGGATGAAAGAGATATGGAAAAGGTAGAATTGCCAGGACTTGGTAACTGACTAGACATGAGAAGTCAAGGAGAGAGAGAACAGTCAAACATGGGAGGCTGGGTGAGTACTGCTGCCATTAACAAAAGGTAAAGCCAGAAGGAAGAGCAGGCTTGGCTTTGGACATTTTGATTTTGAAATATCATTGAGACATGCAAATATAAAGGTCCAGAAGACAGTTGAAGATGTTGGTCTGGAGCTTGAGAGAGAGTACAGGGCGAAAGGATGTATGTAGACAGTAGATATTTCTGTAAAATTAGAAGTTGCAACTGTGGAAGTAAATGAGATTGTCAGGTCTTAAAAGAAAAGAGGGTTAAGGATAGAAGCTTGGGGATACTCACTTTAAGGGAAGAATTTGATAAGTTAGTAAAGGAGACAGAAAAGAAGCAATTATAAAAGAAAGAGGAGACCCAAGAGTTTAGTCTCTAAGACAAAGGTTCTTAACCTCAGGCTCCATGGAACCCCAAGAGGTCCATGGATATATGTCAGAGGGTCCATGAACTTGGATAGGAAAAATGTTTTGAAAGTTGCATTTCAATATAATTGGTTTCCTTTGTAACCATGTGGATTTTATTTTATGCATTTAAAATATTACTTGGAGAAGCGGTCCATAGGCTCCTTCAGATTGCCAAAAGGATCCATGACACAAAAAGTTATGAACCCCAGCTCTAAGCAAAAGGATGAAAGAATAGCCCATAGGATATGGGGGCAGTTAATTAATAGTGTCAAATGCTGTAGAGTTCAAGAAGGATGAGACCTGAAACAAAGGACACTGGGTCAGCAAACAGGTTGTTGGCAATTATTGGCAAAGCAGTTTCACTGAAACTGGGGGAGAGAAAAGCCAGATTCCAAGGGGTAAGACTGAGTCGGGGAGAAAGAGACATTGGGTCTAAATAGTTATGGATATAGATGGCTTTTTTTTTCAGAATTTTGGTCACAAAAGGTAGAAAAAAATTATCTAGCATTTGAATATGGGAAAAGAATCAATGTAAATCTCCACCCCCAAAAGACTGGCAATGAGCCAGCATTTTATTTTGGCCGTAGCAACTCCTAAATACTGGTGATTAAACCATGGAAAGACTTCAGTCTTCTTTGGCGAGGGCATACCCACAGTGATAAACTCAAATCTTATTAAGTACTGAAGTAATTATGATGCTGTCTATAACTAAATCATTTTCTTTTTCTTTTAGACAAGTTATAATTGAGTAGAACATCCTAAGATCATAGATCTGTTCAGTTGTTTTTCAGTCATATCTGACTCTTTGTGACCCCATTTGCAGTTTTCTTGGCAAAGATACTGGAGTGGTTTGCCATTTCCTTCTCCAGCTCGTTTTACAGATGGGGAAACTGAGACAAATAGTGTTAAGTGACTTGCCCAGGGTCATATAGCTAGTAAGTATCCGAGGCCAGATTTGAAACTCAGAAAGAAGAATCTTCCTGACTTCAGGGCCAACACTCTATCCACTGTGCCACCAATTGTAGATTTAGAACAAACCTTAGTGGCCCCTCATTTTACCGGTAACTGAGTCCCAGTTATTGCTCAAGGTCACACTATGGCAGGGCCAGAATTCAAACCCAGATTCAGGTATGGGATTCAAACCAGGTGCTGACCTAAATCCAGCACTTTCCACTCTTCTACACTGCATATATTATCGATTTCTGCCACCTTAGATGGGGAAAAAAGTTACATTTATTTTCACTAAATTCTAACCGAAATTTAGATGTTCCTTCAAGTACGAATATAGGCAACAAAATACAATTCTAAAAGGGGATCCATAAACTTCACCAGACTACCAAAAGGGTCTATGACACAACAAAAGTTAAGAACGCCTAGACTAGGGATAACATGGGTTAGACCAGTTGAGAACACAATCAAAGTGTCACATACTCAAAGGTTCTTAATCTAGCGTCCATAAGCATTTTAAAAATGTACTCTAACTATATTTAATACTAAATGGTTTCTTTTTGTGGCCCTATGTATTTTATGTACTTAAAAACATTACTCAGAAAAAGGGAGTCATAGGCTTCACCAGACTGCTGAAGGAGTCCATGTCATAAAAAAGGGTAAAGAATCCCTGATCTACATGGTGGGCAGGCACTCTCTGAACAGCAAACAAGCTGGGCAAGTTACAAGGGGCGGGGGCAGTGCTGGAGAGAGACATGGGGGGCATTAACAGTCTAATGCATCCAACCTTGTAAACTAGTAACTGAAGCAGGTACAGGTGAAACCTCCCAAAGACTCCTGGGAAGCACAATCTCACTTGGAGTCAGCCTAACAGTGGCAACAGATGTCCTGGGTGTTCTCAGTCTTCCTGATCTTGACCCAAGCTTCACTTTATGAAAGACATAAGGAAATGCTCGGCAACAGTCCAGTGACTTAAAGAGAAAGTAACAATGTCAAGGAGAACGGGTGAAAAGAACACTCTTACCAGCAATGGGGAACTTCCTGTGGGCAGGAGCCGGGGGATGGGGCAGCCTGCAGTTCCTGTACGAAAAGCAGCTCGTAGGGCTGAGAAGTGAGTTCCTGCAGTTACACCAGGCAAGCCAGGCAAGGGCTGACCAGGACTTCTCCCCAGGCGGAATTAGCAGGTCTTCAGGCACTTATTGACTTCCAAACACTCCTCCAGAGCCAGTTAATGTGCCCCCACCCTCCTTCCCTGATCTGCCCAAGTCTACAGGCTCTTGGTTCTCATTGGCTCTGGGGCCAACTTATTTCTAGGGCCAGTTTCCTTCCACACCCCGAGGTTTCTGGGACATGTAGTTTTAGGCTTTCACTCACCTCTCTCAGTTTATGCTTCTGTTCAATAATGCTGAGCACTTATTCATTGGCTGGTCTGTCCTACAAGAGGCAGAGAATATGACCCTAGCTTCTCCCTCCAAGAAGTAACCATCTTGTGGAAGAGGTGAGGCTTACATACAGAGAGCAAGTAGGGATTACAAAACAGCACAAAATCAAGAAACCAAATTGTCATGATGATCATGAAATCATTAATTTAGAGCTGGAAGGAACCTTAGGCCACCTAGGCCAACCCCCTTGTTTTATAGACGTCGACCAGAAAGTTGAAGTGACTTTTCCCAGGTTAAATACAAGGTAAAAAGTTACAGTCAGGTTCTGAACTGAGGTCACCTGCCTCCAAATCCCACATGTATCTTTCTACTGCCTGTTTTGGTTCCACTCTAAAATTTTACATCTCCCTCTCCCCACAACTGTCTCTTTGGGGTAAATCGGTAAGCGTGAAATACACTGAGAGAAAAGAACTGGGAGAAATCAGTATGGGCAGAAGAATGTTTCATGGAAGAAATTGTGCTTGCTAGGTCCAGAACCGCAGGATTTTTTGGAAAATCTGTTTCCAATGAACACTCAGTAAGCCAGACATAACTCAGAAATGAACCACAGACTAGATCTGACCAGAAGGGAAAGGATGAAGAAGGATGAGCTAGTGAATGAGTTCGGAGGCAGCTAGGTGGCTCAGTAGATAGAATGCTGGGCCTGGAATCAGGAAGACCTGAGCTCCAATGGGTGGACTCCCAGGGAGTGACCCTGGGAAAGTCACTTAAACTCTGTTTGCTTTAATACAAACGCCGGAGAAGGAAATGGCAAGTCATTCTACTTTCTTTGCCAAGGAAACTCCATAACCACGGATGGGGTCAGGAACAGTCAGTTACTGAACTACAAAAAGTGAATGAGTTGGTAAATTAATTAAAAAGTAAGTAAGCAATTATGCACCAGGCATTGGCACTTGTACTAAGGAAATGAGGCAATACTTGCCCTCAAGGAGGTTATATTATAATAAGTAAAAACAACACATAAATGGAAGCTAAAGATGAAAAGTGGGAAAACAGAGGGAAGGGTGCCAATGCAGGGGTATGGTGGTAACCAGGAAATATGGACCAGGCTAGATTAGGAGTAAATTTGCCAGCCAGAGCTCAGGGCCCCAAGGGCAGGAGTTCTGATGGGAGTAGAAGACCAAAGTACAAGGAGCATGACCTGGAGATGGCAGGGAAATAAAAAGAAAACTGCCCTTCCCTCCACCCCAGCAATAATGTGACCTATTCAGACTAATTTTAGATCCTGATGCTGAGCATCTAATATTTAGATCCTGAAGAGTTGTCGATATTAGAAAAGTGTGGGGAAGGCATTGAGCCAGGAAATGTGGTGTCCCAATGGCCAAGAATGTGTCCAGTATATATGAGTTAACTATACCAGTAGAGGACTTAGACCAGACCCTCTGAATGATACCCATGTTAGGGAAGGGGAAGAGTTCGTAAGAGGGAGAGTTTGTGCAGGGAAACATTTAGAAGCCACTCATGGGCAATCTATTGTTCAGTAGGGTCCAACTCTTTGCGATCCCGTTTGGGGTTTTCTGGACAAAGCTACAGGAGTGGTTTGCCATTTCTTTATCCAGCGCTTTTTAAAACAAGGTTAAGTGACTTGCCCAGGGTCACACAGCTCACAAATGTTTGAGGTCACATTTGAACTCAGTCTTCCTGACTCTAGGTTCCTATCCCTTACATCACCTAGCTGCCCCATAGGCAGTTTAGCCAACTACTAACCATTTGCGATCTGTTTCTGTGAGTGCTTTTAGGTCTCTGGAAGGTATCATTGAGAGGTAATCACCTACATTAATAAGAAAGTTGCCTCTTAATTCCAGTTTGGGGCATTTGAGGGGAGGGAGAAGCTACTAGTTCCACTTTTTGATATTTTGTGGTCAGAGGGGCAAAGAGTCTGGATCCCTGGATTTGGGGTCAAAGGAATCTAGATTTGAATCCAGGCCCTACTACCACCTGTGTGACCCCGAGAGAAGCTACTTTCCCTTTGGGGGTTACAAAAAACAAAGATAGTTGAACCCAGATGGTGTCTAAGGTCCCTTCCAGTTTTAAACCCTATGGATCCGTATGATCCCTTGGTATGTTTGCATGTTTTCCGGGCAGACCTCAAAGCACTAACAACAGTAAGATAATAATGGATTTCATGGGAATCATTCAGGATTAGGTCATCACCACCAGAAGTAACAGAAGGATTATTTTTAAGAGACTCAAACTTACTGATATACAAGGAAAAGTAAATACTATACAATACAAAAAATTTATCACCCAGGAAATACCTAGCAAAATACAACCTGGCATCAAGGAAACAGCAAATTGTTGTACTACAAACATGAAACTTCAACCATCCTTGAGGATTCAACCACAACCACAAAAACAGTACTGAAATAGGACCATTATCACAGACAGAACTGTTTGCCACAATCGCCCAAACAGAACATTCATCCATAAAAATGTAAGAATAATGTTTTTAATAGGTGTCATAATACCAAAAACTCAAAATCTCCAAACTGTAATAGACTAAAGGCCTTTCAAAATATAAAGACCTAAAAAAAGAAATCAAAACCATTGTGGGACTTGGGTAAGGTATGTAGTGTTGTTTTTCAGTCATGCTTTACTCTTTGTGATCCCATTTGGGGTTTTCTTGCCTGGGGTCACACAGCCAGTAAGTTTCTGAGGCCAGATTTGAACTCACAAAAATGACTGTCTCCAGGTCTGCGCCCCCTACCCACTATGCCACCTAACTGCCCCTAGGATATGTACCAATCAATAACCCAAAGTATGTATTGCCTACTATGTGCCAGGCAACCAAAGAATCAATAAGCATTTAGTAAACACTTACTTTAAGGCAGTCATTGCTAAGCACTGAGAATGCCAAAATACCAAAAAAAAAAAAAATCCTTCCTTCAAGGAGCTTACATTCTAGTGGAAGAGAAAACATTTCTCACATAGCCCTCTTTCCCACCTTCCCATGGATGCTGCAATCCAGGGACACTGACCTTGCTGATCTTTTCACAAGATACTCCATCTTCTGCCTGGGCATTTTTACTCGATGTCTTCATTCTCATCTCTACCTCCTAGCATCATTGACTTCCTTCAAGTCCCAGCTAAAATCCTACCTTCTAAGGAAGTTTTCCCAGATCCTCCTTAATTCTAGTACCCTCCTTTTGTTGATTATTTCCAATTTCTCCCATCCATACCTTGTTTATATATAGTTTGCATGCTTTCTCCTCCTTTAGATTGAGCTTTTAGAGAACAAGGAATTTTTTTTTTTGCCTTTGTCTCCAGGCATGGAGCATGGTGCCTGGCAAGGGGTAGGCACTTCATAAATGTTTACTGACTGCCTGACTAAATTAATGAACAGCTTAGGATCACAGAATCTGAGAGGTGAAACTGGAACAGACTGGAGATAAGGGATCATCTGATCCAATTTCCTCATTTTCAGAGGCTGAGAGAGAAACCGACTTGATCAAAATAACACGGAGAACAAGTAACAGAGCTTTCTCTTCATTTTCCATGTCACAGAACCAAACTTTTGAGTTCCTGAACTGTTTATTTTGGGGATTTCTCCATTATCACTCCCCCAATCAACTCTTACTCCCCAATTTCCAGCTGTGACTTCACCACCTAATCCTGGCACCCCTGTGCCAATCTCAGCTGTCTTCCTATTTTAAGTCTACCTGATCTTTTCCTGTTCTGTTCGCTTTGATCTCCTTTCCCTAGCCTGACTTCTTGATACCAAATTCAACTCACGGAAATGGCATCCTATCCTGCCCTAAGTTAAGAAAACCCAAGGCTTATAAAACACACTTGTATCATTTATCTATGCTGGATACTCACTGGAAATTTAGTCATATCCTAATTGGTATGGTATGTATACCTTAGCCCCAAAGTCCCATGCCTGCATGAGGGGCAGGGCAGAATTGGTGAAAGTATTAGAAGAGAGAATCTGTATTTCTTTTGACCTAACTCTTTAAGAGAGAGAAGATCCACAATATCGACCTTTCTTCAAGTTGCTGAAGGGAGAGAAAGACTTTGGGAAGACGTTAAGATACTAGGAACTGACAGTCCCTATTATGTCACTATCCACATCTTGCTATACTGAAACTTTAGGGAATTTTCCCTTCAGGTGAACTCTCACTGACCTGAGATATATCACTGTCAATGAGAGAGCTCCTTCAATCTCTATTGTCTGATATATATTCTTGTATGTTATCTTCCTTGATTTCTGTTTTGATATCTACTTAGATAAATGGATTCTTTGCTATTTGCTATATGTGCTCATTATGAAGCTGGTATTTGGTGGAAAGGGAGTCAAGCCTTGGATATAAAACTTGGGGCCTCTCTTTCCACACTAATGAATAGTAATTAGGAGTGCAGCTTGAAATCTTACAGTTACTTTTCCTAGACTAACAACATTTAAGGGTGTAGGTAGATATAATTCTAGTCTAGTAAGCCCCCTCTCTAAGGAGAGCAGAGTGGCCAGCCTCTGGCCCCAACCTCTTGCTTCCTGTCCTGGCAGGAATTAAAGTTTCCCTTGGAGAAGGATGGTGTTGGGGGCGGGGGAGGGAGGGAAGGGGAAGAAAAGAGATTCTAGAAAAATATCTCCTTGTCTCTCTATAAGCCACTTTGGGACAGCCACATTATGTGTGGGCATTTTGTCTCACAGATTTAACTATAACCTAAAAGGCAAGATTAGTGTCTAACAGTTCTTGTGTTCTTCACAGAAACTACTGTAGGACTATGTATACAGTGGATGATCAGCAAATAGATATTGAATGAATGAAAGAGTTAGTAAGAAGATTGTTTATATTATGGATGGATTCTTCATTTTGCCAAAAGAGTCCTTCAGGGTAGTCTGGGGACATTTTAATTGGATTCAGTATACATCTGTCTAAGGTAAGATTCACCTGCCTTGTAATAGTAGTATCAAATTAAAGTGTGATAATACCTCCAATAACCAGTCCTCTAAGAGTGAACTACCATTATAATTATGCCAACCTCTGCCCCACTGACAGGGGAGAGAGATCCCTATGGAATGGGTTTTTAGGACATTACTGTCAGAAATATTTCTTGCTCTATTCTGTTTATCTTGATAAAAGCAAAACATAGATTTTTTTCTGAAATCTTTGGAGGGTTGCCTCCCTGTATGCTAGGATAATTTTACCTCTGGTAATAAAGTTTATAACCACACGCTAGCATAGCTATCTACTTTGTTACTCAAATTGCTACTCTATAGGTGTTTCTTTAAACTGAATTTTTAAAAATTGTAATATTTTGGAATACGTCTCTTGAGTAAGACACTGTATTTATCCTTTAGGGATTTTTCGGTATTTTCATCCTTTACAGTCTTAAATTCTACTAAGCTATATTTTCGTTGTGTAAACTTTGTGTCAGGGGCTTCGTCCTAACATGAAAGGCCCAGGTCATTTTAGTGCGCCTTTTACATCTCTGATTCATTCTCTGGCATTCAGAAGGAAAGCAAATCCTTCAAGATCTGGTTTATTTGCACCCCTAGATGGCACTTGTAAATGTTACTATATGGCACTAACCCTAAGAGTGGCCATCTGCTAATCCTCTCACAAACATGCAGGCTCTCAAGGCATTAAATATATAAGTTAGTTTATTTTCAAAGAAATAATACAAAAAGGGCCCATGTATAAGCCAATAAAAAGACACCTTTTCTCCGTTCTGGTGGCATACTTTCTCCCTTCCTAACCCCAGTGGAGAACTGCATTATCCCTGTAAATCATGGTATTTGTCCTGGATAGCACCTGCTCCCCAAAGATGATGCCAGCTCTTCAGCAGCTGAACCAAGGAAGAAAGTAACAGTGTGGCAGCTCCTCATGCTCAGGGCCAGAGTATTCCTAGGCTATTTTTCTTTCTGTTCTGTAACACCAAGTCTCATACCCTCCATCTTAAAAACAAAAGGTCTCTTAAGGTGCTGAGCTCTTGCCTGCTCAAAGGAGTGTCCCCCTCTTTCCTACTTCTGAGGCAGGGCTCTTCGGCCTTACTTAGCATCTCTGCCTAAGGCTTGAAGAGGCTCTTTTCTATGCTTTCTTGCTTGCTTTTCTAGTCATCATTTCCCCCACGGACCATTGAACTGGGCCATTCATAATCACCACCACCATCATCATCATAGTTAAGATTTATATAGTGCCTACTATGTGCCAGGAGCTATACTAAGCACTTTACAAATATGAGCCATTTGATTTTCACACCAACCCTTGGAAACAGGTGCTATTATTAACCCCATTTTACAGATAATAATCATAATCAATAAACATTTATTAAGTGCCTACCATATTTCAGGAACTGTGCTAAGCACTGGGGATACAAAAAAAAAGTCAAAAGACAGCCCCTGCCCTCAATAAGCTTACAATCTAATGAGAGAGGGGAGACAACATGCAAAGAAATACATAGGAAGCAAGCTATATACAAGATAAATAGTAAATAATTAAAGGAGGGAAAACAGTGGAATTAAGAGAGATTAGGGAAGACTTCCTCTAGAAGGTGGGATTTTAGTTGGGACATAAAGGAAGCCAGGGAGGTGAGTAGTTGGAGTGGAGGAGGGAGAGTATTGTTCCAGGAGTAGGGGACGGCCAGAGAACATGCCCAGAGCTGAGAGATGGGGTGCCGTGTTTGTGGAACATCCAGGAGGCCAGAGTCATTGTATCAAACAGTACATGTCAGGGAGTAAGGTGTAAGGAGATTGGAAACATAGGAAGAGCTAGGTTATGAAGGGCTGTGAATGGCAAAAGTTTGTTTTATATTTGCCTCTGGAAGCAACAGGAAGCCTCTGGAATTTATTAAGTGGTGGGCAAAGGGGGTGACATGTTTGGACTCCAGTCTTAGGAAAATCATTTTAGTAGGTGAATAGAGAATAGTTTGGAGGAAGGAGAAACTTGAGGCAGACAGACCCATTAGCAGGCTATTGCAATAATGAAGGTGTAAAGTGATGAGGGCCTGAACTACAGTAGTGGCTGTGTCAGAGGAGAGACAGCACATTCAAGAAGTGTTGCAAAGGTGAAATACAGCAGGTCTTGACAAAAGCTTAGATATGGGGAGGAGGGTGAGATACAGTGAGGAATTCAGGACTACTAACTTTTGAATCTGAGGGACTGGGTGGTTATTGTGTTGTCTTGTCTTGCAAGTGAATTGGATTTAAGTGAGGGAGGGCTGTGCAAAGTGACCAGCCTCACTCTCTCCTTCATCTGGGTCCACTGGCAAGCTATAGATCAGGATGACTGGAGAGGGCCCGGATGCAATGAGAGATGTTGGCCTTTTTAAGCTAAGGTCTTTCCCAGGTCTCAGTTTGTCTGAGGCAATGCACATTCAGTGATTAGGGCAAGGTAAGAAATGAGGCAAAAAATATACCTAGTCAAAAAAAACATCAGTCTGGGAGCGGAAGACCCTCAGAGTTTGTGGCCAAAACAGAAGCAATTGCTATTTACACTCCCTGTGAGCCATCCTGGGAGGATGGTATTGTTCTCTACAGTAAGAGGGAAGGTAGGAGTATGGGTGGGTTTAGAGGGAAAGACAATACATTCTGTCTTATATGTGTTGAGTTTAAGATGTCTACTTGGTTTTCAATTCAAAATATCTGAAAAACAGTTGGATACAGGAGATTGGAGGTCAGCAAAGAGACTGGGGCAGGAAAGGTAGATTTGGAAATCATCGGCATAGAGATGATCATTAAATCCAAGGAAGCTGATGAGATTACCAAGTGAAGTAGTATAGATGCAGAAGAGAAGAGCACTCAGGGCAGAATCCTGAAGGATAACCACAGCTGGAGAGGGTGACCTGGAGGAGGATCCAGCAAGGGAGGCAGAGAAGGAATGGTCAGATAGGTAAGAGGAAAACCAAGAGAGAGTTGTGTCAGGAAAACCTAGAGAGAAGAAACCA
This sequence comes from Trichosurus vulpecula, assembly GCF_011100635.1. Taxonomy (NCBI): domain Eukaryota; kingdom Metazoa; phylum Chordata; class Mammalia; order Diprotodontia; family Phalangeridae; genus Trichosurus; species Trichosurus vulpecula. The sequence continues at coordinate 226,121,282 of NC_050575.1, read as the reverse complement.
TTCAGGAGAAGAGTGATGAACAGTGTCAAAGGCTGCAGAGAGGTCAAGGAGAATTAAGATTGAGAAAAAGCCATTGGATCTGGCAACTAAGAGATCATTAGGAATTTTGACAATCAGTTTAGAAGCCAAAATATAATAGGGTTAAGAAGAGAGTGAGAGGAGAGAAAATGGAGACATCTACTGTAGATGGCTAGCAGATTTGGAAGGATCAAATGTGAGTTTTTTCAGGATAGGGGAGACATAGGCATATTTGTAGGCAGAAGGAAATGAGCCACTAGAGAGGGAGAGACTGAAAATAAGTGAGAGAATGGGGATGACTGAGGGGGGGGGCAATCTGTTGGAGGATATGGGATGGAATTGATGAGAAACCTGAGGCATGTAGAGGTTAAGTGACTTGCCCAGGGTCATACGGCTAGTAAATATCTGAGGCTAGATTTGAACTCAGGTCTTTCTGACTCTAGGCTCAGAACTCTACCCACTGTGCCACCTAGCTTCAAATTATAGCTTCAAGAAAATGCTATAAAGTAATGGCAGAAGAGAGGAGGCCGAGTGGCTTCTCCAAATACAAGCATAGATGAGAGAAGCAGGGACAGAGAGAGAGTGAAATAACTGATCACAGCCAACTGAACCATGAACCCTGTCAACTGTCTGCAAGGTTGAGGACTTGTAGGTCAAGGCAGACACAAGAGAAGTCTGAATGTAGGTATTTGAACTTAGGCCTCTCAACCCCAGTGACAGTACTCTTTCCAAAAAAGCATACTGCCTTTTAGAATAAATTCTAGGCCTAGGGACAGCACAGTAAAATAAAACAGGATATACCTTCCATTTTTCATGGCTAGAGAAGAAAAAAAGTAGCGGAGTCAGAAATCAAACTCTGTCAAAGTGATATTGCTTAAGCACAGTCACCCTCCCCACCCCCACCCCACCCCCAGCCCACACCCCAGTTCAATAAATTCTAGTTGCTCCTTATTTCTTCTGAGATCAAATGCGGATTCCTCTGTTTGATATTTAAAGACCTTCATGCCCCCATCCAGGCCCCAGTCTGCTCTTTTAACCTACTAATATACTATTCCCCTTCACTCACACTTTTCCTCTAGCAAAACTAACTTTTTTTGCTGGTTCCCAAATATTAAATTCTATCTCCTGACTCCATGCATTTACAAAGGTGGTGGTCTCTCTTGCCTGGAATATGTTCTATCCTCATTTCCACCCCTTAAAATCCCTTTCAGTTTGGTTGTTTCAGTCCTGTCTGACTCTTTGTGACTCCATTGGGGTTTTCTTGGCAGAGATATTGGAATGGTTTGCCATTTCCTTCTCCAGGGGCAGCTAGGTGGTGCAGTGAGTAGAGCACTGGCCCTGGAGTAAGGAGGACCTTAGTTCAAATCTGGTCTCAGACACTTGACACACTTACTTGCTGTGTGACCTTAGGCAAGTCACTTAACCCCAATTGCCCTGCCAAAAACCCAAAAAAACGGAAAAAAAATCATCAACATTTCCTTCTCCAGATCATTTTACAGATGAGGAACTGAGGCAAACAGGGTTAAGTGACTTGCCCAGGATCACACAGTTAGTAAGTGTCTGAGACCAGATCTGAACTTGGTGAGATGAGTCTTCCTGACTGCAGTCCTGGCACTCCAACTACTGCACCACCTAGCTTAGAACCCCCAATCTCCTTCAAAGCTTAGCTCAAAAAAACACCTCCTCTATTCTCCTAATAGTTCTCCCCTCCAGTTCCCCCTCCTCCTCTCCCACCTCCATTTTCTTGTCTCTAAGTTGTACGTGCACATCTCTATACATATTATCTCCTCCACAGCTGATGAAGCCAGGGACCATGTGGTTAAGCCTGCAAACCAATGCAATATCCACGCAAGGTTATTTTTCCTGTAGAATTGACCCTCTCCTCTTGTTATTGTTTTCATCACCTCATTTATCGCATGGTTTATCTGTTGTGGTGGTTGTTGTTGTCATCGTTGTGTTGTGTGTCCTACCTTTCAATAAGCACTTGCTCGGAATCTCACCATCTGTCCCCGGATACCCTCATTTCTGAGCCTAAAGGCTGAACCCTGGAACAGTTGGAAAGGAACTGGCCCTGTTGTTAAGAGGGGAACTAGACGTTGTTTTGTCATTAAGAGCATCAATCCACTGACCTTATCAGATTCTCTGGGCCCACACAGTTGACACAAATAATGCTAGGAATTCACACTTTGGTCAGGTAACAAATTACAAGAAGATAAACGCACTCACGAAGATCTGAAAGCACACAGCAACAAATTAGGCAAACATGGAAGCATTCCCTCAGGGATTCTTTTGTTTTTGTTTTGTTTTGTTTTTTATTTGCCAAAGAGATCTATGATCCAAAAAAAAAAAAAAAAAGGGTGAAAACCCTTGCTAAGTTCTTACAGTTAAACCTTGGGGTTATTTTCTTTTCTTTTTACAGTGTTGCTTCATCATGTCTGAATCCATGCAAGAGCTGGAACTATACCAATAAAGTTCTGCCAGAGAGAGACACTTCCAGATTAGCTTAAATGAAGAGATTAGAATTACTGATAATTAGATCACCCACTGTTTATTTTAAAGTTCCAGAAAACAATACAATCCCTTAAGTAGAGTAAGAATTCCCTCGGCCACCCGGCTTATACAAAGTTACAGAATTTTGCCTGGAAAATCTTTTTTTTCCTTGTTGTAAATTGAGTGAACTTCCTGACTCTGAAAAGCCTACCAAAAGATATTCAGAAAGGATATTTAGAGATTAGCGATTAAACTCTCTCCCTCTGCCTAAGATTTACTAACCAATTTGAGTCAATCTTAGAAAGGAAAGGATGGGATGTGGAAAGTGCATGGGTACAACTGAGAAATAGGACACCCTCCCCTCAACCAATGACAATGCCAAAAGAGATATGAGTATGACCCATGGACACACTGAAAACAATTCAGTAAAGTTAGAGGGGAGGCACTATGGACAATTACATTTACTTTGGGATTGGAAAGATGTTCGCTTACCTACGAGAAGTGCCCTTTGGCCCTAACAACACCATACCATCAAGTCTTCTAGGAGTTGCAGATGGCTGATTCAGAGAAATGTAGGTACTTACTAGAGCACTGCATGGGAGCATGCCTTCAGTGGCCTATGCATCTTGAAGTTGGAAAGCCCTGAGCTTTTTTGGGGGGTAAGAGCACAGAGAACATCTATGTAAAATCCTGAATTACTTCCCAATCAGAAGGAAAGAAGGTTTCCATCTTTGTGCAAAGTTTGGAGATTCCTTTACAGAGAGCCATCAAAGGAGCGATGACTATAGAATGTGAACCACACAAAGATGACCTGAGTTATAGCGGGATTCTACATGATGACTAGCCATTGTTGTATCCATAACTAAAAAAGGAGCACGAATAGTACCCCCTGCTCCTCAGAGCAGAATTGAACTGGTCAGAGCAGGAGAAACAAAGAGGATGCTCAGAGTACCTGCAAGTAACCAAAATTGGCCCGTGTGGCCCCGGGTGATCCCTATATTTATGAGCCACTACAAGTAAAATACAGGCTGATCTAGACTGGACTGACCTCACCAAAAAACTAGAGCCAGACATGATGTCTGCTAATGTTGTTCCAGAAGGACAAAAAGGTTTAGGCTCAAAAGTCAAAGCTGCTCATTTGGGGGACAGTACTGAAAGAGAACACCCACAAGAGCCAAGTGATATTTTGCTGCAGTGAGATATGACATGGCATTGGTATCCTGGATCCACTCAAGATGTGAATCCAGCATTGGCTTTCCAGAATACCATGCCTACGGAACTAATATCAAGAAATTGGCTCCTAAGAAATTAGCTCCGACGCCACCAATCTTTCCTGGGTCTTTTCCACCAAGACTCATGAGATCCCACGCATCAGTGACTGTAAGGATTAAAAATATAACATGTTTTTCTGTGCTAGACAGTAGATGTCAAGTAAACATTATTCTTACCTAGTTGTTTTATGAAGAATATTTGAAGTATGTAATAGCCTATGAGTGGGGGTCTCTCTGGATTGAGTAAGAAGGGCTACCCATGTTTGGGTTCTGTCTTTAACCACCAAGGGATACTTCCGGCCAATTGCCTGATTTTTTTTTCTGCTTTTTTTTTTTTTTGCAGGATAATTGGAGTTAAGTAACTTGCCCAAGGTGACACAGCTAGTACGTGTCAAGTGTCTGAGGCCGAATTTGAACTCAGGTCCTCCTGACTCCAGGGCCGGTGTTTTACTCACTGTGTCACCTAGCTGCCCCAAGTTGCCTGATTTTGACAGTGATAATAAAATCCAAGCTCTGTGAGTCACACACTCATCCCCAGAGGCTATCTATTGCACCCAATACTAGAGAGTCCTCTGGGGGGGGCGGGTAACGCTGAGCTCTCTAGCTTGCGAAGAGATAGATACTCCTTTTCCCTTCCTCTGACTCTTGTGAGTTGCAACACTCCTCTTGCTAGTTTAAGAAATTTAATGCTTGTGAATGTATCCAATTAGATTTCTTATGGTTCAGTCCCCATCCTAATAGAAAAATTATACCCCTATTTCAGTCCCTACTGTATTTCAATGGAGTTTGCTCACAAAAATATGGTGTAACTCAAGACAGCTAATCATAACAGTAAATAAAGGAATCAAACTATATGCATTAATGCCCTACCACTTTTTCCTCATGGTATTGCATTTGGGGATCCCCTACTCCAGGGGCTGTGGTGGGCCTAAAAGGCTCAGACTGTATTTCCAGGCTTGAGAAATAAGGAAGACGTAGGGGTAATATAAAGAGAGAAAGGAAGACCCCTCCCTAGTCTACACTAAGACCTTAGAAAGTACTAGGGAATTACTGGAGATTCCCCACAATGTTGCCTAGCACTGGACTTTACTATATATAGGAAAGCTTTCTGTACCAAATGCAGAGCACTTAAAAATTTTCACTTTTCCATAATGACAATGCAAAAACACGGCGCAGTCTTGTAAGAAGTTTTAAGACAAATAAAGCTTAGAATGAGGTTTTTTGGCAAGGAGGGTTAAAGGATGATCAAAAGGCAGTTTTAAACTATGTTGGGTGAAAGAAGAGGATCAAAGAAGAAATGGGATCTTTGCTTAGGGTGGATAGAAAGGTGATGACAGATGACAAGAGACGTTCAACTAGTTTTGCTGCACAAACATGAGATGGAGGAGCTATGACTATCTAGCAGTGCCTCTGGGCTTTTTAATGGATTGCATATTCAATATTAGGATTATTATTACTGTTATTATTATTAATATCTTCTCTGGACCTCAGGATCCTCATCTGTAAATTGAGGGGGTTGGACCATGTGGACTCTATGGTCCTTTCTAGCTTTAGTATACTATAATTCTATGAAATGTCAGCTATTGTGGTTGATCTTATTGGAAACACTAGCCCCCCATGCCAGTAGTTAGTGGCAAGATAGGACAGTCATGAAGAAAAGCAATTCAATCTTAGGCTGAATTAAATGAGGCAGTGTCCCGGACAGAGAGGTGCTAGTTCCCAGTAAGACAACTTTGTAGAGTATCATGTTCAGTTCTGGGCACCATATGTTAATAGGAATATTGACTACTTTCAGGGTTTCCTAGGTGAGGCGATAGTGAAGGACCTCAAGTTTTTGCCTTATGAAGATGGGTCCTAGCTTAGGAACCATGGCCTAGAAAAGAAAAGGCTTAACTGGATTCGAGTGTGACAGTGGTTGGATGAGGGCAAGACTTTACTTCCCAATGTTTAATGCAGCAAGCATTACATTTGAATAGGAATGACACTTTTCATGAGATGGAATTTGACTGATTGCAGCCAGGTTAAGACTTCATATTCCTATGAGACTCTCATGCCAGAGGCATGGGAGATGTCACTCTGAGGCTGTGGGAAAGGAAGAAATAGAAGCTGAACAAGGTGAAGGAGATTGGGGCAGGGGAAGGGAAGAGGAATGGGAGGGGCAGGAGGAAGCATGGTGGACACTCATGATGGCAGGCTGCTAGCCAAGCTTCAAGGAGAAACTGACCCAGCAGTTGGGAAAGCTGCCAAGATCTACCAGTGATGTGTAGAGGCTACATGAGGTCTACAGTTGACAGAATGCTATGGGTGTCTAGTGGCCAAAAGAAGAGTAAATAGAAGCAAACAACCAGCTAGATTATAACTGTGTTATAATCTGTGTGGGAGTGCCCAAGGCTACAGAGTCTTTGCCTTCTCAGTTTGCAAAAAAAGGCACCTGATGGTTTTCTTGACTGTGTGTGTCAAGGATGAGGGGAGTCACAGGGTACTCGTTTGAGGAATGCATGTAAGAATGCTTCTATTGTTTTGAATTCACATTGCTGTTCCAAATAAATAGGTTTTTATTTGTTGTTGCTTTTCCTGAGCCCATGCTATTGTTTCCCTAGGTTTCTTTTAATATAGTAATAACTGAATTTTTAGACCTGAGTTAACTTTTTACTAACAAGTTCTTACTCACTGATGAGGAAAGAGCCCACACTGAGCTAAGACAAGTTATTCACCCAAGCATTCTCCAGTGAATATAAATCCAAGTCCTTGCAGAATCAGTGCTGTGGGGGAGGAAAGAGGGTGCATGTGTGTTAGGCTGAGGGAGGATAGGACTTATTCTGCTTGGCCTAGGAGGTATAGGAGGTGACATGCATATAGGGTATATGGCAGATTCTGTCTCCTCTGAAATTGGCATGCTATGCCTAATTCAAAAAAATAAAATTTAGTGTTTAATTTTTAAAATTGCTCCATTAAATTTGAATTTAGTTTGATGAATTGTAGCTTTTATGTCTATGTATTCAATAAACGTTCACCTTTAAAAAAATAAATAAATCCAGTGGTATGTATTTGTTGTCAGTCATTACTATTGCTCTGTGAAATGTTGTCTTTTTGTTATTTGCTATTCTTGTTATTCTTATTGTGGTTGATGTTATCCTCTTTGGACCCCAGTATCCCCACCTGTAAAGTGAGGGGGTTGGGCTATATGGATGCTGTAGTCTTTTCTAGCTTTAACAGTCTGTAATTCTATGAAATTTCATCTATTGTGGATAATTTTATTGGAAACACTAGACCAGGGGCCAATAGTCACAGTCCCTAAGGCCTGCCCCAAGTCAAAGTTATTAAGAATGTTGTCATCTCTAAACTCTTTGGTAGTACATTCAGAATTGACTATTAGAATCTCAGAGTCAACTGTGATGAACTTGGAGCCAATAAATCCAGGTAAAGTCAACCCTGACTGACATGACTTCTAAGTCTGTGGTTAAAGAAACTGCCCTAGCTTTATACTGTATGTGTGCTACTACTGACCTCTAAGAAAATGTAAATCTCTAGAGGCTCTGTAGACTTCTGGAGACAAGAAGACAACTGAGAATAAACCATCTTTATGTTTATTCTATTGGTTTCCCAGGGGATACATTAACAGTTTCAATAATGTATAATGTTTCACCTTTACTAAAGGTAAAATGACCTTCTGATTACCTGAATAACCTTAGCCAAATCACATCATCATTGTGGGTTTCTTCATCTATAAAATGAGGGTGCCTAGTACTGTGCTAGGTGCCAGGGATACAAATACAAAGGCTAAAACCATCCGTACTTACAAGGATTTTACATTCTAATGGGGAAAACAAAGAGTACATATATGAGCATATACTAAATAAACAGAAAGAGAATATGTACTAATAAGCAAATACTAGATGATTTCTAAGGTCCCTCCCATCTTTGACACTTCATTCTGTTCTAGGTTCTTAGGTCCCTCAGGCAATACAACAAGCATGAAGATAAATAAATACAATGTAATTTGTGGAGGGTGATAGCCCTAACAACTGGGTATCTCAGAAAGAGTCACTTAACTCGGTGCCCCTTGAAGGAAGATAAGGATTTTAAGAGGCAGAGGTGACAAGAAAGTGTATTGCAGGTATGGAGCCTGTAAGATGGCAAGAGATGGGTGGCAGTTGCCAAGTTTGTAGAATAAATAGCTAGTTTGCCAATTTGCTTAGACCAGAGGATGAGTGAAGGGCAGTCTGGTTCAAGAAGTTTCAAAGGGCAAATTATAGCCAGACCTGACTATGGAGAGCTTTTAATTTCAGGCTTAGGAGACTGAATTTTATCCTAAAGACAATTTAGATCCTCTCAAGATCTTTGATCAGAGAAGTGGCAAGGTTACAACTGTGCCTCAGGAAGGTTTTTTTTTCAGATACATGAAGGGAGGTTAGATTGGAGAAGGGAGAGACATGAGACGGAGAGACCAGTTTGGAAGCTAGTGTCATATTTCAGGTAATAAGTGATGAATGCCTGGACAATGGACATAGCCATGTGAGGAGAAGCAGACTTGTCGTGATTCACTGGCTGACTGAACGCAAGGAGGGAGAGAGAAAGGTAAAAGATGACCTTGAAGTTGTAATCCAAGGGAGTTGAGGTAGTAGTAACCTTAACAAAAGCATAGAAAAGAGGCAAGTGTAGAGAAGAAGTTAACAAGTTCCATTTTAGATATATTGAGTTTGTCAGAGGTGTCCAACAAGTAGCTACTAATGTGCGACCAGAGCTCAGGAGAGTAATGAAGGCTGTATATACAGAGATTTGAGACTCATCTCTTAGAGATGAAAATGGACCTATGGGACAGGTGAGATCACCAGAGAAAGGATGTCGTGAGGAAAGAAGACCCAGGATAGGGTCCTAGGAGACATTCATGTTAAGATGATGTATATGCATTTCCAGATTTCCCCCAATTAGTGCTTTTCTCCTTGTCGTCAAATTACGTGATATAGAAAAGGAGGCTGCTGAGCAGTTAAGAGGGTAGGAGGAGAACCAGGAGAGACCAGTGGTTCCCAAAACCAAATGAGGAGAGAATATCCAGGAGAATTCTCTAAATTATAGGTCTTTTCAGCTGTGACATTCTGTGGTTCTAAGTATAGGAGCTACTAAAAACTTACTTCAGCTTCAAAGAAAAGTCAAATAGAGAAGAGAAGGGTTAGGAAGACAAAGTTGAAAAAAAATGTGACACGATGCCTCATCTTTTCCTTTAATTTGGTAGTTAGTGTTAATGTTTTCTAGCTCCTTAGAACTGCTTAGCACAATGAAACATCATGTGGTTTAGATGCCACAAGTTCTAGGGTCAGTTTACAGTTCCATTGTTAACTTTTCTGAAGCATTCTTTCTGAAAGCCAGTTTAGTCTACACAAGTGTCCTGAGGTTTCTTGGTCATGTTGTTTCATATTTGTTTCCATCTTGCGGGAGTCTGATGACCACTAGATGTCAGTGTGAATGAGTTTGGGCTTTGGGCTTCAAGGCCATTTCTTTGGTTGTCATTTGCCAAAATTTCTGCAGGAAAATAAGCAAAGGCAGTTAGAATGATACACAGATTCACAGCAATCCTTTACATTGGGACATTCAGAGAAATCTGTTAATGGATAACATAAAGCAGCAGCTGCACAAACACCTTGTTCACAATTTATCTGTTAAATATTATTTATTTAGGGTTGAGGACCTTTGTCTCTGGTAGCAATGACAGCTACTCCCTTAGCATTTGCAAATTATAGACTGTCTAACTGGCCTGCCTTTGAAATTAGGAACCTTATTAAAAAGTAGCAGAAAGCCCACCCTTTATGTGAATTTTCTCATTTGAGCCTCATTAACAACCCCATTTTGCAGGTTAAGAAAATAAGGTTTAGAATTGTTAAATAACTTTGGTCACATGGTTAGAAACTCCTAGAGAGAGGATTTGAACCCAGGGTTTCCTTCCTCTAGACATAATATCAGGCTACCCCAGAAGACTGAGTCAGGTAGTCTAGTTTCTAGTCCTGATTCTGCCACTAACTTGCTGTGTTATCCTGAACAGGTCAAATCACTTTCCCCAGGACATACAGATATAGTCCTATATTATCATAAATAGCCAGCCTATTTTCTAGTACTTTTTCTGATCATCCCTCTCCTCCCTTGCCTCCTAACTTCCCTTGTTCCACTCTAATGGGGAGAGGGAAAGGAGTATTCAATAGGAGGGAAGAAAGAGACATGAAATAAGCAACATCCCCTCTCTGAAAACCTTTTCTAAGCTTTCGTCCCCTCCATTTCTGTTTCACAAAGAAACAGAAAAATTGTTGCACAGAGACATGAAGATCTGGGTTCAACTTATTGGATATGACTTTGAGCATGTTGCTTAACCTTTGTGCAGCAATTGGAGAACCTCTTCATTCATGTGAAGGCCACAAAGATCTACTTTAGGTTTGAGATATTGTATGGATTATTTACACAAAACCACTACTCATAAGCCCTCACCGACATGTTTGCTAGACAGCATGAAGACAAAAGTAGTCCAAAGCAAAGACATTTCTAAATTAGCTTAGTAAGAAAATAGCAATAAGCCATTTCTCTAATTGTTACCACATCTGCCCTCACCCTTCACCAAATCTATACCCCCCCAAACACATATACCATCAATAGGAAAAATAAATCCACATAGAAATCACACATGGAGAGTATACATATGGAACATTTGTCCAGGACACACATATCAAGGGACATACATGTTAGGACTACATGTGTCTGGGGCACACAGGTGGCAGAATGACACTCTCTAGTGTTGTAGGGACACCGATGTCTTCTGGTGATGTCTTTGTACTGCTAACTCTGCATCAATGATCATACCTATCAGCTCCTCCTATCCTCCAAAGCTTTTGTTGGAGCACATAATAGCCAGCCAGCTACTTAGAGTCAGAAAGCTGGTTTTTAACTCGTTTCATCTTCATTGCGAGATCGACCTCTCTGCTGATCCCAGTTCTGTATCTGACTTAAGGTTAGAAAGTCCCCTTTAGCTCCCATTAAGTTCCTTACTGCCAAACTGCATTGCCTTTCAAACATAGCAGCTACTTTCCAGCGATCTGAAAAGGACTGTCCGAGTTTGAAGCTCTATAGTTTTCCTCCCCGCCACCACACCTTCCCCAAATCCTTGGGATCTTGCCATGCAAATAAATATGAGCTAGCATGAAGACTAAGCTGAGAGAGCAAAATTATTATCCTCTTCCCAGCCCGCATTCTTGCCTTTATTATTTATCTGTGTCCAGCAACAAGCCTCCGAGGCTTTGAGACACAATACAAATCAGACCCTCATTTCATCATGTATAAAATGTCGTAGGGAAAGTGTTCTGTAAATCCTTAAGCTTCTTTAGAAATCTGGCTTGTTATTTTTGTAATAGAGTTTTAAGCATTCTATCTTCCTCCGGCTGATGGGAAGTTGTGCTAGCTAGGATGGCTAAGACTCTTTTAAACACCAAGCTTCCTTTTCAGATCCTGGGGCATTTTCCCCCTAACACTGAGTTCTCTTGCTCCTAGTTCTCTGTGCATGGCTCTGAGCCCAATAGCTCTGTTCCCAGTTTTTCAAAGACCTTTAAATCCAGAAACTCTGGGGGCCTGGGAGTGGGGAAAGGGCTTCAGAACAGATTGAATAGGCCCTTCCAGATCCAGGAAATTTTCAAGGATGTTTAAACAGAACAAAATGAGCTTTGTAGAAACTCATTTACTAGGAGTGTATGACCAGGCACTAATTTCTTTATGTAACACCCAGGGAGGGCCTGGCTGTGCCTCTGTCAAGAAGACCAGAGTAAGGTTTCCACTTCAGATGGGTTTGGACCAGATGCTCTCTGAGATTCCTTTCAATTTTGACCCTGTGATACAGAGGCAGCAAAGGGGAATTGACAGTAAGTTTTCTCTCTTGGACCCTCACAGGAGAGAAAAATAGATTCAATGATGCATTTTTAACTTTACAAAAAAAACAATTTGACAATCTGTATGTTTGTAGGAAACTTGATCCCAAGAGTCATTTTAGGTTACATTTACTTTCAAAGAGATTGCTTAACTACTGTACTATCCTTTGGTTAAAAATTATCCTAACCAGAAGCAGAGTAATATTCTCCATTTTCATATTATTGACTTCTAGGTTTATATCCCAACCCTGGGAAATCCTCTCTAAAATTAAACTTATTTTGTTCTATATCAAACAAGATTCATTTAACAAAACTATTAAACACCTACTGTAAACAGAGCAGTAGGCTCAGCTAGGGGGAAATAACAAAATTTAGATAAGAGTTGCTTTCTGCCCTCATGGAGCATATAGTATAGTAGAGAGATAATGTACAAACACAGATAGTTATTACATATGTAAAAATCAGCAGGACCATGGAACAAAGGTGCCCTCTTCCAATAAGGGGACCTAGTTCTGATCTCACTGAGCTAGGTAGCACAGTAGATGTTAGGCCTGGAGACAAGAAGACCTAAGTTCAAATCCAGCCTCAGAAACTTATTAGCTGTGTGTCCCTAGGCAAATCACTCAATTTCTGCCTGCCTCAGTTCCCTCCATAATAAAGTGGGAACAGTAATTGCACCTACCTCCCAGGGTTGTTGTGAGTATTAAATGAGTTGATATTTGTAAATTACTTGGCACAGTGTCTGGCACAGAGTAGGCATTATATAAATGCTTATTTCCTTCCTTCATGATGACTAGGTTCAACCCTGCCTACGTCCATTTGGAGTTTTTTTTTGTCAAAGTATTAGTTTGCCCTTTCCTTCTCTGCTCATTTTACAGATGAGGAACTGAGGCAAACAGGGTTAAGGAACTTGCCCAGGGTCACACAGCTAGTAAGTATCTGAGGCCAAATTTAAACTCATGAAGATGAATCTACCTGACTCCAGGCTTATCCACTGTAAGCTTCAATCCTAGAGGGAACCTGATGTTTTTTGTGCTCTATGTTTCACTATGCTCCAACCCTATATGTCAAAGAAAGGGCTAATAATGTTTAAAAGCATCAATAAAACATTAAAATAAAGAAAAAGGTCATTATAATAGGATTTAGTAACAGACTTTTGCCACAGACAATAGTAATAATGATGAATCAAAAATACCCTCAGCCCTGGATAAAGGAGCTTGGTCTCCATATGGTATGCCAACTGGGTCACTCTACCTGTCTGACTACTCCTCAGTCTCCTGTGCTGGCTCATCATCCTTCCCTTCTCCTTCTATACTAACTCCTCCATGGTAACTCCATCAGTTTCCATGGGTTTCACTATGGGATGACTTCCAGATTGATGTATCCCGGCCGTCTCTTCTCTGAGCTTTATTTTCTCTTTAAAACCTGCCTATTGGACATTTCAAACTGGACGGCCTGGAGATATCTTAAACTCAACATGCCCAAATTCTAATTGATTATCTTTTCTCCCAGACCCTCTTTTCTTCTAAACTTTCTTATTTGTGCAAAGAAATAATCTTCCAGTCTCCCAGGTTCATAACTTCAGCGTTATCCTTGACTCCTCACTGTTCCTCACACCATATATGCAACCAATTGCGAAATCTTTCATTCAAAACATCTCCTGCATCCAACTCCTTCTCTCTTCACACAGTTATCACCTTAGTTCATGACCTCTCACTCAGATTATTGCAAAGCCTTCCTCAACCTCCCTTCTCCTGGTCTCTCTCCACTCCAATCCATCCTCCAGGATGCTGCCAATATGATTTCCCTTAAGCACAGATTGTGTGACTCCCCTACTCAGTCAACTCCAGGAGCTTCCAAAGGACCATAGGAGCTCTGTATAACCTGCCCCCAGCCTATCTTTCTAGGCATATTGGATGACTCTCTCAAATTGCGCAATCATAGGATCCTCACACCCAATATTTACTTCATCCCTCATCTCCCTGCCTCTGCATTTCCTTCCTTACCTGCCCCGCCCCATACAGTCCATCTCTTCCTTCAAGTAGAGCTCAAGCATCATCTTCTGTGTGAAAACTTTTCTGACTTTCCCAGCCCCTTCTCCCAACTATCTTATATTTAATTACTTTGTATATATATGTATTAACTCATATTAATTAATTAATATGTGTATTAATTAACATGTGTGTTAATTCACATTATGTTTGTGCTACATATTATATGTGTATGTAATTCATTTCATGTTTGTGCTATGCATATGTATATATGTATAAGTAAATTATATATAAATTTCAAATATATATATATATAAATATAAAAATTTACAGTCTCTTATTGTTTAGTCATTTTAGTCATGTCCAACTCTTCGTGACTCCATTTGGTATTAAAACACTCCAGATACTGGAGTGTTTTGACATTTCCTTCTTCAGCTTATTTTACACATAAGGAAACTGAGGCAAACAGGGTTAAGTGATTTGCCCAAGGTCACACAACTAGTAAGTATCAAGACCAGATTTGAACTCAGATCTTTCTGACTCCAGGCCTAGTGCATTATCCACTGGGCCACCTTGCTATCCTATAAATATATAATATGTACCACTTATTAGAACATAAGATCCTTGGTAGTAGAAATTATTTATTTGCACTTGTATCTTGCACACCTAGCCCATGGCTGGCATTTAACACATGCTTGTTGACTGACTGATTAATGCATGGTTAATTCAGATTTTTATTGTTGTCAGGTGTGGCGCCCAGGGTCGTGGCCTGATGGCTTCTGAGGGTGCTCACATTGATTGTCACAATAAGTGAAAGCCATGGCCATTCCCTTTCCTTTTCTGATGTGCAGAGATACAGAATTGAGCCTGTTAGGCAAGTAGAGGGTAGGACTAGTCTGGTAGAAATTCCTTCTCTTTCAGTAAGAATAGGAGAGATAGGCAGCTGTCTTGGTTGGATACATTATAGCTCTACTCGGAGGCTCTGAGCCGGACTAGCTGATCTCTTGTGGTTTTTCTAAGACCCAGCTTTGTTTACTTTTGTTGAAAAACCATTCTTTAAAACATTCTTGACTGCTTAATGCACTGTCTGTTGTCCTAAGTGAGGCCGGAATCTCATAGGGCATTAGGGTCCCATGCATCCTGTGGGTACAACAGAACAAAAGAGAACAGCTGAGATTAACATGGGATCAGAGTGGGAAAAGGGATTTGTTTCTTTCTGAGCTGCATTTAGGATCACTCCTCAAACTGCTCTGTGGCTTCCAGAGAGGGACAAGGCCCATGTCAAAACTGGCTTTTTGGTAACAAGGAAGTTTTCTGGGTGCTTATCTCTGAGATGATGTAGCAACTGCCTTGGGGGAAGGGATTCTCAGAACTGGAATTTGTCTTGAAGACCATTAGAGATGAAGGGGCTGCCTTTTAGCTTGATAAAGAGGATCCTTGTCAGATACCTGAGTCAGCTGTCAAAGGCAAGGAACACCTTTCTGCTTAACAACTGAGAACAGAGGAGGAGGTGGCCATTCCCTCCACCAGAAGTGGTTTTTCTTCATCTGTTCTTTTATGTCACTTAATACTCATCACATTCACCTGTCATACATTTTAATTTGTATTATATTTAAATATTTATGTTTTATCTAGGAGGCAGCTAGGTGGCTTAGTGTCTTGAGGCTGGATTTGAACTCAAGTCTTCCTGACTTCAGGCCCAGCACTCTGTCCACTAAGCCACTGGTTTCTCACCTCCCTCATCCTGGACACTGACTCCCTTCATAAAACCCTAGAGCACCTTCATTGTCTTGGCACCATATCGTACTGTTGACTCATATTGAGCTTCCATGTTAAAGAACTCTAAACTTGTTCTTTCTGATTATAATCTTGCATCGTTCCATGTCTACCTATGCCTCACTTCTGCTAAACATATTCTTCATCCTCACTATGACCTCCAAACCCTGCACCCTTCAGTTCCTTCCCAGGTCATTACCCTTGCTCTTGCTAGACTCTCCTCCCTTTCCAACCTTGACTCCTTGGTGAACCAGTTCAACTCTACACGCTCTTCCATTCTTGAATCCTGTTGCCATTTATTTCTTACTGGAGATTCCTTACTGGAGATTGGAGAAGGGATTTCATGATAAGGCAAATAAGTTAGGGCATCAGAACATTTGGGTTCAAATCTTGGCTCTGGCAGTTACTGTGTTTCTGGAATTTACTTTGTAGGCTTGGAAAAGGAAGGGGTTAAAATGCCTTCTGGGTTTATGATTGCCTAGGGGAAAGGTCTTTGGCTTTAAAGCAATCCATCTGTAAACAAGGATGTAAGTCATTCAGCTATCACCCTTCCTACCACTCAGGTTTATAGCTAACAGATACCCAGGCTGCTTACACAATTTGCAGTATTGACTCCTGTATCACGTTAAGGAACACAGAGAAAGGAGAAGTGCATTTAGCTCCAGAAATAATTTCTGAGTTTTACATCTATGTACATTTGGAAACTTTTATGCATTGCAGTAGAAAGAACCTCTTTGAATAGAAGGTTCTTAGTTTAGTTTCTTAGTCTAAGGCAGGAATTCCAATACATACATTAGGCAATATCCAGTTACACAAATGTATTGAGCCACTTACCAATTTTCCAGTTTAGTTAAATGGAGTAGAGAGAGCTATGGCTCTGGAAATAGAGACTTGGGTTCTAATCCCACCTCTGATCTTTACTACCTATATGTCCTTGGGCAATTTGCTTAACCTCCCGAGCCCTCGATTTCTTCATCTATAAAAGGTGGGAGTTAGAAAAGAAGGCTTCTGAGGTCCAGTGAACTCCATTCTAGATTTCATAAAATGACCAGCCCCTAAGTCAAGTCACCACCTGAGAGAGTACTCAGTTCAATCAGTGTTGCCAACTTGATGGGTACCAGCTAGTCACAATGAACTTTGATTATTCATAGAATAACAGAGTTGGAAGAGTTTCCAGGGGACATTTCATCCAACGTATTTAGGGATAGGAATCCCCTCCATAGCAGCCCTAAAAAGTTGTCGCCCATTCTTGACTTGAGAGTTCACTACCTACTAAGGGATCCCATACAATTACTACTAAGCTCTAATCACCAATATTTTACTGTATAGATAAGTCCTCTAGCAAGTGCCAAACAGACTAATTTTTGAGCTGAACCCCTGTCTAGCCATGAAGAAGACAAAGTTTGTCTTCAGTATTTATCTAAAAGTTGTAGATCACACATCCCACAGCTGATATCCCTCCTCAGATAATATGAGCAGAGTCTTCTGTTGAACACAGATGTAGTCATCTGTAGCTTTACTCAGGAGTCATATTCCATGATGGATGGTTTCAATTACACCCCATCTTCCTCTTGGTTAGCCGCCATGACTAGTACTGGTACTATTTTTATTGCAAGCCCCCAAATAACCAAATCAATTCATGAAATAATAGAAAGAAGAAACTGAAAGGAACCAGGCACCTCCCTCACATCTTTCACTTTCACCTGGGACTATTTTCAAATCAATTCATCAAAATTTGTTAAGCAACAAGTCTTTGAAGAGCCCTGTTTTTATGGATTTTTTGGTTAATTACTTACGACCATAAACTTTGCAAAATCTAGTTCTTTCCCCTTTGATCGAGCTATCACAGTACTGGGCTTCTGCAACAAGATCAGATACAGAAAGAAAAGCTCCCGTATACAATAAAGTATTTATACCAGTATTCTTTGGGCTGGCACACACACACACACACACACACACACACACACACACACACAAATGGGAACAAAATAGATGTTCATTGATTGAGCAACAGCTGAATAAATTGTGGAATACCAATGTTATCAAAGGTTCAAATGGGTTTGTGATCATAGTGTGCTTTCTTTTAAAAGTCTTTTGTTTTAATCTGTCAACAAGCACTTTTAAAACAGCAAAAAATACGTTTCAGGCACTGTGCTAAGCACGAGGGATACTGAAAAAGGGAAAGGAAAAAAAAGCCAGTCCCTGCTCTCACAGACCTCACAGCCTAATGAGGCTACATACAAAAAAACATACAAAAAATGGTATAAACAAGATATATACAGGATAAATTGAAAATAATCAACAGGGAGAAGACATCAGCATTAAGAGAGATGGATAAAGGCTTCTTGCAGGAGGGATTTAACTGAGACTTGAGGGAAGTGAGGAGGTAAAGATGAGGAGGGAGAACATTCCAGGCATGAAGGACAGCCAGTGTAAATTTCCAGAGTGAGGGGTTAGAGTGTCTTGGGCAAAGAACAGAGGAAGGAGGCCAGTGTCATTGAAGTGCAGAGTACATGGTTGGAGTAAGGTATAGTAAGACTGGACAAGTAGGAAAGGGCCAGGCTATGAGGGGCTTAAAAGCCAAACAGAAGGTTTCGTATTTGATACTGAAGATAAGAGGGAGACACTTGAGTTGATTGAATAGGAAGGTAGCACGGTCAAACTTGCACTTTAGTAAGATCAGTTGACAGCTGGGTGGAGAACGGACTAGAGTACGGAGAGATTTGAAGCAGTGAAACTAACCAACAGGCTATTGCAATAATCCAAGTGTGAAGTGATGAGGGTTTGTACTAGGGTGGTGGCAGCGTCAGAGGAAATAAGGGGGTATAAATAAGAAATTTTATGAAGGTAAAATCGACAGGTCTTAGCAATAGCTAGGATGGGGGAAAAGAAAGTAAAGAGTTGGGAATATGATAGGGTTTGAATATGGGTGACTAAGAGGATGCTGGCATCCTCAATAGTAATAGAGAAGTTAGGAAGAGGAACAGGTTTGGGGGGAAAGGCTCTCCTCCAACAGGGGGTCACCCATCCAAGCATCAACATTAATCAGGATTCCTTGAAATATATAATGACATATAACTTTGTTGCTCTGATCACTAAAATTAGATGAGGAATAAAACAGGGTGACGTATTCTTGTCAAAGATGTCTGCCACTATCACAAATAAGACCCAGTGCAGAGTCCAAGTTGAAAAGGGATTCTGTATAGACTCTGGGGTCTTCCAGAGATTCCTATTTGTCAATGATATTGTTTAGGTTGCATAAAGCCCTGGAAGATTGCAATGCCTTCAAGATGAAATTGATAAACACTCTAGAGAATTTGACAACCATTCATATGGTAAAGACTAAGAGGATGAAAAATGTCTCTTGTCCAGATTCTGACTTCCAATTAGTTGGACAACCTATAGAGCACATTCACAAATGCTTATGTTGACATCCATGTGTCTACATATGAATATATGTGTGTATATATTTCTACATTAATATATACATTCATATATACCTATACCTATCTCTAAAGATACATACATACATGCATACATACATACATACATACATACATACATAAAATAGACATGCCTATGGACAAGTTCCACCTAGAATTGTACAGATAGAGAATAGAATGAATTGCTCTTGGGAAATTGAAAAGTTCCTTTAGTAGTATGTGAATGTAATAGAATAGAATATCATTATAATATAAGAAATGGTAAGCTTGAGGAAATCTGAGAGACATTCGTATGAGCTGATGGAACAGGGACAGGTACTGTACCTGTGATTTCACTGTCATATAGAAAACCTTGGTGAGAAAATTACCTTTAGTAGTGCTGTTCAGCATCTTTTCTGTAACATTAAGAGTTGCCTAGGGCACTGAGAGGTTAAGTGACTCTCCTAGGGTCACACAGTCAGTCTGTGTCAGAGTCAGGACACAAACCCAGATATTCTTGGCTCCAAGTGCAACTTTATCCACTCTTCAACATTGCCTTTTGTTAGCTGATACAGAGCTGAAAAAAGAAACAATCAAGTGAATATAAAAAATGACTACGGTAATGTTGCAGAAAACACTAAAAAGCAGCTCAAATTAAATGTAATGACTGATTCTGGTTCCAGAGAACAATTGATGAAATACATCTCCTTCCTCTTGGGATGATACAGATCTATGCATTTGGCACACTCCAATAGATTCACTTGATGTGGTGTCAAGTTTAACTGTTTGGGATTTGGCGGAGATGGGGGAGGGTGTTACAAGAGAGGACAGAATGAGTCTCAAAGCACACAGGGAAATAATTGGTGTAGAAACAAAATGTATTTAAAAGACCTTCAAAAAATCTAATACTCGGCACATCATAGAAATGAGATTCTTCTTCCTATGTATCATACAATGCTATAACAAGGTTGATTTAGTTAATCAACAAGCATTTATTAAGCACTTACTTTGTGCCAGGCACTGTGCTAAGTGCTAGGTTACAAAGACAAACAAAAAAAGTCCCTCAAGGAGTGCACATTCTACTGCAGACCTGCACAACTTGGCAGTAGGGAAGGGCCAAAATTAAAATAAGCTAAACTTCTTTGGGCCACAGGTAGGTTTTTAGCGGCTCACTTTCCGAGTAAAGGTATAATTAATGATTAAACTATTTTGCAAATAAACTATATTTTTAAAAAGGGAAATTTCATGTAATATCAATTAATTACACTTACTACTCAAAATTTTCATTTATCATGAAATAACATTAATATTAAAAATTACTTTAAGTGGTACAAATTTTAATACATTTTTCTTGTGTCCTTACTATTTACATTTAGTTAATGGGACGTATTACACTTCTTGTCAGCAATCAGTTTATTGTACTCCAGAATCATGTTTGAAATCAATTTTTTTAGAGATCTGAAAACTATTCTGCCTCATTTTCTGAGTTTACTTTCTTGAAAAACCATTGTTCGCCACTGAGATTTTTCAACAATTTGGACATTTTAATTTGTTTTTCATTGGTGTCCAATTTGCTTAAGTCAGGATGTTTTTATTTGAAATAGCAATGAAGATTGTATTCCTTCGGAATGGCTATTACTTCTCAGCAAACAAGGCACAGTATTTTGTCTCTCATGTAAGTAAACAAGTATCTGTTTGTCCAGTCTGGATTAAACACTCTATGTTCTGATTTGATCTTCCATTTCTTTTTATCTCCCATTTTACAAAGTCACCCCCAAAACTTTAATGTTTGAACCAAAAAAATCCCCACAGCAACTGTTCACATACAAAGAAATACTGAGTGTCTGACCTTGGAGAGAGTGCCAAACACTCATGTAACTTGGAGGGCAGCTGCACAGCGAGGGAGGGGAAGAAGCCCTTGCACTGTTGCTGCCCATCACATAAAGGATGCCACAGTCCTATAAGAATACTGTCAGGAGTCCTAAAGCTCAGAATAAGCTGAGGCTGCTGGTGAACTCTAAGACAATGAAAAGATCTTAGTGAGCTACTTTGGGGAAAAAAAGAAGTTAAAAGGACTGGGACCACTGCTCTGGATAGTTGGATAACAACAGGAGACAGAGAGAAAATCAAAATACTCAGTTCTCTATTTGCTTCTTTTCTCTGCCTAGAAGAATGATCTTTGGGCTGGAAAAGACAAAACAAAAATGGTCAACATAGGGGGTTCAAACCCAAGTTAAGTAGAAAAGCATTTAGCTGCCTCTGACGAATCCGAGCCACCAGGGCCAGGTTCTACTCTCCTCTATTACCTATCTTGACTCCTTAGTGAACCAGTTTAACTCTACACTGTCCTCTTTTCTTGAACCCCTCACCCCCAAATATGATCAAACGAGATAGTATTTGTAAAGCACTTAGCATAGTTCCTGGAACATACTAGGTGCTATATAAATGCCTATTCCTTTCCCCCTTCCTCCTCCCCTATGGTCTAGATTGCCTTGCTAAGACTCAGCCCTGGATTATTCCCACCATCCACTGTATTTGCTTCTATTCACACCCTGCAAAATAGAACTGGAGAAAATAATGACACTGTGCTGACTAGAACCACTACAAACTTATGTTGCATAATCTCAACTGGGCCCTCACTGCAGTAAGGCAATCCTTTTACCCCTCCCTAGCTGACTCACTAGGACCACATTTCCAAGCCTTTTCATCCTTCTTTAAATCTTTCATAACTCCCCTCCCCACACCCTCTCAGCTGAGAACATTGCCTCATATTTCACAGAAAAAAAAATGAGGCCATTCATCAAGAGTTCCCTCTTATCCTCTCCTCCTCATCTCATACCTCCCACATGCCTTCTGAAACTGTCTCCATCTTCACCCTTAGCTCACATAATGAGGTGGTTCTTCCCCTTGTTGAGACAAAGTACTCTCCATGCTCATCCTTCCATTCTTTCTTATATTTTCCAGAAGATTGTCCCCTTCATCATCCTTACTCTCTCACTTATCTTCAATCCCACTCTGTCTCCTGGCTGCTTCTCTATTGCATATAGTCATGCCCATGTCTCTCTCATCCTCAGAAATCCTCGCTTGGTCCATCCATCTCTTGGAGCTATCATCTGATATCTCTTCTCTGTTCTGCGGCCAGACTCCTTCAGGAGACTTTCTATAGTCATTCCTCTCACTCTCTCTTCTGAATTCTCTACAGTCTGGCTCCTGACATCAATATTCAACCAAAACTGCTTTCTCCTAAGTTTCTAATGATACTTTGGTTGCCAAATCTAATGACCTTTTCTAAATGCTCATCTTTATTGATCTCTATGCAGCCTGTGATGCTGCCAATCATCCTCTTCTCCTTGATACTATCTTCTTTCTAGGTTTTCTCCTGGTTCTCTCCTTATCTATCTGACTACTCCTCAATCTTCTTTGTTTAATCTTCAACCAGGTCATACCGGCCAACCATCATTGTCTCACAGGGCTCTATCCTAGTCTCCCTTTGTAGTTATTCCACTTGGTGATGTTTTCAGCTCCTGTGGGTTTAATTATCGTCTATGCTGATGATTCTCAAATCCACTTACCGAGTCCTAACCTCTACACTGACCTTCAGCCCTGCATCTTCACCTGCTTATTGGACATCTTAAATTGGATGTCCCATAGATATCTTAAACTTAAAATGTCCAAATTTGAACTCGTATTTTCCCCAAAACTTTCCCTTCTTCCTAACTTCCCTATTACTGTTAAGGGTACTATTATCTTCCCAGAGACCCAGGCCTGCAACCTCAATGTCATCCTAGACTCCTCACTCTCTCTTACCTCCATATCCAAGGCCTGTCAATTCTTCCTTTTGTAACATCTCTTATGTATAAGCATTCCCTTCTGTCCTCTGACACTGCCACTACCTACTTTCACCTCACATCTGGACTATTACGAGAGCCTTTTGGTTGACCTCTCTAACACAAGTCACTCTTCAGTCTATCCTCTAGTCATCTGCTAAACAGAACCTTTAAAAATGAAGTCCTGCCCTGCCCTGTCAAACTCTAATGGTTCCCTATTGTCTCCAGAATCAAATATTAAATCTTCCGTTTGGTGTTCAGAGAGCTTCCTAACTTGCCCCTCCACCTTTCCAGTTTTCTGATACCTTATGCCCCTCCATACATGCCAAGATCATTAACACTGGTCTCCTTGCTCTTTCTTATACAAGAATTTTCAGCATTTTTACTGAATGTAACCCATGTTTGGGATGCCCTTCTTCCTCATCTCTGCCTCCTGCCTTTCCTGGCTTCCTTCAAGTTCTGCTAAAGTACCATCTTCTACAGAAAGCCTTTCCCAATTGCCATAAATTCTCATACTTTCCACTCTTTTGATTATCTCCAATTTATCCTGTATATAGATCATTTGTATACAGTTGCTTGCATGTTATCTCCCCATTAGACTAAATTCCTTGAGATCAGGGCCTTTCTTTGTAGCCCCCAGTGCTTAGTAGCATACCTGGCACATAGTAGATACTCAATAAACATTTATAGAGTGACTCTCTTTGCAGACAAGATGAAGAAATATAAGATAACTATATCTTTAGAGCAGTTCAGAACTGGTTAAATGTCTGGACTCAAAAAATTAATGACAACTTCATTTTAGAAGAAGCCCACTACTAAAGTGATCTGTCCTTGGTATATATGCTGCTTACCATTTTTTGCAATTGCTCAGATAAAGATGTTCAATCGTAACTAATTTTTGTGACCCCATAGTTGCACACCAGGTCCTCCTCTCCTCCGCTAACTCCAGAAGTCTGTCCAAGCTCATGTTCATTGCTTCAAAGACACTATCTATCCATCTCATCCTCCACCATCCCTTTCTTCTTTTGCTTTCAATCTTTCCCAACATCAGAGTCTTTTCCAATGAGTCCTGTCTTCTCATTATGTGGCCAAAGTATTTAAGCTTCAGCTTCAGTATTTTGACCTTCCAGTGAATAGTCTGAGTTAATTTCTTTATGTACTGATTTATTTGATCTCCTTGCTGTTCAAGGGACTTTCAAAAGTCTTCTCTAGCACCACAGTTAAAAAGCACCGATTCTGCAGTGCTCATTTTTCCTTATAGTCCAACTCTCAAAGCCATACATTGTTACTGGAAAACCCATAGCTATCAAAGACAAAGTCAAATTCAGAGCCTTTGACTGTACAGACCTTGTTGGCAAGAAGACGTCTCTGTTTTTTGGAAGTTGGCCAGATTTGCCACAGCTTTCCTTCCAAGGAGCAAGCATCTTTTAATTTCATGGCTGCAGCTGCCATCTGCAGTGATCTTGGAGCCCAAGAATATAGAATCTGACACTGCTTCAATTTCTTCTTCCTCTACTTGCCAAGAAGGGATGGCACCAGTTGCCAAGATCTTAGTTTTTTGTTGTTGTTTTTATATTGTGCTTCAAGCCAGCTTTTGCACTCTCCTCTTTCACCCTCATCAAGAGGCTTCTTAATGCGTCTTTACTTTCTACAATCAGAATGATATCTTTGTATATCTGAGAGTGTTGATATTTCTCCCAGCCACCTTAATTCTGACTTTTGATTCATCCATCCTGGACTCTGCATGTAAGTTAAATAAATAAGGTGACAATATACAGCCTTGTTGTATTCTCTTTCCAATCTTAAACCAATCAGTTGTTCTATGTTTGGTTCTAATGTTGCTTCTTGGCCCACATACAGGTTCTTTAGGAGACAAGTAAGATGAATTGGTACTCTCATCTCTTTGAGAACTTGCCACATTTTGTCAAAGGCTTTAGTGTAGTCAATGAAGCAGAAGTAGATTTTTTTTGGAACTCTTGCTTTCCCCATAATCCAGTGAATGTTGGCAATTTGGTCTCTAGTTCCTCTGCCTCTGTAGCAACAATCTGCTAGTAGCTCCTGTGGCTGTGTAAAACCACCAACAACCAGCATACAGAAGGCCACTAACACAGGTTCTTTGATCTGCTTTTCTAAGGAAAGCAACTTTAAGGGGCTAACAATCTCAATTTAATCAAACATATATATAGCATTCACTTAGTTCTGGGGGAAAAGATCAGCCCCCTGAACTTCAGAGCAAATACAAACAGAAATTACAAACATCAACAGACAGACCTTGTCTGATCAAATCACAACACATAGTTACCAGAGAAGAACCAATGGGTCTGGGTTAGCAAAGCCGGGGGCAGGGTGGGGCAGTTACAATGGCTTGCCCAGAGTCTCAACACTCCTTCCAGGAGTGAGCCCCAAAAGTCAAACACCAAGTTCCTCTCAATTATATCCTATTCAGAGCCCTGAGGGCTCCGACCTCACCCAGGCTGAGTGTGTGAAAGTTCCCCATCCCCAGTATCACATCATATTCAAATCAATGACTCCTGATTGCCTCAGTGCTGAGAAATAGCTGAGAAATATTCCAAAACAAAGACAGTAAAAGGTTTCCCACCAATTCAAACAAAGGGGAGACTTGATTGTCTTAGCATCCCAAAAGGGAAGAAAAGAGGAAAGTCTGATTGCCTTAACAACCTCTTTGAAAACCAGCCTGCTGTGCTGGTAATTCTGGTTCATGTATTGCTGAAGACTAGCTTGCAGAATCTTAAGCAAAACCTTGCTGGTTGTGAAATGAGCACAATTGTTTGGTAATTTGAGCATTCTTTCTCATTGCCCTTCTCTAGGATTGAGACATAAACTGATCTTTTCCAATCCACTGACCACTGTGAAGTTTTCCAAATTTGCTGGCGTATTGAGTACAGCATATTGAGTACAGCAACATCTTTTAGGATTTTAAATACCTCAGCTGGAATTCTATCACCTCACTAGCTTTATTGTTAGCCATACTTCCTAAGGCCCAGTTAACTTCATTCTCCAGAATGTATGGCTCTAGATCAGTAACCACACCATTATGGTTATCAATGATGTTAATATCTTTCTTGGATAGTTCTGTATATTCTTGCCACTTCTTCTTAATCTCTTCTTCTGTTAAGTCTCCATCATTTTTTTATCAGGCCCATTTTTGCATGAAACATTCCCTTGATAGCTCTAATTTTCTTGAAGAAATCTATTATTTTTTTCTATTTCTTTGCATTGCTCATGTAAAAAACCTTTCATCTCTTTACTTGTATTCTCTTGAATTCTACATTCAGTTAGGTATATCTTTCTTTTTCTCCTTTCCCTTTCTCTTTCCTTCAGCCATTTTCTTTCTCTTCTTTTTCTTTTGAATGTTTTTTGTTGCTGCCTCCTATATAATACTGTAAACCTCTGTCCATAGTTCTTCAGGAGCTCTGTCTACCAGATCTAATCCCTTAAATCTATTAATCATTTCCACTTCACATTCATAAGGGATGTTATTTAGATCATATCTATATGGTCTGATGGTTTTCCCTGTTTTCTTCAGTTTAAGACTTATTTTACGACGAGAAGCTCATGATCTGAGCCACAGTCAGCTCCAAGTCTTGTCTTAGCTGACTTTGGCTACAAAGTATGTAATCAATCTGATTTCAATATTGTTCATCTGATCATGTTTGTGTGTAAAGTTGCCTTTCAGATTGTTGAGAAAACAGTGCTTGTTATGACCAGTGAGTTATCTTGACAAAACTCTATTAGTCTCTGTCCTGCTACATTTTGTACTCTGAGGTCAAACTTACCTTTATTCCAATTATCTTTTGATTTCCTTCTTTAGTACTCTAATCCTCTATGATGACTGTGTCAACTTTTGCGGGGTGTTATTTCTAGAAAATGTAGGTCTTCATAGAACTGGTCAAATTTGGCTTCTTCAGCATCAATGGTTGGATCATAGAGTTATATTACTCTGATGCTGAATGGTTTGCTTTGGATTTGAACAGATATCATTCTGTTACTGTTGAGATTATACCCCAGTACTGCTTTTCTCACCCTTTTATCGACTATGAGGGCTACTCCATTTCTTCTAAGGGATTCTTGCCCACAGTATTATATGTAATCATCACCTGAATTAAATTCACCCATTTCCATCCACTTGAGTTCACTGACACCCAAGAAGATGGCAATGTTTAATTTTTCCATTTTGTGTTTGACCATATCCAGCTTACCTTGGTTCATAGGTCTTACATCTCAGGGTCAGATAAGGATATTGATAGCATATTCATGAAACGTGTGGATGACACAAAGCTGAGAGGAATATCTAACAATGGATAACAGAGTCAGGATCCAAAAATATCTCAGTGGGTTAGAAGATTAGGGTGACTAAAATAAGATGAAATTTAATAATCATTAATTGTCCTACAAAACTAAATTTTAAAAAAGATAATATAAAGTTTTCCACTTGTATAGTAGGAGCTTGAGTAGGCTCCTGAGGCTACTGCTGCCATTGAGGGCACAACATCTTTTGCTCATCCATACCTGGTCCTTTGCCAGCATAATGGTTTGAATAATAGAAAGACTGGCCTAGGCACAAAGAAGGCTGTCAGAAATATTTTCCTCAGCTGGAAATGCCCTTGAGCACTTCTTTCAGTTCCTGACTATAGGCAGGGAGCAGTATTTTATGTCTTTTTTATTCCTATATCTTTATACTTTGTATTTTTTCTTTTTTAATTAATATTTATCATCTATTTATTTTTAACATTCTTTTCTTTTGAAATTTTGAGTTCCAGATTCTCTCCCTCCCAATCCATCCCCACCCACTGAGAAGGCAAACACTGTGATATCAATTATAGATGTGAAATCATGCAAAACATATTTCCATATTAGCCATATTGTGAAATAAAGAAAGAAAAGAAGGAAGGAAGGAAGGAAGGAAAGAAGGAAGGAAGGAAGGAAGGAAGGAAGGAAGGAAGGAAGGAAGGAAGGAAGGAAGGAAGGAAGGAAGGAAGGAAGGAAGGAAAGGAGGAAGGGAGGAAGGAAGATGATACTTCAATTTGTACTCAGAGTTTATCAGTTCCCTCTCTGGAGGTAGATAACATTTTTTTATCGAGGAATTCTTCGGAATTGTCTTGGTTTACTGTATTGATCAGAGTAGCCAAATCTATATTTTATCTTTTTTAAACTTCAATTAATAAAGTAATTTAAATTAGGCTTTATGTTTCATGAGTGCCTATTGCATAGCCAGAAAAAACAAAACAAAACAAAACCAAGACCAAAACAAAAACTCAAACCCCTTGAACCTACTAGGCTAAGCCAAATTCAGGCTTAGCCTACAAAAACTTGGATTTAAAAAATCAACTCCATTAAATATAAGATTGGAAAAGCATCAATAGGCAGCAGTTCCCATGGGGAAAAAAATCTAGGAATTTTAATGTATAATACGAGTGAAATATGTGTAATATGTACAATATGAGCTTTAAAAATCTAACTTAAGTTGTACTGAGAAGCATACTGTCCAGAGTGAAGGAAATCATAGTACTACTGCACTATGACTTGGTTAGACCACAACCAGAAGCACTGTGCTCTTTTCTGGGTAACATTTTAGGAAGGACATTGGAAAAGTTGGGCATATTATAGAGGATTCTCCTTCAAATATGGGTGGACTGGATGATCTCTGAAGTCCCCTTCATCTGAGTATCTTTGAGTCTATGAATTTATGATTGCTCTAGGTTAGCCTGGACTTTCTCTTGCTGTGAGTTCACATTGCTGTGCTTATTTATGGAGGCCCAATTTCAGACTGGACAAAATGGCGCATACATCGACAGAGTGCATGATAAGCTACCTAACATATGTGTCAAAAGTGTCCAAGCAGGTCAAGGAGGGCAGAGAGTGGAAGATAATAGAAATTAATGACTGAGTAATTTACTGGTTAGACTGACTTTTTCCCGGTCCAACTTGCTCCTGATTTACCAGCCCTACGAGGTGAGGGTATCATGTAAGTCACACGGAGAATCTAATTTCCTGATTCCAGACTCAACTTGGTAACTGCTGTGTCTTGGCACAGTCAGAAGTGGGGTAAAAGTCTGAAATACTGTTTGTCCTCAAAACATTTAGCATTCTCTGTGTGGCATCCCCTCAGGGCAACTTTCCCCAACTTACACATTAGCATATTGGATACTCAGAGAATGACTGACTACTCCTCTCCTGAAGGTTCTAGGAGTAACGCTGAAGGCTTGGGATTGATTTCTGAGACTTGCTCACAAACCCCATGCAGAGAACTTCTCTACCCTTTGCTATTGATAATCAATTTGTTAGATTGAGTTAATTAGCTTTAAGAAAGGGATATTTACTCATGTATTACAGTAAGAACAGTTGATATGAAAACATCTTTCCCTACCCCAAAAATGCTTGGAACCCATTTTTCCTTTGCACATGCTAGGCCTTTGGGGAGAACAGCCTCAAGCTTAGAGTGCATATGTGGTAAAGAGGAACCTCATAGCTCCTGATTTCATATCTCTATCCCATATACCAATCAGGGATGGTTCTTATTCTTAAAATTTTGAATCAGTTTCTCACATATAACATGTCCTTACAGGAATAGTGATGTGTATTTGATTACTTTTCCCAGAGCTAGAGATGGAAAGTCAGAGGTGGTAGGGAGGAAATATGTGTTCAGCGGCATGGCACAAAGATGTACAGGAAGCAGGTCTGGAGGTGTGTCAGGCTAGATATGGTGAACCTCCACCATTCAGAAGCCCAAGGCCTCAGAGCAGAAATCAGAGTGGAGGTGAAGGCTGGAGTGCAGGAGAATGGCAAGAAGACTGAGGATCAGTGTGGGCTTTTTAAAGAAGGAAGCATTTAAGCTAAGCCTTGAAAAGGAAAAGAATTTCAACAGAACATAGGTGAGGAGGGAGAACATTCCAGATATGGTGAATAGCTTTGCAAAGTCATGGAGTCAGGCGATGGTATGAAATGAACAAGAAATAGCAAGCAGACCAGTTTGGCTAGACACAGTGTGTGAGAAGTATGAGTCACAATCATCTGAATCATTTACTCTGGCCCCAGAAAACCTCACTGGCCTGGTTCAGTTATTCTCCAGGACCTCCTGATCCATGCAGCTCTGCTCTTGCATCAGCCAGGGCTACCCAGGATCCTTTATTAGTATAAGGCACAATCATGTAACACATATATAGTATGTCTAAACATATGGACAATTGACTCAAGGGATATCTCTGGAATCCTCTCCCCCTGGGAAAATGTTGTTTTTGACTTGAGGGGAAGAGAAGAGACCACTAGTCTGGCTCTCTGTTGTCCTTTGAGAGATAGGATTCAATATTTCTGGTCTTGGAGCATAATTGTTAAGTTCAAATGTCACTCATTCCTCTGCTCACTATCCCTTAAAGGAGAAGAATAAAACAGACTTACACTCATTAGTTTGGTCCTTTCCCACCAAATGCTACTTACACATAAGACCATTGCAGATAGTAAATAGTGAGTAAACTCTTTATCCAAGCAAATGGTCAACAGAAATCAGAGAAGTTCTACAGTCTAGAATATGCCAGAAAATATACAAGAGTGAATGAACTCTTTAGATGGGAGTGAAATGAAATCTTGGTTTAATCAAGAGAGAGGCCATGATTATTAACCAAAGAGAAGTTCATTGACGTTTATAGGGAAGCAAGCTGAAAATCAGAGACATATCAAAAAGCCAACTTTGCCTACGTAACTACAAAAGTCTGTCTGTCTCTCTCTCTCACTTTCTCTTTACTCTTTTCCCAATCAGTCCCCAAGAAAATCTGAAACACTCATGTCCTCTCTCAAAGCAGCAACGAAGAATGTCTCTCCTCTCCAAAAATACAGCTCCACCCCTTACACAGTCACAGGGCTATGTTCCCATATTTCCCGCCAATCCAAAATCATGTTCTCTAGGCAGTTTGCAACAGTTTTTTCGCCCCCCACTCAACTTGATTGAGAGATGAGTTACATTAGTTCCTGTTATTAAAACCGAGAACTGAATAGTTCCTAGCCTCACTGGAGGTTTTGTTTCAATCTCAAAGACCTCACATCCTACACTAACCTAACTCCCCCTTCTGTGGCACTTTAAAGTGTTTTCCTTGCAAAAACCCTTTGAAGTAGGTAGTTAAAGGATTAGACCCATTTTACAGATGAAGAAAAAGAAACCGAGAGATTAAGCTACTTGCTCATGGTAACCCAGCTAGCAAATGTTGGTGTCAAGATTTGATCTCAGGTCTTTCCTGACTCATAACCAGAACTCTTATAACATGGAGGTGGAGCCTTTGAAGGTAATGTCCCTTGCCTATGCTTTATCTACCATCCCCTCTTTGACTCTATAAACCGGCTAATAAATGCCCCTTGAAGAAGGTAGCATGAGACAGTGGAAAGAGAAAAGATCTAGCTTTGAATCATGGCTCTACTATTCTAACCTGGGTGATTCAGGTGAGCCATTTAATTTCTCTAGGCCCCAGTTTCCTCATCTACAAAATTAAGGTGTGAGACTACACAATCTCAAAGGTCCATTTTATGATCTGCATTTCACTCCCACTTTATAGAGTTCATTTCTTAGTATTTTATCAGCCACTTCATAATACAATCAAACCATTCTTTTTGATCATTAACATTACTACTCTCTATGAGCCAGAAGGCAAAAGTCCAAAGCCTTTAATAGTACTAGCTGAGGTGCAGCTCCATGGGTCCCAATCCATCACCAGAGAAGTCCTACCCATGACATAAATCCCCTTTGTAGGTCAAGTCTTCATAAAATTCAGTCTCATTAGGGTCACATATTTGAAGAGTAAGTTGCTGTCCCCAAAAAGTTTTATAAATTCGCCAAAGGCTCATATAATGGGCAGACATCCTTCTAATCATTTGTTCTTATTCCCTGGGTTGCAACTTCTTGTTAAAATAACCTTAGGATTCTGTGATTCTGTGCTTATCCCCACCTTCTCTCTCCTATATCACAAATACTTCAAGTCTTTGCTCTGAGACCTTTTTTAATTTTCTTTTTTTAAAAATCATAAACAGAGGAAATCTGGATTTTGTCCCCTATCAAGTGGGTTCTCGATTTATCCAAATAAACAAATTGGTTCCTGCTCAGAAAAGGGCTTACTTACCCATGCCAGCAAAGAGTCTGTTCTTACAAGAGTTTGCCTGCTTCCCTTGGATCTTTGCCTGCCTTTTAAAGATTCACTACTCCCCTGGGGCCAAACTCGCAGCAACCTCTGTCCAAGCCCAAGTGCCCCATATTCCAGGTCTCTCTTCTAACTGATCATCTAACCACTAGATCCTTATATGCCCCTGAGTCTTCTCAGGCATTTGTAACGTTAATAGGATATGAAGATCTTCGCATCCATTAATAGGCCTATGTGATCTTCTTTGAACTCTGGCCCAGCTCACAGCTGTGATACATCTTGAGTCACAGAGCCCATTGGGGGAGAAACCTGCCTAAGGGAGGCTTGCTTGTAGGAAGGCTCTCACACCTTTTGGTTTGCTTTGGGGGTTCACTTATGAGAATAACCTTATGATTCCCTGTAGCCGTATGTTCGGATCCCTGACTGCTTACATGTAAAGGCTCTCTCAATCCAGTGGTGTGTGTGAAGTATATAGCAATATTGCTTCTATTCAGACAGTTAAGAGCCCTGTCTGTTGGTCTTTATGCTAGTTTCTCTGCTTGTACTTTCTCTGACGTTCAGGGTACTGACCCTTCCCCTGAACTAGTGAATGTAATTAAAGAAGATTGCCGAATGCTTTAAAGTTGCTTTCCTACAAAAGCAGATCTAAGAATCTGTGCTAACAGGCAGTCCTGGGTATGCTAGGGTGCTTGCTGTTACAGCATTGTTGAAGGAATCAGTGCTAACGGAATTATTTTAAAATGAGTTGTGTAACTTAGAAGCTCAAATTCTAAGACCTTTTTTTTTTGCTTCTAGACCTGGGGAGGACCTTAGAAGTCATCCTGTGTAACCAGGGCATTGTACAGATGAGTAAAATGAGATCCCCTGTGCGAAAGGGACTTACCCAAAGTCACTCAGTGGCAGAGATTGATCTTTCCGTGAATGGAGAACAGCAGTGAAGAAAGAGATTTACTGTACTGTGTTTCTTCTATTAAAAAAATAAAGCTATACAATATTGTCTGTTTGTCAAAACCCCTGAAACAATGACTTAGAATGCCAAAATAACCATTCTTGATTCCAAGTCTATGGCTATAGCCAGTAAACTATAGGGTCTTAACATTTCAGCTGCCCAAGAAATACACATTATGGTTCATTGTGCTGTATAATAAATACAGTATCTGCTTAAGTGATCATCCATTGACCAATCTTTTTTCTCCCCAGCATTCCTTATAATTGGTCTCCCTGTCTCAAGTCTCTCTCCATTCTAATCTATCCTCCATTCAGCTACCAAGGTGATGTTTCTAAAATGCAAGCCTAACCATATCACCCATGTCCTCAATGATTTCCCATAGCTCCTTATTATTTCTGCATTCAAAGAAAAATTTCCCTGTTTACCATTTAAAACTCTTCATAATCTGGGCACTTTCTACTTCTCCAGTTTCTCTTTTAAAATATGTTATAAATGTATAGATATACACATATGCAATTAATAAACTTTTATTTTTTTCTTCCTCCCACCCTTTTAACAAATATCCAAAATCAAGCAAAATAAATGCCTGCTTTGGCAATATCCAAAAATGTATGTCACATTCTGCATGTTAAGTCCATCATTTCTCTGCCCGGAGTTGGGTAGCATTCTTCATCATTAATCCTCTGGAATCATGGTTGATCACCGCATTGATCAGAGTTCTTAAATCTTTCAAAGTTCCCTTTACTCCCCTCCGTAGTCTATGATACAGCTATTCTAGCCTACTTGCAGGTCGTCAAACACAACACTCCATCTCTGTCTTAAAGCCTTTGCACTGGTTTTCCTCTGTGCCTGGAATGCTTTCCCCTCCCCCACACCTTACCTCTTATCTCTCAGTTTCCCTAGATTTCTTCATTCAAATCTCACCTTTTGCAAGGGGCCTTTCGTCAGTCCAACCAGCTGCCAGCATTTTTCTCTCTCATATTGCTTTCATCTGCTCCGTACATATCCTGCATATACGTAGTAATTTTCATGTCATCTCCCCCATTACCATGTAAGCTCCTGGAGGTCAGGGACTGTTTTTGCCTTTCTCTGTATTCCCAGTGCTTAGTACAATAACTGGCACATAGAAGGTGGTTAATAAGTTCTTGGCAGCTAGGCCTCAGTTTCCTCACCTGTAAATTGGGGATAATAATAGCACCTATCTCCCAGGGTTATTTTGAGGATCCAATGAAATATTTATAAAACTCTTAAGAAAGTGCCTGAACAAAATAGGTGCTTAGTAAATATTTGTTTCCTTCCTCCTCTTCTTCTTCTTCTTCAAAAAAGTGATGCCTGAATGTCTAGCACTTATGCATAGATACATAAATATGGGTGTGCTTATGCCTGCACACAAAGGATAGACATCACCTACATACTACTGGGCATAAAAGAGAGCGATGGGAAGAGGGAGGGAGAGAAGATGGCGGGAAGAGGAAAAGGAAAGAAATGTAGTTCCCAAATGTGTGTGGCTAGGTATGTACATACACACTCTTTGGAGATCTCAAATCACTATAATTTCACTATACTTCTGTATTTTAAGGGCCTGTGATTTTGTCATTGCTGGATGCAGATCACAATACCTTTGGAATCAGTTGATGTGGCAGTTGCAGTGGCAGAAAAATGCGTCACCCTAGAGCCAATCTGACAAGAATCTTCTTCGTGTTTAGTGAGGCTGGTCCTCAAAAAGCAGACACACAATTCTTCACTGACATACTTAGAGCTCTTCCATCTCCATAGGACCTTTTTGAACACGTTCTGCTGGCATAACTTTCAAGAACTGAGGGTCAAGTCCACATCACAATGAGGCATGGGAAGAGGACTTTATTAGAGGATCATCCCTTTAATCTCAACATTTCATTAATTTCATTTTTTTAACTTATTTCACAAAATATCCATAAGGCAAGAAGCTACATTAACTCCCTCTGCTTTACAGAAAAGAGTTTGGGCACAGACAGTACAAGGGCTTTGCCCAAAGCCACAAAGCATACCTATCACTGAAGGAATCAAAATATAGTTCTCTGAGTCCTTGGTTAGTGCATTCCATGCTGGCTGCCCCATCTGCCTAAGGGAATTTGTTTTGGGGTTTCTATTATTTTTCATTTTAAATTTTTTCCAATTAATTTGCAGCAAGTTCCTCTAAGAATATGTTGCTGATCAGGACTCATGGGTTGTCTAGCATTTCAGACACATCTTTTGAGCACAGACATAGGGGCTGATTGACCCAGTCTGAGAGCCCACACTGATTCTACGTGACTACATGTGTGTTATACCCAGAAGCCCAGAATGCCAGCATGGAAAGAACATTAGTGGGGCATCTCATATAACCCCCAACAGAAGTAGGAATCCTGTCATTTTCTTCAATGGCCTCTCTGAGAAGGGCTCAAGAAGGTGGATAGCAAGTTAATCATTCAGTAAACATTTATTAAGCACCTACTATGTAATGGGCACTGTGCTAAGAAGGGAATACAAAGAAAAGTAAAAGACAAACCCTGACTTCAAAGAGCTTATAATCTAATGTGGAGGTGGTAGGGAGGAACCCTTGAGCCAGATGGGAAATTATGAGATGCATGCCCTGGACCCACTCCTTAAATGATGGATCTGGCAAAAGCTCTCTGATGCCTACTCTGCACTCTCTCCAAACAGGTAGGCAGGGATGTGCTGATAAATGCTTAACAATCTGCTGAGAAAGAAAATATTAAAAGACATACTTTTAAACTTAATCTGCATTATTACCATTTTCCATTGCTTTCTTAAGTTTAAACAACCAAGAAAACAATAAATCAAGTCTGAGTTGTAGCATTAGCCAATTTCTGAGGCATAAATGCTCACATTGGAAAATTTTTTAGAGAATTATTAAATGTTAAATGTATTATGTTGTATATTGACACTTTTATACAAATACACCATCTTCATGACTTCAGGATATTTGCAAAATACTCTACAAAATACTAGGAGTGACTAGAGTCTGAGTTCTTCCCCTCAGTTAAGATGATTTACTTTTTTTTTAATTTATGGAATAAAACAATCATTTCCTACTGGCTCTCAAGCTGGTTGTTAAATTTCCAATGAAAATAAATACACACTGGAAATTTAACAATCAGCTTGAGAGCCAGTAGGAGTTGGCTCTCATGTAGGAAATCTTGGATCATTACTGTAAGTACTCTTGCTTCCCTGGTTATAGGGAGGTGGTGAGGAAGAAAATCAGAAACACCACAGGGAACCCTCCCTTCAGGAAGAAATTCACCCCTTCAAGGAAGAGATCCTTACAAAGGAACTGAGAAAAGATTGGCCCATCTTCCTCCAAATCCTATCAGCCCCATACCTTTACTCTCCTCTTAACCATAGGGTGAGAATTGGAAGGAATCTTCAAGTCCAGCCCCCTTGTTTTACAGATAATGACATTCATGTGAGGTTAGATGACTAGTCTAACATCCCACAAATAATAAATGGCAAAGCTGGGGTTTAAGTTCAGGTACTCCAACTCTCAATCAAGGGTTCTTTCCTTCCCCTTCTCCTCTTTCTCCCACCATCCCCTTTCCATTCCTCTACTCATCATCCTCTTCTTCCTGCTCTCCCTTCCTCATCTTCTTCCAGTGCTATTATCACCTTCCTCATCACTATCTCCCTAAACCTACTCTTCATCCCAGTCTCTCTCTCTCTCTCTCTCTCTCTCTCTCTCTCTCTCTCTCTCTCTCTCTCTCTCTCTCCCCTCTTTCCTCTCCCCTCTCCCCTTCTATGCACCATCCCTAGCTTATCATAATTCCCTCCACTTCCTTTATTTTCCTCCTCCCCTCCTCTTTCTTGCCACGTGGTGCCACCGTCCACCACTGAGATCTGCTTTCCCAACTACATTCAAAAAGACAGACAGGTAGTATAGGAGTCACTTTAATAGGAAGCCAAAAGCTTTGTTTCCATAAGACAATTTCTGGGATCATCTTATAACCTTCTGAACAAAGGAAAGCTTTTATAGGTCATGTTAAAGCCTTGGGCAGAGAGAAAGAGCGGAAAATTTTATTGGAAACATAATCAAAGACTGAAGCAGGAAAAAAGGAAAATAAGCAGATCCACAGGTAGGAAAATACCCCTGCTGTGTACAAGGCAGATGGGTTCTTGCACAGGATGCCATGCAGTACATCTGTGAATAAGGGTGAGAAGTCTGTGGGGCCCTTGCTAAAGAACTGGAGAAATGGCCACGTCGAAGACCGGAGGTAGTCTCGGCCATAAGCTTCTAGTACATCAGGGGACATATTTTCCAGGACTTCCTTTTCTTGCTTCTCCCATATTTCCCTTGTGCCTCCTATGTCTGTGACAACAGAAAGGAGAGATGTCAGGATTAGGGACACGAATAGTGAATGTGCTGGCAGCTGGAAAACGGCTGAGTAAATATATCGTTCCAGGTTCCTGTATGATTCTACTGGAAAAGCTAGTAAAACCTCCAAGAAAGGTTAGACCCCTATTGTGATATCCTGACAACCTCTTTAAAGTGCAGAGATGCAATTTGCTCATTGGATCATAGATTTAGAGCTGGAAGAGACTTTATAAGATAACTAGTCCAATCTCCTCATTTCGTAGATGAGGAAATTGAGGCCCAGAGAGGTTAAGTGACTTCCCAAGGTCATACAATTAATAAGTAGCAGAGATTTAAAACATCAAATCCAAATCTAGGCTTTTTTCTTTTTCTGATTTCTTTTGTAATTCAATTTTATTTTCAGTTCTAAATTTTCTCCCTCCCACTTCCCTCTCTCCCACCCATTGAGAAAGCAAAAAACCCAAAACTCATTACAAATATGTAGTCAACCAAAACAAATTAGCCACATCTCCCCACTATGTGTATGTATGTGTGTGCATGTGTGTATGTGTCTGTGCATTCATACATAAGCATATCTGTGGATTGTAAATTGACTTAGTTTTAAAATGTGATATTATCTATGTTTTATTATATTTTTATTTATTTTATTAAATATTTCCCAATTATATTTTAATCTGGTTTGGGCCATACTCAGAAGTATTGTGGGCTGCATGTTTGACTTTCTGATAAAAATCCTTTTCTTGGTTCTATTCATTTCACTTTGCATTAGTTCATACAAATCTCCCTGGGGTTTTCTAAAACTATCTCCTTCATCATTTCTAATAGAATAATAACCTTCTATCATATATGTATACCATAACTTGTTCAGTCATTCACCAACTGATGGGTCCTCCTTCAGTTTCCCATTCTTTGCCACCATAAAAAGAGCTGCTATAAATACTTTTGTACATATGGGTTCTTTTCCTCTTTCCTTAATCTATTTGGGATATAGACCTAGTAGCAATACTGTTAAGTCAAAGGGCATGAACAATGTAATACCTCCAAGTTGCTTTACAGAATTACTGGAGCAGATTACAGCTCTACCAACAATGCATTAATGAATAGCCTTCATCGTTTTCCTTCTTCATGACCATTTTTGGGGGCTTTCTTGGCAAAGGTACTAGAATGGCAGTGGGGGTGGAGCCAAGATGGCAGAGAAAAGGCAGGGAGTCACCTGAGTTTTCCCGAAAATACCTGTGAACATCTTTAAATAACATCTCAAAACAAATTCTGGAGCAGTAGGACACAGAAAAGGATGGGGTGAAACAATTGTCCAGCCAAAGACAACTGAGAAGGTCAGAAGGAGAGGTCTATTTCACCAGGGTGAAAGTGGAACACAGTCTAGCCCAGGTCACAGCAGTACATACCAGGTCCCAGTAAACCAGGAATAGGCCTTGGGAGTGACCAAATCAACAGCCATAGTAGCTACTTCCAGAGCTCTCAGCCCACAGACATAAGGGGTCAAACAAATGGTCATAAGAAGATTACAGGGGCTCTTTGCTGGCAATGGGGAGAGCACTCTGTTGCTTTTCCTATAGTTGGATCTGGGTCTCAGTCCTACGTGGCAGTGCCAGACTGAGGAAGAGTACTAGCACACCAGAGCCTGTGGTCACAGTGTAGAGGGGACCCTCCTGACAATTCCAAGGCAGAAAAGAATGCCTGTGGTCACTCACAGACCAGAGCACAGGCCAGGAGAGGAGTAAACACATCTTAGATCATACCACCTTGGAAGAA
This sequence comes from Trichosurus vulpecula, assembly GCF_011100635.1. NCBI lineage: Eukaryota > Metazoa > Chordata > Mammalia > Diprotodontia > Phalangeridae > Trichosurus > Trichosurus vulpecula. The sequence goes on along the minus strand of NC_050575.1, from coordinate 226,082,379 downwards.
CTGAAAACTTACAGGTCCCTAGAAGTGTCTCTGAAAACAATTGCACAAAACCCCTGAAGCTTGAGATAGTGTGTCTTCCACCCTGGATGTAGAGCCCCACTTTAGCAAGGAAGTAAAAGTCAAGAAATAGACTGGAAAAATAAGCGAACAAAAGAAAAAAATCTAACAATAGGAAGTTAACTATGGTGACAAGGAAGAATAAAACACATTCAGAAGAAAACATAGTCAAAACTCCTACATCCAAAGCCTCAAAGAAAAATATGAATTGGTCTCAGACCATGGAAGAGACAAAAAGGATTTTTAAAAGTAAGTAAGAGAGGTAGAGGAAAAATTGGAAAGAGAAATAAGAGTGGTGCAAGAAAATCATAAAAAAATCAATCAACAGCTTGGTAAAGGAGGCACAAAAAATACTGAAGAAAATAATACCTTAAAAACAGAATAGACCAAATGGTAAAAGACGTACAAAAATCTGATGAAGATAGGAATGCCTTGAAAAGCAGAACTGGCCAAATGGAAGAAGATATACATAAGTTCACTGAAGAAAAAAAAACTCCTTAAGAAGCAGTATTGGCCAAGTGGAAAGAGGACCAAAAATTCGCTGAAGAAAAGAATTCCTTAAAAAATAGAATTGGCCAAATGGAGAAGGAGGTACAAAAGCTCACTGAAGAAAATAATTCCTTAAAAATTAGAATTGAAGAAGTAGAAGCTAATGACTTTATGAAACATCAAGAAACAATAAAACAAAACCAAATGAATGAAAAAAAAGAAGACAATGTGAAATAATGCACTGGAGAAACAACTGACCTGGAAAACAGATCCAGGAAAGATAATTTAAAAATTATTGGACTGCCTGAAAGCCATGGTCAAAAACAGAGCCTAGACCTCATCTTTCAAGAAATTATCAAGAAAAAGTGTCCTTATATTCTGGAACCAGAGAGTTAAATAGAAAGTGAAAGAATCCATCAAGCACTTCCCGAAAGAGATCCCAAAATGAAAACTCCCAAGTATGTTATAGAAAAATTCCAGAGCACCAAGATCAAGGGGAAAATACTGCAAGCAGTCACAAAGAAACCATTTGAGTGTTGTGGAGCCACAATCAGGATAACATAAGATTTAGCAGCTTCTACATTAAAAGATTGGGAGGCTTGGAATATGATATTCTGGAGGTTAAAGGAGCATTACAACCAAGAATCACCAACCTAGCAAAACTGAGTATAATCCCTTCAGGAAAAAAAAAGATATTCAATAAAATCAAGGACTTTTGAGCATTCCCAATAAAAAGACTAGAGCTGAATAGAAAATTTGACTTTGAAATACAAGACTCAAGAGAAGCATAAAAAGGTAAAGAGGAAAAGGAAATCATAAGAGACTTAATAAGGTTAACCTCTTTATATTCTTACATGGGAAGATGCTACTTGTAACTCATAAGAACTTTCTCATTATTAGGGCAGTTAAAAGGAGTATATATAGACAGAGGGCGCTGATATGAGTTAAATATGATGGGATGATATCTAAAACATTAAATTAAATTAAGGAGTGAGAAAAAGGAATGCACTGAGGGAAAGAAAAAGGGAGAGGTAGAATGGGGTAAATTATCTCACAAAAACGAGGCAAGAAAAACTTTTACACTAAAGAGGAAGAAGGGGGGAGGTGGTGGGAATGCTTGAATATTACTCTCATAAGAATTGGCTCAAAGAGGGAATAACATTCATACTCTATTAGGTATAGAAATCTCTTACACAGCAGTAAGTAGCAGGGGAAGAGGATAAAAGAAGGGGGGGTTGTGATAGAAGGAAGAGAAGACTGGGGGAGGTGATAGTCAGAAGCAAAACACTTTTGAGGAAGAACAGGATGAAAGGAGAGACAGAATAGAATAAACAGGGGGGATACAGGATGAAAGGAGATATAGTTATCAATCAAAACTGTGAAAAAATTTATAGCAAGTTGAGAACTGAATCAAATTTATAAAAATAAGAGCCATTCCTCAAATTGATAAATTATTAGAAGATATGAACAATCAATTTTGAGATGAAGTCATCAAAGCTATTTATAGCCATATGAAAAAATGTTCCAAATCACTATTTATTGGAGAAATGCGAATTAAAATAATTCTGAAGTATTATCTTGTACATATTAGATTGACTAATGGGACAGAAAAGGAAAATGACAAATGTTGGAGGGGACAGAGGAAAATTGAGACACTAATACACTTTGGTGGAGTTGTGAACTGATTCAACCATTACATAGAGCAATTTGGAACTATGCCTAAAGGCATAAAAGCCTACATACTCTTTGACCCAGCAATACCACTACTAGGTCTGTATCCCTGAAGAGATAAAAAACAAAAAAGAAAAGGACCTATATGTACAAAAATATTTATAGCACCTCTTTTCTGGTGGCAAAGAATTGAGAATTGATGGGATGCCAATCAATTGGAGAGTGGCTGAACAAGTTGTGGTATATAATTGTGATAGAATGCTGTTGTATTACAAGAAATGATGAGCAAAATGCTCTCAGAAAAACCTGGAATGATTTATATGAGCTGATGCAAAGTAAAAAAAGTAGAACCAGGAGAACGCTGTACACAGTAATGGCAATATTGTAAGATTATCAATTGTGATCGGCTAGTCTCAGCAATACAATGAATACAAGACAACTCTGAAGTGCTTATGATGAAAAATGCTATCTATTCCCAGAGAAAGAACTGATGAAGTCTGAATATAGATTGAAGCATAATTTTTTACTTCATTTTCCTCAGGTGTTCTATATTGTCTTTTACAACATGACTATTATGGAAATACATTTTGCATGACTACACATATATACATTATATCAAAATGCTTACCTTCTCAATGAGGGGGGAGGGGAAGGAGGGAAAGAATTTGGAACTCAAAATTTTCATAACAAGTGTTAAAAATTGTTTTTACATGTAATTGGGTAAAAATAAAATACTAGATAAATACTTTTAAAAATGAAAACAAAAGCAATAAATTGCCATAATTCTCCCATATTCACCTGCAAACAACCATAAAATAGTGTCCCAAAACAAATCCTGGAACAGCAGAACCAGCAAAAAGATGGGGTGAAATAATCTTTGAGCCCAAGAAACTTGGAAGATTGGTAGAAAAGGTCTGTCTCACTTGGGTAAAGGGGAAATGTAGTCCAGGACAGGAAGTGTCCCAGCAAGCCAGCAGTAAATCCCACCTCAGCAAACCAGCAGTGGTTCCTGAACCCCAGTGAAGTGGAGCAGGCAAACACCAACACCAGGGTGTTTTTTACATATATTTCCTGTATGTGTTGTGGCACATAGATTCCCAAGTATTTTATACTGTCTCTAGTTAACTTCAATGAAATTTTCTATCTCTCTCTGCTGGATTTTGTTGGTAATATTCAGAAATGCTGGTGATTTGTGTGGGTTTATTTCATATCCTATTGATTTCATCTTTGCAATGTCTATCAAATAAGCCCCATCTCTCCTCTCACACTTGTACTTTACCACTCTACTGCAGGCTCTCATCACCTCATGCATGGACTATTGCGATCGCCAGCTGGTGGGGCTCTCTGTCTCAAGTCTCTCCCCACTCCAATCCATCCTTCATCCAGCCACTGAAGCAATTTTCCAAAAGCTGCAGGTTCAACCATGTTGCTCTTCTACTCTATAAACTCTAGTGGCTCCCTCTCACCTCCAGGATCAAATACAAAATGCTCTTTTTATCATTCAAAGTCTTTTATAATCTAGCCCAATCCTACCTTTCTAGTCTTCTAACTCCCTACTTCCCACCACAAAATCTTTGATCCAGTGACATTGGCCTCCTAACTGTTCCACAAACAAGAAACTCCATCTTTGGGCAATTTCACTGGTTGTTCCCCATCCCTGGAATATCCTTTCTCCTCCATTCCACCTGCTGACTCCACAGGTTTTAAGTTCCAATTGAAACCCCATCTTTTACAGAAAGCTTTTCTGAACCCCTCTTAATTCTAGTGTCTTTACTCTGTTAATTATTTTCCATCTATCCTGTATATATCATTACATATTTGTTTGCATGTTGTCTTCCTCCCCCTCTCCTCCCCATAAGCTCCTTGAGGAGAGGGAATGCATTTTGCCTAATTTTTTATCCCCAGTGTCTTAGCACACTGCCTAGTACGTAATAGATAATTAATAAATGTTTGTTTATGGACAGATTGATATCCTACAACTTTGCTAAAGTTTCTAATTGTTTTAATTAGTTTTTAGTTGACTGTCTAGGGTCCTGTAAGAAAATCATATCATCTGCAAAGAGTAATAATTTTGTTTCCTCTATGCCTATACTTATGCCTTCAATTTCTTTTTTCTTGTTTTATTACTATGGCTAGCATTTATATCACTATATTGAATAGTAATAGTGATAATGGACATCTTTGCTTTACTCTTGAATCTTAATGGAAAGGCTCCTAGCTTATCCTCCTTACAGATGATACTTGGTCTTTGTTTTAGATATTATTTATCGTTTTAAGGAACACTTCATTTATTCTTATGCTTTCTAATTTTTTATAGGAATGTGGTTTTTCTGCATCTGTTGACATAATCATATATTTGTGTTGTTTTGCCATTAATATGGTCTATTATATTTATACTTTTCCTAACATTGAACCAGATTTGCATTCCTGGTATAAATCCCATCTGCTGATAGTATATGATCTTTGTGATATGTTGCTGAAGTCTTCTTGCTAACATTTTGTTTAAAAAAAGTTTGCATCAATATTGATTATGGGTATTGGTTTGTAGCTTTATTTTGACTCTCCTTAGTTTAGGATCAAGATCATATTTGTGTCATATAGGAATTTGGTAGGACCTTTGCTTTTCCTATTTTTAAAAACAGTTTGTATAGTATTGAAATTGCTTTTTAAATATTTGGTATAATTTGTTTGTAAATCCATCTGGTGCTAGGGATTTGTTTTTAGGGAGTTCATTTATAGTTTGTCCAAATTCTTTTTTTATTCCCTCCTCTACTAATCTGGGAAATTTGCATTTTTGTATATATTCATCCATTTCATTTAGATTGTCAATTTCATTGGCATACAGTTGGATGAAATGGCTCCTAATAAAATTATTTTACTTCTTCATCATTAGTTTTGAATTCATCTTTTTCATTTTTGAAATTGGTAATTTGGTTTTTTTTAAAAATCATTAGCTAACATCTATTTTTTAAAAAAACTCATAGCTTTATTTATTAAAAAATTTTGTTATTCTCATTTTTGATGTTCAGGATTTCTATTTTGCTGTTTAATTGAGGGTTTTTAATTTGTTGGTTTTTTTAGTTTTATTAATTGCAAGGCCAGTTCATTTATATGCTCTTTCCCTCTCTTATTGAGGAACGTGTTTAGAGATATAAATTTTCCCCTAATTCTGCTTTGGCTGCATCCTACAAGTTTTGGTATGCTGCCTGGTTGTCATTATTTTTAATAAAATTAATGATTTTTTTCTATTATTTGTTCATTAGTTTACCCATTCTTTAGAATTAGTTTCCACTTAATTTTAAATCTGTGTTTCAAAGACACTTTATTGAATATAATTTTTATTGTATTATAGTCAGTAAAGGATGGGTTCAATATTTCTGCTTTTCTGGATTTTTGTGAAATTATTATGTCCTAATAGATGGTCATTTTTTTTGTGCAGGTACAATACACAGCTCAAAAATAGGCATACTCCTTTCTGTTCCCATTAAGTATTTACCAGAGGTTTATCATATCTAAATTTTCTAAAAGTTTTTTCAGCTTTATTGGGGGTTAAATTTATCTAAGTCTAATAGGGGTAAATTGAGATCACTCCCACTGTTAAAAATTTACTACCCATTTCTCCTTGTAACACATTTAATTTTTCCTATAAGAAGTTAGATGCTATGTGATTTGGTACCTATTGTTTAGTTCATGAATATTAATTCATTGTCTACAGTTTCTTTTACCTAACATAGTTTTACTTGTCTCTTTTAATTAGGCCTATTTTTGCTGTCGCTTTGTTTGAGATCATGAATGCTATCCCTTCCTTTTTAACTTTAGCTGAAGTATAACAGATACTGCTCCATGCACTTATTCTAACTCTGTGCATATTTTTCTTTTTCAAGTGTGTTTCTCATAAACAATTATTATTGGATTCTGGTCTCTAGTTCATTCAATTATCTTTTTCCATTTTATGGGTGAATTTATTCCATTACATTCACAGTTGTGACTGGTAACTGTATTTTCCTCTATCCTATTATCTTATACTTTTTATTCTCTTTTTTTCCACCACTTCTTTAAGAGAGCATTTTGTTTTGATTAATCCCTCCCTTAATCTACCCTTTCTCTTACTTCCTCTCTTTCCCTTTACCCATTTCCGTCCTGTTTCTCCGTTGGATGAAGTGTGTTTTTAAATCAACTCTATATGTATATTTGTGTTCTTCCCCTCTTTGACTAGTTCAGATGAACACAAGGTTCAAGTGTCACTCACTCTCACCCTCTATTCCCTCATCCTTGTTATATAGTTTTCTACTTGCCCATTCCATTTATGTGAGATAATTTTTCTCATTATTCCTCTCCCTCCTCCTTACCTTCTGCTCCAGTGTATCCCTCTTCCACATCCTTTCCATTTTTTTTTCTCTTTCTACTTTGCTATCTGATAATAAGAGATCTGGGCAGTTTTTTTTTTACATTTTGTTGAAACATGATGACTAGGCTCTCATGTAGTCCAGTGATTCCCTCAATCTGTTTTCTATTGTTTTAAATTGTGAGATACTTCACATTTTCTTCTCTTTTTTCAGATTTTTGACTTTGTTTCATTATTTTTATGTCTCATGGAGTCATTAGCTTCTATTTGATCAATTCTAATTTTCATAGAGTTATTTTCTTGGGTAAGGTCTTATACTTCTTGTTCCAAGTGGTTAATTTTACTTTCATATCTCTCATTTTATTTTAAAAATAACTTTGGCTCTTTTTAACTCTTGTTTTAACTTTTCTAGAAATTCTGGTTGGACTTTGTCAAAGCTCCATTTTTCTTTAAGGTACCACTTGTAGACATTTTCAAGTCATTCTCTTCTTCTAGGTTTATAACTTGAGCTTTCCTATTACAATGAAGCCTCTTTATGTAGGATTCTTTTGTGTACGTGTGATCATTCTTGCCGTGTATTTCTTTCTTTGGACTTTATGTTAGTACTTCTAGAGGGAGTATCTGACTTGAACTTCTCTACTCTTATATCTTTCTGCTGCTTCCATGATGTTGAACTGGAATCTGTAAGTTTTCAATGCTCCCAAAGTGATGGGATCCTGGGTAAAGTCTGTTCACTGCCTTAAGATAAGAGCTCTGTAAGTTCCTGATTCATATTTGGGTCTGTTGTGTTATCCTTGGTTGGGAATTTCAGTAGACTGTTGCTGAACATGAATCAGTCATTATTAGTCTGTTGAGAGGTTCTGCAGTTCTCAGTGACTGAACTGTAGGTTCCCCTTTGGTCTGGGACTTCTCTTCTGGCTATTCCATTCCAGGCTATCACCTTGGGCTATAGGCTGGAAATGAGTTCCTGCTCTATTTCAGAGGTCAGAGCCAAATAGCTATTGCTTGCTTCCAGATGTTTTCCTTGCTTATAGTTGCTTCCTTACAGTTAGGGCCTCAGCAGCTACTGATCCTCTGAGACTATTCCTCTTTGCATTAAATCTGTGACCTAGAACTGGGTAGTAAGCAACAAAACTCTCTTGTGGCACTTTGTCCTGTATCCTCCACTTGTATAGCAATCTCTTAAGATCACTTCCTGCCCCAGTGCCCAGTCGCAGGTCAATTTCAGTCCATTGGCACTGAAATGTGCCATATGGACATGCTCCTGACCAGACCTCAACCCTAGTATCTCCAAGCCTTTCTGTCTCACTAAGCCTCTCTGGGCTAGAAAAATGACTCATGTTTTTTTAGATTCCCGAATTAGAATTTAGTCTGGTACATTTTCTAGATCTTTGTGGAAGAAGCTTGGTAGATGAGCTAAACCATACTTCTTCCTCTTATTCCATTATCTTGAATTTACCTTGGCCCAGACATTTCATTTTTCTACTATATTGATTTTTCTATTATACTGTTTCTTCCAAATATGTGTGTGCATGTGTATGTGTGCGTGCACACACACATATATGCATATACACATACATGTATATGTGCCACATATTCTATACATACATACACACAGATACATATGTATGTATGTGTATATATGCACACATACACATATACACGTATATGCATATATATATATGTGTGTGTGTGTGTGTGTGTAAGTATACGTCTGTTGTACCATATTTCCTCAGTTCAAAACTAGTCTTGAAAAGAGGCAGCCACTTCCATGTGTCAATGCTGCCCTGGAGCACAGTATTAAGAAAATAAGATAGTGGCCTCTAAATTCAGTCTAACAAGTTTATATAAAGAAAAAAAGGTGACCCAACAGAATTAGGAGAAGCAAGAAAGGCATAAGAAAAATTAATAGGAGACTTGAACTCTCTTTCATACTCTTTTTTCAGCTTCATTCTAGCAGGTGGAACAACAGCCAGATGTTGCTTCTCCCCTTTCTCTGCTTTCTGGAAAGGAGAATCAGTTACTCCCTGCCCAAATAAGTGCTGATTACTCTTCCATTCTCTCAGGCTTAAAAACTTTGAGTTAAAGGAGCATAGATTTAACTGGAAGGATACTTGGGGATCATCTAATCCAACCCTTTCATTTCACAAATTAGTAACTGAGGCCCAAAGCAGTACAATGATTTGTCCAAGGTCACACAAGTAGTAACTGGCCAACCTGGGATTGAAACCCAGGTCCTTGGACCTCAATCCAACACCACAATGCCTCACTTTGACTTATTCAGTAAACTCCAATGGCTCACTATTATTTCTATGATCAAATGCAGACTTCTCTGTTTACCATAATAGCAACAGGTAAAATTTAAATAGTGCTTTTAGATTTGCAGAGCACTTTACAAATGGTATCTCACTTGATCCTCAAAACAACATTGTAGGTATCCAGTCCTCTATCTACTGGGCCTCATAGATCCCTCAAGACCACGTAAAGCCCTTCACACCCTAGCCACCTTTCCGGCCTTATTAAACTACCCCTCTTAATATAATTTATAATTCAATCAAACTGGCCTTTTTATTGTTCTTAATTTATCACATCCTAATTCCGTCTCCATATTTCTGCTCTCAGCTCAAACACTACCTTTTACAAGATTCTCAAGCTGAGTTCTAAAGGAAACAAAGGATTCTAAGAGGTGGGGGATAAAGAAGGAGGGAATGTCTTCCTGACACGGAAGACGGCCAGTAAGAAGGACAGAGAAAAGAAATGGAGCATCCTATATGAGAAACAGTGAGATAGCCAATTTGGCTGAAGAATAAAAGTACATAAGGGAAAATAATGTGTAAAAAAGACTGAAAGTGTAGGTTGTGGCTAGGTTATGAAGGGCTTTAAGTGAGAAAGAGAGAAGTTTGTATTTTATCCTAGACATAAGAAGAAGCCACTGTAGTTTACTGAGTATTGGAAGTTCATGGTCGATCACTTTGGCTGCTAAGTGGAGGATGGACTGGGTGGGGGACAGACTTAAGGCAGGGAATCCAACTAGTAGATTATGGAAATAGTGATTCCAGCAAGAAGTGATCAGAGTCTGAACTAGGGCAGTGGCTGTGTGAATAGAGAGAAGGGGGCAGATAGTGAGAGGTATGGTGGAGATGGAAACAAGATTTAGCAATTGAATAGATGTGATATGAGAGGGAGGCAAGCTAGGAAAGACATTGAGGTTACTAAGCTGGAAGATTTGAATGGTGGTAGTGCCCTTGACAGAAACAGGGATGTTTGGAAGAGGTTTGAAAGTGGTGGAAAAAATACAGATCATTGGTTCTGTTTTAGATATGTAGAGTTTGAGGTGCCTATGAAACAGACAGTTTAGAATGTGCAAGGGGCAATTGTTGATATGAAACTGGAATTCAAGGGAGACAAGATGTAGATGCATCTAGACATGTAGATGCAGGAGCCACTGGCCCAGTGTTGATTATTATACCTATGGGATCTGAGTGAAAGAATATGAGGAGATAAGTGAAGGGGCCCCAGGATACAGCCTTGGGGTATACATGCAGTGGGCATGATATGGAGGTAAATTTATAGTAGAGAAAGAACATGTTCTCCATGTTGTTGATTTGTCTTTTGGGTTTTTTTTCAACTGATCTAATAAGTGTGACCCTTGGTAACTGATAAAATCTCAAATCAAAATTAAGGAAATAGCTGTCCTAGTTGTCTTGGACTAATCAAAATTGTGTCTTGTGCTCCCATTCCACAGACCAGTCAATGCCAAAAGACAATAAGGTACAGTGGAAATGATAATGGGCTATGAGGACGGTGATCTATCTCTGCCACTAACTCGCCGTGTGGCAATGTAAAATATCTTTTTTGCTCTGAGCTTTACTTGTGCATCCTATAAAACAAAGCAATTGTACAGGAGGACCTCTTCCTTACTCTAATATACTAGGATTTTGATAGGGATGGAGACTTTGATTTCATTGATTATAGGGAACTCTTGAATGAGGAAAGTGCTTTTACCAATGCAGATTGCCACCCTTCTTGCAATCTGCGGTCTTAGAGAGTTATCTAGAGCACTGTGAGAGGTTTGATGACTTGCCTAGGGTTAAACAGATACTCTGTGTCAGAGGCAGGACTTGAACTCACATATTCCTGACTCTGAGGCCAGTTCTCTATCCATTAAATTTACCCTTCCCCAGCATATGTCAAAAACCTACTTGTTCTGAAGGCTGAAGGATGAATTATTGCCACTTTAATGCCCCATTTTTTGAGTTCCAGTCTCAGGACTCCAGAAAACATGGTCAGAGCTGCCTTGGATGAACAATATGCAGCATACTGTTTCATGGGAACAATTCCTGTAAGGAAACAAGAGAAAGTGATCATAGGATTTGGGACATAGTAGGGACCATATATATTATCTAATCTAATAATAAACCCTTTCATTTTATAGGTGAGGAAACTAAAGCCCAGAACAGTAACATTCCTTACTCAACCCCACACAAGTAGTAAATCACAAATCTAGGATATGAACCCAAATCTGATTTCCACATCCAACACTTTTTCTATTTCACTATTTTGTGAAAGTTAAGAAATGGAAGCAGAATATATTAGTGAATGTTTAACAACGAGTAATCTGGGGGGTGGTGGCAGGAGGGAAACTTGTATGCATGACATAGTTTTTTTTTAAAAAAAAAGATAATTGTGCTTTATTTTAACATTCATTTTTTAAAAAAATTTAAGTTCCCAATTCTTTCCCTCCCTCCAACCCATCCCTCACCTATTGAGAAAATAAACAATATGGTATCAATTATACATGTTAAGTCATTATAACAACAATGCTGCTTGCAGCTGCTGCTGAGGTGTAAGACCCAACAAGACCAGCAACAAGAGCTGCCAGCACAGGTTCTCTGATCTGCTTTTCTAAAGAAAGCAACTTTAAGGGGTTAACAATCTCACTTCAATTAAACATGCATACGTTATTCACTTAGTTCAGGGGGAAAAGCCAGCAGGCTGAACTTCAGAGCAAATACAGATAGAAATCACAAACAGAAAATATCAACAGATTGAATAACACAATTCAACAGACAGGCTTTGTCTGATCAAGACATCACATACATAGTTACCAAAAAGAGAAGCACCAACATCTGGGTTTCCTTCAAAGCCAGGGGGCTCTTAACAATGGCTACCCAGAGTCTCTGCACCAATTCTCTTCCAGTGAGTGAGAGCCCCAAACAAAACTCTAACCTCTGAGTTTACATATCCTTCTTAGGTCCCAAAGGCTTCACGCCTAATCAGCAAAAAGGTGTGGGCCTGGGGCTTAGCACCTAGTAAGACTTAATCAAAAGCACTTGATTACTTTAGCATTCTCAAAGAGAAAACAGTACAAAAAAGTCCCATCTTAATTAATATTACAGTCATGCAAAACATATTTCCATATTAGCCATGTTGCCAAAAAATTAAGTGAAAAAATACGCTTTGATATGCATTCAGAATTCATCAGTTCTTTCTCTGAAGGTGGATAGCATTTTTCATCATGAATGCTTTAGGGATTACTGTAGTGATGAGAGTAGCTAAGTCTTTCACAGCTGATCATCATACTACATTGCTGTTACTGTGTTTTCCTGGTTCTGCTCATTTTACTTTGCATCAGTTCATACAATCTTTCCAGGTTTTCTGAAACCATCTCCCTCATTATTTCTTATATCACAATAGCATTCCATCAGAGTCATATATCACAATTTGTTCAGCAATTCCCCAACTAATGGGTATCTCCTCAGTTTCCAATTCTTTGCCACCACTAAAAGAGCTACTAGAAATATTTTTGTATGTATATGTCCTTTTCCTTTTTGTTTGATCTCTTTGGGATACAGACCTAGTAGTGGTTTTGTTGAGTCAAAGGATATGCACAATTTTGTAGCCCTTTGGGCATAGTTCCAAATTTTTCTCCAGAATGATTGGACCAGTTTGCAATTCTACCAACAGTGCATTAGTGTATCTATTTTCCTACATTCCTTCCAGCATTTGTCATTTCCTTTTTCTGTTACGTTAGCCTACCTGATAGGTGTGAGGTAATACCTCAGAGTTGTTTTAATTTTCATTTCTCTAATGAATGGTTTAGAGCATTTTCACATGACTATTGATACCTTTGATTTCTTCTTCTGAAAACTACCCATTCATATTCTTTGACCATTTATCAATTGAGAAATTGCTCTCAATTTTTAAAATTTGGCTCCATTCCCTATATATTTGAGAAATGAAGCTTATATCACAGAAACTGCTTTTAAAATTTTTCATAGTTTTTACTTTTCTTCTAATTTTGGCTACGCTGGTTTTGTTTGTGCGATTTTTTAAAATTTCATGTAATTAAAATTAACCATTTTATTTCCTGTGATCCTCTCTGTCTCTTGTTTGGTCATAAACTTCTCCCTTATCCATAGATCTGATAGGTTAATTTTTCCATGCTCCCCTAATTTGCTTATGATATAATCCTTTATGTCTAAATCATGTACCTATTTTGACTTTATCTTGGTTTATGATGTGAGATCCTGGCCTATGCCTAATTTCTGCCAAACCACTTTCCAGTTTTCCCAGAAATTTTTGTCAAATATTTAGTTCTTGCCCCCAAATCTTGCATCTTTGGGTTTATGAAACACTAGAATACTATGATCATTTACTAGTGTACATTGTGTACCTACCTTATTCTATTGATCCACCACTCTATTTCTTTGCCAATACTAGATTGTTTTGAGGATTACCATTTTCTAATATAGTTTGAAGTATGGTACTGCCAGGCTTCCTTTCTTCACATTTGTTTTTCCTTGATTCCCTTGATATTTGTGACTTTTTATTCTTCCAGATGAATTCTGTTATTTTTTCTAGCGCTATAATTCGTTGATCATTTGATTGGTATGGCACTGAATAAGTAAATTCATTTAGGTGGAATTGTCATTTATATTATATTGTCTTGGCTTACCCATGAGCAATTAATATTTCTCCAGTTGTATAGCTCTGTCTTTATTTGTGTGAAAAATGTGATAGACTCCTAAGTATTTTATACTGCCTAAAGTTATTTTAAATGGAATTTCTCATTCTATATCTTCCTGCTGGGTTTTGTGGCAACATATAGAAATGCTGATAATTTATATAAGTCTATTTTATATCCTGCAACTTTGCTAAAGTTGTGAATTGTTTCAACTAGTTTTTTCAGTTGATTCTCTAGAGTTCTATAAGTATACCATCACATCATCTGCAAAGAGAGATAGATTTATTTCCTCATTGCCTATTCTTATTCTTTCCACTTCTTTTTCTCATCATACTGCTATAGCTAGCATCTCTAGTGCAATGTTGAATAATAGTGGTGATAATGGGCATCACCTCTGACTTTATTGGGAAGGCTTCTAGTTTATCTCCATTATAGATCATGCTTGCTGGTTGTTTTAGATAGATACTACTTATCATTTTCAGGAGAGCTCCATTTATTCCTATGTTCTATGAATGGGTGTTATATTTTGTCAAAAGCTTTTTCTGCATCAATGGAGATAGTCATATGATTTCTGTTGGTTTTGTTATTGACATGCTTGATTATGCTGATAGTTTTCCTAATATTGAATCAGCCCTGCATTCCTGGTATAAATCCCACCTTGTCATAGTGTATGATCTTTGTGATATATTGCTGTGATCTCCTTGATACTATTTCATTTAAATGTTTTACGCCAATATTCATTAGGCAAATTAGCCTACAGTTTTCTTTTACAGTTTTTGCTCTCCTTGGTTTCAGGCATCTTTTTTCCTTTCCTTTTTATTTAAAATTTTCTTTTTCGCTATGAGCTTATCAGGAAATACAAACATTTCAATACACAAAATCTTTTCACATAAATTGTTGTCTAGCCACATTTCTCCCATATTGATTAGTACCATTAACTTTTTAACTCCAAATGTTGGATTTTGACATTTATCCCTATTAAACTTCATTATTAATGTCATCCATTAGAAATATTGTGACATAGCAGCTAGGTGGCACAGTGGATAAAGCACTAGGGCTGGAGTCTGGAAGATCTGAAGTCAAATCTAGCCTTAGACACTTAACAGCTGTGTTACCATGGGCAAGTCACTCAATCTGTTTGCCTCAGTTTCCTCATCTGTAAAACAGCAATAGTACCTACCTCCCAGAGTTGTTGTGAAGATAAATGAGATAATCTTTGTAAATGTGCCTAGAATACTGACATTTAAAAAAGAGGCCTTTGTTTCCAGGATCATATGAGATAATACTTATAAAATGGTTATCACATAGTGGGTGCAAATCCTAGTTATAATAATTGTTGTTGTTGTTGTTGACAACAGAATCCTAGCCTTAGAGTCTGAAAGAACTGGGATCAACTTCCACCTCCGATACTTGCCAGCTAAGTGGTCACTTAGCAAGTCACTCAATTTTTGTGTCCTTCAGGCAATTCTCTAAGGCTTAGTTACTAAATCAGAGAGAGTTATAACCTACAATAGTAGAAGGAGTTCTCTTAGGACAAGATCCTTGTATTGAAGCAATCATAGGTTCTTCGCATAGTTATGTAAATATTATCTTACTAGTATCAGATGATTGTTTTGTTGTCTGATGTGTTAACTATCCTAGATTTGTGTTATTTGCATATTTAATAACATGCCATCTATGCCCTCATCAAAGTCACCAATAAAAATGAGGAGTAACACAGAGGCCAAAGACTCTAAAACATTCTGCTAAAGACCTCTTCCAGCCTGAAAATGATTGATAAACGATTACTTTTTGTGCCTGGTCATTCAACCAGTTGTGAATTCATCTGACTATAGTCTAATCTACATTTCTCTATCTTGACCTCAAGAGGCTCAATTGTCTCTCTGAAACCCAGATATACTGTATGTGGCATAGTATGTCTGGAAACCCTGCCATTAAAGGAAATGAGGCTAGCATGATCAGTTGCTGGTGAATCTATGATTGATGAATCAATGATTACCCCCTTCCCTTTCTGAATGTTCATGAATTATCCCCTTCACTGGAGTCAAGATCACCAGCCAATAGTTTGAAAACTGTTTTCCAATTTGTAGTCATATTTCACCTTTCCATTTTCCATGATTTTTTAGACTGCTTTCAAGATCTAGGCAATCACATCCATCAGTTCTTTGTTTTCCCCCTTGTACCTTATCATTTCCATTATTGTACTGAAAAAATAAAGTGAGTAAAAGAAAAACTGAAGTTTAGGGTTCAAATTAGTTTTTTATCTTGAAGCATATATTCTGTTACACTTGGAACCCACAGCCTTGATCCCTGGAGTATTAGCATTTCGAATGTTGGGATCAATGGTTTCGACAACCTTAAGGCTGGTGGTGATGATCATGGAGCCAGGATATTTGGTGGCAACTTTGGATTCAGTGCATTTGGTAATGGTCTTGAGTCTGGTACATCATGGTACAGTTTTGGGGCCTATGATTTTGATGTTTATGTCTAAGGATCTAAGTTCTGGGGAACTTTATGCTGAGGACTTTAATGGCCTCTTCCTGGGTGTTGATGGCTTTGGTGTTATTGGCCAGCATTTTCCTCAGAACCCTGTTAGTATTCTTAGCACAGCTTGTGTCTTCCTCATAAATTGGGGTTAATTCATTTCAGAGACTCCTGTTTTTGTGACTGGGTTTCTTGATGCCATGTATGTGTCATTTTCAGGACTAGCAGGACGTGGTGTGACTTTTAGACTTAGCTATTACATAGCCATCTCTACCACCAGGGGACGGGTAGGTAGCTTAAAGGATATAGTGCTGGACCTGGAGTCAGAAAAACTCATCTTCTTGAGTTCAAATCTAGCCTCAGACACTTCACTAGCTGTGTGAGCCTGAGCAGGTCACTTAACCCTGTTTGCCTCAGTTTCCTCATCTGTAAAATGAACTGGAGAAAGAAATGGCAAACCACTCCAGTACCTCTGCCAAGAAAACCCCAAATGGGGTCACAAAGAGTCAGATGCAATTGAAAAACAATTGTACGAGTATGCTACTAGAGATTGCAAGGGCCAGAAAAGACCCATAAGTACTTTCAATATTCTGAAATATGGTTCATTTGAGCCTGCTAAAATGAAATCATGAAGAGTATCTTATCTTCTTAAGCCAACTATCTTTTCACTTATCATATAATTCAGTTTCCTGGTAGCCATTCTTGTTCTGTCCTTCCCTACATCAACCGAGGAACTCCTGAGGCATTGAGGTTGCCACTCTATGCAGGTCCATTTCAGGATTACTGTTCAGTCACCTAGGATGGTTTTAAACTAGTATGTGTGCCATAGTTCACAATTTCTCCTGGAGGAGAGAAAAGGGCAGTCTTACCCCCATCCTTCTTCCCCTTCCCCAGTTGCATGATGATAGCTGGAAGGTCAAAGAAGGACAGCAGATTTAGGCATCACCACCATATTTGTGTCATAAAATTTGGTAGGACTCCTTCTTTATACCTATTTTTTTTTCCAAATAGTTTATATGGTATTGGAATAAAATTGTTCTTTAAATGTTGACTTGCAAATCCATCTGGTCCTGAAGACTTTTTCTTAGGGACCTCATTTATGGCTTGTTCAATTTCTTTTTCTGAGATAGAGTTATTTAAGTATTCTATTTCCTCTTTTGTTATTCTGGGAAGATTATATTTTTATAAATATTCATACATTTCACTTAGATTTTCAGTTTTATAGACATATAATTGAGCAAAATAGCTCCTGTTGTTTTGATTTCATTTTCTTTGGTAGTACATTCACCCTTTTCATTTTTGATACTGGTAATTTGGTTTTCTTCTTTCTTTTTTATAATCAAAATAACCAATAATTTATCCATGTTGTTGGAGGTGTTTTTCCTTCACAAAACCAGCTCCTAGTTTTATTAGTTCAATGGATTTTTAATTTCAATTTTATTAATCTCTCCTTTGATTTTCAGGATTTCTATTTTGGTATTCAATTAGGGATTTTTAATTTGTTCTTTTTCTAGGTTTTTTTTAGTTGCATGACCAATTCATTAATCTGTTATTTCTCTTTTTCATTGATGTACACTAAGACAAACAAATTTTCCCCTAATACTGCTTTGGCTCCATCACACAAATTTTGGTATGTTGTCTCATAGTTGTCATTATTTTTAACAAAATTATTATTTCTATGATTTGCTCTTTGACCCACTCATTCTTTAGGATTAGAATATTTAGCTTCTAATTAATTTTTAATCTATGTTTTGACAACCCTTTATTGAATATGATTTTATTGCATTATGGTCTGAAAAGGATGTATTTAATATTTCTGCTTTTCTGTATTTGGTTATGAGGCTTTTATGTTTAAATACATGGTCAGTTTTTGTGAAGGTGGCATGTACAGAGAAAAAAAGTATACTTCTTTCTATTTCCATTCAATTTTTTTCCAGAGATCTAATATATCCAACTTTTCTAAAATTGTATTCATCACCTTAACTTCTTTCTTATTTATTTCATGGTTAGATTTATCTAGTTCTGATATGGGAAAGTTGAGATCCCCCACTAGTATAATTTTACTGTCTATTCTCTCCTGTAATTTATTTAACTTTTCCTTTAAGAGTCTGGATGCTATGCCACTTGATGCATGTATGTTTAGTATTGATATTTCTTCATTGTCTATGGTCTTTTAGCAAGATGTAGTTTCCCCAATTATCTCCTTTAATGAGGTCTATTTTTGTTTTTGCTTTGTCTGAGATCATGATTACTACTCCTGACTTTTTTACTTCAGTTAAAACATAACAGATTCTGTTCCAGCTCTTCATTTTAATTCCATATCTTTCTATTTCAAGTGTGTTTCAAGTTCTGTTTCAAGTGTAAACAACATATTGCTGGATTCTAATTTCTAATCCATCCCACTATCTGCTTGCATTTTATAGATGAATCCATCCCATTTGCATTCATAATTATGAATACTAAGTGTGTGTTTCCCTCCATTCTATTTTCTTCTGTTTCTCTTTACCCTGTCCCTCCTCAAAAGTCTGTTTTGCTTTTGACTATTGCCTCCCTTAATCTTCCTTCCTTCTTACCACTGTCCCCTTTTCTCTTATCCCTTCCCCCATCCTACTTCTCTGTTGGGTAAGATAGATTTCTATACCCAATTGAGTGTGTATATATGTTCTTCTCTTTTTGAACCAGTTCAGATGAGAATGAGGCTCAAATGTTGCCCACTGTAAAAGTTCTTTCTTTTTTGCCTCTTTTACATGAGATAATTTTCCTCATTCTTCTCCCTTCCCCCTTCTCCCCACGCATCCCTCTTTCTCACCTCTCCATTTTTTTGGATCATACCAACATAATTGTCTTGTGCCTGTGCCTCCTTCTAACTACTCTAATAATGGTAAAGTTCTCAGGAGTTACTGTATCATCTTCCCATGCAGAAATTTAAATAGTTTATTTTATTTAGTCCCTTATAATTTCTCTTTCATGTTTACCTTTTTGTGTTTCTCTTGAGTCTTGTATTTTAATGTAGAATTTTCTGTTCAGCTCTGGCCTTTTCATCAGAAATGCTTAAAAGTTCTCTATTTCATTAAATATCCACCTCTCCCCCCACCCCTCAAAAGATATTGTACTCAGTTTTGTTGGGTAGTTTATTCTTGATTGTAATCCTAGCTCCTTTGCCTTCTGGCATCTCATAATCTAAGCCCTCTGCTTCTTTTGGGGGGGGGGAAGGCAAGGCAATTGGGGTCAAGTGACTTGCCCAAGGTCACACAGATAGTAAATGTCAAGTGTCTGAGGCCGGATTTGAACTCAGGTCCTCCTGACTCCAGGGACAGTGCTCTATTCACTGCACTACCTAGCTGCCCCTCCTCTCCTTCTTTAATGTGGTAGCTACTAAATCTTGTGTGATCCTTACTGTGACTCCGTTGTATCTGAATGATTATTTTCTGGCTGCTTTCTCTCCCTGATTGGGGGGCTCTGTAATTTGGCTATAACATTCTTGGGAGTTTTCATTTTGGAATCTCTTTAAGGATGTGATCAGCAGATTAATTTTTATGTTGCTTTCTGGTTCTATGACATTGGGGCAATTTTCCTTTATAATTCTTGAAATATGATATGTAGGCTCTTTTTTTAATCATGGCTGTCAGGTAGTCCAATAATTCTTAAATTATCTCTTCACAATCTCTTTTCCAGTGCACTTGTTTTTCCAGTGAGATAGTTCACATTTTCTCCTATTTTTTCATTTTTTTTTTGATTTTGTGTGCTTGTTTCCTGATTTCTCAAGAAGTCATTAGCTTCCATTTGCTAAATTATAATTTTTTAAGGAATTATTTTCTTCGGTAAGCTTTTGTACCTCCTTTTCTATTTGGCCAATTTTGCTTTGAAAGGAGTTATTTTTATCAGTGAAGTTTTGTACCTCTTTCCTTACCATTCAGTCAATTATGTTTTTAAGGTATCATTTTCTTCAGTATTTTTGAGCTTCTTTTACCAAGCTATTATTTTTACATTTTTGTGGCACTTTCATTTCTTTTCCCAATTTTTCCTCTACCACTCTTATTTGATTTGTCAAATTACTCTGTTGCTCATTCTTTAGCTCATCCAGGAATTCTTTTTAGCCCTGTGTCCAGTTTGCATTTTTCTTTGAGGCCTTGTTTGTATCTGTTTTCAGGTTGTTTTCTTCTTGTGAGTTTGTATCTTGATCTTCCCTGTCACCATAGTAGATTTTTATGGTCAGGTTCTTTTTTCTTTTTTGCTCATTTTTCTTGCTTATTTCCTGACTTTGAACTTTATGTTGAAGTTGGGTTCTGCTCATCTGTGAGTCAGGTAGAGGGTGGGCACTGTCTCAGACTTCAAGGTTTTTGGCAACGCTTCTCTCACACCTAGGTCTAGGGGTGCTAGGGTCTCGACCAGCAAGTTGCCCTATCTCAGTATGCAATGATGAGGCGGGAGCAATGATGGTTATAACTTCGATTTATTAGAAGCCATTATCCATATTTATAGGTTTTTGCACTACATAAGCAGAAGCAGGTGTTCAAGGGGATGAAGGCATGGGAAAGAAGGGATGTGCTTAGATGTAAGTAGCGATATCTGGTGGGAAGAATCTGGATTATTATAAACTATATTGCCTACAAGCGTATGGGAAAACTAGGGTTGTGGTAAGGTGGTTTCCATAGGAGTATGGGAACAGGAGGGGGGTGCTGTTTCTACAGTATCTAAAGAGGCCTGGGAAGGCTCGGGCAGGATACAAACTGGTTATCAGAACTGTATGAGCTATGTGAGGCACAGGGCAGGATGCCCTTGTAAAGTATCCAAGAAGTTCTCACTAATTAAAGCACATTTGTGTTAGGCACTGGTTCAAGAGCATTAGGTAGTGGCCAGCTGTGTTCCTCCTACTGGGCTTGTGAGTCCTTGGTGGATGGACTCTGCCTGCATGAGAAAGGATGGCTATCAGAGCATCAGAGTGGGAGGGGCTGTTAAGGGCGGCTGCTAGGGACGGAAGTCTTTCCTCCGGGCACCTACTGTTCCAACTCCTACTAAGCCTGTCTGGTATTACCCAGGAAACAGGCCAAGTGCTAGGGTCCGAGCAGCCCCGGGGTCGGCACTAACTCCCTACATAGGGGTCTGTAAATTTTCAGCATTTCCAATATGGTGTAATCTGGGGAAGGGTGTGGTCACTGTTCTCATGAGCTGAGCTCCAGTCCTTATCTAAGAAGGACCACTATTCCTTCATGACTGCAACTGCCATTGCTCTTAAGGGGTGCTGCTTCTTTGCAGCTACAAGCACAATTGTTTCACAACACCCCTTCTCCCTTGTGACCGAAAGTATTCCTCGCTGCCCTCTAATTGCTACTCTGAAGTAGGTATGGGCAATGGAGTTGCCAAAAAAGTGCCTGGCCCTGTGCCCAGGGGTCCCCTGTAATCCCTTTCTGACCAACTATCCCTTTAACATCTCTAGACTTAGAGTTCCTAAAGCTGCTACTGCTGCTGCTGCTGCTGCTACTGCTGTACTCTGGGCCAGCTCCCATGCCCATGTCGCAGACCACTCCTGCTGACCTCCTGGGTTATCCTGGGCTGGAGAAATGTCTCACCCCAATCTTTGGTTCTGCCACTCTAGAATTCTATTTGATGCATTATTTTAAAGTTGTCTGGAGGGAAATATTGGGAAAGCTGGGCTGAGTGCTTCCTCTGCTCTGCCATCTTACTCTGCCTCCTAGGTGTTTCAAATGACACACTTTTAAATTTAATCTACATTATCAACATTTTCTCCATCACTTTCTTAAGTCTATATAACCAACCAAACAATAAATCAAACCCCAATTTGTAGCATTTGCCAATTTCCAAAGTGTAAATGCTTACACTAAAAATTTACCAAACAGCTCCCACTTGTATGAACCAGCTCTAGCACACCACTGGATGGATATGACCTTAGGGAAGACAGGATCATAGCTCTGTAAGGCACTTCAGAGACTATCGTACTCCAATCCACTTATTTTACAGATGAGAAAACTGAAACTTTCAGAGGTTGGGTATTTTGCCCAAGGGCACACAGGAAGCAAACATTGGAGGTAAGATTTGAACCTAGGGTTTGTGACTCCAGACAGTGTACTACTCTTCTACTTTACCATGCTGCCTCCCAATAATCTAATCCTCTCATTTTACAGGTGGGGAAACTGAGGCCCCTTCATTAATTATTCCTATAACTTTGAGCCCTTCTTTAACTTCTTCACTAGTAAATATCAGAAGTGGCATTGGAAGTCATCTTGCCTACAAGTCCAGCACTTTGCAAACTTTAAAGTGCTACATAAAAGTTACCTATATTAGCTAAACACAACTAGTTTATACAATATACACTGGCAAATGTTTTATTTTTTAATTGAATTATGAGATGATAATCATACAATTAAAGAAGTTTAGAGTTGAAAAAACCTCAAAGGTCATATAGTCCAACCAGAGCAGGAATCCCCCTTACCAGAACCATGGCACACGGCCACCAACCTCCACTTGAACCAAGTCACAGACAAGGTATTAAGGAAGTCTAGTCCTATTGGACCATTCTAATACTTAGGTAGTTCTTCCCTAGATTGGTCCAAACCTGCATTCCTGTAACTTCTTCCTGTTACCTCTAACTCTTCTGGGACCAAACAGAACAAATCTAATATCTCTTCAAACTTAAAAGCCCTTCAAAGGCTTAGAAAGCTGTCATGACAGCTGTCATTCCCACTCCAACCTCCCCTTACCCCTGCCTAGCCTCAAGCTTTCTCTTTTCTAGGATAAACTCCCCCAATCACTTCTTTTTTTTTAACGATAAGGTCCCCTCATTCTTTGAATTGCTCTCCTCTGAATGTTCTTTGGATAAGTAATGTCTTTCCTAAAATGTGGCAACCTGAACAATGTTCCAGAGGTGATCCAAACAGGGCTGGGTACCTCCTTACTCCTGACATTATGCCCATCTTAATGTAATCTAAGATGACCTTGGAGTTTTGGTTAGCAACATCATACTACTGAACCTGGGGTAAACTAAAATCCCAAGGTATTTTTCCTCTTATCAACTGCTTTTTAACTATGTTTCTTCCATCTTGTGCTTAGAGAGTTCATTTTTTTTAAAACTGAAGGTTAACACTTCAGCTTTATTGAATTTTGTCCATAGTGCACTGAACCTCAGATGTCAAAGTCAGAGTCAACTACAAATATTGTATCAAAGCAATCAAACCATGATCTGGAAAAAATCCATGGATTTATCTTGAGAGTTTGTTTGTCTAGAGACATATTATTCCTGACAGTGGATACAAATAAGTATATTTATCATGCTAGTAAGCTTGGGAAAGACTTTTGTGTCTCTTAAGGTTCCGAAGCCCATGATTTAATCAGTGTCTTGTGTCTGCTACCTGTAGAGATCAATTATTCCAAATGAGCTAATCCATAGATCTCGCTTCTTCTTAGGATCAGGCAGAAAAGCAAAGCAGTCAGTTAATATCTGCCCTAAGACCTGAAAGTGTAAAGGAGAGATTAGCTGTCAAGGACTACCAAGTTTATGGATAAACAACAATAGTTTCTCCTCAGATGAATACAACTGTCATTTCCAGGTATAACATACCTTAGACCAGCAAGATGTAAGGAGCCAACTCCAATCTGTCCTCTACACAAGTGTTAAAATAATATTCTTAAATCATACAGCTGACAATGTTATTTGGACACTCAAGCAGCTTCAGCGGCTTCCTATTGCCTCTGACGTAAGATATCAACTTTTCTGTTTGGCATTTACAATTCTCTTCAAACTAGGTCCAACTTATCTTTTTAGACTGATCACACTTTGCTTCCCCACATGCACTCTATGTTCTAACCGCTGGGCCATCTCCAGTTGTCCTGAT
The DNA here is from genome assembly GCF_011100635.1 of Trichosurus vulpecula. Lineage (NCBI taxonomy): Eukaryota > Metazoa > Chordata > Mammalia > Diprotodontia > Phalangeridae > Trichosurus > Trichosurus vulpecula. The sequence goes on along the minus strand of NC_050575.1, from coordinate 226,058,516 downwards.
CTATATCTCACCACTGGGCCCCAGATGGCTCTGGAGGACAAAGTGAGGCTGATGACTTTGCGCAACCCTCCCTTACTTAAATCTAATTCACTTGCAAGTCATGGCATCATCTTCCTGATGTCATGGTCCTCTTCCAGAACAAAGAACAAACCATAACTGGTGAGTACTCCAAGCCGCCCCACTAGGAACCTAACTGGCCAGTTCCAGTTGGGCAATTCAGCTCCTCTTTCCTCTCCTCTCTCCACATGGGGTATCATGTCCTTACCTGCCAAAGAATTTTGAAGGCTGAAACCTACCTAGATTTCTTGGGGCTTAAAACTGTACCTTAAACCTGTGAAACATTTTATGCCATTTTATATCATTTTTAATTTCAACCAGACCCAGAGTCTGAATTAATGAATAACTGGAAGAAGATCCAGGACCTGGGCTTCTTTGTTCTCTAAAGTTTGCTCAGGTAATATCCTTACCTCTGTCAACAAGGCCAGATCGGACTGACCTAAGGACATTCTTTCCGCTGTTAACCATTAAAGGGTGAGACCCTAACCCCAAGAGAGACTACCTCACTTAATATTCTATGGGTATATACCATGTTATGGAATGTTAATGAGACACAGACATGCTGGGCTGTAGTTTTAACTGACCTTTGTCAACGTTCTTTACAACCCTATTCCATTAAGGGAAATCCTTGTCTTGCGGTTAAACATACATGGGGATCATAAAATTGAGTTAACATGCTGAATTGTGATTGTTCTAAAAAAACATAAAACCTGTTCATGTTTCTGTACAAGTCAGTCAGACTCTGACTGGCTCAATCCATGATCATGTCTGTCTGCTATGTTTAAAGGGAATGAATGAATGGATAAATAAGTAATATGAATTTTTCTATCACCTAGCTCTGTTGTTTCCTTCAACCAAATTTTCAGGTTTAACAAACCCAATTCACTCTGGCTCCCATCGATTGCCCAACAATAGGTCCCTAACCCAAGCACCACTTAATGGTTATTGTTTGGGCCCTGATGGCTCAGAGTGAATATAAGTAGTAATTGTTTCTCTTTTGGCCAGAAACTGTGAAGGTCTTCCCCTCTCAGATGATTTTTTTTAATTAAAGGAGCCATCCCTTGGCTCATTTCTGAAACAGCTTTAATCACACTGAATGGGCAATGCCCACTGAAGTGAGTAATCTCAAAGTGAGAACTTGGAAAGACCTTAGCTTAAAAAGGCCAAGGTTTCCCAATGCATCCTGGGACATCTCCAGCTGTCCTGATCAATATCTAGCCACTGGACCCAGATGGCTCCAGAGGAGAAAGTGAGGCTGGTGACTTTGCACAGCCTTCCCCTACTCAAATATAATTCACTTGCAAGTCATGGCATCATCATCCTGATGTCATGGTCCTCTTTGAAAACGAAGGACAAACCACTATTTTTTAACCAAACTGACCAACTTAGTGTTTTACAAGGGCAATACTGCAATTTCTATCTCTGTGCTTTTTCACAGATTGCCCTTCCTTTTCCTGGAATGCTCTCACTCCATACCTCTACCTCACAGAATCTCTGGCTTCCTTCAAACTGTAGCTCATGTACCATCTCCTACGTGAAATTCTTCCTGATACCACCAGCTGTTAGTGTTTTCCTTCCCCCTGAAATGGCTTTGTGTTTACTCTGTCAATATTTTATATTTATTTGTATACACATGATCCTCATCCTTACACACACGTACACATGCATGTGCATACACGTGTGTGCACACACACATGCACACACACCAGTAGAATATAAACTTATTGGCAGCTGTGAATGTTTCATTTTTGTCTTTGTATTACTAGTACCTTGCATAGTACCTGGCACATATGTATTGAATAAATGTTTATTGAATTGAAGATGTGGCCCATAATAATTATCATATGAGTATAAGAAGTTGAATTTTTAGCTACCAGCACAGTTCAGACAAGGGTTTTTATGAAAGCATCTGGGGTTGTGAAAGACATGAATTGAATTACTAATTTGAAGATTACAGATAAATACATGTTCCTAAGAGCTGAAGCCATGGCAATTCTACCCTTGAATGATCAAAAAATGTATAAAATAGGACAAGTCACATTCTCTGGTATAGAAAAAAACATTTATTTATTCAACATTTAAAAGGACTTGCTATGTGCTGGCCCTTGTACTGAGGATATACAAATTTTGACAGATAAAAGAGAGGAACAAGGGACTGTCCCTGACCCCAAGGACTTAAGTGTCCAATAGGGGCACTAAGCCATGTAAACAGAACACTTTGATACAGATAAAATAGGATGAGGGAGGAACACAAAATACAATATATTAGACAGATAGGAATGTGGAGGGGGAAAAAACGCCCAGGGATTCAGGGATCTCAAACTTAAGCTCCCAGGGCAAGGTCATCTGGAATGAATTCACAGACCCAAGCAATCTTTAAGTCAAGTTGGCAAAAGTGTATTGTTATTCTTTACAGCAGGCAAGAGTTCTTAGGGAACCTGCAATCTAAAAGAGGACACAATTATATCTTATGTAGGGCATTTTGGGGGGAAACGTGTCAAGTGTCTTGATTAGTTGTTTTGGGGGTGGGATTAGGGAGTGGTTAAGGAATGGTTAAGGAGTAGTTAGTTCTTAAAGGAACATGCACTTTTAGTATCTACTGTGCAGGCTTATTACCCAGAGTTCACTGGGAAATAGCCAAGAGGGGGGGCTAGGAGGAGGTGTGGTTTTGACCATGAAACATCACTAAATCAACCAACGGTCAGGGCTAGCTGAAGATATCCACCTTGCTTCCATCAAGTGTCTTGTTAGTCAAGATTAATATAAGGGAATATACATTTGACTATGTCTAGGATACATATCAGTAAGGTCAGTAGACAGTATATATTGTTATGTACTTGAGTTACCTATCCAGTGCACAGCCAAGTAACAATACATAGGGAGTCCAAACTAATAAATTCTATAGATGCAGCTGGCTGCAGTATCAGGAGGAGAGATGTGTTTTGCTAAGGCATGCTGCCCTTGAACTGGAGAGAATCTGCTAGGGCCAATGCTTTGAAGCTAGGGAGAGATGTGATTTTGGAATCAGGGTTCAGGCCCAGGCACCCAAGCAGAGGCTGTTAGAATTAGGATCCAAACACAAGCACCCAAGCACCCCATCAAGAAGGGTTATCTTGGATGACCCAATGAATTTATACCATGAAAGAGGGAAAAGAGCTATTATTTTTGCCTAATACTATTTAGTGCCTTAAGGAAGTCATGTAATTATATTCGTTAACCAAAGTCATAACAATGATTGGGTGACTGAGACTTTGCCCCAAGATGCCAAATTGGGAGGGTGCTGACAAAACTTTCAGTTGTTTGTCCCTGAATTCCACTCCCACCCCATCCTGCTCTCTCCCAGTGGCAGCCTCTCCAGCCTAGTCTCCAGCTAGTGTCCCCAGGTTGGTTCTCTGTCTCCCTCCCATAGGACAATGGTCACCCCTTCTTTCCCCTCAACTAAGGGTACCTTTTCTGCCACCAGACCAAGGGTGCAGAAATTCCTACTTAAGGTATGTTCTTACCTCTGGAGTGTAGATTAATAAGAAAGTTGGACACCATCTTGGAGAAGAGCTTAAGGCAAATCTTGAGAAACTAGGGGATAGGATAGGAAGGCACCATTGAAGGGTGGGTTGGATAGATAACTCAAGTATAGGAGCTGAGAAACTAATCAATGACTGAGTCCTCCCTAGGGTTCAAGGTAAGAAGCCTATCATCTCATAGTCCAAGAACCATTGACATGTCTGCATCCAACCTCCCTATATATCTGCCTTTGGCTGCCCTTGGTGTCCTCTTTTTTCCTTCGAGACTGAAGTAAGACTAAACATAAGTAAAAGCTTCCTACACACAAGTGGAATGGACTGCTACCTTAATAGTGAGTTGCCCATTTCCAGAGGTTTCCAAGTGGAGAGTGTTGGAATTGTTAGGGATGCTATAGAGATGATGCCTGTTCAAGTAGAAATTAGATTGGACATCCTATAAGATCCCCTCTGTCTGTAAGCTTCTATGATTCTACAATTTTGAGACTTTGCAATTATGACTGCATGATTATGAGATTCTGTGATTGTTATCCTGAGATTCTGATTCCGTGATTCTGAGATTATGTTTGTGATTCCAAGATTCTGAGATCTGGTGCTGGCTGCCTTGATGTTTGTCATCATCTGTTTTCATGGAGTCCCCCCATATTGGGGAGTAGCAAGACAAAAGGTGGACAGTGTTGTTGCCCATCCCCAAAGCTTGACCTTAGCTGAAGCCACTCCCCCTGAGTATCCATGTTACTCACTTTTTCTAAACTCCCATGCTATAGGGCTTTTTTCCTATGTTTAGTCCTAGCCCTAATCACCCCCACATACTTGACTGACAAACCTGTTTCCCATTACTACAATCTGCTTACTTTCCACCAATTGTGGAAATGAAGTACAATACTGATGAACTTCTCCAGGCAACCAGAATTGCCATGATCTTCCCACAAGCCCTCATGACTGACAGTATCAAAGGCCTTGGTCAATGAACATTGTGTACAGACCTCTGTCCTATTCCTGGCATTTCTCCTGGGGTTTGGGGGCAGCAAATGCCATATCAACTGTTCCTCAGTCCTTTCTGAAGCCACATTGGCTCTCAGGCAGATGACCATCTTTCAGGTAAAGGATCAACCTGTTAAGGAGGATTCTGGCAAGAATCTTGCTGGTAATGACCAAGAGAGAGGACACCCCCACCCCCAACCCCAGGGACTGTCACAGGACAACCTGATTGATTGATGAGGGAAAAAGTGGACAGCAAGGAGCAACTGAACTTTTGTATTTGAAGTATTCTAAGCCACCTTTGACCCAGCTCAGGGATTAAGGAATTCTGAGCCATCTGGACCCTGCTCCACTACCTCCTAATACCATCTGGAAGGACTCCTGTACTGAAGATTACAAAACTAATGTTATAAAAGATACAAACGCCCCCAGATACTCCACTGACAAACCTGTTTCCCATTACTCCACTCTACTCAGGTAGCCTCCTGTGTCCCCTGAAAAAGCAGAAACAACACCTGCCCTTTAGGGTTTAAAGCCCATAGAATGGGCTTTAAATGGTAATTGATTGAGATACCCTCTGGCTTAACCCAACTCACACTATGACTCTCTGGGCAGATTGGTGCTTGACTTGAGTGAGAAAAGACTTGGATTCAAATTCTAACACTAGCTCTATGGCCATGAACAAACCACATTACCTCTGAGCCTCAGTTTCTTCTTCCATAAAGTGGGATTAATATTACCTGTACAACCTATCTCAGCAAGTTATTTTAAGACAAGCATTTATTCAAATCTGAGCCCTATAAAACTGTGAATCATTATTTTTAGTTCCATAAGGGTAAGGGCCACATCTTATTCTTCCTACCTATTACTACAGAGCTTTGCAAAAGTTAGGCATGATGAAATACTGATTGATTTATATGAGGCATCTGGAAGACAAATAAAACTTTACATTTCAATAGTGCTTCAAGACAGTAGTCTCCAAAATGGGGACCAGGGGTCCCTAGTCTGACATCAAGGGATAGGATTAGAAATGAGGACAACTACTTTGTTTTTTATACCGATATCTCTCTGTGAATCCATTCATTTCCTCAGGTCCTACTTTCTCAAGAACAGGCAGTTTCTGAATGGTATAATAGACTAAGGTACTCACTCTCAGCCCCCAAAGCATCTGCTCCTTAACTAGTTGGGTTAAAGGGGTACTTCTGTTTACCCCTTAAAGAGAAGCCAGTTTGAGCTAAGGCCCTCCCTGGGGCTGACTTGTGTCCTTGCTTTTCTTTTATCAAAATTTGGGGTGACCTGGTTTACAGATGAGAGACCAAGCCAGTGAAAACCTGATTGAGCTGGAGGCACCTATCTCTCATGGATCAATTGGCATTTCTTGAGTATCAGAGAGGCAGGTAATCAACCATACCTGAAAGCTAACCATCTACTGATCAGGGTTGCTTTATGGTTGCCAGGGGAGGTCCGGATGATGTACGATCAGGTCAATAAGAAGGAAGACACACCTGGATTTAAAAGGCTTTATGACTCTTAGGTGGGGTCTTTAGTAACCACAAGAGACCAATGACTTCAATTTATTGGCTACTGCTAGCCTAACTAATAAATTGATTAAATCATGCTCTATTCAACACAGTAAAAATAACAGCGTTCTTATAGTGTGTATGTGCCAGGCACAACAACCCAATAGGGCAAGCATTTCTGAGGCAGCTGAGTGGCGCCACGGATAGATCACTGGACCTAGCTGGAGTGCAGCCTCAGACGCTGACTAGCTGAGTGATCCTGGACAAGTCTCAGCCTCAATCTACTTCAGTCTCCTCGTCTGTAAGATAGATTTAATCATGGTACCTACCTCCCGGGGTTATCACGAGAATCAAATCAGATAATAGTTGTAAAGCACTTGGCACAGTGCTTGGCACATAGGAAGCATTATATAGATGTCAGCTATAACAATAGCTTTTATTATTATTCTAAACTATACTATACCATGCTATTATGTAATAGCTATTATACTGTATAAGGAAGCGGAGGCTCAGAGAGAAGTGACTCGTCCCAGATCACACAGTAAATGACAGGTGACGTCAGGATTTGCACACAGTTCTCCTGACTTAGTCTACACTCTTTATCCACTGTCCCACATTCTTCCTTGAATGAAAGAAAATGGAGAGACTCAAATGAATACGGAAAGTGCCTCGAAAAAGACATACAAAGCGTGCGGCGCTAAAAATGAGAAACATGGAAGGGGTGGTCATTTTTCCACACAATTAACAGAAAAACCCAGCTCTAAGTTGAGTTTACAGAAGGCAAGGATCTGTGGACAATTAGAAGGCAGTATCTTTCAGCCTTCAGAATCACTGATCTTCTTACAGGGCTGTCACTTAGAGAAAGGGCATTTGGCACTGGCCTGGGCCAAGCACTGAAGATTAGGCAGGGTGTAACTTAAGTGACACCATAGGAAAGCAAACAGATGCTTGGCAAAATAACAAGGCCAAAGGAGGTGGTTGGCAATGCACCAAAGCACAACCGGGTTCCACCCTTTTTTCCCCTTTGTTCCCAATTTCCTTTATAAACATGTGAGAACCCACCTTCTCCAAGGGGAATTTTCCAGATGAATACCCTTGATTAGCTGTCAGTGAGTCACAGATCAAAGCTTCCTAACTGTTATCTCCTACCTCCTTATTCATGACCAAAGTCTCAGTCATAGCCAATATTGTAAGGGCCCTGCCACAGCTAATGATTTGGGGGATTGTTAGATGCAGAGGATCAGGAACAAGGAAGGGAACAGTTCTTTCACCTTCTCCCCTGCTCAGGCCCTGTCTGAGCTACTGAATGCAGTTCTGGCTATCCAGCACTTGGTATGGTCTCTGGGACAAGGTAGGAGCTTAATAAATGTTTATTGATTGATTGATGGATTACTGCATTCGAAAGTAGGACACTAATAAGACTGAGGACAACCAGGATGGTGAAGAGCTTGGTCACTATGCCACCCAACAATCACCTGAAAGAACCTTGGATTACTTAATAGAGAGTAGAGAAAGGTAAAGACCCTCTAAAGTCACCTTGTGCAAACACACCCAAAGCAGAAATCCTCTTCCACAACAACCCCATAGTGATCAAACTTCAGCTCAGAAGCCAGACTCTCCCACTGACTAGCTTTAAATGTTGAACAGCCTTTCCTTAAACCAAGCTGCAATCCACTTCTCTAATACTTGGGCTCAGTGCTGATAATTCTGCCCCCTGGGCCCCCCACGAAGTAACCAGTTTCACTTGTATATGACAGCCTTCAAATATTTAAGGTCATCTCTCATGAGTCCCCAAATAAAAACCCATAGGTTTTTAAACTAATCTTCATATGGCATGGTCACCTTCAAGATCTTTCACCATTGGTACTCTTCCTCCAGATACATCCTAACTTGGTAATGACCTTCATTAAATGTAATCTAGAAAACTGAACATAGTACTGCTGAAGCAGTCTGCCCTGGACAGAGGACTTTCTCTCCATCATTCTAGACATTATGCCACTCTTTTTTATTCTACTATGTCTTTTTTTTTAAATTTTATGGAATAAAACAACCATTTCTATAACATAGTACAATTGTACATGAAACTGCAAATCTAGCGTGCATAACTTGCTATTTCTTTCAAATATACAACAAAATTATTATGTAAATTTCTTTTTGTTTCTTTTTTTCTTCCCTCCCCCACCCCCACCCTAGAGATGGCTACCATCAGACACAAATAGGTAAATATATGTAAAATCATGCTATACGTACTTTTATTTATCACTTCTTTCTCTGGATGCAGATAGTGTCTTTTTTCATATGTCCATTGTGGTTAATTTAGACATTTATGATAGTCAAAATGACTTATTCACTCAAAGTTGTTCTTAAAATAATATTGCTGTTACTATTATATTACTACAATATATTACTATTATATTGCTGTATATAATGTACTCTTGGTCCTGCTCATCTAGCTCTTCATTATTTTGTGCAAGTCTTTCCATGTTTTCCTAAAATCATGGAGCTCACTATTTCTTACAGCACAGTCTTACGTACCACAACTTGTTCAGCCATTCCCCAGTTGATGGGCGTCCCTGCGATGTCTGCTTCTTTGGCACCACAAAGAGAGCTGCTGTAAATATTCTAGAACATAGATAGGTTCTAATACAGCTTCTGATCACACCAGACTTGTCACATGCTGCATTGACACATACTACAATTACAACCCACTAAGAGTCCCAGACCTTTGTAATGATGATAGCGAGCCTTTACATAAAATGTTAAGGTTTGTGAAGCATTTTACATGTGTTATCCCAGTGGAGCTGCACAGCAATCCTATGCTGTCATTATCCCCATTTCAGAGATGAGGGAGCTGAGGCTGAGAAAAGTCAAATGACTCATTCAGAGTCATACAGATAGTTAATATGAGGCAGGATTTAAACTCAGTTCCTCCTGACCCCAATTAATAGGAACTATTATCCGAACATGCAACATCCAGTACATTCATAGCTGATTTTTTTTCTTTTTAACACGTGTAGGATATTACATTTACTAGCAGCTAGGTGATGAAGTGGATAGAGCGCTGGCCCTGGAGTCAGGACAAACTGAGTTAAAATCCAGCGTCGGACACTTACTACTTGTGTGACCCTGAACAAGTCATTTCCCCTCGTTTTCATCAGTTTCCTCATCTGTAAAGTGGGGGTAACAACAGCACCTGCCTCCCAGGGTTGTTGTGTGGATCAAATGATATCATAATTGTAAAGTAAAGCATGCAACACAGTGTCTGGCTTATAGTAAACCCTACGTAGATGTTAGCTTTCACTATTATGTTATTAAATATCATCTTATTAGATTCAGTCCATCTTTTTATGCTGAAAATTTTTGAATACTAATTTTATTGTCCAGTGCATTAGCTATGTCTCCCAGATTTATTTTATTTGAAAATTTGATGAGTGTGTCAGCTAAGCGTCACCAAAGCAATTGATAAAAGCGTTGAACACGTTCTTCGCCCGACTTCGACACTGTACCTCAACTGCCTTTTCTCTGTAGCCCTCTGGTTCCTATCTCCCATCAATGAGTTCCTCCTGCAGCTTTCATTTTGAGGAAAGGCCCCAAAGCCAGGGGTGGGGAACCTGTGGCCTTGAGGCAACATGTGGCCCTCTAAGTCCTCAAGTGCTGCCCTTTGACTGAATCCAAACTTCATAGAACAAATCCCCTGAATAGAAGGATTTGTTCTGTAAAACTTGGACTCAGTCAAAAGGCTGCACCCAAGGACCTAGAAGGCCACATGTGGCCTTGAGGTGGCAGGTTCCCCACCCCTGGAGCATGAATCTTTTATTCTCCCGACTTCGCTACCATGCCCCCTGCACAGGTACCTTCTCCACCTCCTTCCCTTTTTCAGTTCCCTTTTATGTTCTGTCTTCCTTCATTATAATATAAACTCCTTGTGGGTATGGACTGTCTTTCCATTTTTCTTTGCTCTTAGTGCAGTGCCTGGCATATAGTAAGCACTCAGCAAGTGCTTGTTGACTTGACCTAACAGAACACCAAGGACAAGTCTCTTGCATATTCCTCCAAGTTAAAATTGAACTATTAATGATTTTATGTCATTCATTCCAAATACCCCTAACAGTAGTGTCATCTAGCCCACATCTATCATGTCCATAAAGGTGGTATGACAACTTTTGTCAGATTTGTTGCTGATATCCAGGTATTCTCTATGTACAGCACTCTCCTGATCACCATCTTTCTTTTTTTTTTTTGAGGGGGGAAGGCAGGGCAATTAGGGTTAAGTGACTTGCCAAGGTCATACAGCTAGTGTGTCAAGTGTCTGAGGCCACATTTGAACTCAGGTCCTCTGACTCCAGAGCTGGTGCTCTACTCACTGTGCCACCTAGCTGCTCCTCACCCTGTCTTAAAAATAGGAGAGGGGGAAGTGAAGTTAACCTTGCACTAAGCTGTTCAAATGTACTTGGGAGAAATGACCCTCTTCCTTTATTAAGAATTATGTCTGGGGCAGCTAGATGGCAGTGGCTAGAGCATCAGCCTTGGAGTCAGGAAGACCTGGGTTCAAATCCAGCCTCAGACACTTGACACATACTAGCTATGTGACCCTGGGCAAGTCCCTTAAACCCAATTGCCTCACCAAAAGAAAAAAGAATTATGGCTGCCTCCCTGCAACTATACCTATAGTGCCTGTTTCTGCTGCCTCTCAAATCATCTAATTTCAGACCATATAGTGAATATTTTGTAACTATCCACTGTTTAGAATTACCTGTACTACCTCCCCCCTCTATCAACTGGCCATTTCCCCCCGAGTATCTTTAATTGTAATGAAATAAAATCTGAAAATAGGTCTAAATAATTTTTAAAAGTAAACATGAGTTGTAATACCATACCTGTAGAGTGATTGATTCTATTGATTGTCACTAGAAAGTAGTCACTGCCAACACTCAGCTTTCACTTTTTTTAGGTTATACATGTACAATCATGTTAAATATATTTCCACGTTAGTCATGTTGTGAAAGAAGAAATAGAAGAAAAGGGGAAAAAAACCACAAGAAACCAACAAAAAAAGTGAAGAGTATGCATTCACACTTGACAGTTCTTTCTCTGGATGTGGTTGGCATTTTCCATCACAAGTCTTTTGGAATTGTCTTTAATCATTGTATTGCTGAGAAGAGCTAAGTCTATCATAGGTAATCAATGAACAATGTTGTTGTTGCTGTGTACAATGTTCTCCTGGTTCTGTTCACTTCACTCAGCATCAGTTCAGGTAAGTCTTTCCAGATTTTTCTGAAATCTGTCTGCTCATCATTTCTTATAGCACAATAATATTCCATTACATTCATATACCACAACTTGTTCAGCCATTTCCCAATTGATGGGCATTCCCCAAATTTCCAATTCTTTGCCACCACAAAAAGAGCTACTGTAAATATTTTTGTACATGTAGCTCCTTTTTCATTTTTTTTTCCTCATTTTTTTTTAATGCAATTTATTTATTTAACATATTTGGTTTTCAGCATTGATTTTCACAACAGTTTGAATTACAAATTTTCTCCCCATTTCTGCCCTCCCCCCCCACTCCAAGATGGCGTATATTCTGGTTGCCCTGTTCCCCAGTCAGCCCTCCCCTCTATCACCCCCCTCCCCTCTCATCCCCTTTTCCCTTCCTTTCTTGTAGGGCAAGATAAATTTCTACGCCCCATTGCCTGTGTATCTTATTTTTTAGTTGCATACAAAAAGTTTTTTTGTTTTTGAACATCTGATTTTAAAACTTTGAGTTCCAAATTCCCTTCCCTCTTCCCTTCCCACCCACCCTCCCTAAGAAGTTGAGCAATTCAACCTAGGCCACACATGTATTATTATGTATAACCCTTCCACAATATTCATGTTGTGAAAGGCTAACTACATTTTGCTCCTTCCCAACCCATCCCGCTTTATTGAATTTTCTTCCTTGACCCTGTCCCCTTTCCAAAGTGTTTGTTTTGATTACCTCCACCCCCATCTGCCCTCCACTCCATCATCCCCCTGCCTTTTATTTTTTTTTTTATCTTCCTCCCTCTTCTTTCCTGTGGGGTAAGATACCCAACTGAGTATGTATGGTATTCCCCCTCAGGCCAAATCTGATGAGAGCAAGGTTCACTCATTCCCCCCTCACCTGCCCACTCCCCTCCTCTCCTAGAACTGCTTCCTCTTGCCACCTTTATGGGAGATAATCCACCCCATTCTATCTCTCCCTATCTCCCTCTCTCAGTAAGTTACTCTCTCATCCCTTAATTTCATTTTATTTCTTTTAGCTATCTTCCCTTCATCCTCAACTCACCCTGTGTCTGCTCTCTTTCTTTTACATATATATATATATATACACATACATACACATACATACATATACACATAGATACATGCATACATACACATTCACTTATATATATACATAAACATATATATATGCATATATATATATGCATATTCCCTTCAACTACCCTAATACTGAGGTTTCATGAATCATACTCATCATCTTTCCATGTAGGAATGTAAACAAAAGAGTTCAACTTTAGTAAGTCCCTTGCAATTTCCGTTTCTTGATTACCTTTTCATGCTTCTCTTGATTCTTGTGTTTGAAAGTCAAATTTTCTATTCAGTTCTGGTCTTTTCACTGAGAAAGCTTGAAAGTCCTCCATTTTATTGAAAGTCCATATTTTGCCTTGGAACATGATACTCAGTTTTGCTGGGTAGGTGATTCTAGGTTTTAATCCTAGCTCCATTGACCTCCGGAATATCGCATTCCACGCCCTTCGATCTCTTAATGTAGAAGCTGCCAGGTCTTGGGTTATTCTGATTGGGTTTCCACAATATTCAAATTGTTTCTTTCTGGCTGCTTGCAGTATTTTCTCCTTGATCTGGGAGCTCTGGAATTTGGCAACAATATTCCTAGGAGATTTCTTTTTGGGATCTATTTGCGGAGGCGATCGATGGATTCTTTCAATTTCTATTTTCCCCTGTGGCTCTAGAATATCAGGGCAGTTCTCCTTGATAATTTCCTGAAAGATGGTATCTAGGCTCTTTTTTTGATCATGGCTTTCAGGTAGTCCAATAATTTTTAAATTATCTCTCCTGGATCTATTTTCCAGGTCAGTGGTTTTTCCAAGGAGATATTTCACATTGTCTTCCATTTTTTCATTCCTCTGGTTCTGTTTTATAATATCCTGATTTCTCATAAAGTCACTAGCTTCCACTTGCTCCAATCTAATTTTTAAAGTAGTATTTTCTTCAGTGGTCTTTTGGACCTCCTTTTCCATTTGGCTAATTCTGCCTTTCAAGGAATTCTTCTCCTCATGGCTTTTTGGAGCTCTTTTGCCATTTGAGTTAGTCTATTTTGTAAGGTGTTGTTTTCTTCAGTGTATTTTTCAGTATTTTTTTGGGTCTCCTTTAGCAAGTCATTGACTTGTTTTTCATGGTTTTCTCGCATCCTTCTTATTTCTCTTCCCAATTTTTCCTCTACTTCTCTAACTTGCTTTTCCAAATCCTTTTTGAGTTCTTCTATGGTCTGGGCCAGTTCATGTTTTTCTTGGAGGCTTTGGTTGTAGGCTCTATGACTTTGCTGTCTTCTTTAGGCTGTATGTTTTGGTCTTCTTTGTCACCAAAGAAAGAATCCAAAGTCTGAGACTGAATCTGGGCGCGTTTTCGCGTCCTGGCCATATTCCCAACCAACTAACTTGACCCTTGAGCTTTTCAGTGGGGTATGACTGCTTGTAGATTACAGAGTTCTATGTTCTACGTTTGGGGGGGGAGGTGCCAGCTCTGTCAGAGCCGCACTCCTCCTTCCCCAAGGACCCCCAGTCCAGACTGGGCTCAGATCTTCGGCAGGCTGTGCACCCCTGCTGTGATCTGCCACTTAATTCCCCCCACCAGGTGGGCCTGGAGCCGGAAGTAACAACAGCTGTAGCTGCCCCATCTCCGCTGCCCCCGGGGCTGGAAGCCGAACCGCGAACTCCTTCCACTCCCGCAGCTTTTCCCACTAACCTTCTCTGCAGTCTTTGGTGTTTGTGGGTCGAGGGGTCTGGTAACTGCTCACGTATTCAGGGCGCTAGGGCCCCCTCCGCCCGGCTTCCGGTCTGGATCGTCCACGCCGCTCAGGCTGGGCTCTGCTCCACTCCGTTCCCAGTTCCCAGCTCCCAGCTCCCAGCTCCGTGTGGAATAGAGCTCACCCAGAGACCATCCGGGCTGTCCTGGGCTGGAGCCCTGCTTCCCTCTGCTGTTCTGTGGGTTCTGCCATTCTAGAATTGGTTCAGAGCCATTTTTATAGGTTTTTGGAGGGACTCGGGTACGGAGCTCACTCTAGTCCGTGCTTACCAGCTGCCATCTTGGCTCCGCCCTCCTCCTTTTTCATTTTAAAGATCTCTTTGGGATACAGACTTAATAAGGATACTGGATCAAAGGGTATGCACGGTTCGATTGCCCCTTGGCGATAGTTCCAAATTGCTCTCCAGAGTGGTTGAATCAGTTCACAAATCCACCAACAATCAGCATTCACTAATGAGAATAATCTCACTGGTGCCCAAAGGATAGGGCACAATAATGACATTTCCTATCTCCCCTGCTCACTATGCCTGGCAAACCCAAAGCTTAATGGCTCTAATCAAATATTCCTGGGATTGGAAGTCTAAAGACTCAAATTGTGTCTTGTGCTCTACTCATAAGAAAAATGTCCATCCTTATGGAACTCCCCAGGCAAACTGGTATGTTTGTTTAGTCTAAAGAAGGAGAAAATGAGAAGAAATGTGATAGCTATCTCCAAGTATTCAGAAGACTATCATGAAAAAGCCTTGCTCTCCTTGACCCCAAAGGGTATTTTCAGAGAGGCAGTTCTAACTATGACTAGTATTCTAAGAAGCTATTTGAAGAAGTAGTAGAAAGCTCCCCATCAGTGGAGACATTGGAGATGAAGAGCTGCAGAAGGGATGCCGGAGCTCAGGTATGGGTTGTACTAGAGGTCCCTTCTATGGGCATCTAAGTGGTACAGTAGATAAAGTGTTGGATCTGGGCTTATCTGCCTCAGACTCGTACTGGCTGTGCGACCCTGGCTAAGTCACTTAACCCTGTTTGCTTCAGTTTCCTCATCTGTAAAATGAACTAGAGAAGGAAATGGCAAACCACTCTAGTATCTTGCCAAGAAAATCCCAAAATGGGGTCACAACAAGTTGGAAACAACTGATATGACTGAACAACAACAACAAAAGAGATCCCTTCTGGGTCTAGTGTTCTATGACTTCCTGCCTCCTTATGGCTATCTAAATGGTTCCCCACTTAAAGTGTTCTTTCTCACTCTGGGCTGCACTACCCATCCACATTAAAACCATCCTAGACTCTTTGATTGGAGTGTGGCTATACTGGGAAGATACTTACAAGATCTGGGTTGAAATACTGACTTTGGGCAGAGCCAAGATGGCGGCTAGAAAGCAGGGACTTGCCTAAAGCTCTCCCCCAGGACCCTCCAATACCTAGAAAAATGGCTCTGAACAAATTCTAGAACTGCAGAACTCACAAAACAGTAGAGGGAAGCAGGACTGCAGCCCAGGACAGCCTGGATGGCCATTGGGTAAGGTCTATCTCACAGAGATGGGAGCAGAGCAGAGCCTAGCGTGGGCCACACTCAGACCAAAAAGACCAGAAACTGGGCAGAACAGGCCTTAGAGCCCTGAATCAGTGAGCTGTGGCAGTTACCAGACTTCTCAACCCACAAACACCAAAGGCAACAGAGAAGATTAGTGGGAAAAAACTGCGGGGACAGAGTGAACGGAGTTTGAGGTCAGCCACCACCCTGGGGACAGTGGAGGTGGTACAACTCTGAGACTGCTTACAGAATTACAGCTGCAGTTGCTTCTGGCCCCAGGCCCACCTGGTGGGAGGAATTAAGTGGTGGATCAGAGCAGGAGTGCAGAGCCTGCTTAAGATCTGAGTCACGGTCCGGGTTGGTGGTTCTTGGGGGAGGAGGGGCGCTGGTGTGGCAGAACTTGCTATGTAGAAATAGCTCTGAAAACAACAGCACAGCCCCCCAAGCTTAGGACAAAGTACTCTATATTCTACAAGCAGTCATACCCTGATGAAAAGCTCAAGGGTCAAGGGTCAAGCAGTTGGCTGGGAACATGAACAGGCAGTGAAAACAGACTCAGATTCAGACTCAGACTTTGAAATTTTTCTTTGGTGACAAAGAAGACCAAAACATACAGCCAGAAGAAATCAACAAAGTCAAAGAGCCTACATCAAAAGCCTCCAAGAAAAACATGAACTCATCCCAGGCCATGGAAGAGCCCTAAAAGGATTTGGAAAAGCAAGTTAGAGAAGTAGAGGAAAAATTGGGAAGAGACATGAGAGTGATGTGAGAAAACCATGAAAAACAAGTCAATGACTTGATAAAGGAGACCCAAAAAATACTGAAGAAAATAACACCTTAAAAAATAGAATAACTCAAATGGCAAAAGAGCTCCAAAAAGCCAATGAGGAGAAGAATGCCTTGAAAGGCAGAATTAGACAAATGGAAAAGGAGGTCCAAAAGATCACTGAAGAAAATACTACCTTAAAAATTAGACTGGAGCAAGTGGAAGCTAGTGACTTTATGAGAAATCAAGATATTATAAAACAGAACCAAAGGAATGAAAAAATGGAAGACAATGTGAAATATCTCATTGGAAAAATGACTGACTTGGAAAATAGATCCAAGAGAAATAATTTAAAAATTATTGGACTACCTGAAAGCCATGATCAAAAAAAAGAGCCTAGATATCATCTTTCAAGAAATTATCGAGGAAAACTGCCCTGATATTCTAGAGCCAGAAGGTAAAATAGAAATTGAAAGAATCCACCAATCACCTCCTGAAAAAGAACCCCAAAAGAAAACTCCTAGGAATATTGTCACCAAATTCTAGATCTCCCAGATCAAGGAGAAAATACTGAAAGCATCCAGAAAGAAACAATTTGAATATTGTGGAAACACAATCAGGATAACACAAGATCTAGTAGCTTCTACATTAAGGGATCAAAGGGCTTGGAACACGATATTCCAGAGGTCAATGGAGCTAGGATTAAAACCAAGAATCACTTACCCAGCAAAACTGAGTATCATGCTCCAAGGCAAAACATGGATTTTCAATAAAATAGAGGACTTTCAAGCTTTCTCAGTGAAAAGACCAGAGCTGAATAAAAAATTTGGCTTTCAAACACAAGAATCAAGAGAAGCATGAAAAAGTAAACAAGAAAGAGAAATTGCAAAGGACTTACTAAAGTGGGACTGTTTTGTTTACATTCCTACATGGAAAGATGATGTGTATGATTCATGAGACCTCAGTATTAGGGTAGCTGAAGGGAATATACATACATATATATATATATATATATATATGTGTGTGTGTGTGTGTGTGTGTGTGTGTGTGTGTGTATGTGTGTATATATATACAGAGAGAGAGAGAGTCAGAGAGAGACAGACAGACAGACAGAGAGAGACAGAGAGAGAAAGAGGGCACAAGTTGTGTTGAATATGAAGGGATGATATCTAAAAAAAAATCAAATTAAGGGATGAGAGAGGAATATATTGAGAGAGGGAGAAAGGGAGAGAGAGAATGGGGTAAATTATCTCACATAAAAGTGGCAAGAAAAAGCAGTTCATTGGAAGGGAAGAGGGGGCAGGTGAGGGGGAATGAGTGAATCTTGCTTTCATTGGATTTGACCTGAGGAAGGAATAACATACACACTCAATTGGATATCTTACTCCACAGGAAAGAAGGAAGAAGGGAATAAAAAAGGGGGGACAATAGAAGGGAGGGCAGATGGGGGAAGAGGTAATCAAAAGCAAACACTTTCAAAAAGGGACAGGGTCAAGGGAGAAAATTGAATAAAGCGGGATAGGATAGGAAGGAGAAAAATATAGTTAGTCTTTCACAACATGAGTATTGTGGAAGGATTTTGCATAATGATACACATTTGACCTATGTTGAATTGCTTGCCTTCTTAGGGAGGGTGGGGAGGGAAGAGGGGAGAGAATTTGGAACTCAAAGTTTTAAAAGCAGATGTTCAAAAAAAAAGTTTTTGCATGCAACTAGGAAATAAGATGTACAGGCAATGGGGCATAGAAATCTATCTTGCCCTACAAGAAAGAAAGGGAAGAGGGGATGGGGGGAGTGGGGTGACAGAAGGGAGGGCTGACTGGGGAATGGGACAATTGGGATATATGCCATCTTGGAGTGGGGGGGAGGGTAGATATGGGGAGAAAATTTGTAATTCAAACTTGTGGAAATTAATACTGAAAACTAAAAATATTAAATAAATAAATAATAATTTTTAAAAAAATACTGACTTTGGAACTTACTGTTCGTGTGACTTTGGGTAAGTAACTTGCAACTTACTTGCCTCTCTAGGCCTCCATTTCTTCATCTATAAAATGAAGGGGTTAGATTTGATGTGGTCTAAAATCTCTTCCAGCTCTAAATTTATGATCCACATAATCCTGGAGTATCAGAGATATAAGGAAGCATAGCAATTATCTAGTATATGGTAATGCAAAATAAAGTGAATGAAATGATCCCTATTCACAAGAAGCTCACATCATAATTAAGTGTCACATGGACATCTAGATTGTACTGTTTAATTTTTTATTGATTAGTTGTATTTTTGAATAGATAGATTTTTCCACAAGTTATCAACAAAATACACTGTGTCTATTCCATAAGGGTTCAGAAAAAATCAGCTACTCTCCTTGATCTTCACTGGTTGAATCAAAATATGATATAATAAATTCTTATTATCTATTTTTTAAAAATCATCTACTTTAACTCCCATTTTGCAGATATGGAAACTCAGGCTAGTCTATGGCAGTCTATGATCTCTTTCTCCTTACTTGAGGCAATGTGGCGAAGCTGATCAAGGGCTGGACTTGGAGTAAGAATGACCAACACTGACACTACCAGGGACAAGTCACTTAATAGCTCTAAGCCTCAGTTTCCTCATCATAAAATGGGGATGATATTTGAATTAACTACTTCATAGGGTTGTAGGGTTCGTCATTCCTGGGGAAGGATCATCCATTACTGGGTTGATGCCACATGACTGTTTGTATGATAGAGATACATAGGTGTTGAGAGGTGGAGGTGCCCTTGGGAGGTCCCATGTTCTCTTATCCCATCTTATAGCACATTGCTGATGGGAGGTGGGGAGAGACCATTCCATCTGAAATGGCTGGCACTTTTTTATAAGGTGTTTCTGGAAGTCATCAGTTCTCTGGGTCCTGGGCTTGACCTCTATTTGAGAGGTAACCTGAAATCACTTAAGGACTGGCATAAGAAGAATTTGGCCTAAGGGACATTTGATGTTTTTTTCTGCTCAGGTTGGGCAGAAAAGGAGAGGCCAGGTCAGGTGCAAGGCTCGATCCCCAAACTCCAGGTACCAGGGCCTGAGCTTCTAAAAATAGCTACAAATGTGAGGATCAGATTGAGAGGAAGGGATAGGTCTGAGGGAGGCTGAGTGGGCAGGAGGCAGGCAGTCAGTCAGTCAACAAATATCTATTAAGTGCTTACTACGGGCCAGGCACTGCACTAAGCTGGGGATACAAAGAAAGGCAAAAAAGGCCCAGCCCCCAAGGACCTCACATTCTGATGTTGGGGTGACAACATGCAAAGAATTACACACATAGATGCAATGCAAATGGAAGGGGATCTCAGGGAGAAGAAGGGACTATCAACGGGGGAGACCATACTGTAGGAGGTGGGCTTTGAGCTGAGTCTTGAAGGAAACCAGGCCAACCAGGGGGTAGAGGCAAAGACAGAGAGCATTCCAGGCATGAGGTCAGCCAGTAGTGACTGACCCTCTCAAAGGTACCTCTTAAAGGTACTACCAAAGGTAACTCTGAGTTGATTAGCCTGGGAATGATTACATGACGGGATCAGCCTTGTGCTGCATGTATCCCCAGCACCTGGCATAATGCTTGGCACATAGTAGGCATTTAAAATTACCTGCTGATTGTCAATTCTTTAGGACTAATGTTCTGCTGCTCATTCAATCTCTATTAATGAGTATTGAGAGGGTACCCTAACCCCAGCCCAGCACTCAGGCACACTGCTGGCAAGTCAGAGAAGTTGATTGATTACTCAACCTCAGTCTTCAAGAAGCTTACATTAGAGCTGGAAAGACAAAGAGGCAGAACTAGAGGAGACAATGTAAGGAAGTAGCCTAGGGTGCAATGCATAGGGGTACGGCACAAAAGGCACTTAAAATTTTTTCTTGTCATAAATGCATATTATTACAAATGCCACAGAATCTGGTTTTCTAAGGTCATCTTAGGTAGGTTTCAGTAAAGGCTTTTGCCAATTACACAGGGTATGAGATTGTCAAATCTTATGCAAATTACATAAAATGTCCCCTGTGGACCTGTGCAAAGATAAATATTGATACAGAGGTAGAACACACTCAGCAAATAAAAGTCAGGCAGAGTACCTCCGGGCTAAGTTTAAGACTTTTCTTCTTAACCAGGTGCCACTGACCATGTCTATACCCTTCCTAGTTAGATTAATCTCATACATCAGGCTTCCCTGTGGTCTGCACCTCCCACAGAAGTTCTAAACCCTATATTCCAAGCTACGAGGCTCCAGAAAAGCCCTTGGTTCTGACACTCCCCTAGAAGAAGACGTTGGGTTCATGTTACACACTTAAAATACACACACACTTAAAGTACAGCTGCTTGGTCTCCTAGACCAAGTTGGCCCTGGTAAATCATTTCTAGACCCACCTCTGCCCTCTCCACATCCACTTCTAATCTAAGAAAAAGGCCTTCAGAGAGGGTGTGGTTTAGTCCGAAGGCAAAAATTGGAAAAGGATGTCTCCACAAGTAATGGGTGCATCCCCACTGGATGCCTTCAAGCAAATGGATGGTTGGCTACATGTCTTGAGTTAATAGAGGACATTCCCAATCATATAGCATTATATAAATTTGTGACTATAGGGAAATTTTTATTCTAGTAAAACTGGGACCCTTTAAGACCAGGATAGTTCCTCCACTCAACTACACTTTCTGTACTTCCCAAAATGTATCTTTCCCCAGTTAAAAGAAAGCTTTTGACAGAAAGTCTGACTATATGTCAATCGCCCTTCTGAAAAAAGATGCTGGCTATTGCTTCTCACCTTGGTGGCCCCAGGCTTACCACTTCACTCCTAACTTGGTCTGTGCCATCATACCAACTCTATTTCCTGCCTATATTGCCATCTGCTCAGTTTAGGTAGTTTGTTTACTCCACTGAGGAATTCCCATCTCCTTTCCCACATGAATGTTTGCCCCACATTCTCTTCAGTTCTCATCTGTACTTTTTAGTTATCATCCCACCCACTCACCAGGTGTGACTTCAATGGCTGCGCTCTTGACCCAGCCTCATTCCCAAAGGTCTATTCACAACATCACCCAACCTAGACCAATCTGACCCTGCTCTGCCCCAGCTGAAAGAGCTCCCAGAAAACACAGTGGTTAATCCTGACTGTATGTGCCTATCCACACCAAGGGACAAAGACTCAGACATTAAAAAAAAGAAGACTGTGCTCTATTTGATCTAAATAGGGTAAGAGGAAACTCATAAAATACCAGGTCTGCCCTTAAGCCTATGAAATTGAGATGACTAAACCTTGCTGGGGTTGTATGTCAAAGTCCCTGCCAATGAAAAATGAGGCCCCAAATTGTGCAAATAAAAGCTAGAATATCAGATTGTTTAGTAGACTGAAGTCTACTGAATAACTAGATTACCTAATAGACTGTTGAGCCTGGACTTCTTCCTGGACTTAGTTTGGTGTGGTAGAAAGCCAAATTTCTAGTCAGAAGATCCAGGTACAAATTCTGGCTCTGTTAATTTCCACTTCTATAAATGTAAGCATGTTATTTGGCCTTTCTGGTCCTAGATTACTCCATCTGTAAAAGGGAGACAATCATTCCTACGCTCTTATCTCACACAAAAATAAAACAAAAACATTGGGAAACAAACCCCAGGTATAAGCAAAGAGTAAGTTTTGAGTAGGTCAGCCCTCATAGGACTGATGTGAAAAAAAGTGCTCGTAAACTTCTTCAGGTTATATCAACATGAGATGTTATGTTTTATTTGCTGTGATTTCATCAACATATGGTACTACCAAAGCAAATTGATATCTGCTGTGCTATTTCTGCTCTTAGAGAGTTTCCTGAGTATATATTGGCAGCCAGAGCCTGGGAATGTGACCTTGTCTCACAGTTAATGTAAACTACATTGAATAAATGTAAACAGCAAAAGAAGCTCCAACTATCTCATGGGAACACTTGCACATGACCCTGGGCCATCCCTGGCACTATGCCTACTTTCTTCTCTTTCTATATAATTTCTGGCCTGATCTGGGCTTGGTGTGAGTATTCATCACACCATTCTGTCCTCCTGCTGCCAAGGACTGAGTCTCATGAGTAAACTCCCCCAATTAACCCAACAAGCCCTAATAAATCTACGCTTAGACAATCAGGCTGGCATGGGCACCTCCTTCAGTATCTCAGTATTGTCTCTGAGAGTTTTCATCCCTACAATTGGCATATCAGGGCAAAAGAGATCAGCCCCCTTTACATTTGGCCTTACAACTGGAATAGCTGGCAGGATGGTCTGCCCCCTATAAATATTGTGTCCTTACACACTGAAACACTGAGAAGTGACTTGCCCAGGGTTGTAGAGTCAGCCATGTGTCCAAGGCAAGACTTTACACCCAGGTCTTCTGGCCTCCAAGATCAGCTCTCTATCCATACCACATAGTAGGCATAGTAGTAGAGCTGCCTCTCCAGGTTATTATTATTATTGTTAATTACCCAATATCATGAATGTGGAGAAAGGTTATCATATTAATATCAGTAGGACTTAATTGATGACTATTGAATTTTGCAATTCCTAGAAGGCTCTGGGTAGAGCCTGTCTCTAGCTATTGCCTGGACAAGAAAGAACGCTGAATTCCTGGAATAGAGCTCATCTGGGCTCGTGGGAAGTGGAGCAAGGGTGCAAATTCAACTCACCTGCCATACTGCTTATATTGATAATTCTTCCCCTTGATTTCCGGAGGAGGGGTAAAAAGGCCTTGGTCACCTCCACAGCTCCTAAGAAGTTCACATCCATGCATTGTCTGTAGATATTTATGGGAAGGAGCTCACCATCTCCTGCAGTGCCCAAGATCCCAGCATTGTTGATAACAGCCCACAATCCTGGGACAAAAAAGGGGAATTTGGGAAAATATGAAGTAGAATTCCTGATATGTCCAAGATAAAGGAAATGAATGCTAGATTCAAAAACCAGAAGACCGAGGTTTGAAAATTACGTACTGAGTCATAAGATCCATAGAAAGGAATTTGGAGACCATATAGTCTAACCTCCTCATTTTAGAGATTAGGAAATTTAGGCCATGAGAGACTGAGCTGGTTAACCTAAGGTCACACAGAAAATTAACGGCTACCATTTTACATGGGATTTAAAGGTTTGCAAAGCACTTTACATGTTAACTTGATCTGAAGGTAATAAGTGACCTGTGCTCAACACTAGGGATGCAAAAACAAAAACAAAAATCTCTCAAGGAGGTTATATTCTAATGAGAGAGACAATTTAATATATAATTAGGCATATACAAGATAAATACAGAGTAGATAGAGGAATAGCAAGCAGACCTGTATGACTGTACTCTACAATGCTTGGAGGGGAGTAATGTGTTAACAGATTGGAAATATAAGAAGGAGCCAAGTTGTGAAGAGCTTTAAATGTGAAACATGGGAATTTTTATTTGGTCCTAGAAGTAAATAAGGAGCTAGGGGGTTTTATTGAGCATGAATTTGGCCATGGTGTGGTGGGTAGACTGAGATGGGGAAAGACTTAAGAGAGACAGACCAATTAGAAGGCTATTATTGATGTCCAAGTGAAGTGATGAGGGCCTGACCTGGAGAGGTAGCTGTGTGAATATAAAAAAAAGCAAAACTATGTGAGGGAAATTGAAGAGAAAGAAATTACAAGATTTAAAAAGTGTTTTGGATTTGTGGAGTAAGCAAATGAAAGAAGATGAAGATTGTAGTAAGATCTCAAACCTGGGAAAGTAGGAGGAGGTTGACACCCTGAACAAGCAATAGAAAAGTTCAGCAGAGGGATAGGTTTGGACAGGGAGGAACATAATGAGTTTTGTTTTGAACACACTAAGTTTGGGAAGTCTGTGCGATATCCACTTTGAAATTCCCAATAGGTAGCTGGTAACATGAGAATGGAGCTCAGAATAGAGAGTAGGCCTGGATAAAGACCTACTAAATACCAGTCAAAATAACAGGGCTCATAAAAGGGGGAAAGGTGATAGCAATGAATAATGTGAGTGTATTGAGGAGGTATTAATTTCTGTTATTAACAGAATGGGGCCTCCTACATTCAAAATTGATCTGAGGAAGAAAAAGAGGAAAGTCCCCACAGTGGCCCATGGATTTTGAATAGCGCTCTCTCCTTGGCTTAGACAGAATAGCCTGTGTGACGTTGTGCAAGAATTAGCGAGATTACATCAATAAAAGGTGGTTTATGGCTACAGTATTTGTATCAATGTTATATTCTATTTCACCTCATCTTATATAATGTTCTTATATTGTATGTCCAGGCGATTTGCATAAGAAATAAGGGAGTATTGGGATATAATATAAGCCACAGAGAGGATGTGACCCCAGTTTCTCAAAGGTTATGCCAGCATTGTTAATAAAGAATGCTACAGGACTGGGGACACAGTGCAACAACTTCAAAAAAAGGGAAAAGGGAATTTTGGAAACTACAGGTTAACAAGCTTGAAACTTCTCACAAAATCATAGAAGCAATCGTTAGTCAAACGGTTTGCAAGATCTGCGAAAAGGAGATAGTGATCAATAGAGACAAACATGGGTTCACCAAGAACAAGCCAGGCTAAACTCATCTCTTTTCTTGACAAGCTTATGAGACTGATTTAGCAGACAAATGCCACAGAAAAGTCATTTGAATTTCAGCAAGACAATTACAAAGGCCTTCATGATAGCTTTGTGGACAAGCTCAAGAACTGTGGACTGGAAAGATTCACAGTTGGTTGAATGAGCATACTGCACTCCTCCCTCCTTCCCCCAAAAAGGGTTGATTAATGGTTTGATGTTAACCTGGAGGGTGATCTCTAGTGTTGTGTCAAAGGTACATTCTCCATCATGTCTTATTCCATGTTGTTGTTTTAGCAATAACTTAAGTGAAGACATGGATGACAACTTCTCAGTCTTAAGAGATTTTTAGAGGATGTAAGATGAGAATAATGACCGATATGATGGATGGTAGATAGAAAAAATATTCCAACAGACTGAAACAATGAGCATCAATGAGCAAGATGAAATTTGATAACAAAAAATATTAAGTTCTACACTTAGTTTCAAAAAAGTAAAATACGAAAGTATAGAATTAGGGGCATATGTTTAAAAGCATTTTGATTTGGAAAAAAGTAGTTTTGACCGTAAGCTCAAAATGAGTAATATGAACAGCATATTATCTACTAAAAAGAGAATGTGATATCAGTTTTTAATAATGTCAGTATAGTGTACAGAACCAGAAGAAGCTCTATATACTGTTGGATACCATCAGTCCTGAGTGGAGAATTTACAGAAAGACATGGATGAGATCACATCGATTGAGATAATGTGGAGGAGTTGTAAGGGGGACTGTTATGTAAAAGGATTAGACTTCTTTATGTCACTCAAGAAGGCAGATCTATGACCAACGGATGGAAGTTATACCTACTGTGGAAGGAGAGAGGTTTCTACTCAATATAAGGGGAAAAAATGGCATGAGACATGATTTCATCACTATAGGGTAGTCCCAATAAAGAAATTCCCTCTACTAATGCAGCTCAGCCCCTGTTCTGCATTTCGTGATTTGGGAGAGTAGCCTGCAGCTTTGGGAGGTGAACTAACTTGCTTAGGGTCACAGAGTAGGTGCCAGGTCGGTTCTCTGTACACTATTCCATACTGCCTGTAAAAGAAGGAATATAATCCTACCATTTACATTTGTTTGACAACAGAATGGGCTGCCTCAGTGAGCACCCCTTCACAAGGAGGTGCTGAGGCAGAGACTTAATGACCATTTAACAGAAATATTGTGGAGCGGATTATTGTATTAGGTGGAAGATTGAACTGGGTGACCTCTGACATTTTTTCCAATGATTCTAATTGACAATAAAAATTCTAATGATTCTGTAACTAGTTGTATATTTATTTCCTGTTGCCAAGAAAAGGGGGCCTCCCTGCCCAAACTGAAAAAGTGTTAAACAGTTCAAGTGATACAAGTTATTAAGCTGATGACTCAGTTTCCCCCAAACTGCTTCCCATTTATGGTCTATCAAACACTTAATGTCATTTATGATCAGAAGGAGGACATGTCACTTCCGTAGAACAACAGTAGGGTCCCAATACCTTCGTGTTGCACCTTTTCTGCAATTTGAGCTTGAACTTCTTTGATCTGGGCTGGCTTGGTAATATCCATTTGGAAAACTGAGGTTCTCTTGGAGCAGCTCTCTTTCAATGCCACGGCTCCAGGTCCTTTCTCATTCAGAACACCAACAAAAACGGTGAATCCCAACTCATCCAGGTACTTTGACAGGGCGTGGCCGATCCCAGAATCTCCACCTGAAAGCAACCAAGCAATTCATCAGGTGAGGACCACGACCGAAACAAGCCCAAGAGGAGAGGTTATGCTCTCCAGCAGTAGCCCTTGGGGAAGAAATGGGTCTCTTCACAAACTTTGGGGGATGATGACTCAGCCTTGGATTGAATTATCATTGTCGTAGGTGATAGTTCAAAGAGATCTAGCTCTAAATTCTGTGATCTTATTGTGAAGTCTCCTTTCTCCCCTCTCCCTTTCATAGGGGAGAGGACATTGTGTTTCTATCAGATACATAGAAAGGTGTGATTGTACTGTTAAAAATTCCACCAAGGACTAGGACACTTATGATTGGCTCAAGGGAAGCCAGGATTGAAGCATAGATGAATGAATTATATCCAGAGCACCTGGCTGACCAATCCTAAATTCACAAGGGATTTTCCTGAAAGAGGTCATTTTCATTTGGGGATCATTAGTGGAAAAGTTCATGACTAAACAAGTGATAGCATCACACAAGACTAAAATGGGCAATTGTGAACATATAAAATTTTAAAGCTTTTTGGACCAATGTGATATAGTAAAAGTTAAAGGGAAAGAAAATCGAGGGGGAAAAAATCTTTGCAACAGGTTTCTCTGACAAAGGTCTTGGTTCCAAGATACATAAGGAACTGATTCAAATTTATAAAACAAAGAACTATTCTCCAGTATGTATAAATGATTAAAGGATATGAACAGGCAGTTTGCAGAGGAAGAAATCCAATCAATCAACAATCACATTGAAAAAAGCTCTAAGCTACTAATAATTTAAAAAAATGAAAATTAGAACAATTGTGATGTTCTACCTCCCACCTATCAGCCTGGCAAAGATGAAAGCAGAAAATGACAAATGTTGGAGGGAGTATGGAAAAACAGGTACAGTAGAACACTGTTGGTGGAGCTATAAATTGGTCCAAGAATCCCATTTGTTTTTTGGTTTTTTTGAGGAGGGAAGGCAGGGCAATTGGGGTTAAGTGACTTGCCCAAGGTCACACAGCTAGTTAGTGTGTCAAGTGTCTGAAGTGGGATTTGAACTCAGGTCCTCCTGACTCCAGGGGTGGTGCTCTACTCATTGCACCACCTAGCTGCCCTATCCAGGTATTCTAGAAAGCAATTTGGAAAGGTGCCCCAAAAGTTAGTATATTGTGTATATTCTTGGACCCAGCTATACCACTACTAGACCTTCCCATTCTGCTGTGCTGGATCTTCATCCAGGCAATGTCTACTAATCCTGGATATCTCCCAAGGTTCCTTCCTTGGCCCTCTTCCCTTCCCCTTCCACACCCTTTTGCTTGGTGATCTCATCAGCTCCCATAGATTCAATGATCATCTCTCTACTGATGTTTCTCAGATCTGCTTATCAAACACTAAGTACTCTCCTAAGCTTCATTCTCACATTTCCATTGCCTTTTGGACATCTCGAACTGGATGTCCTGGAGAAATCTTAAACTCAACATGTCCAAAGCTGAACTCACTGTCTTTCCCCCAAACCTCTCCCTTCTTAATTTTACTGTTACCATCAAAGGCACTACCCTGCCGGAGACCCAGGCTCACAACCTAGGTGTTGTCCTCAACTCCCTACTCTCTCTCACCCCCCTTATCTAATCAGTTTCCACATCCTGTGGATTCTACCTGTTTATTCAGGTCTTCTTCTTCTCCTAATTTCTGAAGCAGCTATCTTCACAACATCTTTTGTATACTTCCTTTTCTCTCCTCTGATACTACCACCACCCCAGCCCAGGCCTTAGTCACCTCACACCTGGACTATAGGCAATAGCCTGGTGGTTGATCTGCCTGATTTGAGTTTCTCCCCACTCCAATCCATCCACCACTCAGCTACCAAAGTGATCTTCCTAAAGCATAAGTCTGATCACATCACCTCCTACTCAAAAAACTCCAGTGATTCCATTATCTCCAGTATCAATTATAAAACCATCTGTTTGACATTTAAAGTCATTCATAACCCTGTCCCTCTCCTACCAGTCTAGTTTTCTTACACCTTATGTACTTTGCAATGCCGGGGCACTGATCTCCTTGCTGTTCCTTGCACAGACCATCTTCAGACTCCAGACATTTCCACTGGCAGTTCCCCATGTCTGGAATATTCTCCCTCCTCACCTTTGCCTCCTAGATTCCCTGGCTTCCTTCAAATCCACTAGTTCCTTCCTTCTATTGATTATCTCCAACTTATCCTTTATATATCCTGTTTGTATAAAACTATTTACATATTATTACAATTAGACTCTGAGCTCTTTAAGATCTGGGACTGATTTGTGGGTTTTCTTTTCTTTGTTTTGTTTTCGCGTTGTTGGTGGTGGTAGTTTTGATTTTGGTTTTGTTTTTTGCCTTTCCTCGTATTCCCAGTACTTAGTATAGTGCCTGACACATAGTAGATGTCTTATTAATACTTGTTGATTTGACTCGACCCCAACAAAATCAAAGAAAGAGGAAAAGTGTCTACATACACAAAAAAGATTTATAGAAGCTCTTTTTGTGGTAACAAAAATTGGAAACTAATGATTTATAACCAATGTCTTGAATGCTTTGCTCTGTATTGCCTTGCTAATCTTTTATCAGCTATAATCATTAGGATAAGAAATAACTGTGTGATTTTTAAAAAATTTTTTGGAGGGGTCTGCTTTTCAGATTTGTCTAGGGGAGAGGCAGTGGGAGGGATAGGTTAATTTTAAAACTCATTACTTGGAAAATAAAAATAATAAGCTACTATTTAAAAAAGCAGGAGGATTGCTACAAGGCTCTGGTAGGATAGAATCAATAGTCATGGCTTAGCTCATAAGTTTAGTGAGCTTGAAATTCACTTTGTCTGGACTGGATAAGTTGCTTTACATGCACTTCTAATTACTTTTACCTTTTATATATCAATATATTATTTATGTTAAATATATTTATATTACACGTTTATATATCATTTATGTTAAATATTATATTAAATCTATTTCTGAATTGATTTTTCCTTTCCTGTATTGGCAGAGGAGAGAAAAGGAAAAGCAGGTATGAGAGCTGATGCCTGAGTACTCAGGGAGGTGGCAGTGGCAGAAGAAAACAGGTCATTAAAGACCAGTTGAAGAAGACCTCAGAACCCAGGGATCTTAGGGCTCAGGGACTAAGAAGATCAGAAGGCTCAGTGACCTCAAGCTTAGGATTAGAGGCATGGTTGAAAGGGCAGGATCCTAGACATAGGCACAAGGATGTTTACTAAACTGCATAGCAGAGGAAGGATATTCAGAATGAAAAAAAGGAAATTAGAGTGGGGACACAGTGTTGATTCAATCAAGCATAGGTTCCCTCTACTTCTATGTTGCCCAACTGGGTATGGTAGAAGAAATATCTAACAGCATCAGTCTATGCTAGGCTATTCTTTCCTTTAAAAGATACTGAAACTGTCATTGAGATTTGGTTGGCTCAGAGGATGAAGGTTCTGGTTGTTCATGTGACTTCTTGGTCACCTGAGGGGGTGGGGAAAAACATGAGGAACTCCAGAAAGGCCCTGAAGCTTGACCAGTTAACTACCACAGGCAACAAAGAAGTAGAGAACCTGTTTTCAATTGAATCAACACCATATCCCCAGTCAAATATCCTCTCTGCACTCTGAATGCCCTTCCCTTGTTATGATTAGGCAAGTCTCCTTTTTTTAATTGTCAGATAGAGTACCAGGGTCTTACTTTGTTCCAGTCTCTAATCTGAGATACCAGCCTGATATTGTTGTCCCTGGTCTGCTATACTGGCTATCAGCTCAGTGCCTCCCAGACTTAATGTGGGTGGTAAGGAGAGGGTGTCCATGAGAGGGTTTAATAAAGTCCTGATTCAGACCAGGGAGTCAATGGGAAGTCCAAAGGGAACAATGGCCAAGATTCTGAGTCATCCCTAAAGGTGGGTCAGTCTCGCAACTGGTAAGGAAAAGACTTCCATAGCAACTCCAGTTACACTTCCCTCACTTCTTTTTGTAACCATCTCCTTTCTGCCTCAGTAGGTTTGATTAGGGATTAAGTCTTATTTTGTTTACTGGGCGTCACTTCACTTCTAATAGCATGTCTAGGCACTCAGCACTTTTCCCCCTCACTGATTCTTAAACAGAGTCCAAAATGCAGAAGCCACTTGATCCTGTTGACTCAACTCCAGAATGCCCATGGGAGCAATGAACAATGAAGCACCCAGGGTCAAGTTCCACCCATCCTGACTGGGCCATCTTTCAACACCACCTGGAATGCCCCAATTAGGGAGCTCAGCCTACACCTTAAAAGCCAACCTTGAAATGCAGATCAAGAAGAACCAAACTGAACTTGAACTTTGATCAGCCTTCAATAGAAGGTCAAGGTATGAAAGGGAAAAAGGGAATAAGCATTTATTAAGTACCTATTATGTGCCAGGCACTAGGCGAAGTGCTTCTACAAATAGTACTTCATTTGATTCTTACAACTGTAAGAGATGGGTGCTTTTAGGATCCCTATTTTACAGTTAAGGAAACTCAGGCAGACAGAGGTTGAGTGATTTGCCCAGGGTCACATGGCTTAGTAAGTCTCTGAGGCCAGATTTGAACTTGGGTCTTTCTGAATCCAGATCCAGTGTTTTATCCACTGCATCATCTGCCCTAGGATGAGGTGAAAAGAATTGCAGGGAGATAGGCAAAAGTATAAAATAAATTAATATTTGTAAAATGCTTTAAAATCCTTAAAGTACTATGTAAATGCTTGTTGTTGTTGTTGTTGTAATAAAGAGGAGTGGTTAGTGTTGGATTTGGAGTCAGGAAGACCTGAGTTCAAATCCTGCTTCAGATACTTGTGCGCTTCTGGACAAGTCACTTAACATCAGCCTCAGTTTCCTTATTTATAATGTGGGTTTGATAATAGCACCTAACTCACCAGGTTGTTGTGAGGATCGAATGAGATAACATATGTAAAACACTTTGAAAACTTTAAAAGTGCCCCCTAAGTGCTAGCTATTCTTAATAAAGACACTTGAGTCCAAATCCATTTTCTAAAGACAAAAGACTTTTACCATGATTCATCAACAGCCCAGCGAGTTGACCCTGAGCACGGGAACAGCAGACTTCTGGGAAGAAATTGGAATCATTTGGGTTTGTTCACAAAAGGGTGTGGTCAGTGCCCTCCCTTCCCTCTCCAGTCCCCTACCCTATCTCTACAGGGGGAAAGACTCCTTCCTAATCTTCGTGCCAAGCAGTATCTGGTTAGATGGTTCACTCTGGGTGAGAAAAGGAAGCTATTTATCCCTGCCCCTGCAGCCTCCTTTATCCTCTCCTCCAACAGGCAGCAGTCTCAGGAAGTACACTCACATTCAATTACAAGTGACAGTTAGGTGGCACAGTGGATAGAGTGCCAGACCTGGAGTCAGGAGGATCTGAGTTCAAATCCAGCCTCAGACACTTTACATTTACTAGCTGTGTGACTCTGGGCAAGTCACTTAACCCTGATAGCCTCAAAAAAAAGATTCAGTTACAAGTCCTTGTTCATGACGGTCATGTCCCCTTTTGACTTACTCAAACCCTGATCATATCTTGAAGCCCAGATGAAGTTTTCCCTGTACCCTGAAGCCTTAACGTATAGTTCTAATGTACTCTGACTTCTCCCACCTCTGGTTATTATTGTATTTCAGTCATGTCTGACTCTTTGTGACCCCATTTGGGGTTTTCTTGGCAGAGATAATGGAGTGATTTGCCATTTCCTTCTCCAGCTCATTTTACAAATGAGGAAGCTGAGGTGAACAAGATGAAGTGACTTGCCCAGGGTCACCCAGCTACTAAGTGTCTGAAGCCAGATTTGAACTCAGGCAGATGTGTCTTCCTGACTCCAAGCCCAGCACTCTATGCACCATCTAGCTGCCCAAATATATAAGTTGGAACCTCCTTAACTCCAGAATCACATCACTACCTGGATTCAATATGAAGGCTTATATTTGGCCCAAACACCCATCTGCTGCATTTTCTGTCAGTAGATCAGGTAGGGGTCATAAATCAAGTAACAAATTATTTCATTAGAACAGACTAGCAAAGTAAATAGCAAAGCAAATCCAATCACAGAATAATTCCCAAGCCTTCTCCCCTCTACCACTACCCAAATGAATGCAGATTCTCCCACAGATTCCCATGCTAGAACTCTAGGAAACACCATGAGATAAAGAAGTGTGTTACATGATGACCATAATGCAAGGCAATCCCTCAGCTCAATCCAAAAGATCTTTGGTTTTTGTCTTACTGCTCAGGATTGGGTGAGTGGGGTGTTTAGGGAGGACTAGTACCTCTGGTGTGCGAACCCTTTTCAGGCTATTGTTTTCACAGGCTTTAATAAACAGTTGATTTTATTCATCATAGGATCAGCATCAAGAACTGGAAGGGACCTCAGAGGTCAACTGGGGTCTCAACCTATAGTTTAAGAAGCACTGAAAGGGTTGGGAGTGGAAAAAGTTCAAGAAGCCCAGAGCTAGACCAAACTATTCATTCTACATAAGAGCAAATGGAGGTCAGAGCAATGAGGCTAAGATCACACAACTACCCAATGGCAGAGCTGGGGCTGGACCCAGGCCCTCCCACTTTAAATCCAATAATCAATACTCTCTGCCATAGTTAATGTCCTGGTTGTAGGGTATGCATGTTGTATAGTCAGACACATATTTTTCCCCTTTATATGATCAACACATTACGTAATTAATTCCATCGTTAAACTGTCTTCAGAAAAACACATTCCAGAGTAGAAATTTTTCTTTATACCCTCCAGATAAAAAAAAAAGCAAATAGCTCTTCCCACTATGCCAGCTGCTTCTTATCAGTAACTCCATTTCCTTACCTGTAAAATAACATCATAGTGACAATATCTGCCAACTCTACACATCTCAAAAGGAGATTAGGAGAATGAATTAGGCAATTCATCCTCCGGAGCTGTTAAACCCTGCACTCTTCAACAGTTTTATTAATGACTTTGATAAAGGAATAGACAGTATCCTTATCAAAATTGCAGATGACACAAAGCTGTGAGGGATAGCTAACATGGTGGATAACAGAGTCAGGATCCAAAAAGAGGCTGACAGCCTAGAAAATTGGGTTGAACCTAATAAGATGAAATTAAATAGAGCCAAATGTCACTTGGATTCAATAACCAACTTCATGAGCATAATAGGTCAACAAGCATTTATTAAGCAACTACTTTGTGCCAGGCACTGTGATGAGCCTGAGAGAAACGAATACAAATTTATATAGTTCTTGTTCTTGAGGAGCTTTCTGCTGCTCTATATACAATATATTCACAGATGAATAGATACTATATTTACAGAAAATGAGGCCACAGTGATAAGGATTTAGGGGAAAAGATAATGAGTTCTTTTTTTGATATGTTGAATTTGCAGTGTCCATGAGACATATAGGGAAAAGTGTCTAGGAGGCAGCTGGAGATGTGGGACAGAAGCTCAGGAGACATATAAGGGCTGGATATATAAATCTGGAAGCCATCTACATAGAAGTTGAAATCCCAGGAGCTGATGAGGTTATCAAGAAAATAGGCAGAAGAGGAGAGGACCTAAAATGAGGCCCTGAGGAATACTCTTGTATAAGAGTTGTGACATAAAGGACACTCTAGCAAAGGAGTCAGAGAAGGATTTGGAGAGAATAGCTTTAGTTGAACAGTAGAATCAAAATCCAGATTGCAAGAAGCTGAGAAGTGAGAAAGGAGAGGCAAAAAGTACAGATAGATTTTTTTAAAAGGAGTTTGGCTGTGAAAGGAGGAGATATGATACTCTAGGATGATGTTATTAGGGTCAAGTGGAGGTTTTTCTTAAGGATGGAGGAGATCTAGGCATATGTGAATGCAGCAGGGAAGGAGTCTAATGAGGCTGCCTATAATGAAGCCTGGTTATTCAGAAGTTTATGTGAAAAATATGCTGGGGGTATTGGGGACTAGTGGTGTCAGACTCAAGCAGAAGTGGATCCATATGGCCACATATTGATGTAGAAAACCCCAAATTAACATTATCTGTGTTGCATTATATTTAATTTATTTTGTTAAACACTTTCCACTTACATTTTAATCTGGTTCCAGCCTTACTTCGGAGTTACACAGTCTGGACCCTCAGGCATGAGTTTGACACTTTTGTCAGAAGGATTTTCACCTTGATATGAGTCAACAACATAATATATGGTAGCCAAAAAAACCTAATATAATCTTGGACTGTATTAAGACAGAAATAGCAACCAGGAATAAAGAGGTCATAATCCTATTTTATTCCACCCTAATCAGACCACATTTGGAGCAGTGTTCACTTCTGGCAACACGTTTTTGCCTTAGACATTGACAAGCTGAAGAGCAACTAGAAGAGGTGAAGAGCCTTGAGTCCATGGCCTATGAGAATCTGTTGAAGGAAATGGGGACATATGGCCCAGAGAAGAGGAGACTGGGGGGTGGATGAGGAGGAAGGGAGAGTGACTGGAGTCTTCAAATACTTGCAAGTATTTCAAGGGCTGTCACATCAAAGATAGATTAGACTTGTTCTGTTTGGCCCCAGAGAGCAGAACCAGGAAAAAATGGATAGAAGTCGAAAAAAGGCATATTTAGGATTAATGTTAAAGAAAAGATTCTAACAGTTAGAGCTGGCCAAAAGCAGAATGGGCTGCCTTGAGGGGTAGTGTGTCAATCCTTACTGGAGATCTCCAAGCAAAGGGTGCATGATAACTTGTCAGGTATGTTCTAATGGGCATTCTTTCATGTATGAATTGGACCAGATTCATTCATTCATTCAATATGACTATGATTTTGTGAATTTTCACAAGGCTCCAAGCAAAGAAAGTTATGATCAAAATACAGACTTGCTATTGTCACTGTGTCTCTATTATTTATGTTAACCTGGTCTCAAATTACTGTATACTGAAGTTGGAGCACATTGTCATGCACTATTATGAGGATTCAGGCATCCCAGGTTGTTCTCAGTACATAGCAAATTCCTACAGATGTGCAACTTTAAGCTATAGTGGAGAATCATCAGCCTGGCCACAGAAGTGTCCTCCAACAAATCTAGTATTCTTGGGTTTCCTTCTGTGACTGCTCTATCAGACCCACAATCTTATTTCCATACATCCATTCCTTGACTATTTCTACCTACGGGGATCTCTGGAGACTCCACCCTTCTACTCAGATAGAATATCAGATCAGTCAATATTGCCCTGAATCTGTCCGCAGGCATCTTCTAAGCCTTGATCCCATCCAGAGGAGGATAATCAGAAGGCAAGGGACATGGAGACCCAACTCTATGAACATCACTTGAAGGAACAGAAAATAAGATACTTTGGGGTGACATGATAGCTGTCTTTAAGTATATGAAGGATTGGATTGTTGTAGAGGGATCATATGATCTGTTTAGCTCCAGAGTAAAACTTGGAGCAATGGGTTAAAATCATAGAGAATCAAATTTAGGATCAATGCAAAAGGAACTTCCTGACATTCATACTACCCAAAAGTGGAATGGAATGCCTCATGAGATAGTATGTTTTGCATCAGAGGAGATCTTCCACAGAATCTGTACAACAACTTAATTATAGAAGGCATTCCTATTCAAGGACAGAGTTCATGGTATCACAGATTCAGAGATGGAAGGGACCCTTAGTGGTCACCCCACTTAAACAACCTCCTCATTTTACAGTTGTTAAAACTGATACGCAGAAAGGATTACTGGCAACCTGAAGTAACACAGTTAAATTAGGGCCAAAGCCCAGGTCCCCATGCTCTAAATTCAACATTCTTTCCACTGAATCATGCTTGAGCTTGATGACCGCTGAGATTCCTTCCAACTCTGAGTCACTATGACCTTTTTATGACATATTTTTGTATTTCTCTTTAACACGCAAACACCCTGGCATCTGGAAGGTGACTGCCAACATGTGACCTTCTTGTACAAGCATTGTCTTTTGGCATAACCCCTAGGAGTTCTGGGAAAGCATCATAACACAATCTCCTGACTCATTCCTGAAGCTGACACTATCTACACTTTGATGACTGTAGATATATTCTTGATTATTTTTATTATCTTATGAAAGTCTCACCTGAACTGCTTTGTAAACTATAAAGTATGATATAACTTTGAGTTATCATTATTATTATTATATAACAGCTTACATTCTCTGTCCTATGCCTCAGACCTAGCAAGGGTCAGGGCTGCCTGACCAAGTTGGTGCAAAAGATGGCAACAAATGGTAACTTAGGCTGGACTACTTTCCCATCTCTAGAGCAATTGCCTACTCTTGGAAAAATGCCCTCCCATTACTGCTTCTTTTTTTTTTGTTTGTTTGTTTTTGTTTTTTTTTTTTTGAGGGGGAAGGCACGGCAATTGGGATTAAGTGACTTGCCCAAGGTCACACAGCTAGTAAGTGTGTCAAGTGTCTGAGGTCGGATTTGAACTCAAGTCCTCCAGACTCCAGGGCCGGTGCTTTACTCACTGTGCCACCTAGCTGTCCCCCATTACTGCTTCTAATGAGCTGTTTGACCCTCAGCAAATTATTTGACTTCTTTGTGACTTGCCCTTCTGCAATTGTTAAAAGGGATATGATACCTTTCCAGCACAAAAAAAAAATCTTATTGAGCACCTGATATTTACCAGGAAGTTGTTGGTTTGGGTGCTGCTTTTAAAAGTAGACGGCCCTTCCTGTAAATGTAAAGCATGGTCATTGAGCATGATACTGCTTTAATAGTGTCCTTCTGAGCAGGGGATTTTTCTAGGATTCTACTCATACAAGTTTGGTCATTTCACAATCCCATGGATTCAGGGGTGGGGTACTTACTTCTTCTGGAATACTTGCCCCAACTCCAATAGTTCTTAACTTATTAGGTGCAGACCTCATTACTACTTGCCAGAGATGTAAGTAGGGAGAGATATCTGGAGCTTTCCCTAAGGACACCAAGATGAGAGGGAAGCCCTTTCTCCGCTATCATGTTTATTCTGGGTATATTCACCCATGTATATACTTGTCTTCCCTATTGGATATTCATTCTTTGTATTTCTATCCTCAGAGCCTACCCCTGTGCCTGACATACAAAAGGCACCTTTCTGATGGATTCATTGGTCTGAAGACTGCCATGTGTACTTTTCACTTCAATTTGAGGAAGGGTGGAAGGGGAGAAGGTCCTGCAAGAGGGCACAGGAGTAGGTTCATTGACCTTCCGGGAGGGAATAGGTCATTCTTTCTTCTGGAGTAATTGCACCTGTGTTTGGAAATGTCCCCTGCGCTGCTGTCTCCCTGCCCAGATTATCCTTTGTACCCACTGCCTCTACCACCCCCAGCCACTAAAACCTCAGGCGACAAAGCTCCTAGCTGTGCTTCTGCTACTATTACTACTATGATTAAAATGACTACTGCTATTACTAGTATCTTTCTGAAACTATTGACAAAATTTTCCTCTCCTAGTTTTCTTTCTATAACCTCTTTTTACAAAGACAGCATGTATAAACATTGATTCTTTCTATTATCATTTATCTTCACTAAGTCATTCAGTACCAGAGGCTTAATTATCCAAGGACCTTTAGTCTGCTTCCTGGTTGCTATTGAGAGAACCTCCAAAATCTTCCCTGAGCATATTGATTTTCCATTTCTCTGCGTTTCCACCCAGGTGGGCATCTCCCCCAGTTCACTTGCCCATTGCTCTGCTGTGAGATGATCTGGAGCCCCATCATTCTTACTTCTGTGGCTTGCTCTTCAGCCAGACTATGCCCAGTCCAACCCTGGCCTAGCTGAGGCCATGGAGGAAAGTATTCCCCCGAATCACCTTGTAACTTGAAACCATATACTTCTAAGTATTAATTCTATGGAAAACTGGGATAGGGATATGGAGTCCAAGATTTGGCAGCCTTATTTCATTTTTAAAGATACAAAATACTATAATAACTGACTAGTACAAGGAGGAAATATGGGTTTCTAATTGCAAACTTCAGCAAGTTATTTCCCCTTCCCCTTCCTAGGTACTACTTGCTTCATTTGTAAGAGTGAGGTAGGCGGGATGGACCATAGGGTCATCTATTTAGAGCTGAAAGGGGCCTTAGAGGCTAGTTGATCTCTAGTACATTGCCCTCATTTAAAAATAAATGGGGGTAAAGTGATTTGCCCAAGATCACATAACTAGTAAGGGACAGAGCAAGGCTTTGAATATATACTCTCTGACCATAAATCTATATTACATTATATTACGATTCCCTATCAAAGCTCTAAACATTCTATCCTAACATTCTATCTCTATAAATGTCTAGGTCACTCCCTCTGGGACTATCCAGGTCTAGAACAGGCCTCAATCTTTCTGCAAGAGTTTCACTTCAAGAATTAACATTTTCAGTACCTTAAATGTTCTAAATACAGGTTGTTGACTTAAAATAACCGTCTATTCTCCTGGTAGCTGTACCTGCACTCAGCAATCAAGCATGATCTTACAGCCTAGTCACCTGTCAAGTACATCCTGGAACCAGAGACAATGATCTAGAGGATTTAACCCCCTTTGACTCTAGAGTTCCCTCCCACTCTTCTTTTTTTCCTACCCCACCTTAGGCGAGCACTTTTTGTTGTCTGCTATGGTGACCCCAACCATGCTTTACTGTACAACCCAGCCACCTTCTCATCAACAGCCCTGTACCTTCCACTCCCTATTCCCTTCCTTTCCAGTTCTGGAACCATAATCAAATCATTATTGCCATCACTACCAGAAAGGCTATGGCCCTCACCTTTCCTATGGCTCTACTCACCATCCTTATAGCTTCCCAAACCAAAATCCCTTCCTTGACCACAACTCTCCTACATGTGTTGCCTTCCCTTAATAGCAGGGACTGTCTTCACTTTTGTATTTTAAACCCCAACGCTCTGCATATAATAAGAGCTTAATAAATACTTCGGTGCTTTTAAAAATTCATTTATCTTCAGGATACTGGAAACTTGATAGGAGAATGCTCTCAGTATCTACAATTCTTCTCTTCCCTGGTACAGAAGAACTCCTGCTTTCATGCTCTGAGTCAAAGTATATAGCCCTTTGGCTTTTCCTGCCCTGATGGACAAGGCTCCAAGGGAGCCACATGGTACAGTAGAAAGAGTGAGAGCTGTGGAATCAAAAGACCTGAGTTCAAATCTTGCATCTGATGTCTGCTATTTGTATGACCTTGGATATAGTTATTTAGTAATAGAAAGAACAGAATTTAAGAATATCTTAAATACCTTAAGGCAAGTGAAGAATTGGTTTTTTTTTATTTCTATCCATAAGGCAAAGAAAATAAAGGTAATAAGATGAAAATGTTCTTTCAAAGCAAAATTATAATTTGTGCCTCAATTGACAGACCTGGTCCTTCCAGTGTTAACTTCCCCTGTCCTTAGTTTCCTGTAAAAGGTAGGATGGGAACAGATGGTTTCAGATGCTCCTTAATCCAATTTGATCTCATCTTTATAATCATAATAACATACAGTGTTTTATAGTTTACAAAGTGCTTTACATACACACTCATTTGAGCTTCACATTAATCTTGTGCATTAGTATCTTTGGTTATTATTATTTGCATTTTATAGATGAGGAAAAAATATGAGCTCCACGAAAGCAGGAACTATTTTATTTTTGCATTAGTAGCCCTAGGACAGAGCCTGGCATATGACAGGTACTTAATAAAGTATTTGTTAAACATCCTTTTCTGCATACTCCCATAGTTCCATGATTTCATCAATATAGATATTTCTACAGTAACGCAAACTGCAGTCCATCTTGTGTAATCATTGTCTCTGTCCTTCTGTAAAGTTGTTATGGAGGTCTTCTGAATATCTTGGAGAATTTCCTTAAGTTCTCCTGATTAGGGACACCACTGAAGCATACCTGACTGGCTGTCTATCAGTCATTCCTGGTTCTCATTGCAGGACTATCTCATCTTTCCCTTCCCACTCACCCCTTACCCATCAACCTCCATATGACAATATCCTTTATACCATGTAATTTATATAACTCCTCATTCATAATCTATTACAGCCTGTTCTTACCCATCGTGTGCCTCTTTGAGGCAGGTAGATGAGGCAGTAGACAGAGCACTGGCCCTAGA
Organism: Trichosurus vulpecula; assembly: GCF_011100635.1. NCBI lineage: Eukaryota > Metazoa > Chordata > Mammalia > Diprotodontia > Phalangeridae > Trichosurus > Trichosurus vulpecula. The sequence goes on along the minus strand of NC_050575.1, from coordinate 226,017,704 downwards.
ATCAGGAAGATTTAATTTCAATTCTAGATTCAGATAATTACTAGCTGTGTGACCCTGGAGAAGTCACTTAACCTCTAGAGGTCTGCCTCAGTTTCCTCAACTGTAATATGGAGATAATAATAGTACCTATCTCATAGAGTCATTGGGTAGATCAAACGAGGTAATATTTGTAAAGGTCTTAACACAGTGCCTGACATATAGTAGGCACTTGCGCCCTTAACCTTCCCCTGCTTGGCTAGTCTCCCTTTTCCCTTTTTCAATCTCAGTTCTTTGAAGACTATAATTGTCTATGATTTGTAACCATAGAAAAATGCCTAAAGAATATTGGTATTAAAAAGATGGGCCTTGGTTGCTAACTTGGAGAAACTTGGAGTTGTTAAAAGAATTATGCATTTTCTCAAACACGATCCAGTCCACTCTCCATGTCCATCCAAGCCATGTGTAGTAGTGGACAAGCTCTATCCATCCACCTTCTTTGTTTGAACAGTAGATATTCCTGATTCTCTATGTTTTCTTGTATGAATAGCTTAGCCTCTCTCTTTTGAGTGATTATTTATTGGAAAGGGAGGGTCTCAGCAAAATTTCGAGGTTTGATACAATCCACACAGACATATGAAAACATGTACAGCACTGTCATGCAAAGCATGAGATTATAGGTTTCGGAGCTGGAAAGGACCTTAGAGATGCCTTACATGCCATCTGGCCAATCCCACCATTTTACAGAGGGGGCAGAGAGGGAAGTGATTTGCCTAAGATCACAAGACAGTGAGTAGCAAAGGTGAAATTCAGGTCCTTTGATTCCAATCGAGGATTGGTATACTTCCTGAGTTCTGTAGTATCATAGATACTATCTTACCATTGGGTTAAGCATGGTGACGCTTCATCTTTGTTTCGTGGTGACTTGCCCAAGATCGGACAACTCAGAAGTAGGATTCTAATTCAGGTCTTCCTGACTCCAAGTCTAGGATTCTATCCAATCCACCACTTAGCTTCCTCTCGTGGAATGGTTAGGGGGGACACAGTATTTGGTTGTATACCATCCTTTTGCATTTGTATCCCTAAGACAACGTAATGAAGGAACTGGCCAATGAGGGCCCAATCTTGGAAGCATGCACAAATATTCCCAGTCCGGTTCCAGTCCAATCAACCCTATGGAAATATAGTGGAGGGGGTGGAGGGAAGGAATCTCTTTTGGACATGTGTGGCTAAGGTGCTTGTACTATCTATTAAAAAGACTTTGAAGGACCAAGCTGTATCAATTGATGCAGTGAATTTTTTTATCCATAAGACAAGTAAATAGTGATAGAAGGATGAACATTTTTATTTCAAAGCAAAATTATAATCTCGTGTCAAGTGACATGCCTTGTCCTTGTTGTGTTAATTTCCTTGGGCCTCAGTTTCCTTGTCTGTAGTGGGGGAAACAGTGGTCTCAGAGGTTACTTCCAGTTCTATATCTTTGATCTATGGGAACCATCATCCTACCAGTTCCCCAGGCTCACAACCTAGATGTCATCCTTGATTCTTCATTCTCTCTCCCTCCCCCCCCCTCATTCCCCATATCTAATCTATTGCTGAAGCCTGTCATTTGTCCTTCATAACTGTTTCATATATACTCTCTTCTCTCTTCTGACACTGCCACTACTCAGGTGCAGGCCCTTATCACTCCAGGCAGGCATGGACTACTCAATAGCTTGCTGGTTAGTCTATCTGCCATAAGTCCCTCCCCACCCCAATCCATCCTCCACTCAGCTGTCAAAGTAATAGTCCTAAAGTACAAGGCTGAACATTTCTACTTTTCTACTCAATAGACTCCATATAGAAAATCTTCTGTTTGTTGTTCAAAGCCCTTTTTAACTTGGTCCTACACTACCTTTCCAGGCTTCTTACACCTTCTGCCCTTGCACATACTCTGTCACCCACTGACACTGGCTTACTTGCTGTTTCTCCAAGAAGATACTCCATCTCTAGATTCCAGTCATCCTCACTGGCTGTCGCCTATGCTTGGGATGCGCTCCCTCCTCATCTATGTCTCGGCTTCCCTTGGCTTCCTTGAAGTCCCAGCTATAATCCCACTAAGTACAGGAAGCCTATCTTGATGCCTCTTGAATCTAGTGCCTTCCATCTGTTGCTTTTTTCCAATTTATCTTGTAGCTTGTTGGTCCATAGTCATTTGCATGCTGTTTGCCCCATTACACAGTAAGCACTTAATAAATGCCTATTGGCCAACTGAGTGGCAGCAGAGCCAGAAGAATTAGTGACTTGGGAGTTGCCAAATGGTGTGAGCTACTCATCTCTCATTTTCTTTTCTGGGAACTTCAAGGAGGCAGAACTGTTTGGGGATGCTTGATGGAGGGAAGGGCAGCTCTCCTATATCCTACCTAGCCATAACATGTCTAGAAGCACATGACACCTCTGTCTCTTTCAGCTTTTTTTCTTGATTCTATGTGAGTATTTAGAAATAGGAGAATCCAAGTGACTTTGTCAGTTTGGGAGAGCCAGAAGTCCCAGCAGAGTTCTCACTGATGCCAAGAACTGAAATGGCATCAGTTGCAGAGTCCACAAGGGTCAAGAGATACCACAGCATCACCCTCAAGGTGGGCATATATGGGAAGCGGTCATGCGATGTTGAGAGACCTAGAGGCTCCATCAAGAGTCCTACTGGCAAGTGGCGGCAGTGCAATGGCTATTAGTGATCCTTGAGAGCAGCAGAAGCATCTACAGATGGAGGCAAAAAAAAAAGTGCCCTGAAGATAGGGGCGGCTTCTAGGATCACGATCCCTGATGAAAGAGCAAGAGGATCTTTATAAAGACTCAGTGAAGGAGAGAAGGAATTCAAAGGTCAGAAGTGAGGAGATAGCCCTTTGACTACACGGGTTCTCTTCATGTGTGCCTCACTACCATTGTACTTCAAGTCTGAGTTACTCTCCTCAGGAAACTGTGGGTGTTCAAGGGGAGAGTGTACTTCCAAACTGTTGTTTTTGTACTACTTTTCTTGCTACACATTCTCCGTAAATCTCTCTTCTAAAAGACAATGGAGTTCGATTGATTGATAATGGGGAGCACGCAGGCAGGGGCTCATGATAGCCCCTTAAGGTTACCTGAAAAAAACCCAACAACAACAATACTGAGAAGAGTAACAGTCAGCCATGCTAGGAGGAAACTAGCTTGCCAATTTGAGTGGGAGTTGGGAAAGTAGCCCCAGATGGAGTGTTCACTAGCACTGGTAACTTATGAATCTCCCTACCCACTCCCGCCTTACAGGCTGCTTCCTAGAAACAGGTTGGGGATGCTCAATAACTGCTGAGAACTTGGCTTACGGCATAGACGAAAATCCCAACTGGCAGAAGATTTTATTTTAACCTTATATAGTCCATTTACACTCTGTAACATATGGTATTGATCTCAATGACTTCAAGAACTGGGGAGAGACAATCTCTTCCAGACCCAACTTTCAATGACCGGCTAAAAATAATAGCTCATGTGTAGAGAGAGCTTTGAGATTTGTGAAGTACTTTACACACATTATCTCATTTGATTCTCCAAATAACCCTGTACAGTGTTGTCATTATCTTAATTTTACAAGTGAAAAAACTCATTGAGTTAGAGGAAAAGACTCAGACAGGTTAGATCAGGAGTGGGGAATTTGCGGCCTCAAGGCCACATATGGCCCTCTAGGTCCTCAACGGTGGCCCTTTGACTGAATCCAAACTTCACAGAACAAATCCCCTTAGTAAAAGGATTTGTTCTGTAAAACTCAGACTCAGTGAAAAAGCTGCACCCAAGGACCTAGAGGGCCACATGTGGCCTTGAGCCACAGGTTCCCCACCCTGTTAGATAACTTAGAGTGCCTGGGAGAACGCCTGACGTGGGATGCAGACTCAGGTCTTTCTGACTCCATGTCTGGCACTCTCCACTATGCCACTGCTGCCCCTAAGGCCTCTCTGCCCTCCTCCTTCACTTCCTCCTTCACAAAACTTTCTTCTGCCTCCTCTTTTCCCCTCCTTATTCATTTCTTCATTCTCCTTCTCTTTCTCCCTCTTTTCCTCCTACTCTTGCTTGCCTCTTATCTCCCTGCTTTTTCTCTAGAAGAGTATCCTGCATCCCTCCTAGACCACCCTTTTATCACACCTATGCTCAGCCTTCCCAATGGTACTTCCAAGCAAGGTGGCTATTAGGAGTTCAGTTGCCAGCTTTCTGAGGAATTCTGCCAGCAGGCTTCTTATATTTTACCTTCCTTCCTCCTTTTGCTCCTCAGGAGAAATTTACAAGCCAGACCTAAGAAGGCTCTGGCTTGGCTCCAAAGGAAGAGAGTTTGTAGTGAATAAGTCTTTCTTATAAAGGGGAAAGTAAAGAGAGGTTCTTAAGACTGAAGACACTTGGTGCCATGGACAGAGCACCCATTATAGAGGACAGAAAGAAAAGTAGCCCTCACATTCTATGAGGGAGATACATGTACAGACATAAATAAATGCAAGATTCTTTGAGAAGAGAGACATCAAAAACTGGGGAAATGAGCAGAGAGGGGATAGGAGAAGGTTTAATGGAGGAGGTGCCAAGCTTTCAGGAATTAAAAAAAAGATTTGGAGAGGCAGAGATGGGGAGATGGTGCATTCCAGATATAATGTGCAAAATATGGAGAGAGGACATGGAATGTTGATTTCAGAGGACAGTTAAAGGGACCATTTCACTAGAATGCCTAGTTTGTGAAGAGGAGTAACACAAAATAAGGCTAGAAAAGGAGGCTGAAACCAGGTTGTAAAGAGTTATGGAGTTAGTATTTCATTCTAGAGATCAAATTGTGGTTTGTTGGTTTGTTTGTTTTTTTAACAAAAGAATAATATGGTCAGACTTCCCTGTGATTTAGGAAGATCATTTTGGCATCTGTGTGGGGTTAGATCAAAGAGGTGAGAGACTAGAAGCAAGGAGACCACTACAAGTGAGAAATGATAAGGGCCTGAAGGAGTATGGCTGCCACTTGAATAGAGAGAAGTGGACAGAGGAAAGAGATAATGTGTAAATAAAGTTGATGGCACTTATCAACTTGTAGGATGAGGCGATAAGGAGAATGAGGGCAAGGAAGAGTCAAGGATGACTTGGGAAGCCATCTCTAAGGTCAGTCTGTAAGTGAAAGATCTTTCCTGTCCATTGAATAGGCCTCAGGTGGAGGCTAACAAAGGGAGGCCTGATTGGAGGCAGGCCCACACCCTTTCACTAACCAGGTATGAGTCCCCAATCCCCACACCTTTTTGCTAAGTAGGCTCTGAGCCCTCAGGGCCCTGAACTGGGTATTAAGAGCTCTGAGGTTGGCATTTTGCCTTCTTGGGGGACACACTCACTGGAAGAGTGTTGTTGATTTGGCCAGATGAGACTCTAAGTAGCCGTGGAGAGCCCCTCCACCCCCACCTCTACCCCCACCCCTCGGCTTTGAAAACCCAGATGTTGGTGCTTCTCTCTGGTAACTATGTATTACTAGGGATATACTGATTTGTGTTTATTTGCTCTGTTTATATAATGTATGCTTGTAATTTCTGTTTGTATTCTCTCTGAAGTTCAGGATGCTGGCTTTTTTCCCCTGAACTAAGTGAATGATATATGTATGTTTAATTAAAGTGAGATCATTAACCCGTTAAAGTTGCTTTCCTTAGAAAAGCAGATCAAAGAACCTGTGCTAGCAGCCCTGTTGTGCGCTCTTGTTGTTGGTCTTACACCTCCGCAGCAGCTGCTAGCAACATTGTTGTTACAATGTCCCTACAGAAATAGGGAAGTTTTGAGAGGGTGGGACTTGAAGGAATAAAGAGAAGACAATAAGTTCTATCTTGGACGTGTTAAGTTTAAGATACCAGTAGGATATCCAGATGAAGATGTCCAGATTGGCATTAATAAAGCTAGGTATGCAGACTTGAGAATCAGATGCAGGAATCATTGATTCCATGGGTACAAATAAGGTCACCAAGGGCAAGAGTATTGAGAGAAGAGGACCCAGGTCAGAATCTTAGAGGATACCTATGCTTATGGTATGGCAGATGGGTGATGAACCAGGAAAGGAAACTAAAAAGAAGCAATCGGGTAGGAGGAGAATAAGGAACAGCATCATAGAAACCAAGGGAGTAGAGATTATCTGGGCAGGGCAAGGAAGACAATGTCAAAAGCTATAGTGATCAAAGAGGTTTGGGACTGAGAAAAGGCTATCGGAGTTTTCTGTTAAGATGGCTTTTTGAAAGTATAGTTTCAGTAGAATGGTGGAACCAAAAGCTATATTCAAGGGTTTAGGAAGTAAATAGGTGGTATGAAAGTGGAAACAACAAATACTGACTGTTCTTGCTAGGATTATAAGATATTTGGCAGGAGGGCAACTGTCTGAATGTATGAGAAGGTCAAGAAAAAGTTTTGTTTGTTTTAAGACTTGTTGTAACCTGGACATATTTGTAGGCAGCCGTGAAGGGGCCAGTAGTAGGGGCCAGAAATCCATGATGGGAAAAAGGGAATGATTAATGGAACAAGCTCCTGCAAGTAACAGAATTAAGCAAATAGGCAGGTTCACCTTGACTTAGGAAAAGAACCAACTCTTCCTCTCAGACTAGAATAAGCTTTCAATCTAGAAAATTCCATGCCCTCTGCTCTAATTAACTGGATGAGTAAATATGTAAAGTGGCTTTTGAGATACGGTCAAAGCCCAAAACAGACATTTTTACACCTAAAGAAAAACAGAGTATTGGCTACGGGTGAGAGGGAGAACTGGGGTACTGCAAATTTCTACAATTCTGAAGGAGAAGGAATTACATTAGAATATAGCTGTTGCTGCTGCTACCACAGTGGAAAGGACAGGGAGCAGAGGAATTTGGACTTATGGTGATCCTGTTAGTACCTTCTAAACTCTCCACCAAAGTTCTACCCTAGTTATAGTTCTGAGTGAAGAGTTGAGATGAGGGAGTTCCCTAAAAATGGCCTCAGTTTTCTCGGTAAAAAGAGGTCATCTGCTGATAGGCAAGAAGGGAGATACTACAAGGCTGGAGGAGAGAGGAGAAGGTTTGGAACAACCCCTGAAAGCAAGATATAGAGTTGATACACACACACACACACACACACACACACACACACACACACCCCTCTCCTTCCCCTTCCTTAGGAAAAAGGTTAAATATCATTATGTGCTTGCAGGGCCAAGTCAAACAGACTCCAGGTGCGACCCTGCCATGATGCAATCCAACTCTTGGTCTTACCTAGGGGAAGAAGGGGATGCCAAAGGAAGGCCCCAACTCTGGCTGAGCTCTCCTGAGTGAAATACGATGAGGCCTCTAAATAATTGTACCAGAATAAGTGGAAGCTTTAACTAACTGCTCTTCCTTAAGAGTAAGGTCATTAAGTGAGGTAAATATAAACATGTCTAATTTTTCCTCACATAAATAAGAAACACATGTCTGCACATGTACTCACTAGGATCAGCTGCCTGTTCTACAGAGCCTAGAAGGGAGAAAATAATATGCAATGTCTTGAATATATATATATACATATATAAAATCTCTTAAGACGGACCTCGTACAAACAGAGAAAATAACATTTCATCTTATTTATCTGCCATGGGAATATTTATATTGGATAAACATATGTAAAAATTCCCACTGCAAAATGATCTTTTTCCTCTCCTTTTCTTCCTTTCTTAACTTCTTTGTCTTTCTTTCCTCATTAGCTTCAATCCTTCTTTCTTCCTTTTTTATTATTTGTTTATTCTTTACTTCTTTTTTACTTCATCCTTTCCTTTTTAAAACAGGAAAAGTGTAGGTCTTAGGCAAAGCATTTTCAAGTGGTTGTTTTTTTGGGTGTGTGTGTGTGTGTGTGTGTGTGCTAGAGAAAGACAGTAATCTCTTTCTCAACCAAAGACCTGGAGAGGAGATTGTCCCCATCCACTGCATTTGGAGAGCTTAGGAGGCTTTCATAGAAAAGGCAGACTAGCCAGTAGTGCTAAAAATAATAAGCCTTTACTAAAGCACATTTTAACTCACACAAGGGAAGGTTCCAGGGTCTAACCAGAGACACAAAAGAGCAGGGAAAAGAAGAGTAGTTCGAGGAAAAGGATATATCTGGATCTCAATAACCAGAGACATAAGGATAAAACCTGAATCTCACTCATTGAAGGGGCATGGCAGGCTTTGGATAAAATCAACATTAGGTCATAGCAGCAGGAGTAAAGGAGGCGATAATGTGAAAAGCTACCTTCTGAACCTGAGCCTCTTAAATGATAACATATTCTTGTAATTCTTTCCAGTTCAGTAAGGGTATAAAGGCAGGGTAATCATGCCTTAGATTAAGTCAATGATTAGGCAGTGATCAGGAGTTTCATGAGGAATGAGGTTTCACTTGGATACATCTGACTGGTTCTCCACTCATGATAGGATGGAAAGAGGGATGCCAGAAACTGGCTAGTAGACCCGGTTAAGTAGAGAGTGAGGCGTGGAATTTTCCAGACTATAAATTTCTAGGAAATCCAAGGAAAAGGACTGAATGGGGTACCATGTTGGAGGAGGAGATATAAGTAGAGAAGAGGCAGCCTGCCCAATACAAGCCTCAATGAAGCCTAAATTACCAGGGAGATATAGAGAACCTATTTTATAACCTATAAATATACTAAATAAAACTATTGCAGAGGTGCATAAGAATGTCTTTAGAATACATAGATAGATATAGATGGATCATCATGGAGAATGTATCTTAATCTTCCCAGGACTTGATTTTATCATCTACAAAATGAAAAGTTTGGACCAGATGAGCTACCAGGTCCCATCCAGTTCTAAATATGATGAACTCAGTATATAACCAGCTCCAGATTCTTTTTCTAATAGAACTTCCAGGGGACAGTTTATGAAATATGGCATAGCTTTTCTCCTTGATGCTATCTTCAAAAAATTAAGAATGGCCCCAAAATAGATTCATGTCCTTGTTACCCACTATTGTTTTATTTCTTCTGAGCTTATCTAAGATATTTTAAAATCTTTCTATTTTCCCTCTTCTGATAACGGATTTAATAAGTTTTCTACTTGCTTTGGGAAGTCTTACTCCTTTCTAATTACCTTAAGTTTTTCTCTCTCACTAGGGGAGCCCCCTTCCTTCTAGTACTCCAGGAGTCAGTCAGTAAGTCCTTGCTCATTTTATTGAGACTGCATGGATATCTCTCAGTTGCCATCTTTCTATATTGATGAATCATCAGGTTTTTTTGGCTTCTTCTCATATGAATTCTCACTGGATACTCCACCAGTTTTTCCCTGGACTTTTTCTTCCAACACTTTAAAATACCTAAGATTTCATTACTACAGGAACTCTCTACTGCTACAGATTATAAACCTTCAAAATCTCAGTATGTTGACAGTTTCATAAGCTTCTGTGGCCCAAAAGAGAGAAAATAAAATCATTACCTGGCAGTCATCCTTGAAGACCTTCCCTAGTTCTATATATGTTCCTCCTAAGGGGGAGTGATGAGACCTGCCCTCTGGATTCCCTAAACAGAAGGTCAAGGAAGGAACAGAAGTTTCCCATGTGGTTTTCTATCCCTTTCCTGATGTTGCCTGAAATTTTAAAGAACCTTGTTGGCCAAAGCAGTACTAGCATATTTTAATTTTTTGTAAAATTTAAACTTATAAATGTTATATGAAATATTAGCAAGGAGATTACAGGAATATATCACAAAGATCATACACTTTGACCAGGCTGGATTTATGCTAGGAATGCAAGGCTGGTTCAATATTAGGAAAACATAAGCAAAATTGACCACATTAATAACAAAACAACAAAAGTTATATGACATAATTAGATTCAGAAAAAGCTTTAAAAAAACACCCATTCCTATTAGAACCACTAAAAACATAAGAATAAATGGAGCTTTTCTTAAAATAATAAGTAGCATCTATCTAAAACCAAGGGCAAGCCTTAGCACTATTGTACCAAAAATGCTAACTATAGAAGAAAAAATTGAAAGAATAAAAATAGACAAGGGAACAAAATTATCACTCTTTGCAGATGATATGGTGGTATACTTGGAGAACCACAGACAAACAACCAAAAACAAACTGATAGAAAGAATTAACAATTTTAGCCAGCAAGAGATAGAAAAAGAAACTCCACTTTAAACAACTGCAGGTAGTATAGAATACTTGAAAGTCTGCTTGCCAAGACACACATAGAAACTACATGAACACAATTGCAAAACACTCTTCATACAAATAAAAACAGATCTAAATAATTGAAGAGATACTAATTGCATAGAAACTGTGAAAAAAAAATTTGAAGCAAACCTCACCTCATGTCTTAAATATATAGAGAAATGAGTCAAATTTATAAAAATAAGAGCCATCGCTCAATTGACAAATGATCAAAAAATAAGAATAGTTTTCAAATAAAGTAATCAAAACTATCTATGGGAATATGAAAAAATGCTCTAAATCACTACTGATTAGAAAAATGTAAATTAAAACAATTCTGAGGTACTACCTCGCACCTATTATCTATTCTCATCAATACAATGATGCAAGACAACTCTGAAGGACATATGATGAAAAATGCTATCCATTCCCAGAGAAAGAATTTATGGTGTCTGAATGCAGATTGAAGCATACTTTTTTTACTTTACTTTTCTTGGGTTTTTATTTTGTTCTATGTTTTCTTTTATAACATGACTAATATGGAAATATGTTTTGCGTGATTACTCGTGTATATCAAATTGCTTGCCTTCTCAGTGAGGGAGGTGGGGAGGAAGGGAGAGAATTTTGAACTCAATTTTAAAAACAAATGTTGAAAATTATTTTTACATGTAATTGGGGGGAAACAAAATACTAAATTCAAATAAATAGATAGATGAAATGCTCCCTACATTTAGGGAGAGAAGATTTCTAAGGGTTCAAAGAAATTGAAAAATAGAAAAGAGTGTAAGATTGAAGGTCATTTGATACAAGAATCAGTTGAGAGTATTCAGGTTGTTTAGCCTGGAATATAGATAGGTAAGGAATCATGGTTGAAAATTCTACAGAGGAAGTCAGCAAGGAAGGATGGGACAGAATCAAGAATGAAATTCTAAAGATGCAAAGAGATATAATTGCAATGGCATAAAAAATGCTAGAGTCTAAAGAGTCAATGTGAAAACACAGTGAACCAAAAAGCCAGTGCTTCCTGATGACTCCTTGCCATGCTGTCTACTTTCCAACTTATATCTCCAACAGAAACCTGGACCCCTACCCCTGAGATTCTGGGCTGTGATTAGTGAGCATTCACCTTATGTTAACCCTAAGATCCACTGCACCATTTCTCAACCATCTCCAAGCCATGCTGTCTTACATATAACCTCCCACTTCCACTCTGCTTTCTAACTCTAGTTCTGAGAATAGTCATCAAATCAATACCATCATTCCTAGAAAGGAATGGCTTCAATCATTCCCTCTCTGACTTGCCTATGCAAAAAAAAAAACTTCTACCAATATACTACTACGTTATATGTATACTATATCCCCCTGTTCAAATGAAAACTCTATGAGGGCAGGGTCTATCTTATTTTCTGTATCCCTGGCACTTAACCTAGTGGCAGGCACATAACAAATGCTTTTTTATTCAGTCATTCAACTTGGATTCTTGTAAATGAATGTATAGTGGACATTATAAGGGCAGGCAGTGGAGAATAAGTGTAAAAAAAGTAACATGGTCCAGTAAAAATAGTGTCAGCTGCACGGCTCAAAATAACTGAGATTTGTGATAGATCGTCAATTTAGACCTGGGAAGGGTCCCACTCATTTTGTAGATAATCAACCAAAGCCCAGAGAAGGTAAGTGACTTTCTCTAGACCATACAGGCAGGAATAGCAAAGAAGAAATTTGATCCTAGCTCCTCTGACTTGCAATCCATTCCACTTCCCAGTGCTCCATAGAGCTTGGTAAGCTGAGTAAAATCAAAGAAGGTAATGGGACCCCTGCTCTTGGTAAATGGCATAATGATAGTAGGTAACTGAAAGACAAAAGATCTACTCAATTATTCCCTTGCTTCTATTTACTTTGCTATGGAGAAATATCCTTAAATTAGGATCAATTAAATTAAAATGGCTTAAAAACACCCATCTGGAAACCCATACTTGAAAAAAGAGATGATTAGGACACCTTGATGCCCACAATGCATTCAAGTAATGAGGCCTGGATGAGTGCCTCATACTCAAGGCCACTGAAAGAATGGGCAAGTGAAAATGACCGCTGAGACAATGTCAGTACTTGGTAAAAGATCACAAAGAATGAGAAAGGTGCCAATAGATTGGAAAAGGTCAAATTCCCCAATGTTCATAAAAAGGACAATGAAGTAAATAGACCTGTGGACTTGATTTCTGTTTCTAGCAAAATCCTAGAAAGAGTGGTCTATGAGCATTTAGAAGGGAAAACTATGAACTACCATGATTTCACTAAGAATAGGTCAGGCCAGATTCACCTTAACTCCTTTTTTGATAGGGTTACTAGAGACTGGTAAGACCAGGGAAATACTATCATATTGCCACTATATCTAGATGTTTAGCAAATTGACTTGTGGACCAAAAATACAAGGAAGAGATGATAGTTCAGTCATGTGGATTCAGAACTGGTTGAATTATCAGACCCAAAGAATGGGGCTATGTCAACTTGGAGGTAGGCCTTTAGTACAATTAGCAATCTGTCCTTGGCCCTGTGCTAGTCAATATTTTTATCAACTATTTTGATGATGGAATAAATGACATATTTGACAAACCTGAAAATGACATGAAGTATGGAAAGACAGCTAACATAGCAGATAATACAGTTAGAATCCAAAAAGATCACAAAAGACTAGAAAATGGACTGAATCTAAAAAGATAAAATTTAAGATGAAGCCCTATACTTGGGTTCCAAAAATGACCTTATGAAGTACAATTTGGGAGAGGGCATGGTTAGACGACAATTAGTGTGAAAAAGATCTGAGTTTGTTATCAGACCATAGCATCAGTATGATTTGACAATGTGATTTGTTAACCAAAAAAAAAATCTGAGGTCATTTGGATTGTGTTAAGAGAGACATGCTGCCCTGAACAAGAGAAGTAATTATTCCACTCTGTTTTATCTCAGTTGGACCACGTCAGGAGCACCATGCCCAATTCTGGCTGCCACATTAAAGGAAGGACACTGACAAATAGAAAAGAGTGCAAGATTGAAGGTCATTTGATACAAGAATCAGGTGAGAGTATTCAGGATGTTTAGCCTGGAGAAAAGAGGATTTGGAGGTGGCAAAGTAGAAGACCATGATAGATATGTGTGTGTATGTGTATATGTATATGTATATATGTGTGTGTATATGTATATATGTGTATATATATGCATATGTATATATGTATATGTGTATATGTGTGTATATGTATATATATGTATACATATACATATATATGTATGTATATATATTCAAGTAGTAGAAAAACAACTACAGTAGACTTGTTCTGCTTGAACTCAGAGAATAAAATTAGAAACAATGAGGGAAAGTTGAAAAGAGATACATTTAGCCTTGAAAAAGGAAAAAAACCTCCTAACAATTAATAGTTTTACAAAAATGGAATGAACTATGGGAGGTGCTGGGTTCTCCTACACTTGGGGAATTCAGGCAGAGGCTTGATGTCAGGGATGTCTTAGAATGAATTTCTATTCAAGCACTGTTGGACCAAATGTTTTCTAAGGTTTCTTTCAGCTCTGAGATTCTGCGATTTGATGAACCCACAGTGCAAGCAGAATCCTCTAAGCAGTCATAAAAAGATATATTACATTCATTACTTGGTAAAAAATAATTGTTGGGAAAACTGGAGAGCAGTCTGGCAGAAACTGGGCATAGACCAATATCTTACACCATTTACAAAAATAAGACCAAAATGGATACATGACCTACATATAAAGAGAGATGTTATAAGAAAATCTGAAGAACATGGAATGTATTACCTATCAGACATGGACAGGTGAACAACTTATGAATAAACAAGAGATAGAGAGCAGTGTGAGGTGTAAAATATTCAATTTTGATTACATTAAATTTAAAAGTTTTTGTACAAATAAAACAAATGTAGCCAAGATCAAAAGGAAAGCAGAAAATTGGGAAGAAGGGGAATTTATAGACAAATTCTCAGACAAAGGTCTCATATCTCAAATACATAAAGCACTCTCTCAAATCTATAAGAATATGAGTCATTCCCCAATTGATAAATGGTCAAAGGATATGAACAGGCAGCTTTCCAATGAAGAAATCAAAACAATTTGTAGTCATGAAAAAATGTTCTGAATTATTATTGATTAGAAAAATGCCAATTAAAACAACCTTGAGATATCATTTTACACATATCAAATTGGCTAAAATGATTGAAGGGGAAAGTGACAAATGTTGGAGGGGATGTGGAAAAATTGGGACACATTCACTGTTGGTGGAACTGTGAAATGATCTAACCGTTTTGGAGAACAATCTGGAAGTATGCCCAAAGAGTTATTAAACTGCCTATATCCTTTGACCCAGCAATACCACTACTAGGTATGTTTCCTAAGATGATTAGGGAAAAAGAAAAAGAAACTGTGCTATAAAATATTTATAGTAGCTCTCTTTGTGGTGTCAAAGAACTGGAAAGTGCAGGGATGCCCATCAATTGGAGAATGGCTGAACAAGTTGTGGCATATGATTGTGATAGAATACTACTGTACTATAAGAAATGATGAGCTCTATGATCTTGGAAAAACATGGACAGACTTGCACGAAATAACGGAGAGTGAAATGAAGAGAACCAAGAACATTGTATATAATAACAACAATATTGTTTTAAGAACAACTTTGAGTGACCAAGTCATTTTGACTATTATAAATACCCAAATTAACTATAAAGGACATATGAAGGAAGCCACTATCTGCATCCAGAGAAAGATCTGACAAATAGAAGTATGTATAGAATGGTTTTACATATATGTGTGCGTATATATATATATATATATATGTATATGTATATTTGTGTCTAATGGTAGCTATCTCTAGGGTGGGGGGGGGAGAAAAAAGTGAAAAAGGAAAGTTACATGATAACTTTATTATTTATTTAAAAGAAAGAGCAAATAGTACATAATAGATTTGCAGCTTCATGTACAATCATCTTTTTTATTCTATGTTATGAAAATGCTTGTTTTATTTCTTAAGTTCAGAATAAAATAAACAAAAATTTTAAAATAGATAAATAAAAAGATACATAAGAGCCAGGGAAAGGAATGAAGCCTTAGACCAGATCCCTGACCCAATTGGGTACTGAAAGGGAGGATACCAGTTCTCTAAAACAGGAAAGTTTTAAGTAATTTTGCTGTTGGCATGAAAGGTATCAAAGAGAGTTGAATTATATCATCCCTTCTACTATAACCTATTTTGCAGAGTGGTGCAGTGGAAAGCTTGTTGTATTTTAAGTCAGAGGACTTGGGTTCAAATCCCAATTCTACCACTTACTCTTTCTGTAACATTGATGAAGTCACAGTTTCAGTCTTCTCATTTGCAAAATGAGATGACTGGACTAGACAACCTCTATTGTCTTTTCTAGCTCTATATCTACAACTTTATGATTTGATTTAAGATCAATTTCCTGGAATGTCTAATTGCTAAATTCACAACCATGTTACTGGCATTGTTAAGTTCAAAAACACAGTCTCTAGGAATTGATTTGCCAGCACTGAGGCATGCCAGAGGCCTAATTGCATTTGTTTGTCTCCAGTACCTCTGTTATTTTTAAGCATTTAGGGGAAGAGCTGAAAGGTGTAGATCAAAAGTTGAACCGCTATACTTGGCGGGGGGGGGGGGGGGGGACAGTTTTAACTCTATTTCCCACTGAAGACTGAGCCTTTGAGATTATTATCCCCATTCTTCCCAATAGATAAGCAACCTTTGGCTGAATATGTACAATACACAAGTATCCAGATGAAAAGTGGAAAAATCAGTCAAGGAATAGGAAGTCACACATTTCTGGAGATTTTTTTTTAAATCAGCTGAATTTTCCTCTTTGAGAGGAACATTGAGTTTGATGCCAATTTCATTCAGGCTAATCTAAGGCTAATGTGGTTTTACTGATCTTAGTAGTAAGGATTTCATAATCAGGTTAAAATAAAAGTAACTCCAGTATAAACCAGTTAATTATCAAGGGGCCCTAAACTTCTTCTATCCTAACCCATTCTTTCCTTGCTTGGCCTATTGATGACCTATAAGAGGAGAAACCTAAACTGTTGCTGATGTGGTTACCTCTCAGGTCTTACTTAGTCTTTTGCTAAGTAGGGTGATCCTAAGTAGTGGTAATCCTAATTAAGGTACTATCCAGGCTCAAATTTACAACCAAACCAACCAGTTTTACAACTCAAAGGAATTTAATCTGGCCCCAGAATTGCAACTGAAAAACATAAAAGAATGAAAAAGCTGGTAACCCCACTCTAGCTCTAACAAGCAATGTATACAATTCTCATTCAACCCATAGAAAAGTTTTTAAAAGTTCAAGGATGAAGTAAAATAGAAAATCCCAAGAAAGGGCAAGAAGGAGTTAATTCATTGTAAATGAACAAATTTGAAAACTTCCAGTGGAAGTAGGTATCTTCAATAGTTATAAGACATAGCCCAGTACTCAAGCGAGACAGTAAACATATGGAAATATTCAGAAATTGCTCATATCTCAAACATGATGAATAATCAGTCCCAACTTGCTGATATACATCACTAAAAGATTAATCATATCTGTACCCAGAGGGATATCTGCACCTTTTGTGGGTAGAATAAAGATGGTAAAGGACTACAAACATTGTCACATATTCACAAAAGATAGTCAATGGATTTACACACACACACACACACACATACACACACACCATCCCAATTTGCCAAAAATAGCAAGGGACAGCTCCCTAAGGAAAAATATTCTAAGCAGAATTTGAATTTGATTTTTGTCGAGGTTGTTCTTTGCTTATAAGTCACTTAACTTCTGTGCCTCAGTTTCTTCATCTGTCAAATGAAGAGTTCAGACTAGATAGCCTCTAAAGTCTCTTCTCAATCTCAGTCTCAATCTCTAATCTATGACATATGACCTATGGTTGAGGTAATATCTGGTTTTGCCATTAGCCAGAACAACATTGGTCTTCCCCCACTTACCTGTGATCAACACAGCTTTCCCATCCACAGGTAACATTTCTTGACTGGTTGAGTAAGCCAAAGAGATGCAACATGCCAAGGAGAACAGAGTCCAACCCCAGAAGACTGAGAAACTGGAAAAGCAACAAGCTCCCCATAGACAGAGCAAAGCCGAGTGACAGAGCACCACCGGGGAGCTCCCAGTTCTGCTCTGGCTCTTCTTGAATTTGTACAGGGCTGTTCCTCCTAATACCATAGAAACACCCAAAGGGAACAACCCAGCTTCCCAAGAGAACGGAGTCATCCTCAAAGCTTGGAGGTCATACGTGTCTGTGTGTGTACAGAAGCTTCACGCACCTAAGGCAGCCTAGGCAATGTGAACAGAGGTGAAGGCAGGGCAAAAAAAAAGCACACCTTGAATGGGCATGGCCTGAGCCAAATCACAAAGGGGCATGTTTCAAGTGGGTTATCTAAGCTCCTGTCTACTGGGATACAAAGGCCAGGGTACTTCCTCTTCCCCTACTCTGCTCTTTCCAGCTCCACCTTTGGAAGGATAACCCTAGCTGGATAATGATTGACAGAATCAGCCCTAAACAGTAACAAGCCCTAACCCAGGAAGAAATAAAGCTATTGCACTTTCCATCACAGGCTCTTAGGTCTATGGGACCTCAGTCTGTAAGGTACCTTGGCAAGCCTCCTCATTTTACAACCAAAGAAACTGAGACTTAGAGAGGAGAAGGAGGTTACCCAAGGTGACATAGGTCACAAGTGGCAGAGCCAGGATTCACGTCTCGCCACAAATACGGAACAAAAATAATAATCATACTGACTGACATTTAGATGGCACTTTAAGGTATGTAAAGTCCTTTACATAATATTATTTCATTTAAGCCTCCTAACAGCCCTGTGAGGTGAATACTGCACACCCCTTTTACGAGTGAGGAAATTGATTCCTAAAGGTGACTTGCTCAAGGGCATGAAGATATTAAAGGTAAGGTTTGAACCTAAGTGTTCCTGACTCAAAGTCTAATATTCTTTCTATTACACTATGAGTTTATCAAGTTCCGTGTTTGTATAAGACCATTTCACTACATAACAAAGGTTCCCTCCTTAGCCATGTTCTACTTTCGGACAACTGGAAGACAAACAAATATAAATCCTGGGGCAGCTAGATGGTGCAGTGAGTAGAGCAGTGGCCCTGGAGTCAGGGGGACCTGAGTTCAAATCCAACCTCAGACTTGACACCTACTAGCTGTGTGACCTTGGGCAAGTCACTTAACCTCAATTGCCTTGCCTTCCCCCCTCAAAAATAAATAAATAAACACATGGAAATAATAATAATAATTTCTTTCACTTATAAATCATTTTAAAATTTGAGTTGCTTTCACAAATATGATCTTATTTGATTCTCACAACAAGCATATGAAGGAGGTAACAAAAGCTTTATTTCTCCCATTTTATAGATGAGGAAACTAAGGTTCAGGGTGAAGAAGTAATTTGCCTGCAGTCATACTGTTGGCAAGTGGCTGAATGGGAACTAGAATCCAGATATTCTATTTTCAACTGTAGGGTTTTTTCTTCTACCCCAAATTGCCTGTCTTTCAAAGATATGTACTCCACTAATGACATCTGACACACAGGATGGAGGAAATCCTTTCTCAAGACTCCGGTAAAGCAGGACCTCACAGTACCTTAGATACCACATCCTCCTGGTTTTTTAAACATGACATAATTTTATGTAGGTTTAAGAAGGGTCAGAGAAAGCCATCCATAACCCTTTCCTTGCCTAAACAAAATGGATTTGAGCTCTATTTATTAATTTAATAGCTCTGCCCTTCATTAACCAAAGAGCATTATGATGGGACTACACAGTTGATAGCTTAGTCATGGATTCCTCTATATCCCATTAAAAAAGAGCTTTCCAGGAAAAGAATAGTCTGCCTAAATGGGAAA